>NC_047626.1:36614326-37316919 GCF_004354385.1 Drosophila innubila | reverse complement strand
TGTCTTCTTGATCATTATAGTTCTCTCTGAATAAAACGTTCGTTGTGTTCACATCTTTACAATTCACTGTGCAGACATTATCACCAACATGATGTTCGCTGTTTGCTTGTTGTTTTGCTTGCTGCCTGGTAAAAAGTAAAAACGAAAAAATTTGCAAGTAGTATAGATAGGGCAACCGGACCATTCCAAGTGGCCACAGCGCCACTTAACGGTGAAGACCATCACAATACCTCTGCTCTGATCATAGATCTCTTAGCAGAGACACACAAACATCCTTTTCCAATTTCAACCTCAAGAGAGTGCGTTCACCCCTTCCTAAGAGAGAGAGTTTTTCCACCCCCCAGAGGATGTTTTCCACCCCAGGAAGATAGGGGCAACCGGGAAATTGCCCTTTTTGGGAGGCTTTTGGAGTATTTGAGGGATCAAAGAGAGAGTATTTTCATGTCTGGGGGAGCTTTTTAAGTGACTGGGAGAACTTTTTTGAGCTTTGCTTGGGGTTATAAGACTTTCCGGTTGCCCCTATCTATACTAATTGCAGTTTTTTCGTTTTTATTTTTTACCAGGCGCTCATAACCAGGCTGCAAGCAAAACAACAAGCAACCAGCTAGCATCAAAATTCTTTCTGACCTTGAAAATTTCCACATTTTAACTGTTGCCTGACCTGTCCCTTTTTAATGATCGACACGGATATTCTATTGTCACCAACAGCAAAGCATTTTTATTACCTCTTTAAGGTAACTTAAAAATTTGTATTTTCTGTGACAGCATTGTTGATCGACTCCTGTGTATATTTTGAACTGTCTTTCAGTAGGTTGACTTTCAGGAGGTTTATTTTTACAGCCATGCTCAAATTAACCTTTAGTATGAACAACTTTTTTGTTTCTTAAGACATATCAACCAAACTCACAGATTGTGTATTTGAGACGGGCTGTTACCCCCTGACCAAATTTGGTCAACATCGGGTAACTATATAATATAGCTGCCCTTAAATTCAATTGGATGGAAATTAACATTGCGTACACTGATAAAAAAGTTGCGGTGTAAAATTCAATATTTTCATATTAACTTCTGAAATTACCACATTCATATTAGAATCAAGTAAAAAACACTTAGATTTAACTAAAAGCATGTTAACTTATTGTAGTTAACATGAAAAATATTTAGTTCAATGAGTAAATCAATTGATTTAAATATTCTCATATTTATTTTAATGTTGTTTTTAAATATGTGCATATTTAAAAAAATCAATATTAATTTGAATAAGATTTGTAATAAATTTTAATACTTTATATTGCTTAAAATAATGTTTTTTTATATTTTATTGAAATAAATGTTTGGTAATGTGATGAAAATACATACATACGTATGTATATACGTATGTGTGTAGTCTGAAGACAATTCTGTTGCAGGGGCGAAAGGTGGCATGATAAAAATTTAATTCAGACTTGACCCAGGTGGGCTTAATAGAAGTCCGTGTGGCATGCATGTACGTTCTTGTAAGTGTATGTGTATGTAATAAAGAGCTGCACAAAATATTTTGTAATTCTACTTCACTATTGTACAGTACTTCCAGACACTTTGTTCTAGTGTAACTTTGACAGCAATGTTGTATGTTCTAATATGTTGTTTTGAAATAGAACAAGCACAACAGAATATGAAAATTCTCATAACAGTGCTTGACAGTGCTTTAGTTCTATTGGGAAGTAAAATTTCAAAACAAAACATGTTAGTATAGTAAAAAAATCGGAATTGTTCTAGTGTACAGCGAGTGCACTAGAATATAGAGAAAGAAATGAACGCCGCAACTCCATCTTAACATAGCTTAACATAATGTCTAGCTGGTGTTCAACCTCTCCCAAATTCGCAAAAAAAAAAGATCCTTGAGGGAGCGTGAATTAAAAGAATTGTCATATATATGCGTACATACACGAAAGTTTGCATATATGTGTGTGCGCAAAAAAAGCGTAGCACGCTGACAACGGAAATTGCCTATTCTTTTTTTCGTTGCACAGTGGCTCTCAATGCTTTTAAAAAATGTCAAATACATTAATTCAGATCATATCATATTACTATGGTCATGAAATATACAGTTTTGTGTAATAATAAATAACAAAAACATTAATTGGAGTTCGCCGTACTTTTAATTTGGTTTATATTTAGTGTTTGAATTAAAACCAATATTTAAAGCCGACACACAAAAAGTAATATTTAACAGTGTTTATTTCATGTTTTGACACACTGTGCCAAATGCAAAGATCGCGTTCTTATCTTCACACGCAGCTGTAAGACATAAAGTATCTCCCAAACCAGAGCGAATAAATCGCAGCGGCAGCGGCGCGAATATATAATTACATTGCGTCTTATGAACGTATGCACACCAAAGCGGAGCGAATTCGTTATGACTGCGAATTTGCAGCGTTTTTTTCCAGAACCGCGCATGCAGCGTTTTTTCCGCTTGCCGCCAAGAACGATAGAATTAGATTGCGCAGAAATTTGCTCATGTTCTGCGCTGATGACGTCACATGTAATGCATGTGTTGAATTTTTGACTTGTTTACATGTTAAATTACTATATTTTGGCTTTTAATACAATATAATTATAATAATATAATACGAGAAGCAGTTATTAACTTATAATCATTCACTTTTATTGAAAAAATTTATTAAAAATCATCACATGTGACGTTTATGCGTTTAGCTGTTTATGCGCAATGTCTTTTTTCATGGCTGTCATTTGACGAAGACATTTTTGCGAATAAAGAAACCGCGAATAAATTCGGCGCGGTGTGAACACACTTGCGATTTTGGCGCGGAAAACATCACGCGATTTATTCGCGCCGCTGCCGCTGCGATTTATTCGCTCTGGTTTGGGAGATGCTTAACGGTAATCGCAACTCTTCTTCAATTCTGAGCTGCTTAGAAGTTTTAGTGCGAATTGTTTGTTGGCTGAGCTGGACGCGTCAGGAGTGCGAAAAAAATAAAAGTGTGCAATTAAAGCAATTGGTGTCATAACAAAAAATTCACAGGCACAAACAAACGTACAAATGTATGTATGCATGTGTGTGAGCAGAGAACGCACAAAATGATTTATGTCTTGCTCGCTCTCACTCTCCGTTGTGTTTGTGATATTCGTTGTATAGCAAACGCTTATTCTGTGTATAAAGAAAGTGTTTTGCGAAGGGAGTTTTCGACAACTAAAATTATCACTGCGGACGGCAGTTCGCGTTAGTGACGAAAGCAGCACGAAGGGTGCGAAAGGCGACTAAGTATATATACAGCTAAGTTGGAAAATTTGCTACGACTGTCCGATCAGATCGAGTTATATACCGATCGAAAGGTTTAGTCCTAACTTACAAAATGACGTACTAAAACTTTTTCTAATTCACCTGAGTCATGAGATACGGGGGTGTAAGTGGGAGAGGAAAAATTTGTATGATCGCAGCTTGTGGACCCGTTGGGGCTTTTTGGTAAAATTATTTATTTTTTTTTTTAAATTTTTATCAAAAATACGCGTCGATTGATACCTCGATGACCCAAATCCGTTAACTGGTTCAAAAGATAAATAAATTTGATATTTTTAGTGGACTTTTCCAAATGAAATGAAAAGTTAGTTTCTTTGTTTGTCTGTTTGTCTGTTTGTATCAAAGCGCTAAAAAAGCTAAGATGTAATGATGGGGATTTATTCCCCTTTGAAAATCTAGAAATGTTTGTTTTACGACTTTTTCAATTTCCCGCTAGTTTAGCGGGAAAACGCTAAATCTCGCTAAAATTGAAACTCCAACAGTTTCCAAACCATAGAAGCTACAGCTACTTTTTTTCTAAAGTACTCAGGTAACATTTTACAGGTGATATTATGTTTTTAAGCTTACATTTTGGCGATTTTTGACAAAACGGCTCTAACGATTTATGTTAAATTTTATTACGTTGTAAAACGTACATTTTCGATTTTTTTGGTATATGAAACATAAATTTTGGTTGAGGGGCTTGGAAGAGATTACCTGTTAAGTGAATAAATACATTTTTCGGTCGAAAATCATGTTTCAGTACGAAAAACTTTTTGGTTTTATGAGATATCTCAACCAAACTGATACAATATGCATTTAACTTGGTTTTATATATCCTGACCAAAGTTGGTTCAAATCGGACTACTGTATCATATAGCTGTCATAGGACCGATCGGGTCAAAATAAGGTTTTAGTATGAAAAAATTGTTTGTTTAGTGAGATATTTTAACCAAATTGATAGCATTTGCATTTAAGTCAGTTTTAAAAATTCTGACCGAAGTTAGTTGTTATCGGACCACTATATCATATAGCCAATCGGTCCAATATTAAGTCTTGGTATGAAAAACTTTTTTGTTTTACGAGATATCGTAACCAAACTAATAGAATATGCATTTAAATTAGACTTATGTATTCTGACCAAAGTTGGTTCTAATCGAACCACTATATCATATAGCTGTCATAGCACCGATCGGGCGAAATCCAAGTCTTAGTATGAAAAACTATTATTTTCATAGTAAGTACGAAGTCTCCGACAGTAGAGTATGCTTGGCTGTAGCAACGCGAGCAAAGCGAGCAGGAGGCGGAGCACCCTAGTTTTTCTTTATAATTAACAACAAAATTTATATATTTTACTATTTGCCTGCATTAATGATAAAGTTACAATGTCAAAAGCAAAAGCAATTGCAAAAATTTCTGATATCCCACAAAAAAAACTTCTACACGAGGTAAAAGTCTAGTGACGAAAGCAATATCTAACTCCAAAATTTCTGATATCCAATTTTGTGACGAACAAAATTTAGTTTAATCTAAAAATTTTAAATAAAAATAAAATTTAATTAAAAAAAAAAAGTAATTTTTATGTACACAGAAGCTCACCCTTTTTGCTCACATATAACTTACTGCTATTACAAAGAAAAAATTTGTTTGAATTTTAATAAGAAGATCAATAGCTCTTGTTATAATTTTTAATACAAAATTTAATTTATAATAAATGCTTTAATCATTTTGATCTCCGGTGAAATACCTTTTTGACAGACGGTACACATGCATACAAGTTAACAGAGGCCAACGACACCAGCTCCAGATGCTGATATAGCACTGGGCCGGATGTTCCTACGAGTTAACAGGAGTCAGCAAAATGCAATATAACACCAGCCACAGATGCTGACATAGCTCTGGGCCGGATGTTCTTGCACGACGGCAGCGCACGAGGCGCAAGCTAAGCATTCTAGCGGCCGTTGTGAAAAGCACACAATAGTTTAAGTAGTTTTGATCAACCTTTTGCAAATTTGGTTTTTAATTCAGCTTTCACTGAGGCACATCGGCCCAGCGATTTCACGCCTAAAGTAACTCGCTCACTACGGCATATCGGCCTAGTGGTCTATAAACTACATAACGTTAATCAACTTTGTGTTACAAAAATAACAAAATTATCGAAATAAAAGTCTCATAAAGAAAATCCGCGAGGACTTATTATTTAAAGATTAATTGGCGCCCAACGTTTTTCGGACCATTTTGTGCTATAATTATTTTGTGCTGTGCAGTGTAAAGAACTAATCTACCAGTACAAGATACTTCGCGCTGTGTAATGTAATAACAATACCCAACCTACCAGTGCAAACAATAGAAGCTGTGCCTGACCTACATCAATTTACGTCAGCGGCACAAGCCCAATTAAAAGCCATTTGATACACCGAAGCCGCTGGAGCTCTTCGGGCAGCGACTTGTCACCAAACCAGCGCGCAAGCCGGTTGGGGCAGCGAAGCAAACCAACACCCATAGACTTCAGCGAGGGATCATACAAAAGCATTCGCGACTGCAGCGTGGGAAGCAGTAGTCTTAGATGTAGTACTACAACCCTTGTAGGATCAAATAAAATGTAAGTGGGCCATCATTTGGCACAAACTTTTTTCAATTTGCGTGATTAATTTTAAAATAAAATCCAAAAATAAATAAGTGAGAAATATAAAAAATTGCAATAATTGTGCTCCCAACTAACTTTAAGTAATAAAATTTTGCATCCATCAGCAATTTTCAATAAAGTCTCCTCTGTCAGCATTCATTTAATTTACTGTTGTTGATTTGCCCTTAAAATTGTGTTGTTATTATTGTTGACAGTAAAGTCCATGAACAGCTCGTTTCTCAGGTCCAGAGACCGCTCTGCGAGGGGATCTGAGTCAGACGACTCAACCACCTTAGATAGGGAACCCGTCCCTCAAGAAATCGCTGACAATAGGTGTAAAATGGGAATGGAGCCTGAGCAGCTTAAGGCTTTGGTGCATGCCGCTGTGGCCTCCGCCTTAGAAGCACAGAGCGCAGCATTGAAGAAAAGAGATGCTGAACTAAGGGCTTCCTTAAACGCTCGGTTACAAGAATTGGCAGGCAGAATACCTGCCAGTAGTATAGAAACACCGCCGGTCCAGGCATTTGAGCTGGTGGAAATCAGAAACGACGTCCAATGTAATGAACCATTGGACGCCGTTAAATGCTTACCAGAATTTACGGGGGTGCTAGAGACGTACGCCTCTTGGAGACAAGCTGCGATAGCGGCATATAAAATTTGCAAGCCATACGACGGCAGCTCACGCCACTACCAGGCGGTCATTATTATAAAGAGCAAAATTAGAGGGGCAGCGAACGGCGTTTTGGGTCAGTTCGGCACAGTAATGAATTTTGATGCCATAATAAACCGTCTCGATTTCACATACAGGGATAAGAGAGGCATTCACGTCATAGAGCAAGAGATGAGCACCCTAAGACAGGGCTCATTAACAATTTTACAATACTATGACGAGGTTGAGAAAAAGCTTACTCTTCTCACCAATAAGGTAAACATGTCCTATGAACCAAACATGGCACAAGACACTCTCAATTTTTTAGGGGAAGCTCCCTGCTGCCCTACATCAGTAGGAGAATAGCAGGGATCCAGATGAGATTTCTCATCGACACGGGCGCTTCCAAGAATTATATCAGACCACATAAAAATCTAAAAGGTGTGTGCCCAGTAAATTCTTCCTTCTCTACCCATTATATACACGGCACCACGAAGATCACTTATAAGTGCCTTATATCTCTGTTCGGCAAAACTGCCACATTTTTTTTACTCCCAGACCTATCCACATTTGATGGAATTGAGGGGCTCGACTTGCTCACGCAAGCAGGAGTGTCGCTTTGTCTTTCTTCTGGCCAACTCAAATGTGCGCGGATGTTAACTTTACCAATGTTGACTGCGCCGACGTGCCCGATGCTGTAAAAGATGCATTCCTAAAGATGCTAAAAAGCAAACATAAGGCCTTCGCGGATCCGGAAGAAGCACTTCCCTATAACACATCAGTGGTGGCCACTATCAGGACCACTGATGAACAACCAGTTTATGTCCGACTGTACCCCTGTCCAATGGGAGCAGCGGAATTTGTTAATAAAGAGATTCAAAGCCTTCTGAAGAACGGTATCATAAAAAATCTGTTTCCCCCTACAACAACCCCATTTGGGTGGTGGACAAGAAGGGGACGGACGAGTTTGATAACAAGAATATGCGCCTCGTAATGGATTTTCGCAAACTTAACGAGAAAACATTCCAATGATTTTGGGGAATCTTGGCAAAGCTAAATACTTTTCGACATTGGACCTAAAGTCCGGCTATCACCAGATCACGCTAGCAGAGCGTGACCGTGAAAAAACAGCCTTCGCAGTTAACGGGGGGAAGTACGAATTTTGTCGACTTCCCTTTGGGTTGAAGAATGCGGCCAGCATCTTCCAAAGAACTGTTGACGACATACTGCGTGAGCAAATTGGCAAATCTTGCTATGTCTATGTTGACGATGTCATCGTCTTCTCAAAAGACGAAAATTCTCATGTCCAACATGTAGAGTGGGTCTTAAAGAGCCTGTACGAGGCAAATATGAGAATCTCCAAGGAAAAATCGAATTTTTTTTTAGAAAAGCGTAGGTTTTCTTGGTTTCGTGGTAACCAGTAATGGGGCTACAACGGACCCTGAAAAAGTCAAAGCGATTCAGGGTTCCCAGAACCAAAGAATATATTCGAGATTAGATCATTTTTAGGACTGGCCAGTTACTATAGGTGTTTCATCAAAGACTTTGCCTCAATAGCAAAACCCATTTCTGATCTTCTAATGGGCGAGAATGGGTCAGTAAGTAAACATAGATCGCGAAACATCCCGGTAGAATTCTCTGAGCTTCAGCGTCACGCATTCCAAAAGCTACGCAACATTTTGTCATCAGAAAACGTCATGCTCAGATACCCTGACTTTAAGAAGCCGTCTGATCTAACGACGGACGCTTCAGCTTACGGCATAGGGCAGTGCTTTCTTAAGAGGGTCGCCCCATCTCAATGATTTCCAGAACATTGAAGCCCCCGGAGGTGAACTACGCCACCAACGAGCGGGAACTTTTGGCTATAGTTTGAGCCCTTAGCAAGCTACGTCACTACCTATATGGGGTAAAAGACATTAACATTTTCACGGACCACCAACCATTAACTTTTGCCGTTTCTGAGTCAAACCCGAATGCCAAAATTAAAAGATGGAAGGCGCGCATTGAGGAAACGAATGCGCGAATATTTTATAAGCCAGGCAAGGAGAATTTAGTTGCTGATGCGCTATCGCGACAACAGCTCAACGCTCTTGACGAGCTGAATACTGATTCCTGCGCGGCCACAGTCCACAGCGAGCTGTCCTTGACCTATACAATTGAGTCAACCGAAAAGCCACTTAATTGTTTCCAAAATCAAATTGTCATTGAAGAGGCACGCGTCCCCACCAAACGCAGCTTCATTCTTTTCAAGGACAAGAGGCGTCATGAAGTAAGCTTCACTGATCGCACAGCCTTTTTAGATGAACAGGCACAAAGTTCTGGCACTGCAAAAACCGAGTTGCAGATGTCTTCAACGTAGACGAGAGGAGAGAAATTCTCGTTGCCGAACATAATAGAGTGCACAGAGCAGCTCAAGAAAATGTTAAGCAAGTGTTATCAGAATACTATTTCCCTAAAACGGCGAAGTTGGCTAAGGATATTGCAGAAAGTTGTAGAATCTGCTCAGCAGCCAAATACGATAGGCACCCGAAAAGACAGGAGCTCGGAGAAACCCCGATACCTGAGACTCCTGGGGAATTTCTACACATTGATATTTTTCAACGGACAACAAATTTTTTTTTACCTGTGTTGATAAGTTCTCTAAATTTGCAGTCGTACAACCAATTCAGTCGCGCACTATCGAGGACTTAAAACCCCACTACTGCAGCTCATGAATTTCTTTCCACGAGCCAGAACAATTCTCAAACGGTAAAGACCCTGTTGTTAAACAACTACGGAGTCCATATTGTTAATGCGCCGCCGCTGCAAAGCACCTCCAATGTATAACAAGACAATACATTCGGTCATCAACAAGAAACCTGTTGATGCCCTCCATGTGTCCCCAGGCGAACCTCAAGGGGAAATATCAGCAAAGTTAAGGAGTGCACAAGATGCGCTCCGGGCTAGGCTGAACGACCAGCGACAGAATAGAGTCTTTGAAGTAGGCGAAAAAGTCCTAGTGAAAAGAAACCGCAGGCTTGGCAATAAACTCACGCCCTTATGTGAAGAACGGATCGTAGAGGCAGACCTTGGCACGACCGTTCTCATTAGAGGGAGGGTGGTCCACAAGGACAACCTTAAGTAGGGCGAGAGCTGAAATAAAACATTGATTCTACGCATCTTGAATTTAACTATAAGTTTCAACATTTGAGCCACTAGGCTTTACCTTTAAGTTTTATTATTTACGCCACTTGGCATTACCTTTAGAAAGACACGTGGTAATAGTTTGGTCCGTTTTGTCTGTCTTCCGCAGGTTCGGGTTTCTGATATTTCTATTTTTTGCAAGTGCGACAGCGCGTGTGACTAATTACTCACACGCCAAGTATATTCCCATTGTTGAGGGTCAAGTTCTGGTCTGGGAGGAATCAATTTCGTCAGGCACACAGCTAACATCTCTGAGTACGAGAAAATGGTAAACGAAACAATGGAGCTATGTGAAATGTTTCCGCAGTCACACATGAGAAAGCTTCTAAGCGTAGATGCGTCCTACCTCAGGGATCTGTTAGAAGCTCTTGGCGTGCACCACAGGGTGGCAAGAAGTTTAGATTTCTTGGGCACAGCCCTCAAAGTAGTTGCGGGAACACCTGACGCCAGTGACTTCGAGAAGATCAAATTTACTGAGTTACAGTTAGTGAGCTCTAACAACAGACAGGTAGCTATCAACACAAAAGTTCAAGAACAAATCAATCAACTCACTACAAGTGTCAACACATTACTAAAAGCTGCAAAAAAGAATCAGATAGATTCCGGGCATTTATACGAGACTCTTTTAGCTCGGAATAGAATGTTGCTGATGAAAATGCAGAATTTGATGCTCGCTGTTACCCTTGCAAAAATTAATATCATAAGCCCAAATATATTAGATCACGCAGATTTGAAATCTGTTTGGATCGATGAACCCACAGGAACTTCAATAGCTGACCTTATGTCCGTTGCGTCCGTGAAAGTATTACAATCTGTTAATGCCCTTCACTTTATCATTTAGTTCCCGAAAATCAAAATGGCTTGCAGAAAGGTGATGCTGTATCCAGTTGCACATGAGAATGCTGTGCTACAAATCGACGACAACATTATAGCTGAGTGCGGAGATCAAGTGCTCGCCCTTAAGAATTGTACTTCCACGCCGGGAGGAACTTTTTGTCAACTTTCACCGACCAGCTCTTGTGCCAGAGAGCTGCATGCTGGTGGCCTGGCAAACTGCCAAATACAGCCGAGTCACTAAGACCCGATCACATGGGTCGATGACGGAATTTTGATCATCAATAACCGGCCTGCTAAAGCTTGCACTGACTACGGTACTGAGACTTGGGGTCACGGAACAAATTTAATCACGTTCACTAATTGGGCTCTGATCAACGAGACTAAGTACTTGAATCGCAACAATGTCCAGAGTAAGTTCCCCGGCATCGCGGCATCTCCCTTCTGAACGTCACCGGCCACCAAGACGTGCTGAGTCTCCTTACCTTCATCGCTTGAATGAACGTAACCTGGAGATCATTAAGGAAGTCAAGGACGAAATTGGAAGCGTCGACAGCGTGGTAATAGCCTTCTTGTTGGGTGCTGCGTGCTGCACCATAATATACATCGAGTCATCTACCGTCGGTTCACCAGAAACATGGCATCGGCCAAGAAGATTAAGAAGGTGATCGCCGAGATAGGAGCGGCCGAGGGCGGCCTTAACTTAAAAGGGGAGCAGTTAACAGAGGCCAACGACACCAGCTCCAGATGCTGATATAGCACTGGGCCGGATGTTCCTACGAGTTAACAGGAGTCAGCAAAATGCAATATAACACCAGCCACAGATGCTGACATAGCTCTGGGCCGGATGTTCTTGCACGACGGCAGGGCACGAGGCGCAAGCTAAGCATTCTAGCGGCCGTTGTGAAAAGCACACAATAGCTTAAGTGGTTTTGATCAACCTTTTGCAAATTTGGTTTTTAATTCAGCTTTCACTGAGGCACATCGGCCCAGCGATTTCACGCCTAAAGTAACTCGCTCACTACGGCATATCGGCCTAGTGGTCTATAAACTACATAACGTTAATCAACTTTGTGTTACAAAATAACAAAATTATCGAAATAAAAGTCTTATAAAGAAAATCCGCGAGGACTTATTATTTAAAGATTAATTGGCGCCCAACGTTTTCGGACTATTTTGTGCTATAATTATTTTGTGCTGTGCAGTGTAAAGAACTAATCTACCAGTACAAGATACTTCGCGCTGTGTAATGTAATAACAATACCCAACCTGCCAGTGCAAACAATAGAAGCTGTGCCTGACCTACATCAATTTACGTCAGCGGCACAAGCCCAATTAAAAGCCATTTGGTACACCGAAGCCGCTGGAGCTCTTCGGGCAGCGACTTGTCACCAAACCAGCGCGCAAGCCGGTTGAAGCAGCAAAGCAAACCAACACCCATAGACTTCAGCGAGGGATCATACAAAAGCATTCGCGACTGCAGCGTTGGAAGCAGTAGTCTTAGATGTAGTACTACAACCCTTGTAGGATCAAATAAAATGTAAGTGGGCCATCATTTGGCACAAACTTTTTTCAATTTGCGTGATTAATTTTAAAATAAAATCCAAAAATAAATAAGTGAGAAATATAAAAAATTGCAATAATTGTGCTCCCAACTAACTTTAAGTAATAAAATTTTGCATCCATCAGCAATTTTCAATAAAGTCTCCTCTGTCAGCATTCATTTAATTTACTGTTGTTGATTTGCCCTTAAAATTGTGTTGTTATTATTGTTGACAGTAAAGTCCATGAACAGCTCGTTTCTCAGGTCCAGAGACCGCTCTGCGAGGGGATCTGAGTCAGACGACTCAACCACCTTAGATAGGGAACCCGTCCCTCAAGAAATCGCTGACAATAGGTGTAAAATGGGAATGGAGCCTGAGCAGCTTAAGGCTTTGGTGCATGCCGCTGTGGCCTCCGCCTTAGAAGCACAGAGCGCAGCATTGAAGAAAAGAGATGCTGAACTAAGGGCTTCCTTAAACGCTCGGTTACAAGAATTGGCAGGCAGAATACCTGCCAGTAGTATAGAAACACCGCCGGTCCAGGCATTTGAGCTGGTGGAAATCAGAAACGACGTCCAATGTAATGAACCATTGGACGCCGTTAAATGCTTACCAGAATTTACGGGGGTGCTAGAGACGTACGCCTCTTGGAGACAAGCTGCGATAGCGGCATATAAAATTTGCAAGCCATACGACGGCAGCTCACGCCCATACCAGGCGGTCATTATTATAAAGAGCAAAATTAGAGGGGCAGCGAACGGCGTTTTGGGTCAGTTCGGCACAGTAATGAATTTTGATGCCATAATAAACCGTCTCGATTTCACATACAGGGATAAGAGAGGCATTCACGTCATAGAGCAAGAGATGAGCACCCTAAGACAGGGCTCATTAACAATTTTACAATACTATGACGAGGTTGAGAAAAAGCTTACTCTTCTCACCAATAAGGTAAACATGTCCTATGAACCAAACATGGCACAAGACACTCTCAATTTTTTAGGGGAAGCTCCCTGCTGCCCTACATCAGTAGGAGAATAGCAGGGAGCCAGATGAGATTTCTCATCGACACGGGCGCTTCCAAGAATTATATCAGACCACATAAAAATCTAAAAGGTGTGTGCCCAGTAAATTCTTCCTTCTCTACCCATTATATACACGGCACCACGAAGATCACTTATAAGTGCCTTATATCTCTGTTCGGCAAAACTGCCACATTTTTTTTACTCCCAGACCTATCCACATTTGATGGAATTGAGGGGCTCGACTTGCTCACGCAAGCAGGAGTGTCGCTTTGTCTTTCTTCTGGCCAACTCAAATGTGCGCGGATGTTAACTTTACCAATGTTGACTGCGCCGACGTGCCCGATGCTGTAAAAGATGCATTCCTAAAGATGCTAAAAAGCAAACATAAGGCCTTCGCGGATCCGGAAGAAGCACTTCCTATAACACATCAGTGGTGGCCACTATCAGGACCACTGATGAACAACCAGTTTATGTCCGACTGTACCCTGTCCAATGGGAGCAGCGGAATTTGTTAATAAAGAGATTCAAAGCCTTCTGAAGAACGGTATCATAAAAAAATCTGTTTCCCCCTACAACAACCCCATTTGGGTGGTGGACAAGAAGGGGACGGACGAGTTTGATAACAAGAATATGCGCCTCGTAATGGATTTTCGCAAACTTAACGAGAAAACATTCCAATGATTTTGGGGAATCTTGGCAAAGCTAAATACTTTTCGACATTGGACCTAAAGTCCGGCTATCACCAGATCACGCTAGCAGAGCGTGACCGTGAAAAAACAGCCTTCGCAGTTAACGGGGGGAAGTACGAATTTTGTCGACTTCCCTTTGGGTTGAAGAATGCGGCCAGCATCTTCCAAAGAACTGTTGACGACATACTGCGTGAGCAAATTGGCAAATCTTGCTATGTCTATGTTGACGATGTCATCGTCTTCTCAAAAGACGAAAATTCTCATGTCCAACATGTAGAGTGGGTCTTAAAGAGCCTGTACGAGGCAAATATGAGAATCTCCAAGGAAAAATCGAATTTTTTTTAGAAAAGCGTAGGTTTTCTTGGTTTCGTGGTAACCAGTAATGGGGCTACAACGGACCCTGAAAAGTCAAAGCGATTCAGGGTTCCCAGAACCAAAGAATATATTCGAGATTAGATCATTTTTAGGACTGGCCAGTTACTATAGGTGTTTCATCAAAGACTTTGCCTCAATAGCAAAACCCATTTCTGATCTTCTAATGGGCGAGAATGGGTCAGTAAGTAAACATAGATCGCGAAACATCCCGGTAGAATTCTCTGAGCTTCAGCGTCACGCATTCCAAAAGCTACGCAACATTTTGTCATCAGAAAACGTCATGCTCAGATACCCTGACTTTAAGAAGCCGTCTGATCTAACGACGGACGCTTCAGCTTACGGCATAGGGGCAGTGCTTTCTTAAGAGGGTCGCCCCATCTCAATGATTTCCAGAACATTGAAGCCCCCGGAGGTGAACTACGCCACCAACGAGCGGGAACTTTTGGCTATAGTTTGGGCCCTTAGCAAGCTACGTCACTACCTATATGGGGTAAAAGACATTAACATTTTCACGGACCACCAACCATTAACTTTTGCCGTTTCTGAGTCAAACCCGAATGCCAAAATTAAAAGATGGAAGGCGCGCATTGAGGAAACGAATGCGCGAATATTTTATAAGCCAGGCAAGGAGAATTTAGTTGCTGATGCGCTATCGCGACAACAGCTCAACGCTCTTGACGAGCTGAATACTGATTCCTGCGCGGCCACAGTCCACAGCGAGCTGTCCTTGACCTATACAATTGAGTCAACCGAAAAGCCACTTAATTGTTTCCAAAATCAAATTGTCATTGAAGAGGCACGCGTCCCCACCAAACGCAGCTTCATTCTTTTCAAGGACAAGAGGCGTCATGAAGTAAGCTTCACTGATCGCACAGCCTTTCTAGATGAACTCATTGACTTGATTAATCCAAATGCAGTTAATGCCCTCTATTGCAACCTGCACACACTAGCACAGGTGCAGGATGGCTTAGTTCGCATGTTTCCAGGCACAAAGTTCTGGCACTGCAAAAACCGAGTTGCAGATGTCTTCAACGTAGACGAAAGGAAAGAAATTCTCGTTGCCGAACATAATAGAGTGCACAGAGCAGCTCAAGAAAATGTTAAGCAAGTGTTATCAGAATACTATTTCCCTAAAACGGCGAAGTTGGCTAAGGATATTGCAGAAAGTTGTAGAATCTGCTCAGCAGCCAAATACGATAGGCACCCGAAAAGACAGGAGCTCGGAGAAACCCCGATACCTGAGACTCCTGAGGAATTTCTACACATTGATATTTTTTCAACGGACAACAAATTTTTTTTTACCTGTGTTGATAAGTTCTCTAAATTTGCAGTCGTACAACCAATTCAGTCGCGCACTATCGAGGACTTAAAACCCCACTACTGCAGCTCATGAATTTCTTTCCACGAGCCAGAACAATTCTCAAACGGTAAAGACCCTGTTGTTAAACAACTACGGAGTCCATATTGTTAATGCGCCGCCGCTGCAAAGCACCTCCAATGTATAACAAGACAATACATTCGGTCATCAACAAGAAACCTGTTGATGCCCTCCATGTGTCCCCAGGCGAACCTCAAGGGGAAATATCAGCAAAGTTAAGGAGTGCACAAGATGCGCTCCGGGCTAGGCTGAACGACCAGCGACAGAATAGAGTCTTTGAAGTAGGCGAAAAAGTCCTAGTGAAAAGAAACCGCAGGCTTGGCAATAAACTCACGCCCTTATGTGAAGAACGGATCGTAGAGGCAGACCTTGGCACGACCGTTCTCATTAGAGGGAGGGTGGTCCACAAGGACAACCTTAAGTAGGGCGAGAGCTGAAATAAAACATTGATTCTACGCATCTTGAATTTAACTATAAGTTTCAACATTTGAGCCACTAGGCTTTACCTTTAAGTTTTATTATTTACGCCACTTGGCATTACCTTTAGAAAGACACGTGGTAATAGTTTGGTCCGTTTTGTCTGTCTTCCGCAGGTTCGGGTTTCTGATATTTCTATTTTTTGCAGTGACAGCGCGTGTGACTAATTACTCACACGCCAAGTATATTCCCATTGTTGAGGGTCAAGTTCTGGTCTGGGAGGAATCAATTTCGTCAGGCACACAGCTAACATCTCTGAGTACGAGAAAATGGTAAACGAAACAATGGAGCTATGTGAAATGTTTCCGCAGTCACACATGAGAAAGCTTCTAAGCGTAGATGCGTCCTACCTCAGGGATCTGTTAGAAGCTCTTGGCGTGCACCACAGGGTGGCAAGAAGTTTAGATTTCTTGGGCACAGCCCTCAAAGTAGTTGCGGGAACACCTGACGCCAGTGACTTCGAGAAGATCAAATTTACTGAGTTACAGTTAGTGAACTCTAACAACAGACAGGTAGCTATCAACACAAAAGTTCAAGAACAAATCAATCAACTCACTACAAGTGTCAACACATTACTAAAAGCTGCAAAAAAGAATCAGATAGATTCCGGGCATTTATACGAGACTCTTTTAGCTCGGAATAGAATGTTGCTGATGAAAATGCAGAATTTGATGCTCGCTGTTACCCTTGCAAAAATTAATATCATAAGCCCAAATATATTAGATCACGCAGATTTGAAATCTGTTTGGATCGATGAACCCACAGGAACTTCAATAGCTGACCTTATGTCCGTTGCGTCCGTGAAAGTATTACAATCTGTTAATGCCCTTCACTTTATCATTTAGTTCCCGAAAATCAAAATGGCTTGCAGAAAGGTGATGCTGTATCCAGTTGCACATGAGAATGCTGTGCTACAAATCGACGACAACATTATAGCTGAGTGCGGAGATCAAGTGCTCGCCCTTAAGAATTGTACTTCCACGCCGGGAGGAACTTTTGTCAACTTTCACCGACCAGCTCTTGTGCCAGAGAGCTGCATGCTGGTGGCCTGGCAAACTGCCAAATACAGCCGAGTCACTAAGACCCGATCACATGGGTCGATGACGGAATTTTGATCATCAATAACCGGCCTGCTAAAGCTTGCACTGACTACGGTACTGAGACTTGGGGTCACGGAACAAATTTAATCACGTTCACTAATTGGGCTCTGATCAACGAGACTAAGTACTTGAATCGCAACAATGTCCAGAGTAAGTTCCCCGGCATCGCGGCATCTCCCCTTCTGAACGTCACCGGCCACCAAGACGTGCTGAGTCTCCCTTACCTTCATCGCTTGAATGAACGTAACCTGGAGATCATTAAGGAAGTCAAGGACGAAATTGGAAGCGTCGACAGCGTGGTAATAGCCTTCTTGTTGGGTGCTGCGTGCTGCACCATAATATACATCGGAGTCATCTACCGTCGGTTCACCAGAAACATGGCATCGGCCAAGAAGATTAAGAAGGTGATCGCCGAGATAGGAGCGGCCGAGGGCGGCCTTAACTTAAAAGGGGGAGCAGTTAACAGAGGCCAACGACACCAGCTCCAGATGCTGATATAGCACTGGGCCGGATGTTCCTACGAGTTAACAGGAGTCAGCAAAATGCAATATAACACCAGCCACAGATGCTGACATAGCTCTGGGCCGGATGTTCTTGCACGACGGCAGGGCACGAGGCGCAAGCTAAGCATTCTAGCGGCCGTTGTGAAAAGCACACAATAGCTTAAGTGGTTTTGATCAACCTTTTGCAAATTTGGTTTTTAATTCAGCTTTCACTGAGGCACATCGGCCCAGCGATTTCACGCCTAAAGTAACTCGCTCACTACGGCATATCGGCCTAGTGGTCTATAAACTACATAACGTTAATCAACTTTGTGTTACAAAAATAACAAAATTATCGAAATAAAAGTCTTATAAAGAAAATCCGCGAGGACTTATTATTTAAAGATTAATTGGCGCCCAACGTTTTTCGGACTATTTTGTGCTATAATTATTTTGTGCTGTGCAGTGTAAAGAACTAATCTACCAGTACAAGATACTTCGCGCTGTGTAATGTAATAACAATACCCAACCTGCCAGTGCAAACAATAGAAGCTGTGCCTGACCTACATCAATTTACGTCAGCGGCACAAGCCCAATTAAAAGCCATTTGGTACACCGAAGCCGCTGGAGCTCTTCGGGCAGCGACTTGTCACCAAACCAGCGCGCAAGCCGGTTGAAGCAGCAAAGCAAACCAACACCCATAGACTTCAGCGAGGGATCATACAAAAGCATTCGCGACTGCAGCGTTGGAAGCAGTAGTCTTAGATGTAGTACTACAACCCTTGTAGGATCAAATAAAATGTAAGTGGGCCATCATTTGGCACAAACTTTTTTCAATTTGCGTGATTAATTTTAAAATAAAATCCAAAAATAAATAAGTGAGAAATATAAAAAATTGCAATAATTGTGCTCCCAACTAACTTTAAGTAATAAAATTTTGCATCCATCAGCAATTTTCAATAAAGTCTCCTCTGTCAGCATTCATTTAATTTACTGTTGTTGATTTGCCCTTAAAATTGTGTTGTTATTATTGTTGACAGTAAAGTCCATGAACAGCTCGTTTCTCAGGTCCAGAGACCGCTCTGCGAGGGGATCTGAGTCAGACGACTCAACCACCTTAGATAGGAACCCGTCCCTCAAGAAATCGCTGACAATAGGTGTAAAATGGGAATGGAGCCTGAGCAGCTTAAGGCTTTGGTGCATGCCGCTGTGGCCTCCGCCTTAGAAGCACAGAGCGCAGCATTGAAGAAAAGAGATGCTGAACTAAGGGCTTCCTTAAACGCTCGGTTACAAGAATTGGCAGGCAGAATACCTGCCAGTAGTATAGAAACACCGCCGGTCCAGGCATTTGAGCTGGTGGAAATCAGAAACGACGTCCAATGTAATGAACCATTGGACGCCGTTAAATGCTTACCAGAATTTACGGGGGTGCTAGAGACGTACGCCTCTTGGAGACAAGCTGCGATAGCGGCATATAAAATTTGCAAGCCATACGACGGCAGCTCACGCCCATACCAGGCGGTCATTATTATAAAGAGCAAAATTAGAGGGGCAGCGAACGGCGTTTTGGGTCAGTTCGGCACAGTAATGAATTTTGATGCCATAATAAACCGTCTCGATTTCACATACAGGGATAAGAGAGGCATTCACGTCATAGAGCAAGAGATGAGCACCCTAAGACAGGGCTCATTAACAATTTTACAATACTATGACGAGGTTGAGAAAAAGCTTACTCTTCTCACCAATAAGGTAAACATGTCCTATGAACCAAACATGGCACAAGACACTCTCAATTTTTAAGGGGAAGCTCCCTGCTGCCCTACATCAGTAGGAGAATAGCAGGGAGCCAGATGAGATTTCTCATCGACACGGGCGCTTCCAAGAATTATATCAGACCACATAAAAATCTAAAAGGTGTGTGCCCAGTAAATTCTTCCTTCTCTACCCATTATATACACGGCACCACGAAGATCACTTATAAGTGCCTTATATCTCTGTTCGGCAAAACTGCCACATTTTTTTTACTCCCAGACCTATCCACATTTGATGGAATTGAGGGGCTCGACTTGCTCACGCAAGCAGGAGTGTCGCTTTGTCTTTCTTCTGGCCAACTCAAATGTGCGCGGATGTTAACTTTACCAATGTTGACTGCGCCGACGTGCCCGATGCTGTAAAAGATGCATTCCTAAAGATGCTAAAAAGCAAACATAAGGCCTTCGCGGATCCGGAAGAAGCACTTCCCTATAACACATCAGTGGTGGCCACTATCAGGACCACTGATGAACAACCAGTTTATGTCCGACTGTACCCCTGTCCAATGGGAGCAGCGGAATTTGTTAATAAAGAGATTCAAAGCCTTCTGAAGAACGGTATCATAAAAAAATCTGTTTCCCCCTACAACAACCCCATTTGGGTGGTGGACAAGAAGGGGACGGACGAGTTTGATAACAAGAATATGCGCCTCGTAATGGATTTTCGCAAACTTAACGAGAAAACATTCCAATGATTTTGGGGAATCTTGGCAAAGCTAAATACTTTTCGACATTGGACCTAAAGTCCGGCTATCACCAGATCACGCTAGCAGAGCGTGACCGTGAAAAAACAGCCTTCGCAGTTAACGGGGGGAAGTACGAATTTTGTCGACTTCCCTTTGGGTTGAAGAATGCGGCCAGCATCTTCCAAAGAACTGTTGACGACATACTGCGTGAGCAAATTGGCAAATCTTGCTATGTCTATGTTGACGATGTCATCGTCTTCTCAAAAGACGAAAATTCTCATGTCCAACATGTAGAGTGGGTCTTAAAGAGCCTGTACGAGGCAAATATGAGAATCTCCAAGGAAAAATCGAATTTTTTTTTAGAAAAGCGTAGGTTTTCTTGGTTTCGTGGTAACCAGTAATGGGGCTACAACGGACCCTGAAAAAGTCAAAGCGATTCAGGGTTCCCAGAACCAAAGAATATATTCGAGATTAGATCATTTTTAGGACTGGCCAGTTACTATAGGTGTTTCATCAAAGACTTTGCCTCAATAGCAAAACCCATTTCTGATCTTCTAATGGGCGAGAATGGGTCAGTAAGTAAACATAGATCGCGAAACATCCCGGTAGAATTCTCTGAGCTTCAGCGTCACGCATTCCAAAAGCTACGCAACATTTTGTCATCAGAAAACGTCATGCTCAGATACCCTGACTTTAAGAAGCCGTCTGATCTAACGACGGACGCTTCAGCTTACGGCATAGGGGCAGTGCTTTCTTAAGAGGGTCGCCCCATCTCAATGATTTCCAGAACATTGAAGCCCCCGGAGGTGAACTACGCCACCAACGAGCGGGAACTTTTGGCTATAGTTTGGGCCCTTAGCAAGCTACGTCACTACCTATATGGGGTAAAAGACATTAACATTTTCACGGACCACCAACCATTAACTTTTGCCGTTTCTGAGTCAAACCCGAATGCCAAAATTAAAAGATGGAAGGCGCGCATTGAGGAAACGAATGCGCGAATATTTTATAAGCCAGGCAAGGAGAATTTAGTTGCTGATGCGCTATCGCGACAACAGCTCAACGCTCTTGACGAGCTGAATACTGATTCCTGCGCGGCCACAGTCCACAGCGAGCTGTCCTTGACCTATACAATTGAGTCAACCGAAAAGCCACTTAATTGTTTCCAAAATCAAATTGTCATTGAAGAGGCACGCGTCCCCACCAAACGCAGCTTCATTCTTTTCAAGGACAAGAGGCGTCATGAAGTAAGCTTCACTGATCGCACAGCCTTTCTAGATGAACTCATTGACTTGATTAATCCAAATGCAGTTAATGCCCTCTATTGCAACCTGCACACACTAGCACAGGTGCAGGATGGCTTAGTTCGCATGTTTCCAGGCACAAAGTTCTGGCACTGCAAAAACCGAGTTGCAGATGTCTTCAACGTAGACGAAAGGAAAGAAATTCTCGTTGCCGAACATAATAGAGTGCACAGAGCAGCTCAAGAAAATGTTAAGCAAGTGTTATCAGAATACTATTTCCCTAAAACGGCGAAGTTGGCTAAGGATATGGCAGAAAGTTGTAGAATCTGCTCAGCAGCCAAATACGATAGGCACCCGAAAAGACAGGAGCTCGGAGAAACCCCGATACCTGAGACTCCTGAGGAATTTCTACACATTGATATTTTTTCAACGGACAACAAATTTTTTTTTACCTGTGTTGATAAGTTCTCTAAATTTGCAGTCGTACAACCAATTCAGTCGCGCACTATCGAGGACTTAAAACCCCACTACTGCAGCTCATGAATTTCTTTCCACGAGCCAGAACAATTCTCAAACGGTAAAGACCCTGTTGTTAAACAACTACGGAGTCCATATTGTTAATGCGCCGCCGCTGCAAAGCACCTCCAATGTATAACAAGACAATACATTCGGTCATCAACAAGAAACCTGTTGATGCCTCCATGTGTCCCCAGGCGAACCTCAAGGGGAAATATCAGCAAAGTTAAGGAGTGCACAAGATGCGCTCCGGGCTAGGCTGAACGACCAGCGACAGAATAGAGTCTTTGAAGTAGGCGAAAAAGTCCTAGTGAAAAGAAACCGCAGGCTTGGCAATAAACTCACGCCCTTATGTGAAGAACGGATCGTAGAGGCAGACCTTGGCACGACCGTTCTCATTAGAGGGAGGGTGGTCCACAAGGACAACCTTAAGTAGGGCGAGAGCTGAAGTAAAACATTGATTCTACGCATCTTGAATTTAACTATAAGTTTCAACATTTGAGCCACTAGGCTTTACCTTTAAGTTTTATTATTTACGCCACTTGGCATTACCTTTAGAAAGACACGTGGTAATAGTTTGGTCCGTTTTGTCTGTCTCCCGCAGGTTCGGGTTTCTGATATTTCTATTTTTTGCAAGTGCGACAGCGCGTGTGACTAATTACTCACACGCCAAGTATATTCCCATTGTTGAGGGTCAAGTTCTGGTCTGGGAGGAATCAATTTCGTCAGGCACACAGCTAACATCTCTGAGTACGAGAAAATGGTAAACGACACAATGGAGCTATGTGAAATGTTTCCGCAGTCACACATGAGAAAGCTTCTAAGCGTAGATGCGTCCCACCTCAGGGATCTGTTAGAAGCTCTTGGCGTGCACCACAGGGTGGCAAGAAGTTTAGATTTCTTGGGCACAGCCCTCAAAGTAGTTGCGGGAACACCTGACGCCAGTGACTTCGAGAAGATCAAATTTACTGAGTTACAGTTAGTGAACTCTAACAACAGACAGGTAGCTATCAACACAAAAGTTCAAGAACAAATCAATCAACTCACTACAAGTGTCAACACATTACTAAAAGCTGCCAAAAAGAATCAGATAGATTCCGGGCATTTATACGAGACTCTTTTAGCTCGGAATAGAATGTTGCTGATGAAAATGCAGAATTTGATGCTCGCTGTTACCCTTGCAAAAATTAATATCATAAGCCCAAATATATTAGATCACGCAGATTTGAAATCTGTTTGGATCGATGAACCCACAGGAACTTCAATAGCTGACCTTATGTCCGTTGCGTCCGTGAAAGTATTACAATCTGTTAATGCCCTTCACTTTATCATTTAGTTCCCGAAAATCAAAATGGCTTGCAGAAAGGTGATGCTGTATCCAGTTGCACATGAGAATGCTGTGCTACAAATCGACGACAACATTATAGCTGAGTGCGGAGATCAAGTGCTCGCCCTTAAGAATTGCACTTCCACGCCGGGAGGAACTTTTTGTCAACTTTCACCGACCAGCTCTTGTGCCAGAGAGCTGCATGCTGGTGGCCTGGCAAACTGCCAAATACAGCCGAGTCACTAAGACCCGATCACATGGGTCGATGACGGAATTTTGATCATCAATAACCGGCCTGCTAAAGCTTGCACTGACTACGGTACTGAGACTTGGGGTCACGGAACAAATTTAATCACGTTCACTAATTGGGCTCTGATCAACGAGACTAAGTACTTGAATCGCAACAATGTCCAGAGTAAGTTCCCCGGCATCGCGGCATCTCCCCTTCTGAACGTCACCGGCCACCAAGACGTGCTGAGTCTCCCTTACCTTCATCGCTTGAATGAACGTAACCTGGAGATCATCAAGGAAGTCAAGGACGAAATTGGAAGCGTCGACAGCGTGGTAATAGCCTTCTTGTTGGGTGCTGCGTGCTGCACCATAATATACATCGGAGTCATCTACCGTCGGTTCACCAGAAACATGGCATCGGCCAAGAAGATTAAGAAGGTGATCGCCGAGATAGGAGCGGCCGAGGGCGGCCTTAACTTAAAAGGGGAGCAGTTAACAGAGGCCAACGACACCAGCTCCAGATGCTGATATAGCACTGGGCCGGATGTTCCTACGAGTTAACAGGAGTCAGCAAAATGCAATATAACACCAGCCACAGATGCTGACATAGCTCTGGGCCGGATGTTCTTGCACGACGGCAGCGCACGAGGCGCAAGCTAAGCATTCTAGCGGCCGTTGTCAAAAGCACACAATAGCTTAAGTAGTTTTGATCAACCTTTTGTAAATTTGGTTTTTAATTCAGCTTTCACTGAGGCACATCGGCCCAGCGATTTCACGCGTAAAGTAACTCGCTCACTACGGCATATCGGCCTAGTGTTCTATAAACTACATAACGTTAATCAACTTTGTGTTACAAAAATAACAAAATTATCGAAATAAAAGTCTCTTAACGAAAATCCAAGAGGACTTATTATTTAAATATTAATTTATATATATGAAGTTGTTTGTCCAACTGTCTGAGCATTGTATCGGCCAAACGGCTCAAGATACAAGTTTGAAATTTTGACATATCACAGATATGACAAATTCATCGGCGTTTAAGACGGCGATTTGGCAAATTCGCCCTATAAGTGCGTTAAATTCGATGTCAAAGTTCGCGTTTATTTTGATTTACATATAGCAGCGTTTGGTCAGCCAGCGGGTTCAGAACCTAGATAGTGCAGAGGATGGTGTCGCAGACTCACGCACACGATAACGTGGGTCCAAACTCAGGCAGACCAAGCAACATCTTATATTTTAATTTATTTATTTTATTATTTTTTAAAATTATAATGTGTTGCTACATTCCGTATTTTTATTGTTGTTTGTTTTGTTGAATCCAAGGAAAACTAAACCCAAGGCTGTTAAAGGTTCTGTAAGGAAGCTGTCTTACGCTAAAAATTAATTTTCTTTAAATTAATAATTGTTTTTTCAAATTAATATAATGATAGCTAAATAAACCGAATTGTTTGTAAATTGTTATTAAATAAATGCCGCATTTAGTATGCTTATCGATACATCGCTTTGAATACCATATCGATATTTACTTTGCATAAGTATCGCTTCTTTGCATCAATAAATAGCGATACCCATCACTAATTGTTGAAAATGAATTTTGGCGGCGAGAGGATCGGTGGGTGCGCTGCAGCCCGATTTGCAGCTACAGCAGCCACAGCAACAGGCATATTGTTATGACCAACAACAACAGCAGCAAGGCAGCCAGCAACAAAAACAACAGCAAAAGGAACAGAAACAAATGCAGATGAAGAAGCAATCAAATAACTCAAATATTATGAAAAACTTTGTTGTTTTTTAAGTTATATCAACCAAACTCACAGATTTGATTTTGCACGCCAAGTCTCAATTTTTGTTTAACCAAATCTTGATTTTTCCGCCAAATCTGTCTTTTTCCCGCCAAATCTGGCCATTTTCCCGCCAAATCTGGCCATTTTCCCATAGCCCAATTGCAGAGGCAGCGGGCAGCGTGAATATAATTATTCGTTTCTCTTTCAAAAAATGTTATCTTCTATCTATATATATAATATGTTGTTTGTCCAACTGACTGAGCATTGTACCGGGCAAACGGCTCAAGATACAAGTTTGATATTTTAACACAACACAGATATGACAAATTCATCGGCGTTTAAGGCGGCGTTTTTGCAAAGTTCGCATTTATTTTGATTTACATATAGTAGCGTTTGCTCAGCCAGCGGGCTCAATATAGTGCTTGATAGGGCAGAGGATAGTGTCGTAGGCTCACGCACACGGTAACGGGTTCAAACTCAGGCAAACCAAGCAAGATTTTATTTTTGACTTTATTTTTTTTTAATATTTTCTAAAATCAAAAATAAAATATTGCAACATTTTGCATTTTTGTTGATGTTTGTTATGCAGCTTTATCATTGTTATTCTTTGTGCTAATCTCGCACAAAATCTCAAAGGGCTGCAACATAAAATTTGCTTAACAGATGCCAAAGCTGCTGTTAACAGGCTGTGTTAATAGAATGATTTAAATCAAATATTTGTGATTATTGTGATATTTGCCGCCTATCGTATGGGGTCGCTCACATAGTTATCCATAGGTAATATCGGCTCCAAACGTTTTGCCAGACGAAGAGAGGTAGCAATTTCAAAACTAGACAGCGCATATGCGTATACCCCTTTATGCCCCTTCGAAGCAATTGAGTGAAATTGGACTCAAACTGCAGCAACGGTGGGATGAATAGGAGCAAAAGGGATTGAAAACTTTTTCATCAAACCACGTTGCTGCAGAGTATGCGAACCGGGAGTTCGACTTTGCCAGCGGTCAGCGACGGTGGCTTCTTAGATAAATTGTCCGGATTCGTCGAGTTTTTCTGCACGCTGAGCGGCGCTAGACCCAATTCTACGCCCCCGTCCCATTAAAGACGTGTTCCCGCGAAATGTGCCGATCCAAAAATTCCATTCTTTCGTTGTGGTAAACTGAGCAGTCGCTAACGGCTAACGGCCATCTGTGAGCTGTGTCCCGTGTCGCTTACTCTGCAACATCTACTGGCAGCGACGACTCTCAGTGTGTCCTAGTGACGGCAGTTTCCACTTCCGAAAGAGTCGAGGTAGAGGGCGCCTAATAGCAGCAGTATTGAGCCAACTTTCCCGTCACCGTAGGAGAGCATCTCAACAACCATTGTCGTAGCAGGAGGACCACGAGTGAGTCCACTCCAATTTCCCGCCACATATTGGCCAAAATATAGAAGAGCTGCAAGAGAAATTCCTTTTTGTGTCCCCTGTGCCGCCAAGAAGAAACCATCCGCTGTTGCTTTTGTTCTTTGCGCCTAATTAAAGAAAATTTGAAGCACGTCGTACATAAAAACATACAAGTCGACCATTAAAAGAAATTATAAGACCACAAAAAATCCTCTTTACGAGGTAAAAGTCTTGTGACGAAAGCAATTTCTAGCCCCAAAATTTCTGATATCCAATTTTGTGACGAACAAAATTCAGTTTAATTTAAAAATTTTAAATAAAAATATAAATTAATAAAAAAAAAGCGAAAATTGGCATTGTGCACTGTGAGTAAAAAGGGTGAACTTCTTTGTATATAAAAATTACTTATAGCGCAGTGCCGAATGCCAATTTTCGCTTTTTTTTTATTAATTTATATTTTTATTATTATATTAAAATTTAACAGAAATCGTTAGAGCCGTTTTGTCAAAAATCGCCAAAATGTAAGCTAAAAAGCTTATTTCACCTGTAAAATGTTACCTGAGTACTTTAGAAAAAAAGTTTAAAGGTACGCCCTCAAACACACCTTTCTGATTTAGAAGGTTTCAATTTTACCGGGATTGAGCGTTTTTCCGCTAAATTAGCGGTTTTTTCAAAAAGTCGTAGAACGAACATTTCTAAACTTTCGAAAAGGAATAAATCCCCATCATTACATTTAAGCTTCTTTAGCGCTTTGATACAAACAGACAAACAGACAAACCGACAAACCGACAAACAGACAAACAAAGAAACTGACTTTTCATTTCATTTGGAGAAGTCCACTAAGACTTTCAAATTTATTTATCTTTTTAACCAGTTATCGGATTTGGGTGATTAAGGTATCAATCGACGCGTATTTAAGTGGAAATTTTACCAAAAGACCCCAACAGCACCATTAGCTGCAATCATTTAAATTTTTCCGTCATCTAGATGCTTTCGTCACTAACGCGAACTGCCGTCCGCAGTGTTAAAACGTAAAAATACTTATATTAAAACTTATATAAAATTATATAATAATATTATCAAATTAATTAATAATTAAAATTAAAGTAAAATAAAATAAAGAAAAAAGTAAAGTAAAGTAAATAAAAATAATATCTGTATAAATTAACAATAATATATATATATATATATATATATATATATATATATATATATATATATATGGCGCTCAAATTGAAAATAAAAAAATAGAAGATAATGAGTTGCTTTAAAGGCAAATTCCCTCGTATCCGGGATTTGCGCCTCCGATGTCTTATGTGGCACGATAGGTGGCCGATAATCGCTCGGAGTGCGGCGTAATCCCGGAGTACGATGGAACCATTGACTAACCTATGTTTGCGGTGTTACAGGATGAGTTTTTATGGAGCGGTTGGTAAAGCTTGACACCTTCGTATGTTGACGAAGAGCTCGCAGCAGGCTTTCGTAGCCTGGTGGCATCCGCTCAAAAATAAACTATTCTGTTATAAACTGTGATATTAGGTTAGTTTTTTTTTTTGTTGTTTTCAGTTAGTTTATTTATTTACTTATATTTTTCAAAACCAATCTATTCGTTTTGTGTTATTTTGGTTCACGTAGGGAATGTGCTGACCGTAGTTTAGCAGAGCTTCGGCGACAGGTGTCCCAGAGTAATACAGGATCACTTCTACGTCGCACCTGCCTCACAGCGCACCTCAATTGTGGCCAGAACTGAGACAGAAGCCGAATAGAACTTAATTAGCACTTCTGAGATATCGTTCCTCAATCGCTTGAGGAACCGTGCATCTCACAGATGCTTAAATGTTTATCCATGGCTCAAATTGTGCGTAGTAAAATGTTGGTTAGCCTGTGTTAGTTTTGTTTTCTCTCCCCTTTCCTTGTTATATGTATTTTGGAAAATTGGAAAATTGTTGTTTCATTAATTACAGTTTAGAATATATTTATTTATTATTTTTGCGTTATTATTTAACAATCGTATTTGTTTAGGTATTAATTATTTATTTATTCTCTAGGGTTCGGTACAATTAGGCAGTATTTATTTATTTATTATATGTGATTTTTTTTAAAGTAGATTATCTTAAATATAATGATTGAGGGCGCTCAGTTGTCGTTGTTTAAATAATGGCCGAAGAAACAGGTTGGGAAGCTCAGGGAACGCCAGCTCAACAACCACCACGTCCTTCGGGGGGTTTGGCAAGGACTCCGATGAATTTTCGCGGGTTCCCAGAGAGGCAGCCTCCATCTGCCGAAGAATTGATACACTGGGAGGAAGAGGCGGCCAGTCAAGACCTTCAATATCCGAAGGAGTTGCAGAGGGACACGGTTCTCGCATCTGCAGTGAACGTCGCGGTTGCTGCGATGCATCAAACGTATCGAAGCTCGTTTCGTGATGAAATAAGCGCATCCATGCGCGTGGAGATCAGAGCCCAATTTTTGGAAGTGATGATGGTGATAAATGACAGACTGAGACCTCCGAATAGTGGCTCGAGGACCGAAGCCTCCGTAGCGACGCATCCGGACGAACGGGCACCAAATTTGAGCACCGAAGCCTCGGCAGCACCATTACCAAACACAGGAGCCATTCCGAAACGTGCGGAAGTGCAACGCCCAAATAACGTTCCGCCGCCAGTGACGCCAAGGCAATCCTTACAGGTTCGACAGCCGGAGTTTTGCAGTCCACCGTTCGTGCCGGATCCACAGGCGACGAACTGGAGAAATCACACAGGCGGGAATCCTTAGCAGAACGAGAGGAAAGGTGATGAATTTTGGGAGGATAATATGCATTACAACGCTCTTGACCGCACTCACCTGAAGCTGGAGCGATGGAATTTGAAGTTCGATGGCGAGGATCCCATGCACTCCGTCGAGGACTTCGTTTTCCGCGTGGTGTTCCTGCAAAGGCAATATCAGTGCCCAAGAAAAGATGGCCTACGTGAGTTCCACATCCTATTGTCTGGTCGAGCGCGCGAGTGGTATTGAGTGCACGTGAAGCACTCGAGAGCCGACAATTGGTCACAACTACGCCCAGCTTTGATGGATCGTTTCAGGGGCTACCAGACGGAGCATGACATCATGCAGGAGCAAGTGCTTGGAGCTAGTGTTCGGGAAACTACAGAGAAAGCGCGGTGAGAACAAGGACAAGCGCGTTCGGGAATGGCGACCGCGAAACGGAAGGAGTGGAGTTCCGGCCAAAGGATGTAGAGAAGGAGACGGCAACAGGGTCTGAAAATAAAATAAATCAGTTACAGGAATATAATAATTATAAGGATACGGATAAGGATACATTTAAGACATCTAAAAAGGATAATAACCTCACTAGAGGGAAAACATTACGAGGCTTGCCATACGAAGAACGTGTCCGGGCATACATGTCGGCCCGGAAAACAATTTTTGGCGAGCGACAGCTGGAGGGGATGACACTGGCCACTCGACGCATCCTGAGGGCTATAGCGCGTTTCCAGCGACGATGATTGACGAGGCGACAGGTCATCGAGGCTGTACGGCGGGACGAAAACACGGATCCACGTGTGTTTGCAGATGTGGAGATCCAGGGACGTAGGATGAAATTTCTTCTAGACCCGGGAGCTTCGGTCAATCTACTGGGAAGAGGATGTCGGGAATTAGTTGAGGAGCTGGGATGGACTGAGCAGCGATACACGTCGATGGAGAGGACAGCGGCAGGAGCCAGTCGTCCAATTTTAGGACGTGTGGTGCAGCCTGTGAAATACAAAAGTTAGAACAGAGGAAATCGTATTTTACATGTGCCCTGACCTGCCGCAAGAGTTGTATCTGGGAATCGATTTCTCCTGGAGTGCTCGGAGCACCACGCGATGTCGATGTGCGTCCAGAGGCTTCCGAGATCACAGTGAGCAACCCTGACGTCGACTACTATCGGGACGAGGATGACGTCGTGTCTGATCCGGAGATGTGGAACCTGGAAAAGGGGCAGGAGAGTAAGCTGGAGGCCCTTAATCGCGAATTTCTCCAGTTTGAGAAAGACGGTTTAGGGAAGACTCACCTGCTACAGCATCGGATTCAGCTGATTGAAGAAACCGAACCCGTTAAGGACCGACATTATCCTCTTACGCCGTACCAACTTCTGCTGACCAAGCGCAAGCTCTTTCAACTACTGCTTCGAATATAAGCGCAGCGTCAAAAGCAGCGGGTCCGGCTAGGCAGACTGGAATGGATCGCTACATTCAAATAGAGCGAAAACTAAGCCCACAAAACATACAGGGAAATAAAACAAAAACTAAACGCGGTGATTCAAACCAAACTGCTGGGGACCCAATAAACACCAACAATAGGCTTGCACTGGAAAAGGGAAAATTCACGAAATCTAGCTTCAATCAAAAGACGAGGAGCATTTCCGTAAAATCTTCAAGTATCTAAATGAAGCTAAGAAAAACTTCTACACTTACCAACTAAAAAGCAGCAAGGGCCTGCAGGTGGTACTTAAAGGTATTGAACCGGATGTAACCCCTTCCGAGGTCGAAAGTGCGTTAAAAGATAAGGGCTTTCTCGCTAAGAGAGTCACAAATATTTTAAGCAAAAGTAAAATTTCGCAACCTCTCTTCAAAGTTGAGCTCGTGCCAGATAGTAAAGCCCCAAAGAAAAATAAAGTGCACCCGATCTACAAACTACAGCTCCTGCTGCATCGCCGGATCACTGTTGAGGAACCACACAAAGGGAATGGTCTAGTCCAATGCTCAAACCGCCAGGAATATGGGCATACCAGGACGTACTGCGCTCGGTATGTGAAGCTTGTGGAGACTCCCATGGCCCTGATTCCTGCCAAGTCAAAAAGAATGACCCTAGTATAAAAAGTGCGGAAACTGGGGTGGAAATCACACAGCTAACAACAGAGGCTGTCCAGTCTACAAGGAACTAAAAAACCGCATCCGACGTGTACCAACAGCGCGCCATCCGCACCTGCCAGGTGCAATTATAGCATCTACACCCGACGTCTTTTTCGTCAAAACAGCTAGGTCCTCATTTGGTCCCGCAAACACTATCAACGGCATATCTTTCGCTAATGCTTTAAAATCTGGCCTTCAAAAATCAACTCCCTCAGCAGCGCCCCCAAGGGTAATACAAGAAGATTCGAGTATGGATAACGCTCAGCAACCCATGCAGCAGTCACAAAGCTCTATTGAAGCGATGATTTTCACCCTACAACAAAGTATGATGGAGTTCTATAAAAAATCTCATGCAAAATCAAAACACCTTACTAACAAATATAATTTTCAAATACGCGGCTACATATTCTACGGTACAGATCATCCGGATGGAAAAGCACACGGCGGAACCGGTATTCTAATAAGAAACCGCATCAAACATGAATTCCACAAAAGGTTTGCGGCAAACTATCTACAAGCCACATCTATAATTTTACAATCGGACATCCGCAATCTGACTATTGCCGCTGTATACTGTCCTCCCAGCTTTACAATCTTTAAAGATCAATTCATGCAATTCTACAATTCACTGGGACAACGATTTATAGCAGCAGGAGACTACAATGCAAAAAACCCGCACTGGGGCTCTCGCCTTGTGACCACAAAAGAAAGGCAGTTATACAACGCAATCATAAAACCAAGCAAAAAACTCAACTATGTTTCCCCGGGTAGTCCAACATACTGTCCAGCAGACCCTAACAAACAACCAGACTTAAAAGATTTTGCTGTGACAAAAACATTTCACGCAATCTGATAAGCACTTTTAGATCTTTCATCCGACCACTCCCCCGTGTTATTAAATCTACTCCAATCCCCGGAATATGTGGAATATTCTAATAGACTTACAACACACAAAACCAACTGGCTCAAGAACAACAAATACGTTAGCTGTCACCTCGATATTGCCCCGCAGTTCAACATCGAAGCGGACATCGACTGCTCAGCAGATTTACTAGAATCTGTACTTGTTGCAGCAGCTAAAAGTCGCCATCTACAAAACATCGCTTTAAAGATGCTTCACGCAGACTCAGCAAAGCTCTTAAGCAAGACGAAGCAGATGCCCAACGCCGCTACATAGAATAATTATCACCAACCAGTACCAAGCAGGAGGGCTCACCCTACGCTAAGTGCGCAGATCGTAACGATAACGCCTTTAAGAAACTCCTAAGGCTGCTGGGCCCATAGCGACAAAGTCAGAGCTTACACATTTGCTGCTCACCTATGTAATGCATTCCAACCAAACCCCGCAACAAATTCGTTTTTACTATCATCCTGTGCATCTCAAAGTCCTGGCGAACCTGAACCACCTGAATTTCGTCCAAATGAAATTGTAAAAGTCATAAAAGAACAGATGAAACCAAAGAAAGCTCCAGGCTGCGATCTAATAACTCAAAAAAATGATCATTGAACTTCCAAACTGTGCTATTTCCCTCATCTGTAAACTTTTCAACGCGATTACAGCACTCGGCTGCTTCCCAAAAAAAATGGAAGAAATCGGTCATTATAATGATTCCCAAACCTGGAAAAGATCATACAATACCATCATCGTATAGAGCAATTAGATTACTACCGTGCTTGTCTAAGCTTTTTGAAAAATGCGTCTTGGCGCGCATAATTCCCCATCTGAGAACACACAACACAATCCCAAAACATCAATTTGGCTTCCGAGAAAAGCATGGAACTATCGAGCAAGTTAACTGAATAACATCAGAAATACGTACAGCATTCGAACATCGGGAATACTGCAGTGCAATATTCCTCGACGTCTCCCAGGCCTTCGATCGAGTGTGGCTTATGCATAAAATCAAAACGACGCTCCCGGTGTACACTCATAAGCTTCTCGAGTCGTACCTCTACAATAGAGTCTTCGCAGTGAGATGCAACAATACTACATCTAATGATCATATTATAGTAGCTGGAGTTCCTCAGGGAAGTGTATTGGGACCAACACTTTACGTAATATACACAGCGGACATCCCCATAAACGAGCGGCTTACAACATCTAGCAATCCTTAGTCGCTCCATATGCCCCATTCAAGCAACAGCACGTCTAGATGAACACTTGGCGGTAGTAGAGAAATGGCTAGCCGACTGGCGTATTAAAATAAATAAACAAAAGTGTATACACATCACGTTTACTCTCAACATGCAAACATGTCCTCCGTTAGCACTGTCTAATACGCTACTACCACAAACCAAAGAAGTAACGTATCTTGGCGTTCATCTTGATAGGCGGCTCACCTGGCGTCGTCACCTTGAAGCAAAGAAAACGCAGATTAAACTGAAAGCCAATAATCTTTATTGGCTTTTGAACCCCCAATCTCCTCTCAGCATGGACTACAAGGTCCTACTTTACAATTCCACCATAAAACCAGTGTGGACTTACGGCCCGCAGCTGTGGGGAAGCGCGTGCAGTAGCAATATTGATATCATACAGCGAGCACAATCAAAAATCTTGAGGACTATCACTGGGGCACCATGGTATGTTCGAAACGAGAACATTCATAGAGATTTGAACGTTATATGCGTCCAAGATGAGATAGCACGTCAAAAGGGTCTGCAGTCGAACCCGCCTTAAACGAAACGACCTTTCAGCCCAGCAATAAACCCATGGGGTGCCGTAGTTCATTTTAAGTCAACATGACTGTTAGTTAAGCTTTAAATTGTTATGAACTGCTTTTTCTCCTTGGGCCGCGCCGGCTGGCTCATCGGTTCTCAGGGTAGAGTCCCATTCCTGGCCCGCAGTCCGAACAATCGATTACACCATCGATACACAAAACATCTGCTGACATACTGCACTTTACAACACTACGACAAAAGACAACATAAATCAACAACAGACGACAACAAAACCTGCAATCAACAACAAAACGGTAAGCAAACAAACAAATATTCACAAAACCTTACACTGATCCACCTCTCGTCCAAACAGAATCCCGGTTCCGGACCCAGGCGTATCCGCCCTGCCTGAGATGACCACCTCAATATCATCTCCCTCATGTTGGCCACCGAATAGACCCTTCTTCAACCTGTGTTGGCCATAGTGTTTCTCCCTCCCCCTACAGCAATAATTACTCGGACATTTTCATCATTAGGTAAGTATTATATTATTCCGTCATGTGATTCTTCTCCATAATTAACATCGTATCTTGATTTCTATTTATGTATGTACATTTCTTCATTTCCAAATCAAACACAGACGAGGAACAGAATGAGATCACCAGAAGGAAGCAACCAAGGAAAGTTGCATTTAAAGTTATACGACACAATGCGGCGGAGACGCCGAGGTAATCATATAAATATAGTTTATATAATATGTAAACTAATATTTAAATAATAAGTCCTCGCGGATTTTCTTTATGAGACTTTTATTTCGATAATTTTGATATTTTTGTAACACAAAGTTGATTAACGTTATGTAGTTTATAGAACACTAGGCCGATATGCCGTAGTGAGCGAGTTACTTTACGCGTGAAATCGCTGGGCCGATGTGCCTCAGTGAAAGCTGAATTAAAAACCAAATTTGCAAAAGGTTGATCAAAACTACTTAAGCTATTGTGTGCTTTTCACAACGGCCGCTAGAATGCTTAGCTTGCGCCTCGTGCGCTGCCGTCGTGCAAGAACATCCGGCCCAGAGCTATGTCAGCATCTGTGGCTGGTGTTATATTGCATTTTGCTGACTCCTGTTAACTCGTAGGAACATCCGGCCCAGTGCTATATCAGCATCTGGAGCTGGTGTCGTTGGCCTCTGTTAACTGCTCCCCTTTTAAGTTAAGGCCGCCCTCGGCCGCTCCTATCTCGGCGATCACCTTCTTAATCTTCTTGGCCGATGCCATGTTTCTGGTGAACCGACGGTAGATGACTCCGATGTATATTATGGTGCAGCACGCAGCACCCAACAAGAAGGCTATTACCACGCTGTCGACGCTTCCAATTTCGTCCTTGACTTCCTTGATGATCTCCAGGTTACGTTCATTCAAGCGATGAAGGTAAGGGAGACTCAGCACGTCTTGGTGGCCGGTGACGTTCAGAAGGGAGATGCCGCGATGCCGGGAACTTACTCTGGACATTGTTGCGATTCAAGTACTTAGTCTCGTTGATCAGAGCCCAATTAGTGAACGTGATTAAATTTGTTCCGTGACCCCAAGTCTCAGTACCGTAGTCAGTGCAAGCTTTAGCAGGCCGGTTATTGATGATCAAAATTCCGTCATCGACCCATGTGATCGGGTCTTAGTGACTCGGCTGTATTTGGCAGTTTGCCAGGCCACCAGCATGCAGCTCTCTGGCACAAGAGCTGGTCGGTGAAAGTTGACAAAAGTTCCTCCCGGCGTGGAAGTGCAATTCTTAAGGGCGAGCACTTGATCTCCGCACTCAGCTATAATGTTGTCGTCGATTTGTAGCACAGCATTCTCATGTGCAACTGGATACAGCATCACCTTTCTGCAAGCCATTTTGATTTTCGGGAACTAAATGATAAAGTGAAGGGCATTAACAGATTGTAATACTTTCACGGAAGCAACGGACATCAGGTCAGCTATTGAAGTTCCTGTGGGTTCATCGATCCAAACAGATTTCAAATCTGCGTGATCTAATATATTTGGGCTTATGATATTAATTTTTGCAAGGGTAACAGCGAGCATCAAATTCTGCATTTTCATCAGCAACATTCTATTCCGAGCTAAAAGAGTCTCGTATAAATGCCCGGAATCTATCTGATTCTTTTTTGCAGCTTTTAGTAATGTTTTGACACTTGTAGTGAGTTGATTGATTTGTTCTTGAACTTTTGTGTTGATAGCTACCTGTTTGTTGTTAGAGTTCACTAACTGTAACTCAGTAAATTTGATCTTCTCGAAGTCACTGGCGTCAGGTGTTCCCGCAACTACTTTGAGGGCTGTGCCCAAGAAATCTAAACTTCTTGCCACCCTGTGGTGCACGCCAAGAGCTTCTAACAGATCCCTGAGGTAGGACGCATCTACGCTTAGAAGCTTTCTCATGTGTGACTGCGGAAACATTTCACATAGCTCCATTGTTTCGTTTACCATTTTCTCGTACTCAGAGATGTTAGCTGTGTGCCTGACGAAATTGATTCCTCCCAGACCAGAACTTGACCCTCAACAATGGGAATATACTTGGCGTGTGAGTAATTAGTCACACGCGCTGTCGCACTTGCAAAAAATAGAAATAGCAGAAACCCTGCGGAAGACAGACAAAACGGACCAAACTATTACCACGTGTCTTTCTAAAGGTAATGCCAAGTGGTGTAAATAATAAAACTTAAAGGTAAAGCCTAGTGGCTCAAATGTTGAAACTTATAGTTAAATTCAAGATGCGTAGAATCAATGTTTTATTTCAGCTCTCGCCCTACTTAAAGTTGTCCTTGTGGACCACCCTCCCACTAATGAGAACGGTCGTGCCAAGGTCTGCCTCTACGATCCGTTCTTCACATAAGGGCGTGAGTTTATTGCCAAGCCTGCGGTTTCTTTTCACTAGGACTTTTTCGCCTACTTCAAAGACTCTATTCTGTCGCTGGTCGTTCAGCCTAGCCCGGAGCGCATCTTGTGCACTCCTTAACTTTGCTGATATTTCCCCTTGAGGTTCGCCTGGGGGCACATGGAGGGCATCAACAGGTCTCTTGTTGATGACCGAATGTATTGTCTTGTTATACTCAATCGTGGCTAGCAAAATGACTTCGACTGAGTCGCTGATGTTTCTCTCCAGCTTGATGCAACGTGCAAGCTCGGCTAGAGTGCTATGGAAGCGCTCAACTTGGCCATTGGAGGTGCTATGCAGCGGCGGCGCATTAACAATATGGACTCCGTAGTTGTTTAACAACAGGGTCTTCACCGTTTGAGAATTGTTCTGGCTCGTGGAAAGAAATTCATGAGCTGCAGTAGTGGGGTTTTAAGTCCTCGATAGTGCGCGACTGAATTGGTTGTACGACTGCAAATTTAGAGAACTTATCAACACAGGTAAAAAAAAATTTGTTGTCCGTTGAAAAAATATCAATGTGTAGAAATTCCCCAGGAGTCTCAGGGATCGGGGTTTCTCCGAGCTCCTGTCTTTTCGGGTGCCTATCGTATTTGGCTGCTGAGCAGATTCTACAACTTTCTGCAATATCCTTAGCCAACTTCGCCATTTTAGGGAAATAGTATTCTGATAACACTTGCTTAACATTTTCTTGACCTGCTCTGTGCACTCTATTATGTTCGGCAACGAGAATTTCTCTCCTCTCGTCTACGTTGAAGACATCTGCAACTCGGTTTTTGCAGTGCCAGAACTTTGTGCCTGGAAACATGCGAACTAAGCCATCCTGCACCTGTGCTAGTGTGTGCAGGTTGCAATAGAGGGCATTAACTGCATTTGGATTAATCAAGTCAATGAGTTCATCTAGAAAGGCTGTGCGATCAGTGAAGCTTACTTCATGACGCCTCTTGTCCTTGAAAAGAATGAAGCTGCGTTTGGTGGGGACGCGTGCCTCTTCAATGACAATTTGATTTTGGAAACAATTAAGTGGCTTTTCGGTTGACTCAATTGTATAGGTCAAGGACAGCTCGCTGTGGACTGTGGCCGCGCAGGAATCAGTATTCAGCTCGTCAAGAGCGTTGAGCTGTTGTCGCGATAGCGCATCAGCAACTAAATTCTCCTTGCCTGGCTTATAAAATATTCGCGCATTCGTTTCCTCAATGCGCGCCTTCCATCTTTTAATTTTGGCATTCGGGTTTGACTCAGAAACGGCAAAAGTTAATGGTTGGTGGTCCGTGAAAATGTTAATGTCTTTTACCCCATATAGGTAGTGACGTAGCTTGCTAAGGGCCCAAACTATAGCCAAAAGTTCCCGCTCGTTGGTGGCGTAGTTCACCTCGGGGCTTCAATGTTCTGGAAATCATTGAGATGGGGCGACCCTCTTAAGAAAGCACTGCCCCTATGCCGTAAGCTGAAGCGTCCGTCGTTAGATCAGACGGCTTTTAAAGTCAGGGTATCTGAGCATGACGTTTTCTGATGACAAAATGTTGCGTAGCTTTTGGAATGCGTGACGCTGAAGCTCAGAGAATTCTACCGGGATGTTTCGCGATCTATGTTTACTTACTGACCCATTCTCGCCCATTAGAAGACCAGAAATGGGTTTTGCTATTGAGGCAAAGTCTTTGATGAAACACCTATAGTAACTGGCCAGTCCTAAAAATGATCTAATCTCGATTATATTCTTTGGTTCTGGGAACCCTGAATCGCTTTGACTTTTTCAGGGTCCGTTGTAGCCCCATTACTGGTTACCACGAAACCAAGAAAACCTACGCTTTTCTAAAAAAAAATTCGATTTTTCCTTGAGATTCTCATATTTGCCTCGTACAGGCTCTTAAGACCCACTCTACATGTTGGACATGAGAATTTTCGTCTTTTGAGAAGACGATGACATCGTCAACATAGACATAGCAAGATTTGCCAATTTGCTCACGCAGTATGTCGTCAACAGTTCTTTGGAAGATGCTGGCCGCATTCTTCAACCCAAAGGGAAGTCGACAAAATTCGTACTTCCCCCCGTTAACTGCGAAGGCTGTTTTTTCACGGTCACGCTCTGCTAGCGTGATCTGGTGATAGCCGGACTTTAGGTCCAATGTCGAAAAGTATTTAGCTTTGCCAAGATTCCCCAAAATCATTGGAATGTTAGGCATAGGGTATCTGTCTGCGATGGTTTTCTCGTTAAGCTTGCAAAAATCCATTACGAGGCGCATATTCTTGTTATCAAACTCGTCCGTCCCCTTCTTGTCCACCACCCAAATGGGGTTGTTGTAGGGGGAAACAGATTTTTTTATGATACCGTTCTTCAGAAGGCTTTGAATCTCTTTATTAACAAATTCCGCTGCTCCCATTGGATAGGGGTACAGTCGGACATAAACTGGTTGTTCATCAGTGGTCCTGATAGTGGCCACCACTGATGTGTTATAGGGAAGTGCTTCTTCCGGATCCGCGAAGGCCTTATGTTTGCTTTTTAGCATCTTTAGGAATGCATCTTTTACAGCATCGGGCACGTCGGCGCAGTCAACATTGGTAAAGTTAACATCCGCGCACATTTGAGTTGGCCAGAAGAAAAACAAAGCGACACTCCTGCTTGCGTGAGCAAGTCGAGCCCCTCAATTCCATCAAATGTGGATAGGTCTGGGAGTAAAAAAAATGTGGCAGTTTTGCCGAACAGAGATATAAGGCACTTATAAGTGATCTTCGTGGTGCCGTGTATTGAATGGGTAGAGAAGGAAGAATTTACTGGGCACACACCTTTTAGATTTTTATGTGGTCTGATATAATTCTTGGAAGCGCCCGTGTCGATGAGAAACCTCATCTGGATCCCTGCTATTCTCCTACTGATGTAGGGCAGCAGGGAGCTTCCCCTAAAAAATTGAGAGTGTCTTGTGCCATGTTTGGTTCATAGGACATGTTTACCTTATTTGTGAAAAGAGTAAGCTTTTTCTCAACCTCGTCATAGTATTGTAAAATTGTTAATGAGCCCTGTCTTAGGGTGCTCATCTCTTGCTCTATGACGTGAATGCCTCTCTTATCCCTGTATGTGAAATCGAGACGGTTTATTATGGCATCAAAATTCATTACTGTGCCGAACTGACCCAAAACGCCGTTCGCTGCCCCTCTAATTTTGCTCTTTATAATAATGACCGCCTGGTAGTGGCGTGAGCTGCCGTCGTATGGCTTGTAAATTTTATATGCCGCTATCGCAGCTTGTCTCCAAGAGGCGTACGTCTCTGGCACCCCCGTTAATTCTGGTATGCATTTAACGGCGTCCAATGGTTCATTACATTGGACGTCGTTTCTGATTTCCACCAGCTCAAATGCCTGGACCGGCGGTGTTTCTATACTACTGGCAGGTATTCTGCCTGCCAATTCTTGTAACCGAGCGTTTAAGGAAGCCCTTAGTTCAGCATCTCTTTGCTTCAATGCTGCGCTCTGTGCTTCTAAGGCGGAGGCCACAGCGGCATGCACCAAAGCCTTAAGCTGCTCAGGCTTCATTCCCATTTTACACCTATTGTCAGCGATTTCTTGAGGGACGGGTTCCCTATCTAAGGTGGTTGAGTCGTCTGACTCAGATCCCCTCGCAGAGCGGTCTCTGGACCTGAGAAACGAGCTGTTCATGGACTTTACTGTCAACAATAATAACAACACAATTTTAAGGGCAAATCAACAACAGTAAATTAAATGAATGCTGACAGAGGAGACTTTATTGAAAATTGCTGATGGATGCAAAATTTTATTACTTAAAGTTAGTTGGGAGCACAATTATTGCAATTTTTTATATTTCTCACTTATTTATTTTTGGATTTTATTTTAAAATTAATCACGCAAATTGAAAAAAGTTTGTGCCAAATGATGGCCCACTTACATTTTATTTGATCCTACAAGGGTTGTAGTACTACATCTAAGACTACTGCTTCCCACGCTGCAGTCGCGAATGCTTTGTATGATCCTCGCTGAAGTCTATGGGTGTTGGTTTGCTTGCTGCCCCAACCGGCTTGCGCGCTGGTTTGGTGACAAGTCGCTGCCCGAAGAGCTCCAGCGGCTTCGGTGTATCAAATGGCTTTTAATTGGGCTTGTGCCGCTGACGTAAATTGATGTAGGTCAGGCACAGCTTCTATTGTTTGCACTGGCAGGTTGGGTATTGTTATTACATTACACAGCGCGAAGTATCTTGTACTGGTAGATTAGTTCTTTACACTGCACAGCACAAAATAATTATAGCACAAAATAGTCCGAAAAACGTTGGGCGCCAATTAATCTTTAAATAATAAGTCCTCGCGGATTTTCTTTATAAGACTTTTATTTCGATAATTTTGTTATTTTTGTAACACAAAGTTGATTAACGTTATGTAGTTTATAGAACACTAGGCCGATATGCCGTAGTGAGCGAGTTACCTTACGCGTGAAATCGCTGGGCCGATGTGCCTCAGTGAAAGCTGAATTAAAAACCAAATTTGCAAAAGGTTGATCAAAACTACTTAAGCTATTGTGTGCTTTTCACAACGGCCGCTAGAATGCTTAGCTTGCGCCTCGTGCGCTGCCGTCGTGCAAGAACATCCGGCCCAGAGCTATGTCAGCATCTGTGGCTGGTGTTATATTGCATTTTGCTGACCCCTGCTAACTCGTAGGAACATCCGGCCCAGTGCTATATCAGCATCTGGAGCTCTGTTAACTTGTATGCGTACATCGGTAAATATCGTGTTATGGCAAAAAAAATAATTGTGAATGTAATTATATGAATTGTAAATCGCTTAAAAGTACCTTGCCTTCCTAAAGAGCTTTTTGGGTTAGTGAAGGGGCGATATTAATGTGTTAATTAGTCACAAAAAATGATGCTAACACTGACAAACGATAATAATATATATAATCATTGATTTCTAAATCAAAATTTTAAGAAAAGGTGTTTGTCCTATGTATTATTTTCTTATTTTGTTGCTCGCATCACTAAAGGTGGTATATAATTTTGAAACCTGTTAGTAACATGGGTTTCGTAAAGAAACAAATTTAGAGCAAGTACTCCTTTCTTTTCGTTATTCTCTCTAAATTTTTTTTAGATGTAGGTATTTTGCAATTTTGTTAGATTTTTTAATTAAATTTATCTATGCATAGCATTTCCTCAATCCTCCTTTATTTTTATATAGTTTGAGAATATTGTTAGCAAATAATTATTATTTTGTATTGTAACATAAAACTAAATGTTCATTTTTAGATTGCATCTATTTGCAAGTGAAACATTTTCTTACTGGCACTACCTTGTGGTTTGTGTCTCAGCTAAATGACGTGAGATTACTTACATTATCGATAATTGTCCGCACCTAAAGCTTTTTTTGCTGTCCTGTAAATCTGTGGTGGCACATCTATTGGATAAGCACTAACATTGCGTGTTATTTGCTTGACGCAGTCTATGTTATATGAGCGGCTGTGATTGGTGAAATTATGCGCTAAACTTAGCGAGAACAACCGTAGCAGTAAAGTTAACGGTTTTCATAAATTTAAAATATCAATTTTGTATGTTTTTCTTTCTTTTCTCTATTATTTGCAGCACAAATCTTGTCCGATCTGGGAGTCGAGTATTGAATATTGCTTGGCTATAATCTTTTGGATCTGCCAAAAAAATCCACCAAAGCGTAAGCAACAGCAAACAAAACACATATTTTACGAACTAGGACAGTTCAGATTCAAGCAGACAAATGCAGCACTCAACCAAGGAGTTTAGGCGCAGGACGACGGGTAAGTGTAGTTGCAGTAATAATTGCGATTTTAATAGCAAACATATTAAAAGACAGGTCATTTTATATAACTATATTTATATAGAAACAAATACAATATGTAAAAAATCGTAAAAACAACTAAAAATTCATAATTTTTTCTTTATTCAAAATTCGTGGCACCTAAGAGCTACGAAGCAGGCTAAAATCTAACATGTTAATGAATTACAGATTTGTTTATTAACTTTCAAGAGAAGATATAAGAGAAACTTTTAAAAGATCAAGTTTGCAGCATTCTTTACAAATGTTGAAAAATTTGAAACACTTCTGAAAATCCTTCAAAAAAGTAGGTTTTAAAATTAAAATAATAATGAAACTCTACCATAGAAAACAACATTTTTTTTGTTATCTATCAAAAGATTAAGTTGAAATCAGAATTTCCCCTGTTCTTATATCATCAGATATGTTATTCGAACGACAATAAATGAATGACGCGGTGTGCCTTAACATAATGTAACATCGGCGGTTCATAATTGTATCCGGTCAAACAGAACTTTCTTGTTACCATTGCCAGCGATAACGGCGTTGATACGCTCTTATCCTCATAATCTGCTGCCTGTTCTATATTGCTATTCAGCCTTATCTTAGTGATTCGCCGTGGCCTCGTTTTCCCTAACGTTGATGACGTTGTCGCTCTTCCTGCTAACGTACCTCGACAAACGTTGACAACAACGCTCGTTCGACAATAGGCGTTGCTGACGACATCAGGCGTGACATGGCGTTGGTTTATCTTCTTCTTCGGTAGCGTACCAGCATGACAACAGTAACGGCTGTTGACGTGATCAGCACGACGTTCGTGCGACCGGCGTCATAATAACGCTGACGTCGCGAACGTTGGCGACGTAATGACGACATGACTTAAACGACGTGGCGGCGGCGACAACGGTTTGTCGCTTTTGAACATTTGGTTGTGCCGGCGTTGACAACGGGATCGCCGCGTAAACGTTCAGGACAACGCGAACGGTTTCGTGCCGTTGTGTTCAGCGCATTGGTTCAGGCGTGACGGTTAACGCGTGGTGCGTCGGCGTGTTTATCAGTGACGTGGTGGTGGTTCGCTCATGGCTATAACGCGCACAATAAACTCACTGCTCGCCGTGTTTCTCATCGCTTATCAAAATCATATCTCCTCGCAACAGCGCCGCTGGAAGTTGTGGTGAGCGGTGGTTGAACGTTGAACGTGGCGAAATGTAACGTTTGGCGTGCTGGTTAGCGTGCCTGGCGTGCGTTCATAAACATCTGTAACATGTTAAGCGCCGCTATAATCTATGACATGCGTGACGACAAACATAACGGTTGACGACGATTGAACGACGAACGGCGCGTGGTGACGAGGTGGACGAAAACGAACGACGATTTTTTGAACTGGATGGTTTATGAACATGTTTGTTCTTCGCATGTTCAGCTGTTGCTCGCCATGTTCTTATCTTTCGTTGGACAACGTACATGATCACGTATTCTTCGACATCGTGACCGCCGCGTGTACGACGTCACTCGTGCTTCATGACCTAACAAATCTGCAAATCTTAAGCGCACCGACATTTATCGCTATGACATAACGGACGCAGTCGTATAGTGGCGTTTAACGGCGGGCAATGTGGCAAATTTTCAAATTTATGGCTTGTCAGTCTCCGTGGTCTCGCATTAGCGCTGGTGTTTCGCTCGACACCAGGTTATGTTGACAAACCGTTAACGGTATGGTTGAACATCATGGTTGGGCAATCAAACGACGCGTATAAACGCGAAGTGTGGCAGAAGGCGAAATGTTCGATAACACGTGAACAACGTTGCGTGGCGCGTATCCGGCGACAATCGCATCGCGTATTCTGCCATGATGTTGACTATCGGATCGTAAACAACATGACAATGTTGTTCTTTATCTGTATTCCATCTTTGCGACGTTGTCATTTGTAAAGTATCCTTCTAAGTCGTATCTTCAAAACGTTCGTCTTCTTCTTCAAACGTGGTTAGCGACATGACGACATGGCGTGGCGGACGACGTATATGGTGAACGGTTGATGTTGAACGGCGTATACGCTCTTATATGCGACGCTTGCATATGCGACATAGCGTACGCTTCATCGGCTTGTTGCCGTACCAGCGGATCATTCCGCCTGCGTTATCAACCGTGACTCATTCGCGCCTCGCTCACCAAATGTGAACGCCGTGAATTGTAGCCTTGTTCATAGGTTGACGGACGGGCGGATGGTGGGCGGACAACGTGGCGGACGTGGACGTTGGACAACGGCGTATGTTGTCGACGTGTTGGCGGACTTGCGTTCAAGGTTTTCTGTGGCGGCGTGACAATCTGGCATGCGTTGTTGGTACGCGACGTAGCGTGAACAATAACAAACGCGCGGTAACGGTAGCGTGACGTATGTCGTGCGCCGTTGTTCGGGCCAGTCTCCTCGCTCTGCCTCATACCTCTGCTATCTTGTGCCAGCTCTTCTTCTTCTCTTTCAGATGTTTTCTTGGTACCCAATATATGTACGCCTTCTTACACTAGCCTGCGCTATATAATGGTTCAGCCGTTGACGACGAGGTGACAGGGGCGTTAATGACCTGACGGCAGGACGACGGATGGTGGCCGGCGCGGATAGTGCGGTTTGACATGAACAATGGTGGACATGAGCGTTGTGACGCAAATAACGCGTGACATACCTTCATATGCAGCTCCTGCCATATCCATATTCTAAGGTGGTATCGTCATGCTATGTTGGCAAGGCGAGACGGCTGTCGCAGCTATGGCAATCGCGCGTAACGACATTCTCTGTTCGTTAACTCGTGACGGCGTACCGTTGCTTGGCTATCATTGTGACGTTTTGTGGCGACGACGTGGTGACGAACGACAACAGGTGATAACGGCTTGACGTCCGTGCAATGGACGCGTATGAAACGTTATAAAAGCGGGCGTGTTTGAACGCCTGTTAACCGTATGTGACGACAATAACGTACGGTTTGGTTCGTGAACGGCGTGGCAACAAACAGCTGCGTGTTTGCGGTGGTCGTGACAAACAATGGCGTGCGTCGCGGTTGAAACAACTTCTCGCAACGGTTTAACGACGTCTCGTGGTATAACGTGGTTTCTTTCCCACAAACATGATAAATAGGCGTCGCGTGAGCTGTACATACAAACGTTGCATTTACGTGACGGTTTATCGTGGCGCTGCGTTCTGAACGTGTCGATTCTGGTTAACGTCTTAAGGCGTTTTTGAAATTGACGCGTGGCAGCGAACGACGCGTGACTGTATGGCATGGTTCGTTTGTGACAACATATCGACGACATACTAGATGCTTTATAAATGTTGGCAACAATGACATTATCGAAATATAACCAAATTGTTTATAGCTGTTTATCAATAAACATTATGATGCGATGAACGGCGTGACGATATCGCTTTGGTTCATATCGATGATGTGGTTGACGGTGCGCTCTTTCATAACAGCGGTACCATCACCAACGTCTTGAACGACGGTGAGCATCGGTGCATCGCTGCCGTTTCGTGGACAACAGCACGTGCAGTTATTCACCTCACAACTCTGTACGGCAACAGTGCAAAACAGAAACAACATGGTTATGACAATGCGTTGCAACGCTGTTCTGGCGTATGGCGTTTTTTAAGTTTCAACCAAACCTTGACGACGCCAAGTCTCAAATTTCGACGATTTCGCTTTCTGGCCTTTTCGTTGGCACATCTGGCGAATAGCAATGGCAATTGCTGAGGCAACGGAATATGCATTCGCATAATCTCAATCAAAACATTTTATATATTATAAATTTGTTCCTACGTATTACATTTAGCAGGAAATTTTCAACAACTTAAAATTTTAAATTCTTCTCAAATAATGTTCGACAATTGCTACAACGGCGGTGAACGTAGTAGTCTGATTTGTTGATGGGATCATAGCACAGCAGCCGATTACTGATCCATCAGAAGAAACGAAAAACCTGCCGAATAAACCCAGTGGCGTTTGCTCTTCTGCCGCCGCTGGCTGCGGTTGAAATGCCTATGCCATCTTGCCATTTTATAACAAATACGTTTATTCTAAACATACAACACGCACGATGATCAGATTTTAGAATCAGATTATTTTGTGGTGCCGGTACAGAAAATTTTATAGATAAAAAATTGTAAGTCCGACCGTCAAACGGTGTCCTAGATAACAGGCTAATGAAGTAGAACAGTATTTTATATTTGCGTAAAAGAAGTTTATTCAAGAAAAATATAAGAAGTGCTTGTCTTTATCACGTTTCAATTTCGCCAGGGAAGCGAGCAGGGGCGGAGCCCCCTAGTTGTTAATAAATAAATGCCGCATTTAGTATGCTTATCGATGCATCGCTTTGAATGTCATATCGATATTAACTTTGCGTAAGTATCGCTACCCATCACTAATAGTTGAAAATGAATTTTGGTGGCGAGAGGATCGGAGGGTGCGCTGCAGCCCGATTTGCAGCTACAGCAGCCACAGCAACAGGCATATTGTTATGATCAACAACAACAGCAGCAAGGCAGCCAGCAACTATTATGAAAAACTTTGTTGTGTTTTAAGTTATCTCAACCAAACTCACAGATTTGCTTTTGCACGCCAAGTCTCAAAGTTTTTGACCAAATCTAGGATTCTTTCGCCAAATCTGTCTTTTTTCCCGCCAAATCTGGCGATTTTCCCATAGCCCAATTGCAGAGGCAGCGGGCAGCGTGAATATAATTATTCGTTTCTCTTTCAAAAAATGTTATCTTCTATCTATATATATAATATGTTGTTTGTCCAACTGACTGAGCATTGTACCGGCCAAACGGCTCAAAATACAAGTTTGAAATTTTAACACAACACAGATATGACAAATTCATCGGCGTTTAAGACGGCGTTTTGGCAAATTCGCCCTATAAGTGCGTTAAATTCGATGTCAAAGTTCGCGTTTATCTTTATTTTCATATAGCAGCGTTTGGTAAGCCAGCGGGTTCAGAACCTAGATAGTGCAGTGAGTGGTGTCGTAGACTCACGCACACGGTTACGTGGGTTCAAACTCAGACAGACTAAGCAAGATTTTATTTTTTAGCATATTTTTTTTAAAATATTTTTTAAAATCAAAAATAAAATTTTGCAACATTTTAAATTTTTTTGTTGTTTGCTCTGCAGCTTTATCATTGCTATTTTATTGTGCTAACCTCACAAAATCTCAAAGGGGTGCAACATAAAATTTGTTTAACAGATGCCAAAGCTGCTTTTAACAGGCTGTGTTAATAGAATGATTTAAATAAAATATTTTTTTCTTTTCAAATTTTTCTTATTCAAAATAATGTGTTGCTACTTTCCGTATTATTCTTGTTTTTTTTTTTTTTTTGAATCCAAGGAAAACTAAACCCAGGGCTGCAGCATATCGTATTTGCTTAGCAGCTGTTAAAGGTTCTGTAAGGAAGCTAATTTACACTAAAAAAATAATTGTCTTTAAATTAATAATTGTTTTTTCAAATTAATATTATGAAAGCTAAATAAACCGAATTGTTTGTAAATTGTTAATAAATAAATGCCGTATTTAGTATGCTTATCAATACATCGCTTTAAATGTCATATCGATATACAATTTGCAGCTACAGCAGCCACAGCAACAGGCATATTGTTATGATCAACAACAACAGCAGCAAGGCAGCCAGCAACAAAAACAACAGCAAAAGGAACAGAAACAAATGCAGATGAAGAAGCAATCAAATAACTCAAATATTATGAAAAACTTTGTTGTTTTTTAAGTTATATCAACCAAACTCACAGATTTGATTTTGCACGCCAAGTCTCGATTTTTGTTTAACCAAATCTTGATTTTTCCGCCAAATCTGTCTTTTTCCCGCCAAATCTGGCCATTTTCCCAAAGTCCAATTGCAGAGGCAGCGGGCAGCGTGAATATAATTATTCGTTTCTCTTTCAAAAAATGTTATCTTCTATCTATATATATAATGTTGTTTGTCCAACTGACTGAGCATTGTACCGGCCAAACGGCTCAAGATACAAGTTTGAAATTTTAACACAACACAGATATGTCAAATTCATCGGCGTTTAACTCGGCGTTTTGCCCTATAAGTGCGTAAAATCCGATGTCAAAGTTCGCGTTTATTTTGATTTACATATAGCAGCGTTTGGTCAGCCGGCGAGCTCAGAACCTAGATAGTGCAGAGGATGGTGTCGTAGACTCACGCACACGGTTACGTGGGTTCAAACTCAGGCAGACCAAGCAAGATTTTATTTTTTAGGTTATTTTTTTTTTTAAATATATTTTAAAATCAAAAATAAAATTTTGCAACATTTTAATTTTTGTTGTTGTTTGTTCAGCAGCTTTATCATTGCTATTTTATTGTGCTAATAGAATGATTTAAATAAAATATTTTTTTCTTTTCAAATTTTTCTTATCCAAAATAATGTGTTGCTACTTTCCGTATTATTCTTGTTTTTTTTTTTTTTGTTAAATCCCAGGAAAACTAAACCCAGGGCTGCAGCATATCGTATTTGCTTAGCAGCTGTTAAAGGTTCTGTAAGGAAGCTAATTTACACTAAAAAAATAATTGTCTTTAAATTAATAATTGTTTTTTCAAATTAATATTATAAAAGCTAAATAAACCGAATTGTTTGTAAATTGTTAACACGAGGTAAAAGTCTAGTGACGAAAGCAATTTCTAGCCCCAAAATTTCTGATATCCAATTTTGTGACAGACAAAATCAGTTTAATCTAAAATTTTAAATAAAATATAAATTAATAAAAAAAAAGCGAAAATAGGCATTGTGCACTGTGCGCAAAAGGTGAGCTTTTGTACATAAAAATTACGTTTTGCGCAGTGCCGAATGCCTATTTTCGCTTTTTTTTTTATTAATTTATATTTTTATTTAAAATTTTTAGATTAAACTGAATTTTGTTCGTCACAAAATGAATATCAGAAATTTTGAACTAGAAACACTAGACTTTACCTCGTAGAGGTTTTTTGTCAGATATCAGAAATTTTTGCAATTGCTTTTGCTTTTGACATTGTAACTTTATCATTAATGCAGGCAAATAGTAAAATATATAAATTTAATTGTTCAACATATTTCATATTTAAAAAAAAATTGTTCTTTAATTATAAAGAAAAACTAGCGGGCTCCGCCCCCTGCTCGCTTTGCTCGCGTTGCTACAGCCTAGCATACTCTACTGTCGGAGACCACGTACTTACTATGAAAAAAAAAAAGTTTTTCATACTAAGACTTGGATTTCGCCCGATCGGTGCTATGACAGCTATATGATATAGTAGTTCGATTAAAACCAACTTTGGTCAATGTATAAGTCTAATTTAAATGCATATTCTATTAGTTTGGGTACGATATCTCGTAAAAAAAAAAAATTGTTCATACCAAGACTTAATATTGGACCGATTGGCTATATGATATAGTGGTCCGATAAGAACTAACTTCGGTCAGGATTTTTAAAACTGACTTAAATGCAAATGCTATCAATTTGGTTAAAATATCTCACTAAACAAACAAGTTTTTCATACTAAAACCTTATTTTGACCCGATCGGTCCTATGACAGCTATATGATATAGTAGTCCGATTTGAACCAACTTTGGTCTGGATATTTAAAACCAAGTTAAATGCATATTGTATCGGTTTGGTTGAGATATCTCATAAAACCAAAAAGTTTTTCGTACTAAAACGTGATTTTCGACCGATAGAAAAATGTATGTATTCACTTAACAGGTAATATCTTCCAAACCCCTCGACCAAAATTTATGTTTCATATACCAAAAAACGCGAAATTGTACGTTTTACAACATAATAAAATTTAACAGAAATCGTTAGAGCCGTTTTGTCAAAAATCGCCAAAATGTAAGCTTAAAAACATTATATCACCTGTAAAATGTTACCTGAATACTTTAAAAAAAAGTTTTAAGGTACGCATAAAAGCCCTCAAACATACCTTTCCAATGATATATAGAACATATCTGTAGCTTTGAAACTGTTGGAGTTTCAATTTTAGCGGGATTTAGCGTTTTCCTGCTAAACTAGCGGGAAATTGAAAAAGTCGTAAAACAAACATTTCTAGATTTTCAAAGAGGAATAAATCCCCATCATTACATATTAGCCTTTTTAGCGCTTTGATACAAACAGACAAACAAAGAAACTAACTTTTCAATTCATTTTAAAAAGTCCACTAAAAATTTCAAATTTATTTACCTTTTGAACCAGTTAACGGATTTGGGTCATCAAGGTATCAATCAACGCGTATTTTTGATAAGAATTTTTAAAAAATAAATAATTTTACCAAAAAGCCCCAACGGCTCCACAAGCTGCGATCATACAAATTTTTCCCCTCCCACTTACACCCCCGTATCTCATTACCCAGGTGAATTAGAAAAAGTTTTAGTATGCCATTTTGTAAGTTAGGACTAAACCTTTCGATCGGTATATAACTCGATCTGATCGGACAGTCGTAGAAAATTTTCCAACTTAGCTGTATATATTGTTAGTCGCCTTTCGCACCCTTCGTGCTGCTTTCGTCACTAACGCGAACTGCCGTCCGCAGTGATAAATAAATGCCGCATTTAGTATGCTTATCGATACATCGCTTTGAATGTCATATCGATATTTACTTTGCAGAAGTATCGCTTGTTTGCATCAATAAATAGCGATACCCATCACTAATTGTTGAAAATGAATTTTGGCGGCGAGGATCAGGTGCTGCAGCCCAATTTGCAGCTACAGCAGCCACAGCAACAGGCATATTGCTAACGCCAACAACAACAGCAGCAAGGCAGTCAGCAACAAAAAACAACAGCAAAGGAACAGAAACAAATGCAGATGAAGAAGCAATCAAATAACTCAAATATTATGGAAAACCTTATTTGTTTTTTAAGTTATCTCAACCAAACTCACAGATTGGCTTTTCCACGCCAAGTCTCAAAGTTTTGACCAAATCTAGGGTTTTCGCCAAATCTCTTTTTCCCGCCAAATCTGGCGATTTTCCCATAGTCCAATAACAGAGGCAGCGGGCAGCGGGAATATAATTATTCGTTTCTCTTTAAAAAAATGTAATATTATAAAAATTTGTTCCTACTTATTGCATTCAGCAGAAAATTTTCAACAACTTAAAATTTTAAATTCTTCTCAAATAACTGATTACTGATAATAATTGCTTCGTACGAACGGTGAACAACGTAATAGTCTGATTTGTATAAGAATGTATCATTTCACTTAGCAGGTACTGATTACTGATCCATTAGAATTAGAAAAAGAACTTCTGAGTAAAAAAAAAAAATCCAGCCAAACAAACCCAATGTTGAAAAAACGACCCTTTGCTCTTAAATGACTGAAACTGTAGTTTAAATGCCTTCACTTGCAATGTTTTTCCTATTATACGTTTATTCTCTTCTTACATACAAACACGGTATTATGATCGGATTTCAGAATCAATAATTTGGTGTAGTGCTCGTGTTACAGACTATTTTATAGATACAAATTGAGTGTCCGAAATATCAGGTTGTCCTAATTAACAAGTGTCAAAATTATTGAAGTAGAACAGTAATTTATATTTGCGTAAAAGTAGTTTATTCAAGAAAAATATCAGAAGTGCTCCTCTTTGTCACGTTTCAATTTCGAGAGAAGCGAGCCAGGGTTATGAGCAGAAGGAGCGAGCTTGTCTATATATATAAAGTTGTTTGTCCAACTGACTGAGCATTGTATCGGCCAAACGGCTCAAGATACAAGTTTGAAATTTTGACATATCACAGATATGACAAATTCATCGGCGTTTAAGACGGCGATTTGGCAAATTCGCCCTATAAGTGCGTAAAATCCGATGTCAAAGTTCGCGTTTATTTTGATTTACATATAGCAGCGTTTGGTCAGACAGCGGGCCCAGAACCTAGATAGTGCAGCGGATGGTGTCGTAGACTCACGCACACGGTAACGTGTGCTCAAACTCAGGCAGATCAAGCAAGATTTTATTTTTTAATTTAATTTTTTAATATTTTTTCAAATTAAAAAAAAAAATTTTGCAACATTTTGCATTTTTGTTGTTGTTTGTTATTCAGCTTTATCATTGTTTTTCTTTTGTGCTAATCTCGCACAAAATCTCAAAGGGCTGCAACATAACATTTGTTTAACAGATGCCAAAGCTGCTGTTAACAGGCTGTGTTAATAGAATGATTTAAATAAAATATTTTTTTTTTTTTTAAATTTTTCCTACTAAAAATAATGTGTTGCTACATTCCGTATTTTGTTGTTTTTTTGTAAATTGTTAATAAATAAATGCAGCATTTCGTATCCTTATCGATACATCGCTTTGAATGTCATATCGATATTTACTTTGCATAAGTATCGCTTCTTTGCATCAATAAAAGCGATACCCATCACTAATTGTTGAAAATGAATTTTGTCCGCGAGGATCGGTGGGTGCGCTGCAATTTGCAGCTACACCAGCCACAGCAACAGGCATATTGTTATGGCCAGGAACAACAGCAGCAAGGCAGCCAGCAACAAAAACAACAGCAAAAGGAACAGAAACAAATGCAGATGAAGAAGCAATCAAATAACTCAAATATTTTGAAAAACTTTTTTTGTTTATTAAGTTATTTCAACCAAACTCACATCTTATTATTTCAAAAGCAAATCTTTGCTTTTGCACGCCAAGTCACAAATTTTAACAGAAATCGTTAGAGCCGTTTTGTCAAAAATCGCCAAAATGTAAGCTTAAAAACATTATATCACCTGTAAAATGTTACCTGAATACTTTAGAAAAAAAGTTTTAAGGTACGCATAAAAGCCCTCAAACATACCTTTCCAATGATATATAGAACATATCTGTAGCTTTGGAAACTGTTGGAGTTTCAATTTTAGCGGGATTTAGCGTTTTCCTGCTAAACTAGCGGGAAATTGAAAAAGTCGTAAAACAAACATTTCTAGATTTTCAAAGAGGAATAAATCCCCATCATTACATATTAGCCTTTTTAGCGCTTTGATACAAACAGACAAACAAAGAAACTAACTTTTCAATTCATTTTAAAAAGTCCACTAAAAATTTCAAATTTATTTACCTTTTGAACCAGTTAACGGATTTGGGTCATCAAGGTATCAATCAACGCGTATTTTTGATAAGAATTTTTAAAAAATAAATAATTTTACCAAAAGCCCCAACGGCTCCATGGCTGCGATCATACAAATTTTTCCCTCCCACTTACACCCCCGTATCTCATTACCCAGGTGAATTAGAAAAAGTTTTAGTATGCCATTTTGTAAGTTAGGACTAAACCTTTCGATCGGTATATAACTCGATCTGATCGGACAGTCGTAGAAAATTTTCCAACTTAGCTGTATATATTGTTAGTCGCCTTTCGCACCCTTCGTGCTGCTTTCGTCACTAACGCGAACTGCCGTCCGCAGTGATAAATAAATGCCGCATTTAGTATGCTTATCGATACATCGCTTTGAATGTCATATCGATATTTACTTTGCAGAAGTATCGCTTGTTTGCATCAATAAATAGCGATACCCATCACTAATTGTTGAAAATGAATTTTGGCGGCGAGAGGATCGGTGGGTGCGCTGCAGCCCAATTTGCAGCTACAGCAGCCACAGCAACAGGCATATTGCTAACGCCAACAACAACAGCAGCAAGGCAGTCAGCAACAAAAACAACAGCAAAAGGAACAGAAACAAATGCAGATGAAGAAGCAATCAAATAACTCAAATATTATGGAAAACCTTATTTGTTTTTTAAGTTATCTCAACCAAACTCACAGATTGGCTTTTCCACGCCAAGTCTCAAAGTTTTTGACCAAATCTAGGGTTTTTTCGCCAAATCTGTCTTTTTCCCGCCAAATCTGGCGATTTTCCCATAGTCCAATAACAGAGGCAGCGGGCAGCGGGAATATAATTATTCGTTTCTCTTTAAAAAAATGTAATATTATAAAAATTTGTTCCTACTTATTGCATTCAGCAGAAAATTTTCAACAACTTAAAATTTTAAATTCTTCTCAAATAACTGATTACTGATAATAATTGCTTCGTACGAACGGTGAACAACGTAATAGTCTGATTTGTATAAGAATGTATCATTTCACTTAGCAGGTACTGATTACTGATCCATTAGAAGTAAAGAAGGGAGTACTTCTGAAAAAAAAAAAAATCCTGCCAAACAAACCCAATGTTGAAAAAACGACCCTTTGCTCTTAAATGACTGAAACTGTAGTTTAAATGCCTTCACTTGCAATGTTTTTCCTATTATACGTTTATTCTCTTCTTACATACAAACACGGTATTATGATCGGATTTCAGAATCAATAATTTGGTGTAGTGCTCGTGTTACAGACTATTTTATAGATACAAATTGAGTGTCCGAAATATCAGGTTGTCCTAATTAACAAGTGTCAAAATTATTGAAGTAGAACAGTAATTTATATTTGCGTAAAAGTAGTTTATTCAAGAAAAATATCAGAAGTGCTCCTCTTTATCACGTTTCAATTTCGCGAGAGAAGCGAGCCGGGGGTTGGCGAGCGAAGCGAGCAAGGGGCGGAGCCCCCTTGTCTATATATATAAAGTTGTTTGTCCAACTGACTGAGCATTGTATCGGCCAAACGGCTCAAGATACAAGTTTGAAATTTTGACATATCACAGATATGACAAATTCATCGGCGTTTAAGACGGCGATTTGGCAAATTCGCCCTATAAGTGCGTAAAATCCGATGTCAAAGTTCGCGTTTATTTTGATTTACATATAGCAGCGTTTGGTCAGACAGCGGCCCAGAACCTAGATAGTGCAGCGGATGGTGTCGTAGACTCACGCACACGGTAACGTGTGCTCAAACTCAGGCAGATCAAGCAAGATTTTATTTTTTAATTTAATTTTTAATATTTTTCAAATTAAAAAAAAAATTTTGCAACATTTTGCATTTTGTTGTTGTTTGTTATTCAGCTTTATCATTGTTTTCTTTTGTGCTAATCTCGCACAAAATCTCAAAGGGCTGCAACATAACATTTGTTTAACAGATGCCAAAGCTGCTGTTAACAGGCTGTGTTAATAGAATGATTTAAATAAAATATTTTTTTTTTTTTTAAATTTTTCCTACTAAAAATAATGTGTTGCTACATTCCGTATTTTTGTTGTTTTTGTAAATTGTTAATAAATAAATGCAGCATTTCGTATCCTTATCGATACATCGCTTTGAATGTCATATCGATATTTACTTTGCATAAGTATCGCTTCTTTGCATCAATAAATAGCGATACCCATCACTAATTGTTGAAAATGAATTTTGTCCGCGAGAGGATCGGTGGGTGCGCTGCAGCCCAATTTGCAGCTACACCAGCCACAGCAACAGGCATATTGTTATGGCCAGGAACAACAGCAGCAAGGCAGCCAGCAACAAAAACAACAGCAAAAGGAACAGAAACAAATGCAGATGAAGAAGCAATCAAATAACTCAAATATTTTGAAAAACTTTTTTTGTTTATTAAGTTATTTCAACCAAACTCACATCTTATTATTTCAAAAGCAAATCTTTGCTTTTGCACGCCAAGTCACAAATTTTTTTTACCAATCTAGAAGTATATATAAATATTGAAGGGTATAAAAATATAAAAATCTGATGGGGAAAGCTTGAGGGAAGTCTCAGTAAAACAAATGACATCAAAGCCAAAGCAATGACTGTTTAGAAATAGACTAGTTACGAAAGCAGCACGAAAAGTGCGAAAGCCAACAATCAATATATACAGTTAAACTGGAAATTAAACTTATTTTCTTAGGTAAAGGAAAAACTTTATGTTTTTGGAGATATCTGAACCAATCTGAAAGATAATTCATTTTAGTCAGATTTAAGCATCCTTACCAAATCTGGTAAAAATCGGTATAGCTGCCTTAGGAACGATCGGTCGAAATCAAGTTCTAGTACGAAAAATTGTGTATGATTTCTTTTTTGAGATATCTCAACCAATCTGACAGAATATACAACATGGTCATTACGCCCATTTATCTAATGAGCCAGGTGAGTTAGCAAAAGTCTATCTTTGCTAATTTGTAAGAGAAGACTTTTCTTAAGGGGGGGAGCTGCCAAAAAATGCTTTTATTCCCGTTAGTCTAACATACTTTCTCCAAGTAAAAAAAACTATAACATAAATTCACAAACTTAAGTTTTAAGCTGCTTATTGTAATATAGGTAGTCCGTTATCCATTGCAAAGAAGTTTAATACATCTTCCTGAAAATAAACTATTTTACGATGAACACTCAGCAAGCATACTATATGTCCGATTAAAAAGGGGGGCAACCGCCCTGGGCGCTAAGATATTAGGGGCGCCAATATTTCAAAAAGAGTTTGAATTTACAAAAAAATTGAGGGGTTGAACCTGAAATAAAATAAATCAGACAACGAAAAGTGCGAAAACAATTTTAATATGGGGCTGCAGATGATAGCAAAAACATACCAGAAACTGCTACATTTCGAATTCCATTTTTAGAATCAATCTACCCCACTTTTTATTGTTTCTGATAATTTGAATTTGAAAACAGGACTTTAACACTAAATCCAATTTGGACAGTAAACTTGAAAAGCATACAATGAATTTGACAACGATTTTTTAACGATTCACATCACATCAGCATTAGCACATCGTTTATTTAGCAAACTTCAAATACATTTGAGCCATTTACGATCATCAATTGGACAAGATAACTTAGCAGTCTCCGTTTGCTATCAATCGAATATCTTCAAATATGTGTAAAGTAATTTGAGTTTCATAAAAGCTAACAATTAATACCTTAATTTGGGGGACCTTAAATCAATTTTACTGTTTTCGAAATAACAAACCATTATAAAATTAAAGTTTAAAATTCTTAATTATAACATGTATTTTTAAAGTATGTATTCAGGATGTAATTGTTAAATTCAGACAATATGCGGAAAAAATGGCAACGACTCAGCAATTTAAAAGTCAAAGAAGTCTAAAATATTTGATTTAAGTAAAAACAAGGGGGCTCCGCCCCCTGCTCGCTTCGCTCGCCTACCCCCGGCTCGCTTCGCTCGCGGTGAGGTGCGGCTACAGTCGAGCACGTTTGACAGTAGGATACCCTGAGCCCATGTACTCTTTTATAAAAGTTGATTGTTGCCCATTTTCAATGGGCTCAGGGTATCAAAAATTACACACGCGAAACTATGAACAACTTTCGGTTTTCTGAAGTCACTGTGCTTATCACTGCAGACTACGTTATTAATGCCTCACTTAACTAATACATCACTCGATTACGATTACGACTAGCGATTTACCAATTTATCAATTTCTAATTAATTTTAAATAAGTTTAATATAATAAACTTTAATATAATAAACTTATTTAAAATTAATTAGAAGTTGATAAATTGGTAAGTCCCAAGTCGTAATCGTATTCGCTTGCAATCGATGTAGCGTGTGTCAAGAGTAGCCACAAACTACAACTTTGCTCAGCCTGCAATCTGGCAGCACCCATTTTCCTCTCTCACTCTCTCCCTCTTACGCAACAAATTCAAGCCTGCCAAAGGCTGCTGCAGTGCGCGCGAAATTTGAAATAAAAGGCAATGTCTAATTTTATGAGATTCTTAAAGCGGAAAATGCTAAGTTTTTTTTTACAACGATAATAAGCAGATACTTATTATATATATGTGTAAGGAATCGAAAATATTAATAATTAAAATTATTATTTTGCAGCTTTCAGTGCTCGGCAAAGATGCAAGAGTAGTGCTGCAAAATGATCGCTATTTCTCTCATGCACTTTCATACATACATAGCTATCAGCTTCTGCTGATTTTTGCCATGCAAAAATACATATTTATATATTAACACAATTATATTTTAATCAAATTGTATATTTGTATATACATAAATTATACAATAACATTTTCATTACATGATATCGATAATATTTTTGCTTATCGCGTAATTCTTATTTGGTATCAAAAAAAAAATGGGTACTAAATCGTTTTGTCTTTGTGCGCGCCTTGCATACAAACGTGAACATGCTGTCTCGCTCGCACGTTTGATTTGCCATCCAAATGTAGTTATTGAATTAAATGTAAACTCCGAAATAACTTCTTTATTTATGGGTCAATCGCTTTGAAATTTTCAGGGTCGTTTAATACGCATACTTCTCAACTGATTGTTCAGTTAGGGAGTGCTATGTCAAAAATTGCGCTTGTAAATCGTTTTGTGCAATTTGCTGGCGAAGGGGGCGTGGCACCTAAAATTGGAAACAAACTTGACCTGCGTATGGTATCCAGGAACCTACATAACAAATTTGAAGTCTCTAGGTCATATAGTACTTGAAATCGAAGCCCAAAAGAAAATTGGTACTATTTCTTACTGTGTTTGTGCGCGCCTTGCATACAAACGTGAACATGCTGTCTCGCTCGCACGTTTGATTTGCCATGCAAATGTAATTATTCAACTAAATCTAAATTCCGAAATAACTTCTTTATTTATGGGTCAATCGCTTTGAAATTTTCAGGGTCGCTTAATACGCATACTTCTCAACTGATTGTTCAGTAAGGGAGTGCTATGTCAAAAATTGCGCCTGTAAATCGTTTTTTTTCAATTTGTGGGCGAAGGGGGCGTGGCATCAAAAATTGGAAACAAACTTGACCTGCGTATGGTATTCACAAACCTGCATTCCAAATTTGAAGTCTCTAGCACTTACAGTCTCTGAGATCGACGCGTTCAAACAGACGGACAGACGGACAGGGCTAGATCGACTCGGCTGTTGATCCTGATCAAGAATATATATACTTTATGGGCTCTGCCACCCCTCCTTCTGCCTGTTACATACATTCTGCCAAACACATTATACCCTTTTTTGCCCATTTTCAATGGGCTCAGGGTATAAAAACATGGGCTGACGTGGGTCTGGCCAAATTTTAAAATTTGATTCCTCTAACTCGAATAGTCTCGGAGATAAAAGTGTTCACACGGGTATACCATAATCTGTCACGAATAGTACCCATTTTTATGTAACGAGCTAATTATCATGTTATAAGTTTTTATTGTAGTAACATTTAATTAATTTTAGTAAACATTTTTGACACTGGAGTTGTCAATTTAATATGTTTTTAAAGGAATTATCTTTTTTTTGTTTATTTGCTTAAAAAATGTGTTGCTAAAAAAAAATTGTAGGGGGTGGAGGGGGCGCCGACAAAATCTTTGCCCCGGGAGCAACTTTTCGTCGCAACGGCTCTGGTTAGGGCTAAACCTTTCGATCGGTATATAACTCGATCTGATCAGACAGTCGTATCAAATTTTCCATATTAGCTGTATAAATTGCTAGTCGCCTTTCTCACATTTCGTGCTGCTTTCGTCACTAGCGCGAGCTGCCATCCGCAGTGATACCCGTTGCTTAAAAAATAAGTAAACGGGTATATTGTGTTCGTTGGAGTGTATGTAACAGAGATAGATTAACCAAATTTGGCACACAGATTTCTATAGACCCCACGCAGATCAACTTTTTTTTTGCAAATTTTAAGCCACGGCCCTTTCTGCCCCTAAAAATAGCGAAAAACCACCACACCCACAGTCTTAAAGATAATACAGTATTTATGGTAAATAACGTAATCTATCAATATTATCTATAATCTCACTTAACCGCAGCAAGTAGAACGGGAGTCATAGCTAACCAAAGTTATAAATTAAGTTATTATTTCAATACAATCACTTAAAAGTATGCAGTAGTTTTAATTAGGTAGTAATTTCTTTAAAGTACTTTTATATATATTGAAATAAGTAACGGTTATTCTATGGTCAGGATCTCGACTAAAGCCTTTTCCATTTGTTAATGTTAAGGTTGATTTTTAGAAATTGTTCGATTTTTGGAAATTGTTTGATTTTAAGATAATTACAGAAAACTAAGGCATTTTCTCGGTGAACAGTTTAAAAATTGGTTTCAGTAAAACGTGATGAAATATTTTATTGTGCGACAAATTGTTTCATCGTGCTTTTTGATTACTTCGCATGAAATATATTTTAAATTTTTTAATCATTAAAAAGCTTTATTATTATAATTGAAGTATTTTCTTTGTATTTTAATTAAATTTTTGATGCTTGAATATTAGGTCATATGATTATTATAATACATAAACTCCATTTTGGAAATCAATTTTTAAGAACAGAGGCATAAATAAGAAAAACTGAATTTAATCATTAGGCATTACAATACAAAAAATTTTTCTGCACGAAAATTTAAAATTATGTAAGTTTATGATCAATTTTAAGTTTTTTTGGTGCGATTAACATTGCTTTGGATTTCCCATATATAAAAACTTAATAACCAAGTCTTTACAGCACGAACGATCTTTTGACAGTTGCTGTCGTACATGGTTGTTGCATAGCATTGCTAAAAGCAGTTCTTAATTCAGGAAACTACATTCCGTCCTCGTTTCAAAATTCACAAAGATATAAATCTGTCAGCGTGCAACTATTTTTCCCTGCCAAAGTTTTTTACCACATTTCTGCTTATTGTTTAAAGTTATTTTTTCTTGACTCCACTGCGCGGTACAAAAAATTTGTGCAAAATATTTTAGTCCGTTAATAATCTAGGATGGGGGGCAAGACATATTCATTAGCCTTTACAATAAGTAAAGCTATTGAAAAACGGTTTTGGCATTTTCGAGTAATTATGATAAATGTGGGTGTTAAGACATTTATCGAAAATACTGAAATTGTCTAGTTAACTTAATGAATTCGCCACTGTTAACTTGTATCAAAGTCTCTCTTGTGTGTTCTCTTCGCTCGCCTTATGCGGCGAATCGAGCTAGAATCATAGAATAAAAATAATGAATAAAATACTCTCGCCCCTTTCCGATGAAAAAAGACAACCAAGCCAGTTCACATTTCTTAAGCGCGATCGTCCAACTAAACATAAGTTGCTTGTGCTGTAACGGCACGTTGGAAGGTTATCGTCACCTATTGTGGTGATTTGTATAACTATTTTTAGCGGCCCCGGGTGGACATATCGCGATAAAAAAACGAAATTATATCTCGTTGGTTATGACTGTGCTTGTGTTGGCCAATTCTCAAGTCGGAGAATTTGCAGTTGGAAATATTCGTTGGATCAAGAATCGGTGGATTCTGTCGAGCTGAGCGACGCTGTTCGTCCCCAGCAACACGTTAAATTTCGGAAAGTTGCATACCTAAAGAAATATCAGAAATTTTGGAGCTAGAAATTGCTTTTGTCACTAGACTTTTACCTCGTGTAGAGAACTTTTTGTGGGATATCAGAAATTTTTGCAATTGCTTTTACTTTTGACATTGTGACTTTATTATTAATGCAGGCAAATACTAAAATATATAAATTTACTTGTTGAATTTCTTTCATATTTAAGAAACATTTTTTTTTAATTATAAAAAAAAACTAGGGGGCTCCACCCCATGCTCGCTTCGCTCGCATTGCTACAGTCAAGCATACTGTTGGAGACCCCGTAATTACTATGAAAAAATAAAATTTTTCATACTAAGACTTGGATTTCGCCCGATCGGTCCTATGACAGCTTTATGATATAGTGGTTCTCTTAGAACCAGCTTTGGTCAGGATCTATAAGTCTAACTTGAATGCATATTCTATTAGTTTGGTACGATATCTCATAAAACAAAAAAGTTTTTCATACTAAGACTTTAAATTGGACCGATCGGTCCTATGACAGCTATATGATATAGTGGTCCGATTTGAAGCAACTTTGGTCAGGATTTATAAAGCCAAGTTTAATGCATATTGTATTAGTTTGGCTAAGATTTCTCATAAAACAAAAAAGTTTTTCACAGTAAAACTTTATTTTCGCCTGATTGGTCCTATGACAGCTATATGATATAGTGGTCCGACATGAACTACCTTTGGTCAGGATATATAAAACCAAGTTAAATGCATATTGTATCAGTTTGCTTGAGACATCTCATAAAATCAAAAAGGTTTTCGTACTAAAACGTAATTTTCGACCGATAGAAAAATGTATATATCACTTAAAAGGTAATATCTTCCAAACCCCTCATCCAAATATTTTACGTACCACAACATACTCAAATTTAATAAAAATCGTTGGTGCCGTTTTGTCAGAAATTGCCTAAATGTAAGCTAAAAAACTTTATCTCACCTGTAAAATGTTACCTGAGTGCTTTAGTTTAAAGCAGCGGTGGGCACGAAATTTGCAATCGGGAGCACTACAACAACATCTAGAACAAACACAACTTCTGAAGTCATAAATTAAAGCAAAATGAACACATTTATGACTCTGTGCGTCGCGACGAAAAATCTGTGTGGTTGCTGTTGGTTTTGACAAACCAAAACAATTATACAATAAAAGAAGCTCTAATTAATTTTATTTGCAAGTCGAACGCTTATTATGTGGTAAGAATCAAAACGCATCAAAACCAACTTTACTTTTTCACACAGAGTACAAGACGCTGCTGAAGTCATAAATCATAGCAAAATGAACACTTTTAAGACCGTACGCGTAGCAGCCGAAACTCGAGCATTTGCTGTGTGTTTGTTGTTTAGTTTTATTGGGGGTCATAAATGATTTGCGCGCAGCGTCAAAAGTTGTTGTTGTAGTCGGAGCCCTGGGAGCAGCGAGAGCAAGGGCTTACCCACCGCTGGTTTAAAGGAACGCTTAAAATCCCTTTCCAATGATATATAGAACAAGTCTGTAGCTTCTATGGTTTGGAAACTGTTGAGGTTTCAATTTTAGCGTGATTTAGCGTTTTACCGCTAAACTAGCGGTTTTTTAAAAAAGTCGTAGAACAAACATTTATAGATTTTCGAAATGAAATAGATCCTTATCATTTCATCTTAGCTTTTTTAGCGCTTTGATGCAAACAGACAAAAAAACAGACAAACAATTTTTTTATCTCATTTTGAGAAGTCCACTAAAATTTTCAAATTTATTTATCTTTTGAACCAGCTATCGGATTTAGGTGATCGAGGTAACAATTGACGCGTATTTTTAATTTAAATTTAAAAAAGTTTTACCAAAAGGCCCCAACATTCCCATTACCTGCAATCATTGCAATTTTTCCCCTCCCATTTACACCCCGTTTCTCTTGACCCAGGTGAGTTAGAAAAAGGTTTAGCATGCCATTTTGTAAGTTAGGACTAAACCTTTTCGATCAGTATATAACTCGATCTGATCGGACAGTCAAAGCAAATTTTCCAAATTAACTGCATATATTGCAAGTTGTCTTTTGCACCTTTCGTGTTGCTTTCGTCACTAGCGCGAACTGCCGTCCGCAGTGATACAAAATGCTTAAATTCTTAGCTGGAGGTCAATTAACATGGAAAGTGCATACATAACCCCTTAAGGGAAAACATACAGTAACCGCCTGGTTATCGCGAGACAGAAAAAATTCGCAAAAGGTGCTCATCTCAGAAAATTATTGCTCGTTTTTCATATCTTGTTCGCCGTTGCTTTCGCTCTCCACTTTGCACACAACAGTTGCTTTCGCTTTCCACTTTACACACAGCCGTTACGTTTCGCCCTCTACTTTGCGAGTACACTCAGCTCTCATCATTTGTCGTTTTTCTTACTCTCGGTCTGTGCATACACACTTGCGCATACAGTCGCAGTTTCAGCAGACAATTTGCAGTCTGCATACACATACTTGCACTCTCGCTCTTGCTCAGAAAATAGGCATAGAGCGGGTGCGGCATACACTTGCACACGCACAAGTTCGTGTGCATCAATAGGCAATCTCGTTGATAGCTCTGACAGTGACCGCGCTGACGCACATTTATAAACATTTGGCTCAATAGCAGCAGCTTAGCATTAACATTTAACACTGCACTGTTAAACGCAATACATCGCGTTGAGAAACAGAATTGGTTGATAATCTCGCTCATATTGTATCGTATTGAACAGAGAATCAAGTTGATTGACTAGCTAGCAAAATGACTGGAAAACGACGTGGGCTTAGAAGTCAAAACTCGGTAGAATCACAGGACCCAGTTGACAGTATCACGCAGTTAACAGCAGTAACCAAAGATATCGCGCGCATTAAGCAACCTATTCATGATCAAAAATTTTCGTTTGACGCACTCAAATTAGAACGTCGATTGGAAATTTTTGACAAATACGTATATCATGCGTTTCAGTTACAGATGCAAATCAATGCAATAAACCCTGATTTGGCATCTCGAGCCGATTTGAAGGATATATGCGTGTCTACAAAGGCGTTGCTTATTTCAATTGGAGCACGTTCTAATCGTAGTCGGAATGAAACTAGCTTGAACACAACTTCATCAAATAGCAATAGCTTGCGCCGCCAGAAGTTGCCAAGACTTGGAGTCAGACATTCAGAGTATAAAAATTTCATTGGGTTGTTTAACAGCATGCTAGACAGAGATCCCGTATTGAACAACGATAAGAAGTTCAATCACTTGCTAACGTGCTTAGAAAAACAGGCATTAGGCACCGTGCAGGCTTTCCAAGTCACTGCGCAAAATTACCCAAAGGCGTTGGCTGCATTAAAGCATGTTTACAATAAGGAGTATTTAATATTTTTTGACAATGTCAGTTATTCATTCAATCTTGAGACCATGAAATGCCCGTCTGCTGCTTCATTGAGAACATTAATCGATACTACTACTGCTATATACGAATCGTTACGGTCGGTAGCAGATGACAAAGCGATTTCAAATGCGATTTTATTTATTTATTTAATTATTTATTTATTGTCAACCTATAAGCAGCCGACACTTAACTATACATTTTAATAAACAAAAAAATTAAAATATTACTGTGTAATTTAAATGTATGAATAAATATAAATATTCCGGGAGAAAACGATTGGTCCAACATTTGTTGAAAGGATTGTGAAAAACCCAGAAAAACCCAATCAGACCAAGATAAAATTAGAGATTAGTTAGTAAGTAAGAATAGTAAAAAATACTAATACACAGGCTTTAATAGTAAGCGAAGAAGACTCAAAACTAATCGTACGGTATAGATTGTTATAATCAGCACACAGAATACGAAAAGGTCCAGTTAGTGGTGCAATGCTGAAGATACAGAGGATTAAAGTTAGAAGTTAGTCTAAAAAGTATGTTGAAAGTAATTTCTTCCATCAAACTAACTGAGTCTACTTGACCCTGTAGTAATTTATGGACGAGCATTACTCCAAGCATAATTCTACGATTAGTAAGGGAGGGAAGATTGATTAAGCGAAGTCTTCTAGAGTATGAAGGCATCTGAATTTCTGAGTTCCAGCTCAAGCCGCGAAGAGCAAATATTAAGAATTGTTTTTGAACCGATTCTGCTGTCACGATGTGATTCGTATTGAGGGGACCAAGTGCATGACCCATACTCAAGAATCGGGCGAACAAGAGATGCTTATAAAAGCCTAGTAATCCCTGCAGGAAAAAATAACTAGTGTCAAAAACGAATATTTCTAGATCTAGTATAAAGGCAACTAGTACAAGGAAAACTAGTTAAGTAAATAGTAATAAGGCAACTGAAATTAGATTGGTTGCAGCCGGATAAGATTTGGGTGTGTTAATCTAGCTAAAATTAACAAAAATGAGATGAGAATTTGACTGGTTACAGAGGACTAAAGTTGTGTGATTTAAAAACAATCCCAAATCAGAACTCCTATCAAGAGTCCTTCTAAAACTGTCTTAAATGTAGTTCAAGTGAGATGAGAATTTAAACTGGTTGCAATGGAATTAGGTTTGTGTGAGTTAAAAAATACAAAAACCATAAATCCTATCAACTGTTCCTTTTAAAACTGTGCTAAGAGTAGTTAAAATAATACGAGAGTATAACTGGTTACAAAGGACTAGATTTGTGTGGGTTAACAAACATCCCAAACTGGAACTCTTGTCAATTGCCATTCTAAAACTGTTTTTAAAGTAGTTGAAATGATATGACAATTAAACTGGTTGCAATGAAACCAGTACCGGGTTGATTAGAAAAGCCAGTATGGCAACTAGAAATAAGAAGGGAGCAAATATTTCCGTAATCACCTAGTTACAATACAACTAGTTCCGATCTATATTATTTTCAATTAGTTAATTCAAAGAAAAAAGACCGAAAAATATCAAGCACATTTGGTTATGATTCGTGACCGAATTGTTCTTATTTTTTGGTTAAAAACCAACTACATTTTAAATTCAAGAAGCATAATAGGCGTTAGATATTTAACAACATTACATTGACATACAAAACGATTAATGCTCCAATGGCGCTCTGTGTAGAGTCACCGCTTCAGTTTCGGAATACCCAGGTTCGTTTCCCACTGTGGTCAAGGACAGTTTTTAAGCTTAATAATAAAAATATGTAAGTACATTGCAATACAAACAATTAAATTATTTATAATTCTTACATTATTCGCTATTGTTTCATTTAAGACGCTATCACTGATTAATTCCAATTAATTCGGACCACCAGAGCAGAAGCTTGGGTTAATGGGGGGCTCGGCCGGACGGCCGTTCAACTGCTGGAACTTGTTTGCAAGCTCTTGAAAAGCTTTATTTTATTTTTTGAATGTTGTTTCATTCTTAGAACAAAAAAAAAAAGACCCATAGGCTTAAAAAATTTCATGTACAATATGAGCAAAAGTTGTCAAGCTGTTTTTGACTACGTTTGGGAACGAACTTAGACCGTTTCGACCGGATTTTTTTCAGAGTGTTCCGATCTATAATATATTCAACTAGTACAAATTTGGGTACAAAAGGATTAGTTGTTACACATCTCTTTTGGCAACTAATTATTAATCTAGTTAAGAAACAAATACTTCAGGCCCATAATACATGCAACCAGTCCGAATCTAGTTGAGAAAGGACTAGTTGGAGGCCCAGGACAAGCCTTTGTTAAATGGGCGACTTCAATACATGGGATTGGACTAGATAGGTTACCAGTTGCTCACCCTTCCCCAACTAGTTTTGTACTAGTAAAAGTAAAAAAACTGGTCGTTTACACTGCAGGGAATATAACACATTAACTCTCTCTGTGTCCAGTCGTGTTTTTTCTGTGCTCTGTGAAATTAATAGTTTTTGTGAATATTAACAACCTATCAATATATATGTAAATCGTAATATATGTGTGTAATTGTGTTACCCATTTGATTGGTATTTTATCTTAAATTTTTGATACTTTTGCAGTGTTTTATTTAGTTAAAAATATCAAATCTTATGTGTGCATCAATTTGTGTATTTATATATGTGTTTTTGTTTATTTTTTGCTTTCTCTCTACTTGATCTGCTGCTAAGTACATTGTTTTTGTTTGGGTATTTAACATTCGGTTAACTTGCTCTTTCGCTCTCAGTGTGCTTAGTTGCGCTCTCACTTAACAACGTCTCAAGCATTGCAAGCGCAAGCGCATTGTTTTTGTTCGTGCGTTAAGCCTATTTCTACGTTAGCTATCTCTCTCACTCTATCTTTGTGTTGCTTTTTGTTTACATTCTGCATTTTTGCGTCGGTTTGTAACCAAGCGTTGATTTTGTCGTTTTCTGTGATCTTGTTTTGCATTGGCATTTCGATTTTCATTCCCTTGAAACTTTTGCACCGACTAGAAAATACCCTATATTACAATGCCATCAGATTTGGTCTGTTATTTTAGCAAGTGTCATGTTACTGATTCCAGGCAAGAGTTTACTGCTTGCTTTTCCTGGACTGGACTTATCATTTAAAGTGTGTTGGTTTAACAACTGAAGTCAAAGATTATCTTGAGAAAAACATTGGTTTGAGATGGCGTTGTGAAACTTGCCGGGACATAGATGTGCAAGTTTGCAAATGTATGGAGCGAACCAGAGAAAGTTTTAAGGACTTATCGAAGCTTTTTCATAAAGCAAATGTCGTTTTTTCGGATTTGGAGAACTTGTTCAGTAATTCGTCATTATTGATTGAGCAACCTAAACGGAAAAGGAGTAGCTCTGCTTCGCTCCATGCGCAGCCTTCCTTTTCGATCCCGCCATCAGACCTGGATCTGCAGCAAACAAATACAAATTCCATTTCTCAATCAACCAATTTATTACCTCAACATGCTAGGACTCACCATAACTCACATGTTAGTGAAATATCTGCCTCACAATCAACACTTGCTTCCAATAGTGTAAATCTTAATGTCACGCCAGCCGGTACGGCAGCCAATCCACGGACTACGGTACCGCCTCGCCTGTCAATGCCCCTCCAAGGCTTTTCCCCTCCGAGTAATAAGAGACATGTTTTTATCTCTAGGCTTTGTATGATGTTTAGGCTTATGTCCAAAACAAAATACAAGGTGCTGATATATCGGTGGATAAAATTAATTTTAATTACCCCAGGGAAACCTCATAATTTAAAGTATCGTGTTCAGAAATTGTTTTTGCTAATATTTGTCAAACACACTTTTAGCCTGAACATATCTTTATCATATGCAAATCGAAAGAGAGATCGGAACCCGATATCAGGTGATGGCTCCTCTTTACCTGTTATATCTTCAAATGTAGTCTCAAAAAACTAATTTCCTCTATCTCTGTGGCTTACCAAAATGTACGACGCCTTAATAGTAAGCCATCTAGACTACTTCTAAACAGTCATTCCTTTGACTTTGACATCATCTGTTTTACTGAGACCTGGCTCAAACCTGCCACATCAGATTTTTCTATTCTTTCTTCTTATTATACTACATATAGATGCGATCGTATTACTCGAATTGGAGGTGGAATACTGTTGGCTGTTGACTCCAATCTCGCCTCGGAACCGATTCCAACCACTTTTGATTAGGACATTGAGTTCATTTTTGTAAAAGTATCTTTCAATAAATTTTCTATTTATTTAACATGTTCTTACATTCCACCGCCTGCTGATGAGACAGTATATACTCATCTAAACGCTATTAAATATATCTCATCTTTAGTTTCTGACACTGACTTGCTCTTTGTCTTGGGTGACTTTAGTCTGCCCGATGTTGAATGGATCGCCTCCAATGACTCGAATTTACTTCTTCCTGATAATTCAGCTGATGGTCTCTCAGAGCTATGTTTGGTACAAATCAATCCTGTTTGCAATTCTATCAACATTTTACTTGACCTGCTATTTGTATTGGACTCCTCCAATACCACTATATCTAGGATTGACCCATTGGCTATGCCAGAGGACCCATACAATCCAACTCTTAATACATGCATTAATTTACCTTTGCGTTCAGATGTATTATCATCTGATACCGCTCTGCGCATTCGGTGTTTTTTTAGAAAACAGATTTCAATAAGCTAAACATTCTGATTTCGTGTATGAAATGGTCTCAACTATACGCATGCTCTGATTTGGATGCCAACAAGCTTTTTCAGCAGTGCCTGCTGCTGAGCCCTTTTTTATTGGCTTGATGTAGGTTTTCTTTTCGGAGGCTTGGCATCCCACTAAGACTCTGTACATCAGAGTTGGTCACATTACCGAGATGTAGATCCAATGCATCAGAGCAGGGGAAAGTCCCCATGTGCGGCTTAGCAACTCCTTGGATGCGTATAGCGCAATGGTGGCTTTCTTTACCCTTTCCTTCACATTGGCTCTCCATGTTATTTCGCTGTCCAACACCGTGCATAGGTATTTGACTTGTGTCCTTGGTGTTAGCAGAACTGCTTTAATTTTCGGGCAGAATTCGGTCCAACTTATCCGATTCGATACAGAGTCCGACTTCTTCCGCCCACTTACATATCTCCCTGAGGGTGAGTTCCATTACGAAGTTGAGGGTCGATGAACAGACTCCCGTAATAATAACGTTATGTAGTCGGTATAGGCAGTTCATTTTGGGGCCCTCCTGTGAAATCACTTGATTAGGTCGTAGGTCAATAAAATATATTTCTGCACAGAAAGTTCTAGACGCTAGAACCAAAATGAAGGAGACGTCTCCTCGAAAACGTGAAGTAAGCTGCTCTCCTTGTGTACAGAACTCGTCTTCTCTGTATCTCTTCTACTGTTTGCGCCCTACGAGCAGACCTTACTCAGCAGCAGAATATCTCTGTACGTCTCTCTGCTGCTATGCCTAACACTTTATTGCAAACTTCTTGCAACAACATGTTGTCAACGAAAACGTAAGCGGGTGTATGTGCAATGGTCAATATAGTCTGATTCTGCGACACGGCCTTCCTGACCATTCACACGTCTTAGTGTGTTGCCATCAAACAACAATAATCTTATACCGAAGGGTTACATTTTTATTTTACATGCTAAAACCATTATTACGGTTCTATTACACGTTCTTATTTTTAAAATCATTCATTTTTTTTTAATTGCTTACAAACTTAAAGTCGCTCATACAGTCATCTAATTTAATTGTTTTCCTAATAACAATGCATCTTAACCAATTAACATCTGTTCTTAAACATTTTGCAAAATCAGGTTAAAATCCATTTTCATCATTGTATAAAATTCCAACCAATTGATGACCATCCTCGTTTTTTAACAATACGTGATCTCCTATTTTGTGCTTTGTAAAATTTGGTTTGGTACTATTAAACCTATATTTGTCATAACGTGCATGGTTTTCCATATTCTGTTTAGCTTACTTTCTTAAATCTTCTCTGTCTATCACATCGTCTTCTTTTTCATTTACTGGAAAGAGCCCAAAAAGTCTGACTTCCTTACTAATAAGCAATTCTAGTGGGCTTACTTTAGTGACTCGATTTACCGTACAATTTATTGCCAGTTGAACTTCAAATAACGCATCCTGCCACGATCTTTGACTAGTTTCTACAGCGGTTAACTCTTAAGTGTACTCATTACCCGTTCAACCTGGCCATATGCCGTGCTTGCACCTGTAGCAATTAAATGTAAGTTAATTTTTTGATAAGAACACGAAAATTCACGAAATTTCGCGAAAATTTGTGCTGGCAAAACAACGTCCTTGATCCGCTATTACGCGTGTGGGCAACCCAAATAAAGACACGACTGATTTAAAGGCTTCTATACATCTTTCGGTATCTATGTTCAAGGTGTGGTAAAAATAGACAAAATTTGAAAAGGCAGCTATTACAACAATAACATATTCTTTCAAGTCGTTTTTGCCACTCATTTTACCGGTAATATCAATGTGCCACGGTATATCTACTTTGGGTATCAGATGTAGCTCTGCCTGTATTTTTCCACTAGGTGGTTTTCATAATTTATACAAGATGCAGCTTTAAATAAATCTATGGACATACTTCGACATATTTTCGAACCAGTGATATCCATAAACCATGTCTAATGTCTTTTCCCATCCCAGATGCATAATAGATTCATGAACGTGATTCATCACTGCTCATCTAAAAGCTTTTGGTATTACTGGACTTACCGTGTTTTTGTATTTTCCTATGTAATATTCCCCTTCTTAATTCATATGTTCTTTCAAAGTTTTCGGATAGTTGGTTATTTCTTTATTTTGACGAAATATTTGATATCTCAGGGTTGTTTAGAAACTAACCAGTTGTCAGTTACCTCAGTCAAATTCATTGGCTATTCAATTATTTTATTTAGGCACTTAGTTTCCCCAGGCAATAGATTAAGAGAAAGAAAATCAACGTGCGCCATTCGGTCGCCTTTTTTCATACTAGAGATCAAAGTCGAATAACTGTAAAAATACCCACCATCTAAACACTTTTGGAGTAAGGTCCAATTGCAAATTTAAGTTCATGTAAATAACGACGGGAATGTTTAATTGCGTTAACGACTGCTAGTGTCGGTAACTCACATGAATGATATTTCGATTCAGGAGGACACGTACATTTATTGTAGTATTCCACAGCAAGGGGCTTATGGGGCAGTATCGCGCTTGCATCCGTATGAAACTCTATTGAATATAGTCGGTCAAATATGAATAAAACTGGTGGCTGTGTCAATACTGTGATTATTTTAAAACGTTTTTTTTTTCATGTTCTGGTAACCAAACGAAATCGACGTTTTTCTCTGAAGTCAGTAAATACAGTGACTTAAGTGTCTCCGAAAATGTTGGGACAAACTGTCGAAAATATGAAGCCAATCCTATAAATTGTCTTAATTGTGAAACGGTTTGTGGAGGTGGCAGCCCTATCAATGCTTGGACCTTTCGCGCATTTGGACGGATTTCTCCGTTACTTATTTCGAATCTGAGATACTCTATGGTGGTTTTGAGAAAAGAACATTTGGTTACATTGAAAGAAAATCCAGCATTACTTAACGTTTCCAGCACTGTCCGCAATCAATCTAACGCTTCGTCATTGAATTCGGCCATAATCAACCCATCGTCAATGTACACGACTGCATATGTACGCGCAAGTGTACCTAATGCTTTCATTATGGCTCTTTGAAATACAGAAGGTGCGTTTTTCAGACCAAAGGGCATGGTCAAAAATTCAAACTGCCCTTCTGGTGTAACAAAAGCAGTACGCTCGATTGAATTTTGCCACTTGCCATGTCTACACAAGAGAAATGTCTTGCAATACGAAGCCTGGCTATCTGGTCTGAGATAAGAGGCAATGGATACTTGTCAGCAATTGTGTTCTCATTCAACATGCGATAGTCCACGCAAAGACGGTGGTTGCCATTCTTCTTCCTAATTAACATCATAGGACTAGCGAAAGGTGAACTACTGGGTCGGATAATGTTTGATCTCAGTAATTCAATAATTTTATACCGTACTCCTTTTTCTCATCCTCGCTAAGCCGATAAGGGCGACGTTCCACTGCCTTTTGTGGATCTATTAATCTAATTTCCAACTGACCTGTGGTGACTCGAGTCTTTGGAATTCCATCTAAAAACCAATCATAGAAACATTTTAAGATATTCCTAAGAGCTGTCATATCTGGCTCATGTAAATTGATATTAGTTTCTACAACATCTTCATATTTTGTCAAACTTAAATGATCTACTCTTTTTGATTTATAAATTTTAAATTGATTAGCATCGATTGTTACAACAAAGCCCTGACTTAGAATCTCACGGCCAATCAGCACATCATAATTAAGATATTTAACCATGATAACTTGCAAAAAAATCTCAAAACAGTATTGATCAACATTTATATTACTTAGAATTTGCATTGTATTACAAATAGAATCATTACTTATGCCATTCAATTTTACAATATTGTGAAGTCTCTTTTCCTTAAATTTATCAGCAGCACTTTCCTTGACCAATGAACATTCAGCTCCCGAGTTGAAGAAAATTGGAATAGACTCACCAGATAAACTTATTGTTCCCGTTGGTGGATCTACGGTGCAAATATTAATACGCTTCTCAGAAGTCTTTCCGATTCCATTTGTTCTCCCCTTCGAACATGAAGATGCGTAATGCCCCATTTAGTCTCATCTAAAACATTTGATGTTGGCCCGATCCTTTGCTCCAGACGTGCTGCTCTCGTTGTAACTCTTTTCCTTAGCGCCATCTCCTTTCTCCAATATGTTCCTTTCCACCTGGACATAAGTCGGGTGACGATTCTGCTGCCATATTCAGAGAAATCTTCACCCGACTTTGGACGACCGTTCAAAACATTCATTAGAATGGCAGCAGATGTCTCAATGCCAACAAAGCGTTGAATAAACAGCTCCTTAAACTGTATCCACTGTGACGCGCTGCCTTCTAAAACCTTGCTTAATGATATGTTGGCAAAGCGAATCCCACTTCTGATGTCGGGGTAGTGGTATTATTTTCCATCGTCGTCAATAACGTGTGTCTGCACAGTAAGTTCTGCTCGTTTATTTTGTGGCGCGTTCAAGAACGTCTGTTCGCTTTAGACCAGCGGTGGGCACGAAATTTGCAATCGGGAGCACTACAACAACATCTACAACAAACACAACTTCTGAAGTCATAAATCAAAGCAAAATGAACACTTTTATGACTCTCTGCGTCGCGACGAAAATCTGTGTGGCTGTTGTTGGTTTTAGCAAACCAAAACAATTATACACTAAAAGAAGTTCTAATTAATTTTATTTGCAAGTCGAACGCTTATTATGTGGTAAAAATCAAAACGCATCAAAACACATCAAAACCAACTTTACTTTTTCACACAGTGTACAAAACGCTGCTGAAGTCATAAATTATAGCAAAATGAACACTTTTATGACCGTACGCGTCGCAGCCGAAACTCGAGCATTTGCTGTGTGTTTGATGTTAAGTTTTATTGGGGGGTCATAAATGAGTTGCGCGCGGCGTCAAAAGTTGTTGTTGTAGTCAGAGCACTGGGAACAGCAGGAGCAAGGGCTTGCCCACCGCTACTTTAGACGCTACAACCAAAAAGAAAAGACGTCTCCCTGGAAACATGAAGTTAGCTATCTCTGTCCGTCTCCCTGCTGCTATGTTATCACTTTATTGCAAACTAGTTGCAACAACATGTCGCCAACGAAAATGTAAGCGGATGTATGTGCAATGGTCAACATAGTCTGATTCTGCGGCATATCTAAAATAGCTTGACCTAATACTTTCATACATTGAGCATTGTACAGGCCAAACCGCTTAAGCTAGATGTTTAAAATTTGGACACAATATACCTACGATAATTTCATCGGGAAATTCGGCCTGCAAGTGCGTCAAAATCGAGGTCAAAGTTCGCATTTATTGTGATTTACTTATAGCAGTGTTTGGTTAGCCGGCGGGCTCAGTACATAGGTAGTGCGGAGGATAGTGTATAAGACCCAGGTGCAAGGAGGCACGGATTCAATTCCCAGACCAAGCAAGCTTTTTATTTTTTCATTTTATTTTATTAATATTTTTTTAATTTAACGACATTTACAATTTGCTCAAAATCGGGTTACTATATCAGATAACTGATATAGGAATCATAGAAACAATTGCTATATTTTAACCAGTCTCACAGATTCGCTTTTGCACGCCAAATCTAGAATTTTCTGCCACATCTAGCATTTTCCCGTCACATCTTGCCTTTCCCCGTTAAATCTGGCTTTTTGCCGGCCAAGTTCAGCTTTATTCCATAGCCAAATCTGGCGACTTTTCCCAAACTCCAACTGCAGGGTGACATTTAAAGCAGCGGGCAGCGTGAATATAACACAACCACACAAAAAAAAAAGTGTTGTTCTGATCTGGGGGTCTCACTATGCTTACTATTTGGTTTTGGGCCGCTGAATCCGAATTTGAAGTCCATTTTGCACGTCAGGTTTTCAATATGGCGGAAACTTGTTTGAAAACTTCATCGGATTTGTATGAAACTCGTTTTTAGGGGTTTTGGTGGTCGCTGATTACAAATTTGAAGTCAATCAAAAAAAATTCAAAATGGCGGATCCCATATGGCTGACACTTAATTGAAAAACTTTCATACGAATCCGATGAATTTTTCAAAAATTGACATTCGGCACTGCGCAAAAAGTAATTTTTGTGTACAAAGAATTCTGTAAGCCGGGCACCACACATGTTTTGTTGATTCTAATATCCGATCACATTAACTTGTTTGTATGCAAGAAAAAAATAAAAGTAGCAAAAGTATGTGCAAGAGAAGTCATTTCAACTGCAGTTTCTGTCATTTAACAGCAAAGGGTTGATAGCTTCTTATTCAAATCAGACTATTACTTTTTTCACCGTTCGTACGAAGCAATTATTATCAGTTATCATACGTTATGAAAAAAATTTGAAATTTTTATTCGTTGGAAATTTCTTGCTGACTGAAATAAATAGCAAACATTTTTTAAAATATAACTTTATTTTGTAAAAGAAACGAATAAATGTATGCACGCTGCTAGGTTTGGCAGAAAAGTTCGATATAAAAAAAGGTTTTTAATACTAAAGGTTAAATTTAACCCGACGTTCATATGGCAGCTAAATAATAAAGTCATCCAATTTAGACCTTATTTGAACAGGGTGTAACATTTAGTAGAAAATACATATTCTGTGAAATTGGTTGAGATGGCTCAAAAAACAAAAAACAAATTTCATTCTAATAGTTAATTTGCATCTGATTGTTCCAATAACAGCTATATGATATGGTTACCCGATGTTGACAAAATTTGGTCAGGTTGTAATAGGCAGTCTCAAATACACAATCTGTGAGTTTGGTTGATATGTTTTAAGAAACAAAAAAGTTTTTCATACTAAAGGTTAAGTTGAGCTTGATTGTACCTATGAGAGCTATATGATATTGTAACGAAAATGGCAACCTTGGGCATAGCAGCCCAAGGTTGCCATTGCAGTAACGAGTTGCCAGTGAAAATAAAGCAGTTCGCTTGTCGCTCATCAGCTGTTGGCGGCCGAACTGTCACACAAGTTAAGCTCAGGAGCGACCCTGCAAGCGGGGAAATGCAAACTTCCTTTTCTTTTTTGGAGCCGCGATCAAGCCGGTGTAGAAATAAAGTGTAATCTTTGTAAATACACGACACCCTAAAATAAAAACATTGCGTTTTGTGTTCTGTTCCGCCATTCTGGAGCTTCACAAGTAGGTTTTGTGTTCCTGCCAGGTGGAACTGCCAATTGGCCTGTAATTTACGCGGCAACTTTCCCACACCAAATATAAAATCCGCTCGACCAACCGCCAGTGACGGAGCGGAGTTCTTACTTTCGTTACAATATAGTCATCCGATTTTGAATAAATTTGGTCAGGGTGTAACATACGGTAAAAAAAACACAATCTGTGAGTTTGGTTGGAATAACTTAAAAAACAAAAAAGTTTTCCATACTAAAGTTGAATATAAACCCGATTGTTCCTATTGCAGCCATATGATATAGTAACCAGAGTTTGACCGAATTGTAAAATATCTTAAAATCTTAAAATGGATATCGATTCAGGGGAAATCTTGTTAATAAAATGAAATTAAAAATAAAAATGAAACCTTGACCTGGGACTCGAACCGCGGACATCTTATGTAACCAAAATATATTGCAGGTCGAATTTTCCAAAACGCATTCTTATCTCCCGATGAAATTAACTTAGGTATATTGTGTCCAACTTTCAACTATGTAACTTCAGCGGATTGGCCTGTGCAATGCTAAATCAGTGAGTGAATGAATCAAGCAAACGAATGAGTAAAAGAAACGAATAAATGTATGCACGCTGCTGGGTTTGGCAGAAAAGTTCGATATTTGCCGTGCAAATGCGAATCTGTTAGTTTGGTTAAGATATTGCAAAAATTAAAATAGTTTTTCATACAAATAGTTTAATTGAACCCGACGTTCATATGGCAGCTATATGACTTAGAGCTAATTTGAACAGGGTGTAACAATAAGTAGAAATTACATATTCTGTAAGTTTGGATGAGATAGCTCAAAAAACAACACAAAATTTTCATACTAATAGTTAATTAGCATCCAATTGTTCCAATGGCAGCTATTTAATATAGTTACCCGATGTTTACCAAATTTGGTCAGGGTGTAACAGGCAGTCTCAAATACACAATCTGTGAGTTTGGTTGACATGTCTTAAGATACAAAAAAGTTTTTCATACTAAAGGTTAATTTGAGCTTGATTGTACCCATCACAGCTTTATGATATAGTCAAAATTTGGTCACGGTGTAACATATGGTAAAAAAAAAAACACAATCAGTGAGTTTGGTTGAAATAACTTAAAAAAACAAAAAAGTTTTCCATTCTATAGGTGAATCTTGTAATATATTGTAAAATTTAAAAAAATGTTAATAAAAATAAATTAAAAAATAAAATCTTTCTCGGTATGGGTTCGAACTTGCAACCCCGTGCGCGTGAGTCTACGACACCATCCTCTGCACTACCTACTAAACCCGCCGGCTGACCAAACGCTGCTATATCTAAATCAAAATAACTTGGCTTCGATTTTGACACACTTGCAGGTCGAATTTTCCAAGACGCCGTCTTATCTCTCGATGAAATTGTCATAACTTTGCTGTCCCAAAATTTTAAACTTGTATCTCGTGTCATTTGGCCTGTACAGTGATACATGAGTGAGTGAGTAAAAGAATGTACAGGACGAACAGCTTTATATTAATAGATACAAAAGAACACGAATATTGGCATTCTGCATTGTGCGCAAAAAGGGTGGGCTTCTTTGTACATAAAAATTACTTTTTGTGCAGTGCAGAATGTCAATTTTTGTGTTTATTATTTTTCAATTTATTTAATTTAACCGAAGCAAAACTTTTTTTTAATACTAAACCCGATAAGCCGAAATTATTCTTACCGAAATAACTAATGTAAACAATTCATATATAACGGTCAATATCGGTTCAATCAAGTATTAAATTCAATTATGTTGCTAAGGTGTAATCATTGTTTTTCAACATAAATTTTATTTTTATTTTAATTTCAATCATAGTCACATAAAGAGATCTTGTTTTTAAAAAATAAAGAGTGTCTCTTACAAATAAACATATTTTTAAAAATTTTAAACCAAAGTGTGCTTTTTTTATAAACCGAATTCATACCGGTATTTCGAAACCGAAACCAAAAATAAAAGTAACGGCTACGAAACCGATAAACCAAGATTTTCGTTAACAATAACAGAAACCCTTACTGATACCAATATTCGATTCGGTTTTATATCCTGAAAAAATATCAGGTATATGAATATTTTGACCACCTTTGCTTGCTTTGCTCGCGGTGAGGTGAATCATAATCTAATCGGAATCTGCCTCAGAGCTCATTTCGTTAATACTTTATGTGTGAGCAGATTTTCCTTAAACTTAAGTTTGGCTAGAAACTTCTTATTGTATTGACTGGTTGTGAACAGCTGATCGATGAAATCAAATTCTAAATAAAATATATTCTGAATCTGTTTCAGGAATACCCTAACTATATTTAAGCAGACCAACTGCAAGGCGAACGCAATATAGTTCATGAGTGACTGAATTAGTTCATTCCTTTGTCTTAATTCTTCATTCGTTACACAAGTGCCAATATTATTAAATTAATATTTCAAACGATTTTCGACATAAATTGAGCCTTAAAACCTACAAAATGCCGTTTATGAAGGGACGAGAGCCCATCCGACGCACGCTGCAATACTTAAAAGCAGGCCGGCTGGTTTTAAAGGATAGGATACGCATTTTCAGTGTTAACTACAACACATACGGCAACCATCATGCTGGAGCCAGGTAAAACAGAGTATTAACATACATACACATATCATCACATTTAAATTAACAAGTTCTCTGCGTGTTTATTTTTAGGGATTTTGTGTTCTGGAACATACCGCAAATACAGTTTCAGAACCCGGAAGTGCAGGTCATTACACTTAAGAATAAGACGCCGTCACCTTATGTGCGCTGTTACTTTGACGACGGCCGAGATATACTTATTGACATTGATAGTCGAAATCGAGACGAGATCATCGAGCATTTGGTCAAAGTGGTTGGCAAGACGCGGTGAGTATATGCTCATATAAATATATGGTAATACTCAACTGATTTTAATTTAATGATTTCCAGAGAGCAACTAGACGCTGAAGCGCGTCTTGCGGAAAGCAAAGATAATCCGGCTAACTTCGGGTACGGTTCTGAACGACATTGCATCTGTGAAATACCCGGTCAAGTTTCGTGCTCTGGTACAGTGCCGTTACCCGAGCACATGCGTGGCAAATATAGACATGCTCCCAAATAGTACGCAACTAGTAGAGTGCTTGTTACATTTATTACGAATGAGTCCATTATACCTAAATATATTAAAAAAAAAAAAACTTAAAAATGCACTGTGATTTCAATCAGCGTCGTTTAGAATTTGGTCGATGATATGGCGCAGATGATTTCGATTTACTATATTTTCCATGCGCCCCGGAGCGTTGTAGGGCATCGCGATCCTTGTTAAATTGATAGCGTTGTATAAAAGGTACGTTAGACTCGCGTCCAGTAGTATTTAGTTCCAGATTATCATCAGTCTGTCGCTCCAAAATCTTGAGTTTAGCTTCGATGGCCCGAATCGCTTCACTTTTACTGATCTTTTCTTCACGTCTGCCGCTTCCTAGTGCGGGTATCTCAATTCGAGGCTTTGGCCGTTGCAAATCATCCTGAGAATAAACGTATATTTGCATATGTATTATGATGATTTGCTTAAGCTGAACCCTACATACATGTACACAACTTTAAACTTCAGCGATAATCGAATCTACTTACGTATTTGATGTTTTTGGCAAGACGCACAACTATCGACCGACTGCCCACATTAGTTCCGTCCAGCCTTGTGAGTGCGTTTGTGGCGCCCTTGTTCTGTGCGAATGTGACAAAAGCGTATCCTCGTGACTGGCCGACCATCGGTCCGCCCTTGTGAAACAGCATGTCAAACTTTTCAATAGCGCCGCATTTTTGCATAAGTTTGAGAAGTTGAAACCGATAGTTGTCAAATGCAATGTGTATATTAGCACAATCTCAGTCATATTTCGTCGATTTCGACGCTCAATCGTACAGTTCACAACTTACTCGGTAATACGCGCGTCCAAATTTCCGACCCAAATGCGTCTATGTTCTTCAGAGTTGACATTCAATTCCACTGAAGCATTTTCGCTAATACTGCTGAGCGCAGCGCTTGATGAACTGCTCTAGATAAATAAAAACACATATATTAAGGTACTACTCACTTTGCTTTGTTGATTGGACTTACAGCATTCATCATATTCGCGGCTGGATACTAGAGTTAGGTCGTTTCGTTCTGTAAAGTTCAAATGAACAGGTCATTGAAATGAACGAGTGAATCTATTCAGTAGAGTTGGGATGTGCGTCAAGTTAGCAACGGTTCGCCAGCAACGAAAAACGGAACTTGGGTCATGAGTCGGAACCAGTTATGAATTTCATAATTTTCAACTGTTTTACGACATTAAATTTTGCATTTTAGTATATTTCCCATTTTAGCTGAAATCACATACATAAAACAACGTGGCAGAACTTGTACATTAATATTAAAATGTGGCACCGCTTAAAAAATCGTTGCTAACTTGTTTAAGCGCTCGGCCCCAGATGCACGCTATGTGGGAAGAAAGGCCCCAACGTGGCAGTAAAATTGGGGCCTATCTTCCAACATATCGTGCATCTGGGACCATGACTTAAATAATTGAAATATATGTAAAAAGTTAGCATCGAAATTATTTAGCAGTCAGCTTTCTGCTGTAGCCATTCGCATATAACCCGAGCCATATCACCCAGTTTTCTGTTGCGTAGTAGTTCAGTTAGTTGGAACTACCAGTTCGATAGGACTTGCTCATGAACTTTTTGGGGTTAATTTACAAAAAATTAATTTTCTAAAAAACTGTCTGATAACTTTCTTTAAATTAAATTGAAAAAGCTTCTCCAAACTTGTAGCTTTAATTTGCTATGTGCCGCTTTTTGGGCTGCTCTTCCTGAGAAAATATATTAAGGTTTGAGAACCAGGCATATATTTTGGCGGTCATTTTGTATGAGCCTTTCACTCTGGTAGCTGCGTTCTTTCCAAAATATCTCAAAAACGTTCTGATAACTTTGGTCTCATTAGAAAGGTGAAATTGTAGGCTTAAATCGTGCATTATCGGTTTTCGGGGCCATCCTCCCTGAGCTTAGATATTTAAGAAATGGTGAAAATTTAATTTCTTTCACTTTCTTTCTTTACTTGTTTCACGCAATTCAAAGGCTGAAATTTCCAAAATATTGCTAAAAACTATAAGTAAATCAATTTTCTATAATTCTTCATCATTACTTTATTGATTAATGTCGAAAACATTTAATTCTTGAGCCAAGATCCGTTTTTCGTTGCTGGCGAACCGTTGCTAACTTGACGCACATTAAATAATACCACCAATATAGAAAATAGTTCATGAATGAGTGATAAAGTTTGCTCGTTCACTTAACCATTCCGTTCATTCGAAGTTATTGTGAACGAAACGACACATCTCTTGTATGTGTAATAATCGGTTTTGAGTGTCAACGCGAATGCAACTTGTTTTTCTGCTTATCTTCCAAGTTACATCTGTCTTTGTGTTGCTCATAATCGTTATTCATTATATTTACTACATAATAAATGCTGTTGCCGGCGGTACACATAACTACACTGGCTCAAACGGAACATATGCCAGCACCATTACCACAATAAATCCATATATAACGCAAACCATCAGAACAACAAAACAGTGCAACATAGTAAAAGTTCCATTGTTGATTCTAAAAACCAAAACTTATTTAAGAGCGAGAAAAATGCAATCAAATGATGATGCAAAATTTATTAAGAAGTGAGTATTATAAAAATGTTGAAAAACAAAGTCTACACTCACAATGTGTAAATTCATATCAGACATTAAAATACGATTTTCCTGTGCTATTGACTTAGAAATTTTCCCCTAGCACTGTTTTTTTTTTTTTTTTTTTTTTTTTATTGATTTTTCATCATCCTCAACCTTTAACCACATACATAGTTTGTATGTATGTACATTAGAGTGCATCGATTTTTGTATACCCTGAGTCAGAAGGGGGTGTGGCAGAACCCCCAAAGTATATAAATTAAGTAAATAATGGTTATCCTTTATTTTTATATGATATATTTTTATTTTATATAATATATTTATTATTCATTCAGACATAACTGATTCGAGCAGCGTATGAATAATGTTGTTGACATGTTGTCTCAAGGCACACAAATTATGAACTAAAAATGAAGACGGCATAAAGTTATTTATCAAGCTAGTCAGCGTTTGTGCTAGAGTCAAACCGAGTCGCGTTAACTTATGTTAACTACTCCCCCCTCAAGTCAAGGCCGCTGCATCGTTGATGATGACTATTCCGTCATCTACTCATGTGATTGCGTCTAGGTTGCTTGGCTGAATTTCGCAATGGGCTATACCGCCAGCATGAAGTTCCTTAGCGCATGAGCTGGCCGTTGATCGTTGACAAAATGTCGTTCTTGCGGTGACTGTGCAGATCTCCAGCCCGTAGATTCGTGCCTGGCATTCGGCGGTAATGTTGTTCTCCACTAGCAGCATATGGCTTTCGTGGGCGACAGGGTAGACTGTAATTTTCTTGCAGGTGTGTTTAATTTTTGGAAAAGAGATTATAAAATATATCATGTTTGTGGATTGTAGAGCCTTAACGGACGAAACGGTCGGCAATGGAACTATCTGTGGGCTCTTCAAACCAAACGAATTTTAAGTCTGCGTGGTGTAAGATGTTTGGACTAACAATGTTAGCTTTAGCGAGGGTAATTGCGAGCATTATGTTTTGCAATTTCATCAGTAACATTCTGTTCCTGTCCAAAAGTGTTTCGTATAAATGGCCAGAATCGATTTGCCTTTCCTTTGTGACCTTCAAAATTTGGTTTACCGTGCAGGTAAGTTGATTGATCTGATCCTGTACCCTAGTGTTTATTTCTACCTCTCTATTGTTTGAATTTATTCATGTCCCATCACCAAAACTGATCTAAAATGAGGTGCCAAGTGGCGTAAAATCTTATATCCTATTAGTTTAACATAAAAGAAAAATGCGTAAAAATGAAAAACTGTTTGCTCTACCTCAAGTTGTCCTTGAGGACCACCCTCCCCATAATGAGAACTGTGGTTCCCAGGTCAGCTTCCACGGCTCGCTCTTTACACAAAGGTGTAGGTTTGTTCACCAACACCTTTTCCCCAACTTCAAAGACCCTATTCTGTCGAGAGTAATTTTCCCTAGCTCTCAGTGTGTCTTGTGCCTTCTTGAGCTTGTTCTGAATTTTCATTTGTGATTCGACTGAGAGGGAACAGACAACATCAACTGGTCGTTCATCAGTGACTGAGTGGACTAAAAAATTGAGAGCGTCAGAATCCCCATCTAAGTCGTCAGCTATTTGTGCCTCAGCACTTCTTACTGCCGCTGCGTATTCCTCATATCCACATTCTTGGCTCTGAGTGGTGTGATTTACCCTTTGGCGCCTCTGACCCGTTGCTCGGTCGGAGGTGTTTGTTCTCTTGTACGCCTCCGGGTTACCCGAGTTGACGTACGCTGTCGCCTGCGATGGCATCAGAACTCTAGACATTGAAGGGTCAACGTCCTTTGGTTGCGGATCATTGTTGCCGTTGCTTTGCCTACCACTACGCTGGTTAGTCTGTTTGGGCTGTCGGGACTTTTGTTGCCGCGTGTAATGTGGGTTTTTTGCAACGGCAGGCTGTGCTTTGACTGCATCCGAGCCCTTTTGTCGTTGCTGGAATCGAGGCTTTTGGTCAGGCTTCCGAGCCCTATCCTCAATACTTCTGCCATAGTTTGCTGCGAAGGTTTACCCTTCATGATTAGCCTCGATTTCTTGTGCAAGTGCTAAAGCAGAGGGGAGATCGAGCGGATTGAACAGCAGAGAGCCTACGCTTAAGGCCAGAGATAAATATGAGCAAGACATCACCCCTAAACTTCTCGCACATTCCCTTTGCTAGTACCATGTCGTATGTCATGTTGACCTTGTTAATGAGCAAGGTGAGCTTTTTCTCGGCGTCATCATAATTCTGAGGCAAGGTAAGCTGTCCCTGCCTGAGGGTGCCCATTTCTTGTTCTATGACATGGACCGGCCTCTTGTCACTATAAGTGAAATCTAATCTGTTGATGATAGCATCAAAGTTTAAAATCGTGGCAAACGAAGACATAACTGCGTCAGCCGAGCCCCTTATCTTGCTTCTGAGGATTATCACCTCCTGATAATGGCGAGAGCTGCCATTATATCGTCTAAATATTTTATACGTTGCCATTGCAGCTTGTCGCCATGAAACATAAGTTTCTTGCGATCCCGAGAACTCTGCTAGACACTTGACCGCATCTTGAAGCTCGTCGCTGCGGACGTTTTCAACGATTTGTATTTCTTCAAAAACCTCGACTGGAGGCGCTGTGACTTTCAGGTCTGTTACCTTTTCTGTCAACTCGGCAATTTGCCGGTTGAAGTTCTCCCTAGGGCAGCTGAAACGGCTGCCTCGACTAAAAACCTGAGTTGCTGGGGATCCATATCTGCTCCGTTTGAATGCACTAGTTTTTTTTTCTGAGTGCCTTCTAGATCTGGGTCCACCCTAATATCGTTGCTATCTGAGTCCTCGGAGTCAGACTTGCTCAAACTAGGATCCCTATATTTCTCGAATGCCCTTCTCATAAGTTAAAGAAAATTACCACTAATTACAGAATCAGATTATGACAGATGACAGAAAAAGATTATTTATCAAAATACCAGAACAGTCAATGGCCAATTAGATTTGCATAACACAACGACTAATATACCATATAGCACAACACGAAATAGAAAATTATTTAATTTAATTTTTTTTTTTTAATTTCTTTCTTTTTTTTCTTTATTTTTTTTAATTTTTTCACGCAGTACTTAAAAATTTGAGTGGATGAAAAGCTCACTTCCATGGCTTATGAATTACAGGGTGCTTCTATTCTTATATCAGAAAATATCTGCAGGTGATGCTGCCTCCCTCGCTGCGGTCACGCACAAAAAGGTTTTCCAACGCTGCCCAGATTATCTTGCGCGCTACACTGGTGGCACACCGCTGTCCAAAGAGCTCTAGCGGCTTCGGTGTATAAAAAAATAATTTGTGTAATTTAGCACACGTGCACCGACCAAGTTGGCGTAGGTCAGGCACACTGCACTGCACTTAACGTAAATTACGCTATACCGTCACAACGCAAAACACAGGTTCAGATTTCCTTTTTATCTGTTTTGAATACTTTTGTTAAGTTGCTTTCTTATGTGTGCACCGTTGGTACTGCAACACAAAGCACAGGTTCAGATTTTTCTTTTTATTTGTTTTGGATACTTTATGTCAAGTTTTTTTTTTTTTTTTACAGCACATTTCTAGAAAGTTTATTTTTCTTTCTTTTTTTTTGTATTCCTCTATGCGGCTATGCGATTGGGACGGAGCGCGAGATTAAATACCGTTGGTCGCCAATAAAGTAAATAATGGTTATTCTTTATTTTTATATAATATATTTCTATTTTATATAATATATTTATTATTCATTAAGACAACTGATTCGAGCAGCTTATGAATGAGTTAATTATAACTTGGACATGTTGTCTCAAGGCATGCAAATTATGAACTAAAAATGAAGACGACATAAAGTTACTTATCAAGCTACAAAGAATTATTAATGTATCAAGTTACGCAATGCAAAATTCATAGCGGCTGCAGAAACGCTTAGCTTGCGCCTCGCGCATTGTGAAGACATCCGGCCCAGAGCTGAGTCAGCGTCTGTGCTGGAGTCAAACCGAGTCGCGTTAACTTATATATTCTTGATCAGGATCAACAGCCAAATCGATAGAGCCATGTCCGTCTGTTTGAACGCGTTGATCTCAGAAACCATTAGAGCTAGAGACTTTAAACTTGGTATGTAGATTCCTGGATACCATAGGCAGATCAAGTGAGTTTTTATTTTTGGGTCGGATCACTATATCATATAGCTGCCATAGGAACGATACATCGAAAATGAAGTTTAAGTATGAACAAGTTTTTTGTTTGTTGAGATATCAGAACCAAACTAATAAAAGGGGAATCTGGGCTGGTATTATACATCCTGCATGCAAATCTGTACTTGAACTTTGTCGCGATGTTAGTCGCAACTTCAGAACTATGTATGTAAGCACGCTTGCCAAACCCTAAGTAAAAACACTCACGCGTTTGTTTAAGAACTGTGCCACTTATTCGGTTTGTATGAGGTTTTATAGGATATCTTTTGTACTAATTAGACAGACTTCAATATAGTGTTGACAATATTCTTGGCGTACTTCTTCTCATCGTATCTATGTGATCTTATGTTTTATTAGGATATAGTTGACATGGTGTTAAAGTATGTTTGACTCTTTCCAACTTATTTTTCTATGTTATTTAATCTATTATTTAAAATGGGTTAACCATAAAGTTAACGTGTACTTGGCTCCTTTTTACTTATTGTATAGATTAGCGTTGTAATATATTTGACTCCTTTTTTCGCATTCTTGTGTTACATGATCTTACGTATGTTACTAGCGTGTATTTCTTATCTATTTTGAGCACACATGTTCACACATTGGTCTATTATTTCTGAGCGCCAGGATTGCGACCCATGTGGTAATCCTACATTGTAGTGACCCTTTCAAGTAGTTTGTGTCCCAAATCTGTCACGCAACCCGAGGACTGTTCAAACCGTATGTTCATTTATGAACATTTTGCGGGGGGCCATTATTAGTAGTTGTCGTTGGTAACCCGAAATCTATATTAATTTTTTGCTTATCTGTTTTACATTTTCTTATTACATATATTGTACCTATTACTATAATTCCAATGATTATCAGTGTTAAAGATGTGTGTTACATTGTGAAATCCTATGTTTCTTAGCTTGAATTTATCGTGTTTTTGTTCTTCTATTAATATCTTAATTTTATCATTTATTCATCATTATTTGCTAACTTAATTAAAGGTGCTGCCAGATATTCCACGTCATCTTCTGTTGTAATTTCTTGAGATGCGGCTAGTAGATGTTTTTCTTGGCGGGCTGTACATCCTTCTCCTAGTCGCAAAATGCCTTGTCCTGCGATGTGTTTCACTTTGTTGTGCAGAGTTCCACATGTCCGTTCCAGAACTGGCTCAGTGAAAATTTTAAATAGCCATGTGTTTCGGGGTTGTAGTTGTATCCACATATCTTCCGTTGTAATTTGTTGGAATTCAATCTGGGTCCAGACTTTGCTTTAACGTTGATACTTCGCATGAGTTATCGGTTGCAGGTTACATGACGCTAACTGGGTTTCTGATATCAGCGTGTAGATATCCTGGTTGAAGTTATAAACTAGATATTCAGCCTTTATTTGAACTCTGACTGTCCTTTTGTGTTTGACGATTGGAATCGGGAGAAGTCGGTAGACAGTTGCAGATTCCTGGTTGAATATCGAAATCTCGGCATTACTAGTCGATTATGCATTATCATGGCTTGAGCTTCCATTAAGTTATATATTTCGTTCAGCTCTGTACCTGTCGATGCTCCTGGAAGTCTTTGTTTGGCTGGTAGCCTTTCTTTAATGAAATTGATTTCCTTTTTCAGTTGGGACTGTTTAAGTAGCTGCGGATTGATTCTCCCATGATTCAGGTCTATAAATAAGTTTGTGATTGCTGATTGTATATTTTCGCAGTTTTCTATTAGTTGAATTATTTGTGACAACATTATTTGGTAAGATAATGCCATTTGGTTTATATATATTTTTTCGGCTATATCGTTGCGAAGTCTTTGAATCTCGTTTTGCTGTGAACTGCTTGTTGACGTCGTCCGTAGTTTTCTTTAATATATTGATTGTCGAGTCTATTATCGACGTTTGTTCTTTGTACATTTTATGAAGATCTTGTAGGTTGTCAAATACATTTTGGATGTTGGATTTTAACATTGTCCGGTCGTCTGCATCCATTGTTCCAAATAGGATGTGATGTATTGATCCAACAAATTCAAAGGGTGTTCGTCTCTTTCTTTTTATTTTTAGCAGTAATTCGCTGTTGTTTTTCAGTTGCGCACATCTAAAGGCCATGGCTTGAGTCATCATGTGGCATGCTCCTTCGAATTGAACCAAATTTCTGCAGTTAATTGCTATTTCCTTATAGCCATTTATTCTGTTCAATTCTAATATGTATGGTTCCAAATTGTAATGAATAATCAGGATCTATTTTGATGAAATTGTGTCCAGTTTTTCTTAAACACCTAGATATATCATTGCGTCCTTGACGATGGGTGTCAATTACACTTGCTCCAGCTCTTTTTCCTTAAGGCTGGCGACGTTATTCGTTAAGGTAAGAATAAGTAGACAGCTTAATATAGTAACTAATGTACTTGATTCGTTTTTGAAGTCTGTTTTATTATTTTTTCTATTTGTTTTCAATTGACAGATTTTTCCATATATCCCTAGGCGACATTCTTCAATTAGTATGAGTGGCCGTTTTGTAGGCACTGTGATCAGGTATCTGTTTTTCCATTTTGGCCAAAAGCTTATTCTTATTTTTGATATTAATTTCCAAAGTTCTTTTCATGAAACTCTCTGATCCTCTTGAAAGTCGTTAACGTTGGTCTCCCGATTACCAAGTGTCTTGAAGTCAGAAAGTCATTAGATTCATCGGTGTAGTTCATTGGATATAATAGGCGCAGTGTGCTTTCATTAGTTATTATTTTTAATTGATGCTTTTCTGGTTTTAGTTCAGCTTCCCAATTTCTTCCATATTGGGAACTTGCCGGCGGAAAAAAACTCCGATCTTTAAATATTATTGGTAACTTTGAACGAATAATTATATCATCTGCCATTTTTCTTACTTTTTTCGTGTAATTGTCGACTTTATATTCTTTTATATGATTGTTGACGGGACATTCTTTCTTATTTTCGCTATATGGACGTGTAAGATTATGGTCTTGAAGCGACCTCTTCTCTTTATCTTCAACCACCGGTATCTTCAGTATGAGTCTGATATTTGAATCATTTTTTGTTGTGTCTTTAAGGAGACTCATGCAGCTCTCATCTTCGGAGGAAGTTTGTGAAACTTCTCCAATATTCAATAACTTCCCTACATTGACTGCTGGTTGTAATTTTTTTATTTTCGGGTATCTTCCCTGCTCCAGATTGGATCCATCCAAATTTTGTGCGTTGTCCTATAACCTTGTCCTCTTGTTTTAGACCATTTGTAAGAATTTCCGTAAAAATATCCCCTCCAATTAGAATATCAATCGAACTTCGCGTATTGAATGTGGGATCTGCCAGAACTTCATTTGTCCAAAGCTTTTTATTGTATTCAAAAGATTGTAGAGGCTGAGGGCGTACCACTTTTGTTAATACTACTGCGTCGGCTTTAAATTTGTCGTTGCTTGGAAACCTTGGACGAATTCTCAATTTCACGATTGCTTTAGATACTCCAACTAGATTTTCTCCAAGTCCATATATTTCTGTTAGCCTTTTTCGTTTTGTTAAATTAAGTGTTTGCGCTGCTTCCTCGGTAATAACTGTGATTTGCGATCCAATAGTGCCCGAAGGTTGATCCATTCTCCTGTGTTTGACTGTAATGTAGTGTTTGCTGATCTAGTCGTCATTGCCGTTTTAGTTTTATCTACAAAATGCAGTAATTCGTGATGGTTTTCATTGCATTTCTCACAGGTCTCTTGGCACGGCTGATAAAATGTGAATTTGTGGTTTATGCATCTGAAACATATACGTTCAGATTGGACGAAAGCCTTCCTTTCTACTGGCTCTATCTTTTTGAATTTTTTGCAGTTTAGTATGTTGTGACCTGGTATTTTACAATACTCGCATGCATTGTCTACCGTCGTACTCATAATCTTTGGGTTTTCTTTGTAGCTCCTTGGTCTTGATGCCTGGATCATTTGTAAATGTCTTTCCAGGAATTGTATTACATCCTCTAGCGTCTGAATTTCCTTTGTCTTATTAGAGGAAATTTCATACTGCTGCAGACCCTGCCCATCAAATCTCTGATAAGAATGCTAGCATTGAATGGCTCTGCATCCTTGACTGGGATTTCCATTCCTTTTATTGCGTGCAGACTCCTGTTTGTTTGCTCTGAACACTCTTGTCAGATTCACTGTTCATGTTTGGCAGGTCTAAAATGTGCCAGTGGCTTGAAAATAGTTTTCTCGAATTTTCGTATCTATTCTTTAGGATACTTAACGCTGTGTCGATGTGCTGATGTGTAAGTGCCTTATTAATTGCGCCGCTTCTCCTCTTACCAGTTTTTTTAGTCGTATGAATTTTGACTTGATATCTAACTCGCCATTCGTGTCTACCATTTGAGTAAAGGTATCCGAAAAGCTTGACCATGCCGTTATATCTCCAAGAAACGCCGGTATTTCCACGGGTTTTAGCTTAATTCTTTGTTCTGACGGCCGGTTCTCTGTGAGCCATCGTATTTTTCTCTTTTTTCTTCGTTTAGATCTTCATTTTGATCACGTATCAAATTAGTTGCTTGGCTATGTTTTCTTAATTCCTTAAATAGCTCTGTCAGTCTATCGAAATCTTTGATTTCGTCATAATCATTTTGGTGCTGTTTATGGTTTTCTCCAGCACGATTCATCGTTCTTTGTAAGGTGCGAGCTGCTCGGTAAAATTATTCTGCTCGTATTTCATTTTCTTCTATGTCGTTTATCATTGTCTCATGCAATGATTGCTTAATTGTTTTTTTTTATTTAATTCATTCATTATTCTATTTTTATTAACTTGAGTTTTTTCGTACGGTTCCTTTTCGAAATATTCGCCTGCCAACAGCGATTCATGTGCTTTTAAAATTTGATGTTGTGCTTAGAATAGCTCCAACTGTTCTTGAACCTTTGTCGCCCAATTACGACTAGGCTGCTCGTCTTTGTCCAATTCCGCTTCCCAGCGTTTTAGCTGGGCATATATTGCAGACTGACTTGCCCCTAATGCGTTCAGCTGGTCCCGTGTATAAACCATTAATAATAATTTTCTTTTAAATAAACCAAACCCAAAATAATATATATATATATATTTTTTTTTTTTTCAAATATTTTTGACTTTCAAATTTCTTTAGCTCTCGAATAAGATTTTCTTTTGCTTCGCCAGTGGTAATTGCAATTAATGTATGCAATTCCTTATTCCTTTGGATCCTTTTCCTGGCTCGTTTCCTTGGCTGCTTTTGTGCTTCTGACCTCTTTTCAAATTTTTTCTTCAAATTTTTTAATTTTTTTTTGTTTTTTTTTTTTAACGCCCAGATGTTTTAGGAATCTGGGTGTTTTTTGTTGTTTTGCTGCTCTCCGTGTTTTCAGCTACAATTCCCAGATGTTATAAGGATCTGGTTGCTGCTTGTTCTAGTGATTGCTTATAACCACTTGTAACCGCTTGCTTGTGTTCTCTGTAGTTACGCCGAAACAAACTCAGAGATGGAGCTTCAGATTTTTGTTGCAGGATACCCACGTCGCCTTCTTCAGTGATCGTTGTCAGGTTTCCGCGCCGCCTTTTTTGTTTCTTTTTTTTTTTCCGCCGTTGTGGTTTACTTTTTTTCGCTTGCTCGTGCTCTCTGTGGTTATGCCGAACCGAACTCAGAGGTGGAGCTTCAGATTTTTGTTGCAGAACTCCCACATCGCCTTCTTTAGCGATCGTTGCCAGGTTCCAGCGCCGCCTTTTTGCTTTTCCGTCGTTGTGGTTTACTTATTACCACTTTACCGCTTGCTCGTGTTCTCTGTGGTTACGTCGAATCGTATTCAGAGTTGAAGCCGTAGATTTTTGGGGACAGGATTCCCACGCCGCCTTTTTTCAGCTCTGAATCCTACGACGCTCTTTTCCCGCGTCGCTCAGTGCTGATTCCTTCGCAGATCTGTCTTCTGCGCCGCTTGTTGTTGCTCTGCTGCCTTTCGTACAGTCCCACGCTGTAGTCGCATGTTGTTCGCCGGAGAATTATGTTTGTTTGTTTTTTATTTTCCTAGCTGCGCCACGATGTACGACAGGTGCTATCTATGGACTTGTTTTCTGTGATACCGATTAAAGTATCAACTGGAAGTGGCAGTCACTAAGCAAAATTGCTCGAATGACCATTGCATTCAAATCTGTACTTGAACTTTATCTCGATGTTAGTCACAACGTCAGAACTAGTATGTAAGCACGCTTACCAATCCCTAAGTAAAAGACACACGCTTTTGCTTAAGAACTGTATCGTTTATTCGGTTTGTATGAGGTTTTATAGGATATCTTATGTACTAATTATACAGAGTTCAATATAGTGTTGACAATATTCTTGGCTTACTTCTTCTCATCGTATCTATGTGATCTTATGTATTATTAGAATATAGTTGACATGGTGTTAAAGTATGTTTGACTCTTTCCAACTTATTTTTCTATGTTATTTAATCTATTATTTAAAATGGGTTAACCATAAAGTTAACGTGTACTTGGCTCCTTTTTACCCATTGTATAGATTATTGTTGTTATAATAATTGACTCCTTTCTTTGCATTCTTGTGTTACATGATCTTACGTATGTTACTAGCGTGTATTTCTTATATATTTTGAGCATACATGTTCACACATTGGTCTATTATTTCTGAGCGCCAGGATTGCGACCCATGTGGTAATCCTACATTGTAGTGACCCTTTCAAGTGGTATGTGTCCCAAATCTGTCCTGCATCCCGAGGGCTGTTCAAACCGTATTATCATTTATGAACACATCCTGACCAAATTTGGTTAAAATCGGTCTACTATATCATTTAGCTGCAATAGAGACGCTCAATCGAAAACTAAGTCTTAGTATGTAAATTTTTTTTGTTTTTTGAGATATTTTAATTAAACTGATAGAATATGCATTTAACTTGGCTTTGTCCATCCTGAATGAAGTTCAGAATGAAGCTGTCATAAGACCGATTGGTGGAAAATCAAGTTTAAGTATGAAAAAGTTGTTTGTTTTTTGAAATATCTTATCCAAACTAATAGACTATGCATTTAAGTTGTTTTTTTACATTCTGACCAAATTTGGTTTGTTTTGGTCCCATGTATCATATAATTGCCATAGGAACAATTGGTCGAAAATCAACTTTTATCACTGCGGACGGCAGTTCGCGTTAGTGACGAAATCAGCACGAAGGGTGCGAAATGCGACTAACTATATATACAGCTAAGTTGGAAAATTTGCCACGACTGTCCGATCAGATCAGTTATATATTGATCGAAAGGTTAAGTCCTAACTTACAAAAAAACTTTTTCTAATTCACCTGGGTCGTGTGATACGGGGGTGTAAGTGGGAGGGGAAAAATTTGTATGATCGCAGCTTGTGGAGCCGTTGGGGCTTTTTGGTAAAATTATTTATTTTTTAAAAATTCTTATCAACTTTGTTTTTACGACTTTTTCAATTTCCTGCTAGTTTAGTGGGAAAACGCTAAATCCCGCTAAAATTGACACCTCAACAGTTTCCAAACCATAGAAGCTACAAATATGTTCTATATATCATTGGAAAGGTGTGTTTGAGGGCTTTTAATCGTACCTTATTTTTATTCTAAAATATTCAGGTAACATTTTACAGGTGATATAATGTTTTTAAGCTTACATTTTGGCGATTTCTGACAAAACGGCTCTAACGATTTCTGTTAAATTTTATTATGTTGTAATACGTAAAATTTCGCGAAAATTGGCATTCGGCACTGCGCAAAAAGTAATTTTTATGTACAAAGAAGCTCACCCCTTTTCCTCACAGTACACAATGCCAATTTTCGCTTTTTTTTATTAATTTATATTTTTTTTTCGACCGATTGTTCCAATGGCAGCTATATGATATATTCAACCGATTTTAACCAAATCTGGTCAGAACGTATAATACCAAACCAAATACATAATCTGTCTGTTTGGTTAAACAAAAAACTTTTTCATAACTTTTTTCATGAATCTGATCAAGAATATATATACTTTGGGGGTCTGCCACGCCTCCTTCTGCCTGTTACATACATTCTGTCATTTTAATGGACACAGGGTAAACAAAGGCTCGAGTAATTAGCTTTCTTAATTTGAAATTGTTTTAAAAATATTGTTTTACTATAAGCAAATCTTTGTATGCGAATAACATCATGAAAATCAGCTTCAAAATGCCACCTTTAGCTTTAGCTGCATTTCTGCGCTTGGTTTTCTTGGTTTTTTTTTATAGGCGAGTACTCAGAAAGAGTTTGTCAGACGCTAACGAAAAATGCTCAATAATATGCCAAGGCCTAGAAAAAGAAAGTGGAATGGTAATTCAGTTGCGTTAATTGTGCGCTCTGTGTAAATTTTTAAAACGCACAGCTGATAAAAATATATTGAGGACGCATAGGGAGTGAAAAATGTAGGATATTCAAGGAAGATCAATATTCAGAGACCAAAAAAAATGTGTGGAATATTTTATTTTATTATTAAAAATTAACTATTTTTATAATTTGGGCCCACAGATTGTATCAGTTGTATCTTATGTTAGATTATAGCAATTTCGTCCTCGTTGAACAACTTCAACATCTTTGCTTGTTTTCAAAAGAATAGCGGCCATTTATTTCATGGGCTGTAAAGAGATGGAATATTTCTATGTTTTTACTGGCAGACGAGTGAAAATCAGTTGATACACGTACACTGTTGGAAACCGACAAACCCCCGGATCTGGATACTCTGTCTTTTAGTTCTGAGGAGTGGTCAGCAAAATCGATTGTGAACTTTTTTTTTCTAATCTTAACACCTTGTTTTAAAATGGAGTTGACACCTTGCGAACAGAATTTTTGTTGTCCAGCGTACTCTGCAATCACAATAGCAAAACGCATGACTAACAAAAGCAAAAACAACGCAAACAAGTGTGGAAAACAACAACAAAATGCAAAATATAGTCAAATCTTAAGCAGAGCTCCAAAAATATGCTCAACCAAATTTTTCTGTGCTTTCTGCTCACTAAAAGGACAAAAAAAACTCAGCGGACGCACTCAATCTCTGAGCAGAACACTTATTTTTGTTTCTCTTGTGTTTTTGTTTTTTTGCTGTTCGCAAGAGAGACACACGAACAGTGCTGTCAACTTTTTCTACCAACAAAAATACTTTACTCTTTGCCCATTCCAAATGGGCAAAAAAGGGAATAATATGTTTGACAGAATGTATGTAACAGGCAGAAGTATACATATTCTTGATCAGGATAAACAGCCGAATTGATCTAGCTATGTTCTGTCCGACCTCACAGACTTTAAGACCTAGGAACTCAAACTTTGTATATAGGTTAAAAAATTAAGTATGAGTTAAAAAACCTTTTTTGTTCCTTGAGATATCTTGAGCAAATTGATAGAATATGCATTTATACTGGTCCCGTAGGCTTCAGAGTGCCTGGGCACGGGGTATCACACTGCGAGCCGGCAATAGACAAGCAAAGCAAGCAGGGGTATTAAAATCTTTTGTCATTTCGAAAGGATTGTTACGATAGCGCCGACTTATGGTAAAAAGATGATAGTCTTGCCAAAACTCGTGGAGATATTTGCAAATATCAATAATAATAATAATAAAGCTGCTAGTTTTTTATACTTTTATGTAACCGTTGGAAGCATTGAAAAAAGTCGAAAATAGCCAAATACATTTCTTAACTAGTCGGCCGGTGCTACAGTCGAGCATACTCGACTGTAGGAGACCCCGTACTTACTATCCCAAAAGCAGCCACTTCTAAAAATTAAATAATATTTAAGATAAACTTAAATTCTTATATATAAGCCTACATGAATGTAAATCCTTAACTGAGATTAAATTATAAGTACCTGTTCAACATGCAAAATGTTGTAATAAATATACTAACCAAAACTTAATTCATATAGTAACATAATTAAAGCTCAAAATTTAATTAAATAATATATTTGAATCAAATAAAGTTACCAGATAAATTTATTAGAAACATAAATTTTCATAGTAAATTTATAAAACATTAAATTTACATAAAAATTTAACATAACATTTATATAAATGTCAATATAAAATAATTTAAATAAAATGATTAAACATGTATTCAATATAATATTTATATCGACATATTATATTGAATACATGCTTAATCATTTTATTTAAATTATTCATTCAATTCAATTATTCATGAATAATAAATTTTAAAAAAATTTTGAAATTTAATAATTTTAAAAAAATTAAGAAATAGCAAAAAAATCAGCTGAAAATAAGTTGTCCCCGGCGGGAATCAAACCCGCAACAAAACTCCAAAAAATTTTAAATGACAGAGGCTTAACATTTTGAGCCACACTTGCAATATTTTCTTTTATTACTCAATTACCAACGAACATTGTCTGACTTTCCGCCTCTTAGCACACTACGCCACAAAAGCCTATCAAATCAAACAGTAAAATTTAATATTTGAATATCTTCCCTATTTACTGTCTGATCGGAATGAACTTTTCAGCAAACATCTAAAACACTTACCGCTTCGTCTTACCAAAATCTGGAATCTCAAACTTTTAGATTGTTCTTATAATTTGGATGTGAAATTTCTAAGTCGATTTTTAGGCGGTAAAGGGGGCGTGGCCAAATTCTATAACAAACTTTATCTGCTTGCAATATAATGGAGCCTAAATACCAAGTTTGGTGTCTCTAGCTTTTAAATTGCTCTTATAATATGGATATCAAAATATCTAAGTCGATTTTTAGGCGGTAAAGGGGCGTGGCCAAATTCTAAAACAAACTTTATCTGCATGCAATATAGAGGAATCTACATACCAAGTTTGGTGTCTCTAGCTTTTAAATTGCTCTTATAATATGGATATCAAAATTTCTTAGTTGATTTTTGGGCGGTAAAGGAGGCGTGTCCAAATTTTGAAGCAAACTTGATCTGCTTGCAAGATACAGGAACCTACATACGAAGTTTGGTGTCTGTAGCTCTTATCGTCTCTGAGATCTAGGTGTCCATACAGACGTCAGGACAGACGGACATTGTCATATCGACTCGGCTATTGATGCTGATCAAGAATATATATACCTTATGGGGTCTGCCACGCCCCCTTCTGCCTGTTATGCACATATTCTTTAAAACAAACCTAATAGACCCCTGTACTTTTTTTAAGCACGGGGTCTAAAAAGCCAGAATTCCCTCTTCCCGCCATTCCCAAACTCTAAACGAAATCACAAAGAGAGCGACAATATCTCTCGGTGGTTGAGCAACGAGCGCGTTGCGAAAGAACGAACTTGGAGTGTCTTTTTGATTCTCTTTTCAATCGTGCCCGCGGATGACAGGTCTTTTGTTTACAGTTCGCAAAAAGGGACCACTTCTTGCGAGCTCTGATCTTAAGTTTAATTTAAGAAAATATAAAAAATAATAAATTATGAACATTATGCAAATAATTTTTTTGCTTTGTCCCATCTGAGATTTGAAGCATTTGATTTGACTTTGTAGCGTGCCGTGGCCAAATACAATAATGTATATCAGCAATCTTAATGCAAAAATATAATACATCTCACAATTTTTGCTGCCTTAAAAAAAAAAAAACATTTTTATTGGTGTAATTCATGGCTAATGTTCTTTTTATCGTTTACTGTTCGCACTTAGCGAAATGAAAGTGAGACACAATTAGAATTGCTTGCTTTAACGTTATCTTGCGTTAAATTTTCGTGAGAAATAAAGAAATCTTATTGTTTCTCTTTAAAAAAAATCGTTCGTATTTATTGATGGTTGAATTAGAACTAAAACAATTATGTCTTATAATTATCCACTTAACCTACGCTCTGCCGGCGTCGCTGTTTATGCTGCCGCTGCTGTCGTCTTGGGCTGCCATTTTTCGTTGTTACCGCTGCTGTTGTTAGGGCTGCGTTCCTTAACAGTTGGGTTTGGTCGGGTGTCGTCTTGCATCTGTTGGTCCCACGGTCGCTGACCTAAAGAGTGCGCACTCGCGCACGTGGCTTCGTCTCTGTACCCTCTGCCGTTCGCACCTGCAGAACGTTGCTGAGCGAGGGTGTCCAGTTGCATCCGCCGGTCCCACGGTGGGCTGCTGATAACGTTTGGTCAGCGCTCGCGGCTTCTTGCGCAACCTGTGCCCGCGTGATTTGGTAGTTGCTTAAGTTGTTGTTTTGGTTTGGCCGCTGTTTGTTGTTGCTGTCTCGTCAGCCTTATTGTTGTTATTGTTTGGCGGCCATGTTGTTGTTTTGACAAGGTTGCCTATGTAATCGTATTGTTGTTGTTTTGTTGGGACTTTGACATGCAGGGTGTTAACTTATGGGTTAAACTACATATATTCTTCAGTGTAATCTCCTCTGAGCTTAATACATTTTTTCCAGCGATTTTAAAATTCGATTACCCTGAAGTGTTTTTCTGGAAGGCCCTCAAAATACTCATTTACTGCAAATATCACTTTGTCATTTGATGAAAACGGGTCCCCACGTAGGAATTTTTTTATGTTTGGGAACAAGAGGTAGTCAGAGAGTGCCAAATCTGGTGAAAAGGGTGGATGTGCCAACAATTCATAACGTAAGTCACACAATTTTCCCATTGCCAAAGCACCTTTGTGGGCCGGAGCATTGTCTTGAAGATAGAGGATTTTCTTCTTCGCTAAGCCAGATCTTTTTTTTTTTTTGGATCATCGTCAAAAAACAATATTCCCTTCGCATCCCAGAAGACTGAAGCTATAACTTTCTTCGATGATTTTGACCACCTTGGTTGCTTCAGAGCCGAAACATCTTCAGTCCACTCTGAGGGTTGTCGCATTGCTCGATCATAGTGGTATACCCAAGTTTCATCCATAGTAACAAATCGACGCACAAATCCGGTTTGATTCTTTAGGATAAGATCAAAACACTGTTGGGACAACTTGTAAAAACAACATAAAAATAATATATGTACATTTAACATACATCAATGATGATACTTCACCATTTTTCACAAAAAAATGGGATGCCGACAACTGACTTTAGTAGACATTTTGTAAAGTAAATGAAAAATTATTGGTTGCTAACAATTTACTTTTTGCGTTGGCATCCGGCACAAAAATAGAGCGTGTTAATTCAACACACAAATGACATTTTTAATAAAACTGCTTCGGCTTTTGTCAAGAGGTACAGCGGGGTGCCGTCAAACGGTCAGTGTTGGCATCCGGCCAGTTACCATGTGATTGTTTTAGGAGGGACTTCCTTTAATAAAATTTAAAACTGTTAACTTGTAATTGATTCTACAGATATATATATCCAATCTTTTGCAGACGTTGGAAGGGCGGTTGTATTGAACCACATCCCACGGATAAAGCCTTGATTGTTAACTACCAGTTGGAAGCGACCGTGTTTGGAGAGCCCAACAATCCGATGATTGAGGAAAAAAAGGTTAGATCCGTGCGTCAAAAGAAAAAATTTGAATACCCGTTAATAAAACAAAATAAAATCACGGTGGACGGCAGTCCGCGCTAGTGACGAAAACATCACGAAGGATGAGATTCGCGACTGGCAATATATACAGCACGTATGGTAAATCAATGTGAAAGTAAAAATCTTTGCGACAACAATTTGGAGCCACAAAAATGTGAAGCTCCACTGTGGACACCAGTGTCATATGCCGTCGCAAATTCTTCGTGACCGAGGCTCTCGCAATTTTAATACAAATTGTTTGAGCAGCTGTTCCAGTTAAATTAGCTGAAATGATTTCAATCGAATTGTGACACGCACATTAGAGTGGGTCAATTACCGTATTATGATATCAAATTTTGTGTATCATGATACCTGAGCATGTATCATTATAAAAGACTGCTACTTTGTGCTACTTTTTTGCTCCCTTCATATATTTTTATCAAACTACATGAAATGCTTATCGAAATTTTTCTTTGTTATCAATATGCAACTGCAGCAACAGTTTTTCAATTCCAGATTTTTTAAATCTGGATTTTTTTTCTTACTTTTTTTAGAGTTGCGTCGACATTTTACTCAAGAATGCCAAAAGCAATATTCAAAAGCTTTACTTTACTTCAAGGAAAATAAAAATAATTTTTTTTACATAGCTGCATTAATTACGCGTCGTTTAAGATAAAATTCATTTAAATCTATGGAGAGACGGCGATATAATAATATTTTATATCTAGGGATGTTCTAGTCGATTTTAAAGACTTTCTTGTGGAGCGGCATGACCTTAAGTATAAAATTTTTTTGTGTTTTTTGAGATATCTTAACCAATCTCCGGAATATCAATTTGTTGTTTTCTTACACATTACCAAATACACAACCTGCGAGATTGGATGATATATCTTAAGAAACAGCAGAAGTTTTCATATGGTCATATGGTCAAAATGTGTAAGTAAAGAGCACATTGACATTCTGTGTGATTGGTAAAGATATCTCCAAAAACACAAAAAAATTCTTAGTAAAGGTTATGTCGCTCCACAAGGAAGTCATCAAAATCGACGAAACATCCCTAGATATAAAATATAAAGTCATATCTTAAACGACGCGTAAATAATGCACCTATGTAAATAAAATAAAAAAGAACATGTAATAAATTTTTTTCCACTTCTCCTAGAATTTTAAACAAAAAAAGCTAAACAAAAAATCAACATTTTCTAAATTTGAAAATTTATGTCTCTTAAACTACTGGTTTAAATCTTAGACTTGTATGAATGAATTAGAGACATATTCATTAGCTTTCAGAAAAAGTAATATCGGTTTTGGCATTCTCGAGTAATGATGACAAATGTGGGCGCATCTTTGAAAAAAGGTACGTAAAAAAGCCGGATTTTTAAAAAATTCGAAGAAAAAATCTCACTATAGAAAAAAAAAGAAATGTTTTTCGTCATATAAGGCCCCATATCTTTATAAAAAAAAAGTGGCTTTGGTTCGTGTAATAGCCAAAAAGTTTATATTTGTTGCTTAGTGTTATTGCTGTGTCTTACAATTTTGATAAGAACTTAGTGGTTAATTTGTGTAACGGGTATATCATAGTCGGGGTCCCGACTATTGGCTTTTCCGCTTTTTTCATTGTCTATTGCAGAATAAAAATCTTACGAAATATATAAGTATACAATTATAAAAATACAAACTATAACTTTTTTTAATTAAAAAATTTCTATTTTATAGCATTGCCAGAAAATCATACGTCTGCGCTCTCTAAACGCCCAGACAGATTCCGCATGTCTGGCCCGCGAAGTGGTGGATAAATGTGATCTTATACATAAGTCACAGTTAAACGACGTTGAACAAATAATATTTTATTTAAAGACTCGTAAAGATAATTCAAGTAATGGTGAGTGCGATAAATCCTATTGCTACCAATATTAATTTTCCATATGTAGATTCTACCGACAAAACGTATACAAATAGTCTAAGATCGGCGGCAGTGTCCAATTCACAATTGCGGTCTTCTGCCCGAAAACACACTAATGTGACGGTGATGTCCAGTAGCAACTTGGGGTCGGGATGTAGTGGAGTCACAACACTGGCATCGCCAACAGCAGATGTATGCATTAGTAACCTTAACGATTATGTGGACCTCTTGTACGAGGATCTGGCCGAGCGAGTACGTGGCTCAGCCATGATATTGCATATTGCGCGCAATGCCGACAATCTCGAGGAAATGGAAAATAACGGTAATTAGTTAATGAGCATGTGGGTAATAAACAATATAGTGTCCTTAAGTCTTTTTCTGGAAAAGGTTAACCTTTTCGACAATTCGAAAAAAAATTAAATTAATGTTTCTAATTTTAACAATTTACATATAAACCTGTCTCCAGCAAAATAAAAAGTGTGACCAAGCAGCTAATTTTAAAAAATATTTACTAGGACATGCATGGATTTGACCATGCACCTAAAACGTGCATGGTCACTCTGACACATCAGCTTTGCTTGTAAACAGCGTCAAATTTGAAGCTCAACTAAAATTTAAAATGAAAGCAAATGAACTCTGACGATGAAGTGATTGTGTTGGTGGCGCCAATTATTATTAATTTATTTCTCCAGCAACACTTTTCCGTGCACTTTTCACAGATATATTATGAAAATGATTCTTATTTGTGATTTTCCAAAGACATGGTCGTGCTTCCACTGCTTTTATTACAGCTATCTTTTCCTCGTGCCGATAATGTAAATCACGTTTTTTTCTTTTCCGTACAGCAACATGTGTCACCATGATTGACATATGAGTCGATTAGGATTAAATGCCAAGTATATTTTCCTAATACACTCGTAAGCTGTTTTTTTAGTCCACACATGCTATCGATATGCCAATTATCGATATGGATTTGTGCATTTCGTTCAAGTTGCTGGATACACACGAAACAAAAAAGAAAACTAAAAATTCCTGCCAAAGGTTTTTTATTTGAGGTCTGACAGGAATTTTTATTTTTTGGCCAGGTGGATACTATGCTTAAATCGGAAAAAAAAACCTCTTTAAGCATAATATCTACCAGGAACGAAAATAAAAATTCCTGTTTTTTCATATGAAGTTTGACAGGATTTTTTATTTTTAGGCCTAGTGGATACTATGATTAAATCAGTGATGGGCACGTTTATCGAATCGGTATCGATAGCTCACACAGACACGAGCTGACGAATGCCAAATGCGGGGTCGGTTGCTGCTGAGAACCTACGATTTAAGTCAGTGCACAACTTGCCTTCAAAGAGAGCATAGTCTGGTCGCTCTATGTCTCAAGTTGACATTGCAACACACTGAGAAAAAAAGACTATGTTTTGTACAGAAATTCTGTTGGAAATTTGTATCACCATTTCGGACAGATGGGTGGACTACGCTGTATCACAGAAGCGTTTATTTATGTGTTTTTTACGTAATGACGTTTTTACAATTGGATCTGAAATAAAATAAAAAGATTGATGGAAAAGTTAGATATTTATATTTCAGCCATTACTTCATCAATATTTACCTTGGATTCGCAACATTTAATACGAATTAAATTTTCGAACTGTTTATCGGTCAATCTGTTTCGCAGCTTATTTTTTATAAGCGCTAATGTTGAAAATGCTGCCTCACATAAATAGGGTGATCCGTGCATAGAATACAGCTTGTAAATTTCATTTTTAATTTTGGGATAGTCTGAGTCGCTGACGTTTTTTCCAAAAATCAAGTCCAGACTCAAGTGGCAAATTTAGATTAGTTTGCATTTTTTCCAATTCATCTTTAATATCTTGACTCTAATCTGTAATTTTACATTTTAGTCGATTGTTGTGCAGTTAGAACTCCCAATCTTACCAAAATCATGAAATCTGATTTCATAGCCGTTAATTAAAGAATCAAATACTGTACTGTATTCAGTCAATTTATTGAAGTTTTGAAACTCACAAAGTATCTCGTTTGTTTTTGCCATGTTTGAGAAATCATTTACATTTAATTGATGAACTAAAATTTTAATTTTTCGGCCAAACTCTTCAATTGTTGCGATTAAATCAAAAATGCGTTTATTTTTTCCTTGCAGTAAAAGATTTAGCTGATTGAGAAACAGACTTATATCGCAAAAAAGAACTAAATCTAACAAAAAGTCTGGACTTTTTAAGTGGACAACGATTTGTTCCGATTTTCCATCCTGCTCCAAAAATGTGACAACTTCTCTTCTTAAATCGAAAAGTCGTTGCAAGCATTTCCCACGGCTTAGTCAGCGAACTTCAGTATACATGACTAAAACATCTGCTCAGCTTCTACTTCTTTCAAAAATGCATTTAATTTCCTATGGCTTAGCGCATTATGGCCCCCTTTTATTCTATTAATTATTTGGATAGAGATCTTAATAGCGTTGGAAATATTAAGACATTTTGAAAAAGGGCTTGCTGTCGTATGATGCAGGGAAAGGTTGGCACATCAATTCCACTTTTTTAGGCAATGTCTAATAAGACCTTCATTTTTGCCTGTCATAACGCCGGCACCATCTGTACAGATGGAACTCAATTTATGTTTATCCGTAATATAAAAAACTTTTTCAACCAAAGCATCATAGAAATTTTTCCCTCTTGCATTTCCATGCATCGCAACTACAGCAAGAAGTTCGTTTCTTACAGAAAAATTTGAGTCATCGGCTTGCACACAGATAATAAGTTGATTTAAATCATTAATATCTGTGCTCTCATCTAAACATAAAGAAAAATACTTGCAGCTTCTTATTCTTTCAAGAGTTTTGTAATAAATGTATAATACAATATCCTCTGTTCTGCCAGATATTGTTCGCCTGGACAATGGAATAGAACTAAAAATTTGTAAAAGCTTGGCGCCTTCTTCTCCAAAACATTGCAAAACCTCTTGGCTTAAGTCTCTGAAAAAGATTCCATCCATAAAGGGTCTGTACTGTTTTGCCAACGCTAAAGAGACAACATATGACGCCTTTTTGAATTGAAAGTCGGTAATATGGTTGTTGTCATTTTCTTTATTGTTGATGTCGTTTTTGGACCCAAGAGAATCAGAAATAATTTTTTTCAAAAATGTGTTTTTTTAAGTCCAAAATTAAATTTTACCTTTCATAATTTTTGATACTTTCGTAGCTCTGATGGCAACTCATATAATGCCTCTTGAGACAGAACTCGGGATATCGTGCAAGTGTTCGGTTGCATACCAAGCATTCTGCTTTTCCAAAGAAATTTTCGCTAAATAAATAATTATATTCCAAATATATTTATTCTGCCATTGCTCTCAGTGTAAAAATAGTTGGTGCGCGTACAACCTCCTCGTTCAAGGTTTTTGCTGCGACTGATTTCGTTCTGTTGGTTGCGCTCGGTCTTGCGTGTGTATTGGTCAATCGAATAGCTGATTTGCACACGTGCGAGGCTGTGCCCATCACTGGATTAAATCGAAAAAAAAGCCTCTTCAAGCATAGTACAGGCCCGAAAATAAAAATTTCTGTCAAACTTCATATAAAAAAAACTTTGAAGGAATTTTTAGTTTTCGTTTCGTGTGTATCCAGCAACTTGAACGAAATCCACAGATTCATATCGATAATTTGCATAGCGATAGCATGTGTAAACTGAAAAAAGAACTGATGAGTGTATCAGGAAAATATACTTGGCATTCAATCCTAATCGACTCATATGTCAATCATGGTGACACAAGTTGCTGTGCCGAAAACAAAAAAAAACGCGATTTACATTTTCAGCACGAGGAAAATATAGCTTAATTAAAAGCAGGGGAGGCATGACCATGTCTTTGGCGAATCACAAATATTAATCATTTTGATAATATATTTGTGAAAAGTGCATGGAAGTGTTGCTGGAGAAATAAATTGATTATAATTGGCGCCACCAAGACAGTCACTTTATCGTCAGAGTTCATTTGCTTTCTTTATGCCCTGAGACCATTGAAAATTGTCTAAAAAGGGTATAATGTGTTTGGCAGAATGTATGTAACAGGCAGAAGGGGGCGTGACAGACCCCCAAAAGTAAATATATTCTTGATCAGGATCAACAGCCGAGTCGATTGAGCCATGTCCGTCTGTCTGTCCGTCCGTCTGTTTGAACGCGTCGATTTCAGATACCATAAGAGCTAGAGACTTAAAACTTGGTATGTAGGTTCCTGGATACCATAGGCAGATCAAGTTTGTTTTTATTTGCATATATGTTGGTTTTGTACCTTCTGACCATATTTACAAGCAAAGCTGATTTGTCAGAGTGACCATGCACGTTTTAGGTGCGTGTTCAAATCCATGCAAGTTTTAGGTAAATATTTTTTAATATTAGGTGCTTGGTCAAACTGTTTTAGTTATGTTCCACAAACACAAGAAATAATTAGCAAATTACTGACAGGGATTTTTATTTTGCTTAATTATTTTGATGAACATTTTTCGGGCATATGGGCACCGCGGCTGTTCTTGACGAAGCGCACCCTGGACGTCAAATTTTGGGACACTTTTCGAGTTTTGTTGGTCGTATGCCACGAATGACACAAAAATTGTGAATTTTAAGGCGACAATTATTGCTAGTTTATCAGCATAAATCAGTGAATTCCCACAGGAAATAATAAAATCGCACGACCTTGTACAATTGACAGGTCCCAGTCTCGAAATAAACTTTTCGTCTAATTTTGATTTCAACAAGTCGATGGTTCCGGCACCGTTTGGCACGTAGGTCAATCATTTTGAAACCACATCTCATTATGTCATTCATAATTTCAAACAAAATGGAGACTAGCATTGTTTGTGTTATTCGCGACATATGGCCAGCAGTGTTGTATTATACATCTTTGAAAATATTGGTTCACATCGGTCCACTATATCATATAGCTGCCTTAGCACTGATCGGTCGAAAATCAAGATTTAGTGCGAAAAACATTTTGATTTTATGAAATATCGCAACTAAACTGATAGAATATGGATGTCTATACATGCTGACTTAACTTTATTCAAATCAGTCTACTACATCACATAGCTGTCATAGAAACGATAGGTCGAAAGATATTAAAATTTTTTTTGTATTTTTCAGATATCTCAACCAAACTCACCAAATATCTATCTCATGTCGACTTATGTGACCGGACCGAATTTGGTTGTAATCGGACCAGTATAATATACAGCTTCGTGTTTTATTTAATAATTTATATATTTTTTTAAATTTTATATTAAACTTAATTTAGTTAGTCACAAAATTGGATATCAGAAATTTTGGGGCTAGAATATGCTTTCGTCACTAGACTTTTACATTGTGTAAAGGTTTTTTTTGTTTGATATCAAAATTGTTTGTAATTGCTTTTGCTTTCGATATTGTAATTTTATCATTAATTAAGATTTTCTTTAAATATAAAGAGGAAATGAACACATACAGGCCTGTTCCGAATTCCGAACGTTTTCAAAAAGTAAAAAAGAAACGAAAACGAACGTTTTACTTTTCGCTGTTCCCAATTCCGACCGAAATAGACTTGTTTTTACTTTTCGAACTCGGTTTCGAAAACGTTTCGATAGCAGTAAGTCATCGACCGTATGAGCTGTTTTAGCCAATGAAGAAATAGAATTTTCTTGAATAATATAAATTGCTAATTTATTTCTGCAAAATGTCGGCAATTATGGTTATTGGTTGCTTAGCATTAAATTTTTTTGTCACCAGCTGATTGCCAGGCTTGTGCATATCGACATGAACCAGAGTTGTCATGAATTCAAAAATAAAAACATTCAATCCTCAATTTTTCTCTTAAATCCGATTGGAATTACTTAAAGCTATTTTTGAAAATAAATTTTAAATATTTAATGTTAATATAGCACAAAGAAGCTAAATTAGACATAAATTTCGTTGTTCGAATTTTATTTATCAATTGAAGTAACTCTAGCAACTTTCGATTGCAAGAGCAAGTATCGATAACAAAAAGTAAAGTGAAATTCAGAACAGCTCGGGTTAGTCATTACCATAAAAATGTTAATAAAAATGTTAATAATTGTTAATAAAAATCTTTTAAAATATACTTCACATTTAAACAGTTGAAGTGGTGATATTAAACGATTCTAAAAGTGTTCAAGGTTATTTGAATTTTATGTAGCAATTACTTTTGATTCCGCTCGCTCAACAGCACACGTTTTAGAAACGACAATTCTTGTCGATTTGCGAAATTCGGAACAGCAATCAACTCGATTTGCGGCAATTCCACTCGTTTTCGGAATTCGGAACAGGCCCGATAAATCTAATATTCGTTGCAGGAAGACACGACTAGCTTAATTCATTTAACCTATTACACTAGGCAACACATTTGGATTTTTTTCTTCTGAATTGAACCAAACCGCCTTTTTTTTTTTGATAGATATGTGGCCCCAAACGACGAAAAACATTTTTTTGTACACCCGTTACTTAAAAAATAAGTAAAAGGGTATATTGTGTTCGTTGAAATGTATGTAACAAGGAGGAGGCAATTCGACCCCATAAAGTATATATATTCTTGATCAGCATCAACAGGCGAGTCGATATAGCCATGTGTGTCTGTCCGTTCGTCCGTCTGTCTGTCCGTGTGAGCGCCTAGTTATCAGAGACTATAAAAGATAGAGATACAAACTTTCACCCACAGACTCCAAAAGCGTTGGAGCAGGTCAAGTTTGTTTTAAATTTTTGACACGCACCTTCTGACCCCGCAATTCGCGAAAAGCCGTCTGTTCGTCTTTATAGGCAAAAGGATCTCAGAGACTATAAGAGATAGAATAGCCAAATTCGGCACACAGATTTCTATAAACCCCATGCAGATCAAGTTTGTTTCAAATTTAAGCCACGCCACCCTCCACCCCCGCAAATATGCGAAAAACCAGCACACCAACAGTTTTTAAGATAATACGTTTTTTATGAAAATTAACATTATCTATTAATATTATCTATTAGCTCACTTAACCGCAGCAAGATCGGACAAGTAGAACGGCAGTAATAGCTGACCAAAGTTATTAATAATTAATTCAATACAATCACCTAAAGGTATGCAGTAGTTTTTATTAGGTAGTAATTTCTATAAAGTACTTTAATATACATTGAAATAAGTAACGGGTATCCTATGGTCGGGATCTCGACAATAGGCGTTCCGACTTTATTTTTTCTATGGCAGAGTTTTTTTTAGAATTTTGTAAAATTTGTCTATTTTGCGCCCACTTTTGTCATCATTACTTGAGAATGCCATAACCGATATTCAAAAGCTTTACTTTTCCTGAAAGCTAATGAATATATCTGTAATTCATCCAGCTTAAGAATAAAAGCAGTAGTTTTAGAGCTATCAATTTTTGAATTAAGAAAACTATGTATTTTTTAAAGTTTTTTTTACTCTAAAATTCAAGGAAAAGTCGAAAGAAACTGCGGCTTTAAAATATTGTTGCAAAGCTGCATTTATTGAGAGTCGTTTAAGATATGATTCATTAAATTCTATGGAGAAACCGCGTTATGCATGTTATGCATGTTTTTCTTTATTTTTATACCAAGAGCCCATTGAAAATTTTCAAAAAAGGGTATAATGTGTTTGGCAGAATGTATGTAACAGGCAGAAGGGGGCGTGGCAGACCCCCAAAAGTAAATATATTCTTGATCAGGATCAACAGCTGGGTCGATTGAGCCATGTCCGTCCGTCCGTCTGTTTGAACGCGTCGATTTCAGAGACCATAAGAGCTAGAGACTTAAAACTTGGTATGTAGGTTCCTGGATACCATAGGCAGATCAAGCTTGTTTCCAATTTTGGATGCCACGCCCCCTTTGCCCACAAATCTCTCAAAATGATTTACAGGCTCAATTTGTAAGGTAGCACACCCTAGCTAAACAATCAGTTGAGAAGTAAAATTTGAAAATTTCAAAGCGACTGACCCATAAATAGAGCAGTTATTTCGGAATTAGTTTTAATTCAATGATTACATCTGCATGGCAAATTGAGCGTGCGAGAGAGACGGCATATATACGTTTATAAGAAAGCCGCACACAAAGAGAGTGCGAACTAGTTACCATTTTTTTTTGGGTACCCAGCATAAAATTAGTACCCATTTTTTTGGGTACCGAGCTAAAAAATCGAGCAATAAACAAAAATGTTATCGTTATCCTGTAATGGAAATGTTTATATATAATTAATGTATTTTTGCATGGCAACATTTAATATGACGTCACATTTTTCAATAAAGTCGGACAGAAGCTGATTGCTATGCATGAAATTGAATGAGATGACAAGCGATCATTTTGCAGCACTACTTATTCATTAAGTTTCCGCTTGTTATCATTGAATAAGATACTAAACATTTTCCACTTGTAAAATCGCATAAAACTAGACTTTGCATTTTATTTTAAATTGCGCGCGCAATGCAGCAGCCTCTGTCAGACTCTAATTTGTTTCGAGAACAAAAGTGAGAGAGGAAAATGCTGCCAGAATTTAGACAGACTAAAATTGTAGTTTGTGGCTACTCTTGACACACTCGACTTATCAATTTAAATTTAATTAAGCCCTGAGCCCATTTTTTTTTGAGATATCTTAACCAAACGGATAGTATAAGAAATTACTGTGTTTTTTGAGATATCTTAACCAATCTCAAAGAATATGAACTTGTTGTTGTCTTACACATTATAAACAAACGTTCTTATTTTCTAAGATAATTCAACCAAACTCACAAATTGTATTTTATGTTGCCTTATATACTCGTATCTTCACCAATATCGGCTCAAATCGGTCCACTATATCATATAGCTGCCATAGGACCGATCGGTACATAATCAAGTTTTAGTATAAAAAACTTTTTTATTTTTTGAGATATCTCAATCAAACTCATTAATTGGGTCTTTACCAAATTTTGTTGAAATCGGAGCACTATATCATATAGATGCCATAGGAACGATCGATACGAACGGTCGATAAGCAACCTTTAATAAGAAATACTTTGTAACTTAAACTTTTTAAAGTTTTCTGTACCAAACTTACATATAGTAAACCTTATATTGTCTTATACAACCTGTCCAAATTTGTTTGGAATCGGAAAACTAAAACATATAGCTGCGATGGGACCGATCTATCGAAAATCAAGTTTACTTAAATTTTGTTTGTTTGTTTGCCGTCTCTCCATAGATTTTATCCATATCTTTTTGAACCATATCTTAAACGACTCTCAATTAATGCTTTGCAAAAAGAGGTCAAATTTTTTTGAACTTTCCTTGAATTTTAAGTCAAAAAAGTAAAAAAAAAATGATTTTAAACAACATTTTCTTAATTCAAAAATTAATAGCTCCAAAACTACTGGTTTTAATCATAGATTGTGTATAGATGAATTACAGATATATTCATTAGCTTGCAGGAAAAGTAAAGCTTTTGAATATCGGTTTTGGCATTCTCAAGTGATGATGACAAAATAGGGCGCACCTCTAAAAAACGGCAAGAAAAAAAGACAAATTTTGAAAAATTCTAAAAAAAAAACTGCCATAGAAAAAAAATGTTTTTCGTCGTTTCTGGCCCATATCTATCCAAAAAAGTCGGTTTGGTTAAATTCAGATTTGGGCTATTGCCTAGTGTAATAGTTAAAGCCCGAATTGTCAAAAAAAACCAAACTATCTGGCAACACTGGATATTTCTGCAATGTTAAACAAAATTTTCTGGCAACACTAGTTATATCTGCCGCGCAAAAGCTGTATGCTACATAGGTTTGCTGATTTGACACTTTATTGCTGCTTGAACTTTTAGTAATATGTATATATGCACTTAATTTGTAATATCTTGTCGAAACGAATTTTTACAAATATGTGGGATATACCAAAAACGCGGCATTTAATTGACTATAACATATTAAATTTTAATAATTTTTCAAAAAATCAGAAATTAAAAATTTTGCGACAAAAATTGCTTTTGCCACTAGACTTTTACCTCACGTAGAGATTTGTTTTTGTGGGGTATCAGAAGTTTTTGCAATTGCTTTTGCTTTTGACATTGTAACTTTATCATTAATGCAGGCAGATAGTAAAAATATACAATTTCTTTGTTGAATTTCTTTCATATTAAAAATAAGTTTTTCCTTTAATTATAAAGAAAACAAGTGTGCTCCGCCCGAGCATACTCTGCTGTCGGAGACCCCGTACTTACTATTTGTCATACTAAGACTTGGACTTCACCCGATCAGTCCTATAACAGCTATATGAGTAGTTCGATAAGAAGCAACTTTGGTCCAAATATATAAAACCAAGTTAAATGCATATTGTATCAGTTTGGTTAAGATTTCTCATAAAACAAAAAAGTTGTTCATACTAAAACCTAATTTTGACCCGATCGGTCCTATGACAGCTATATGATATAGTGGTCCGATTTAAACCAACTCTGGTCAGGATATATAAAACCAAGTTGAATGCATATTGTATCAGTTTGGTTGAGATATCTTATAAAACCAAAAAGTTTTTTTTCTAAAACGTAATTTTTGACCAATAGAAAAATGTGTATGTAAAGTAAACAGGTAGTATCTTCCAAACAACTCAGCCAAAATTTATGTTTCATATACCAAAAAACGCAAAATCTTACGTACTACAACCTGAGTACTTTAGAAGAAAAGCTTTAAGGTACGCCTATCTACGAAGATATCTGTAGCTTCTATGTTGGGGTTTCAATTTTAGCGGGCCTTAGCGTTTTCTCGCAAAACTAGTGGGAAATAGAAAAGTCGTAGAGCAAACATTTCTAGATTTTCAAAAAGGAATAAATCCCCATCATTACAACCAAGCGCTTTGATGAACACAGACAAACAAATAATCAATTTTTTCATCTCATTTTGAGAATTCCACTAAAAATTTCAAATTAAATTATCTTTTGAACTAGTTGTCGGATTTGGGTGATCAAGGTATCAATCGACGCGTATTTTTAATAAAAATTGTTAACCAAAAGGCCCCAACAGCCTCATTAGCTGCAATCATTTAAATTTTCCCCTCTCACTTACACCCCCTTATCTCATAATCCAGGTGAGTTAGAAAAAGTTTTAGTACGCCATTTTGTTAGTTTGGACCAAACCTTTCGATCGTTATATAACTCGATCTGATCGGGCAGTCGTAGAATATTGTCAATATTAGCTGTATATATTGCTGGTCGCCTTTCACACCCTTCGTGCTGCTTTCGTCACTAGCGCGAACTGCCGTCCGTAGTGATTCGGAACCAAATTAAACCAAATAGGAGGAATGGGAAATTTTAATAATTAAACGGCAACGATGTAAAAGTAGTGCTGCAAAATGATCGCTTGTCCTCTCATGCAATTTCATGCTTAGAAGTCAGCTTCTGTCCGACTTTATTGAAAAATGTGACGTCATAAGAAATTTTGCCATGCAAAAATACATATTTATATATTAACACAATTATATTTTAATCTAATTGTATTTTTGTATATACATAAATTATACATCAACAATTTCATTACATGATATCGATCATATTTTTGCTTATCGCTCGATTCTTACTCGGTACCCAAAAAATGGATACTATTTCGTACTGTCTGTGCGCGCCTTGCATATAAACGTATACATGCTGTCTCGCTTTTTTTTTTTTTTCCTTTTTTACTCCTCTTGGGAGCTTAGGGCCTCTACTAGATTTCTCCACCGGACTCTGTTTTGCGCAGTCTGCTTCGCCATGTCCCAGCTGATGTTGTGCCGGGTGAGCTCGATTCGCCCAACTCTCCTGCTTCCCTGGGGTTTCCATTCAAGTGCCATCCTGGTGGTACTGCCGTGGGGTTTCCGTAGCGCGTGTCCAATCCAACTCCATTTCTTCTGCATTAGCTGCTGTTGGATCGGGACTTCGTTCGCCAAGTGCCATAGGTCACAGTTCGATATTCTGTTGGGCCAGAATACTGAACATATGATTCTAAGGCATTTGTTGATGAATACTTGCAGCTTGTGTATCATCCGTTGCGAAGTGAGCCACGTCTCGCTGCCATACAACAGTATCGTCTTTATGCACGCGTTGAAGATCCTCAGTTTCGTTCTCCTGCTTATTCGCTGATTTCTCCAGACACGGTACATTCTGCCGAATGCCGATCGTGCTTTCGTGAGACGGCTCTCTACATCTTCATCCACCCCACCGTTGCTGGTGATGACGGTGTCAAGGTAGGAGAACTTGTCGACGAATTCGACTATGTTCCCATTGATGGTGATGCTTCCTTGGTTGACGTGGTTGAAGCGCATTGCCTTTGTTTTGGCTGCGTTTATTTCAAGGACGACTCTACTGGCAATCCTGGTGATGTCATTCGCTTTGGCTTGAATGTCACTGAGTTTATGAGACATGAGGCAGATGTCATCCGCGTAGTCCAGGTCCTCAATGTGTTGTGTGAGGCTCCACGTGATACCGCGTCTGGATGTGCACACTTCTCTCATTATCTCGTCTACTACCAGGTTGAAGAGTAGAGGTGACAGGGGGCAGACTTGCTTGACGCCAGTTCTCGTCTGGAAGGTGGCACTGATTTTTCCCTTGTGCAGTACCGACAGCTCTGCGTTTTTGTACATTGCTTTTATTATTGCAACGATGTTGTCTGGAACTCCTTTCCTGCTTGCTCTCTTTACTGTGTCAAACGCCTTCTTGAAATCGATGAACAGGAGGTACAGCGGTGAGCGCCATTCCACAGCTTGCTCGGTTATTGCGCGTAGTGTGTTTGCCTGGTCTACGCAACTCCTCTGTGGTCTGAAGCCTGCCTGTTCTTCTCGAAGTGTTGGTTCGATCTTCTCGTGTAGTCTTTCGTTCAACAGAGTCGCTAAGATCTTATAGCTAATGTTGAGCAGCGTTATTCCTCGCCAGTTGTTGCAGTCACTGAGATCCCCTTTCTTTGGGAGTTTGATGATGATACCGCGTTTCCAGGCGTCTGGTATCACCTTAAGTTCCCAAATTCGATTGATGTGTGGAAGCAATGTTTCGGCCATCAGTTATGCATCTATCCGGAGGAGTTCGACAGGGATGCCGTCTTCCCCAGCTGCTTTGTTGATCTTGAGTCCTCTAATTGCATTCGTGATGTCTCTCGTGGATGGGGCTAAGTACGAGATCCTCGGGTTACTGCTCGCTGCTGCCGACAACCTCCAGATCAGTTGTTCTTCCTCAGATTCGTCTTGCGTGACTGTCTGACTGATTTCTTGGAAGTGATGTTGCCAGATTTGGAGTTGTGCTTCGTCATCAGATAGGAGATTTCCGTTTTTATCTCGGATTGGCCGGTCTTGTTTTTGGGGGTTCCCTGTTAGCTTGGCGATAGTCTGGTATAAGCCGCGCATGTTGTTGTCCTGGGCTGCGCTTTCTGCATTGGCTGCAAGCTTTTCAGTTATTGCCCTTTTGTCAGCTCTTGCGGATTTCTTTACCAACTTGCAAAGTTAACGATGTTCGTCGTTCACTTGGCTGTTCTGTTGTGCCATGATCTTGAGGCTGTTTCTTCTGCTTATTAGCTCCCAAGTCCTTTCCGAAATCCAGTTAGAGCGACGCCGCTGTTGGGTTCCAATGATTTCTTCCGCTATCTGTTTCAGTGTAGAGCATGCGTGTTCCCAGGGGAGTTCTTCTTGCGTGGTTATCTGGTTTCGCAATGTTGACGTCATTCTGGCCGAGATGGTGACGTCATCGAGTCTGTATAGGTTGAAGCGGGGCGGTCGTGTTGTGCTTCCTCTGTTGGTGGCCGCGGCGTATTGTCTCCTCTTCAATTTGATTTGAATTGTTCCGACTATTAGCTCGTGGTCACTGTCGATGGATGCGCCTCGCTGGTTCCTCACATCAGTTAATGATCGTCTCCATTTCTTACTTATGCATATGTGATTTATCTGGGTATGGGTATGGGTATGGGTATGGGTATGGGTATGGGTATGGGTATGGGTATGGGTATGGGTATGGGTATGGGTATGGGTATGGGTATGGGTATGGGTATGGGTATGGGTATGGGTATGGGTATGGGTATGGGTATGGGTATGGGTATGGGTATGGGTATGGGTATGGGTATGGGTATGGGTATGGGTATGGGTATGGGTATGGGTATGGGTATGGGTATGGGTATGGGTATGGGTATGCAAGCGTATACATCGTCTTTTTTTTTGTACTTTTATTAGTTAGTTTGTTAGTTTGGCATCTTAAAGCATATATTTATTGTACTTATTGATCTAATTCTAAACGATTAACTTACTAAAACATATGTAACTTTGATAATTTCCTGGCACTTAGATACTAACATTTTTATAAAAAGAGTTAAGAAACAGCAAGCTATCGACTGTTCCCGGCCCAAGTCTGTTTCGTTTTCAGTTATAATGTTCCCAGCCATAGAAAATTATCTCTCAGCCGCTGCACTGCTAGCTGGCATAGAGTAAACCTAAAGTGCTAATATGGATAGATAAGGGAACTTCTATTCACCAGTCCATCAAGTTAAAGGTCTCCGTCATATGTACTTTTTCTTTGCAATACCTTTCCACTTCATCTTCTTGACTTTAAAATCTCTGTGAGGAAGATAGCTGCATTAAATTTGAAAAAAAGTAAGCATCATTAGTTTTCTGAGAAGAAGAAGATAAATCTTGGCAAATTGAATTTAAGTTACTCTGATCTGAAGCGTTAGTAAAGTCAAGGGCAAAGTCCGGTGATGGTGAAGGTGTGGTTGGTGATGAACTGTCTTTTCCCATAATAATTGCAGCACATGAATTATCCTGTATGCGAGAAAGGCAAACACTTTCGATATAATCTAAGTCATTTGCTTGCATATTTATAGCTGGTGGGTATAAAAAAAATGCAAGTTTATACTACATATCTAAATTTTGTACCCATATTATGTCTATGTTTTGAATAATATTTTTAAATTGCACCTATATCTTCTTCAGTCGGCTTACAAACTTCCTTCAGGATAATGTTTATATGCAGCATTTGCAGGCTTTCTTCATTTCTGGCCAAGACATTATTAATTTCGCCCCAATTGTCCTTTATCGACTTCAGAATCCCATAGTGCGAGTTCCACCGAGTTGGACACTGGCTTTTTAAAAATGTCGGAGGAGATGCGGCAAATTCGCCTTTTTGAAGTACTTGACTATTTTTTTGCAGGACTCTATAACATCTGCGAGGTCTGTGGTGGCAGCAAAAGATTTGCCCAACACATTTGAAAATAGGTGGCTGCTACAGTTTAAACGCGTCTGAAGTTCCAAGGCCTTGATAATGTTTGATCCCCTGTCGGTGATAAAGATTTAATTTTATTAATATTATCAACACCAAACTCATAAAATACATTAAGCAGTTTTTTCAGGATATTCTCGCTTGTAGACCTTTCAAAATCCATAGATTTCATTCCCAAAACCATGTCAATGAATTTGAAATTCTTTTGGTAATGGAATGTCTAAGAAGTTCCTTTTAACGGAGTTGTCCGACCACATGTCTATTGTTACAGATGCTCCGCCGCTACACACAATATTGAACATCTCATCCTTGACTTTTTCCTTTTTCTCAGTTGCGTCCTTCTGAACTTTCCGCGAAATTGTCGTCGGATCCGGTAGCAAGTCCTCCACATCGACGTGTTCACCGTACGTTTCCCCGATTTTGATGAAAAACTTCACCAGTTTAATGAAGCTGGAGCTCCGCATAGCAGAAAATGGTCTACAGTCCTCAGTCATCCTCGCCGTGCATTTTTCCACAGCCTCAGACTTATCGCGTACCGATACTTCCTAAAGAATGGTTGACTGCTTGATCGTCTTGCAGCAGGGATGCCTATTCAAATTTGACGTTTGTCCGACAGAAAATACAACCAGGCAGGACTTAATTGCCTTCTTGAATAATTTCGGCCAAGACATTCCACACAAAGCTTCGCCCTTTGCGTTGACCAGACAGCGTATAAATTTCACTGGCAATATTTTCCGATATTCATATTCAATTTTCAAATCTCAGTGATCGTTCAGCCTGCTCACCACCTGTGATTTTATTTCAGTTCTTGGGGAAATTTCAGGAACTCCGCCAATCATTCGGGTCTGCCAAAAGCAATAAAAAGGCGTGAATACACTACCTGTTCTTGTCACAAATCTTGGTAAAATTGACAAAATACTTGGGTTTAGGTGTAAGGTTAACATAAAGCCCGTACGCCCGATTCATTTGGCAATAATTTAAATATATTAACCTGTAAACTTTACCAGAAATAAGTAGGAAAAGGAAGATACTTTCAATCGGTATATAATAATATTTTTATTATATACGTAAGTTATTTCGTGTATATATGTACATATATACATATGTATACGCATTTTATTTAGAATATGTATATATATATATATATATATATATACATAATTTAAACATACTTACAAATTGTTGCATTTATATACAAATTTTAGTGTCAGTAAACACCACGCGTGCTTCCTATAGCGCGCTCTGTCGCACATTTTTTAAACACAGGCACCTATACCCATTTAGATACCCAAAAGCAACACCCATGCTCATACTCATATCCATACCTGATTGCATACCCATTCGCATACCCAAAACATTCTCGAGCCTCGTAAACCATTATCGATCTGATCGTTTGAACCAAACGAGTAAACATCAAATCAAGTCAGCCTGCCGGTTCGATCAATACTCTCGATTGAACAAAAACAAACGAGCACAAACGCGCAATGTGATTGAACTGAGCGTTCGAACCGAGCGTTCGAACCGAGCGCTCAGTTCGAGCGGCTCGCTCCTGTCGCTCAACCAAAGCGAAAAATTCATAACAAGTTCGAGTCAATCGTCGAGTATGATCGAACATTTTATACCCGTTGCAGTTCTCTGATATATAGGACATATCGGTAGCTTCTACGGCTTGGATTTTGTTGGGGTTTCGATTTTAGCTGAATTTACCGTTTTTCCGCTGAACTAGTAGTATTTCCAAAAAGTCGTAGAACAAACATTTCTAGATTTCCGAAAAGGAATAAATTTCCATCAATTAATTTAAGCTTCTTTAGCGATTTGATGCAAACAGACAAGCAAACAAACTGACTTTTCATTTCATTTTGAGAAGTTCACTAAAAATGTCAAATTAAATTATCTTCTGAACTAGTTGTCGGATTTGGGTGATCGAGGTATCGACGCGTATTTTTGATGAGTATTTTTAAAAAATACAAAATTTTACCAAAAGGACCCAACGGCCCCATAAGCTGTAATCATTTAAATTTGGCCCCTCCCACTTGCACCCCATTATATAAGAACCAGGTAAGTTAGCAAAAGTTTCAGTATACCATTTTGCTAGTTAGGACTTATCCTTTCGATCAGTACATAACTCGATCTGATTAGACCGTCGTAGCAAATTTTCCGTATTAGCTGCATATATTGCTAGTCGCCTTTCGCACCATTCGTGCTGCTAAGATCAATCAATAAGTCCCGGGCATAGCTAACTTTTCCACAAAATTCGATTTTATTCATCAATGTTAAATTTGTCTAAGATTGTACCCTGATTCTATCGATTCTAAAGGGTGTTTTTCAGAGGTATAGAACTTCGAATTAAAATAAATTACAAGAATATCGGTTTAATGTTTATCAATTTGGCTTTATATGAAGGATTATTTTATTCCATTAATGTTTATATATGATTTCCAGCATGTGGCCGCCGCGGCTGGCTCGAATATAGCAAAGTCTAAAGGTCCAATTTTCAAGCGCTTTTTCGAGCATTTGGGGCCGTATGTCGGCAATAACGCGACGAATGTTGGCTTTCAAGTCACCTAACGTTTGTGGTTTGTTGGCGTAGACCAGCGACTTCACATATCCCCAAAGAAAATAATACAACGGTGTAAAATCACACGATCTTGGTGGCCAAATGACAGGTCCATTCCGCGAAATTATGCGCTCATCGAATGTTTCCTTCAATAAATCGATTGTGACGTGCGCTGTGTGGCATGTAGCGCCGCCTTGTTGGAGCCATATCTCATCCACATTCTTGCCATTCAATTCGGGAACAAAATAATTGGGTAACATAGCTCTATAGCGGTTTCCATTAAGGGAAACTGACACTCCAGCATCATTTCGGAAGAAGTATGGCCCAATGACTCTACAACCCATAGAGCACAAAAAACAGTCAGTTTTTGTGGATGTATTGGCGTCTCAAGGGTGTCATGTGGATTATCTTCACTCCAAATGCGGCAATTTTGCTTGATGTAGCCTTTCAACCAAAAATTAGCCTCATCACTGAACAAAAAAAAGTTGATGGACAAAGCTCCAATTGCTGTGCACGGTGGCGAATCAATTCATTCGGGTCCTCTTCAACACTTTGCACTACAGCGGCAATTGTTTCTTCGGTGCGCACTGTTCGTCGTCTGTGCGGATGCGTATTAGCACATAGAGTAAACGTAGTGCGAAAACGATTCATGGTTAAACGAATTAATTGCTCTGAAGAACGATTATGTCGACCATAAAATGGACGAAGCTTGCGGTAAACTTCGCGAACTGAACCATTATTTTCGAAATAAATTTGCACAATTTGCAAGCGTTGTTCTTTTGTCAACCTGTTCATGATAAAATGGCAAGCCAAACTAAATGACGTTAGAGTTGCCAGATTTAACAAAAAAATGTCAGCTATATCTCTACTCAAAATAAAACCAACTTCTATAAAAAACACCCTTTATATCAATAAGATGGCATTTTTGTAAAAGCTCTTTACTATGGGAGTGTAGTTGTTTTTGACCGATTGTAAGCAATCGCGGCACCCACTTTAAGAACAGCTTTCTTATAGGCAAATGTTTATGCAAGATAGTGAAAACAAAAATTTGATGCCCTTGTAAAGCACTGTAATAAATGTATTGACTTATTGATCCAATGCCGAATTTATTATATAGTAAGTCGGTTGAAACAAAAGTCGGTCAAGATTATCTCAAAAAACAAAAAAAGTTGTACTAAAACTTGATTTTTTGACCGATCGTTCCTATGGTCGAAAATCAAGCCTTTGTATGAAAAACTATTTGCCTATTAAGTTATCTGACAGAATATGCATCTAGATAGGCTTAATACATGCTGGTCAGATTGGGGAAATCGGTCGGCTATATCATATAGCTGTCATACAGTGGTGCCACAGAAATCGAAACCAACCGATAACACGAGCCAACAGCCCAAAAATCAAACGAACGAAACCCACCTATTTGGATAGATTTGGGGCCACAAACGACGGAAAACAATTTTTTTATGGCAGAGTTTTTTTTAGTATTTTAAAAAATGTTTTTTTTTTCTTACTTTTTTTTTTACAGGTGCGACCACTTTTGTCATCATTACTTGTTAATGCCAAAACCCATTTTCAAAAGCTATACTTTTTCTAAAAGCTAATGAATATGTCTATATTTCATTTATGCACAGTCTTAGATTTAAACTAGTAGTTTTAGAGCTATCAATTTTTGAATTAAGAAAATCATGATTTTTTGCTTAGCTTTTTTCAGATATTTAGCTCGGCACCCAAAAAAATGGGTACTAGAGCCTATTAGATTTGTGACAATTATGGTACATTACTTTGAAAACCTTTATCTTCGAGACTATAAAAGTTAGAGCCACCCAATTTTTATTGACAATATTTCGAGGATGTTGACCTATATCAAATTAATTTTTAAATTTGGCCACTCCCACTTCCGCCCACGTAAATTATATAAAATCTAATAACAAGATTAATGATAAAGGTATAGCCTTGAGACTTGGCACACAGGATGGGGGGACGAGTCCTGAGGTTAATACACAGAGAAGATATTTGAGTAAATATGGTATATTTAGGACATATAGTCACCTGGATCTCAGAGACTAAAAGAGCTAGAGCTACCGAATTCGGTGACAATACTGCTATGATGCGCAAACGTTTTATGATTTTTTTTTTGTTTTTTTAGTTATTTTAACTAAACTGATAGATTTATTTAAATTCATTTAACTGCCATATTTTATTTACATAGGTGCATTAATTACACGTCGTTTGATATATGATTCATTTAAATTTATGGAGAGACGGCTAAGTTATTAGCAGGTAACTTAAAAAATAAAGAAGTTTTTCATACTAAAGGTTGCTTATCGACCGTTCGTATCGATCGTTCCTATGGCAGCTATATGATATAGTAGACCGATTTGAACCGATATTGGTGGAGATATAGTAGGCAATATTAAATACATCATTTGTGAATTTGGTTATCTGAAATATCTTAGAAAATAAGAAAGTTTTTCATACTGAAGATAGATTTTCGATCGATCGTCCCTTCGGCAGCTAAATGATATAGTGGACCGATTTGAACAAAATTAGGTATGGATATATAACACATTACCAAATACACAACCTGCGAGATTGGAACCGATCCCTCCTATAATAACTGTATGATATAGTAATGCGTAAGACAACAACAAATTGATATTCTGTGAGATTGGTTAAGGGTTCTCAAAAAATACAAAAAATTTTTATACTAAAGGTCATGCTGCTCTACAAGGAAGTCATAAAAATCTAAAAAAAACATCGATGCAGATAAAAGAAATTTATATCGCTGTTTCGCCATGGATTTTTATAAATCGTATTAAAAACGACGCGTAATTAATGCAGCTATGTAAATAAAATAGAAATAAAAATTTCATTATTTTTTTTCAAGTTTTCCTTGAATTTTAATTGAAAATATGCTGAAAAAAAGCTAAGCAAAAAAATTATAATTTTCTTAATTCTAAAATTGATAGTTCTAAAACTAGTGGTTTAAAGACTGTGTATTAATGAAATATAGATATATTCATTAGCTTTAGGGAAAATTAAAGCTTTTGAAAATCATGCAATGTTGACAAAAGTGGGCGCACCTCTAAAAAAAAAATTAAGAAAAAAAGCCAAAACTCTTAAGAACTTCTAAAAAAAACTTTTTTTATTTTTTATTTTACATTTATTGAATCTTCTCCAAGGTAGACTAACAATAAGTTTATCAATTCTTATATTAAAGCTTAACTAACAGTCATGTTGACTTAATATGAACCACGGTGCCCCAAGGGTTTATTGCTGGGCTGGAAGGTCGTTTCGTTCGGCGGGTTCGACTGCAAGCGCGTGTTAATCGCCAAGCAAGAGGATTTGGGTGCAGGGATAGCTTAATGTTGTAGTTCGCTTTTTGTTGTGCTATCTCATCTTTGACGTATATAACGTTTAAATCTCTATGAATGTTCTCGTTTCGAACATACCATGGTAACCCAGTGATAATCCTCAAGATTTTTGATTGTGCTCGCTGAATTATATCAATATTGCTACTGCGCGCGTTTCCCCACAACTGCGAGCCGTAGGTCCACACTGGTTTTATGGTGGAATAGTAAAGTAGGACCTTGTAGTCCAAGCTGAGAGGAGATCGGTGGTGCAAAAGCTACTACTCTACTACCGCCAAATGTTCAACTAGACGTGCTGTTGCTTGAATGGGGCATCTGGAGAATTGCGGCAAACGTATATGTTGTTAGCCGCTCGTTTATGGGGATGTCCGCTGTGTACATTACGTATAGTGTTGGTCCCAATACACTTCCCTGAGGAACTCCAGCTTCTATAATATGATCATTAGATGTAGTAGTGTTGCATCTCACTACGAAGGCTCTATTGTAGAGGTACGACTCGAGAAGCTTATGAGAGTACACTGGGAGCGTCATTATAATTATATGCATGACACCATCAAGCCACACTCGGTCGAAAGCCTGGGAGACGTCGAGGAATATTGCACTGCAGTATTCCCGATGTTCGTATGCTGTACGTATTTCTGATGTTATTCGGTTAATTTGCTCGATAGTTCCATGCTTTTCTCGGAAGCCAAATTGATGTGTTGGCACGGTTGTAGGCTGATTGGTCTATACGATGATGGTATTGTATGATCTTTTCCAGGTTTGGGAATCATTATAATGACAGATTTCTTCCATTTTTTTGGGAAGTAGCCGAGTGTTGTAATCGCGTAGAAAAGTTTACAGATGAGGGAAATAGCACAGTTTGGAAGTTCAATGATCATTTTTTGAGTTATTAGATCGCAGCTTGGGGTTTTATTTGGTTTCATCTGTTCTTTTATGACTTTTGCAATTTCATTTGGACTAAATTCAGGTGGTTCAGGTTCGCCAGGACTATGAGATACACAGGATGATAGTAAAATCGAATTTGTTGCGGGATTTGGTTGTAATATATTACGTAGGTGAGCAGCAAGTGTGTAAGCTCTGTCTTTGTCGCTATGGGCCCAGCAGCCTGAGGAGTTTCTTAAAGGGGTTATCGTTACGATCTGCGCACTTAGCGTAGGGTGAGCCCTCCTGCTTGGTACTGGTTGGTGATAATTATTCTATGTAGCGGCGTTGGGCATCGTCCTACTTTAGAGCTTTACTGAGTCTGCGTGAATCATCTTTAAAGCGTTGTTTTGTAGATGGCGACCGGTGAGACTGCCATTCACGTCGCGATCGTCGCTTTTCCAGAACAAGCTGTTATATTTGAAGATTAGTTTTGCGTTGATTGGTGTGCACATGCGCGTGTTGTGGAGTAGAGATTTTAGCTGCTGCAACAAGTACAGACTCTAGTTAATCAGCAGAGCAGTCGATGTCCGCTTCGATGTTGAACTGCGGGGCAAGATCGAGGTGAGAGCTAACGTATTTCTTGTACTTGAGCCAGTTGGTTCTGTGTGTTGTAAGTCTATTAGAATATTCCACATATTCCGGGGATTGGAGTAGATTTAATAACACGGGGGAGTGGTCGGATGAAAGATCTAAAAGTGCTTATCAGATTGCGTGGAATGTTTTTGTCACAGCAAAATCTATTAAGTCTGGTTGTTTGTTAGGGTCTGCTGGCCAGTATGTTGGACTACCCGGGTAACATAGTTGAGTTTTTTTTGCTTGGTTTTATGATTGCGGTGTATAACTGCCTTCCTTTTGTGGTCACAAGGCGAGAGCCCCAGTGCGGGTGCTTCGCATTGTAGTCTCCTGCTGCTATAAATCGCTGTCGCAGTGAATTGTAGAATTGCATGAATTGATCTTTAGAGATTGTAAAGCTGGGAGAACAGTATACAGCGGCAATAGTCAGATTGCAGATGTCCCATTGTAAAATTATAGATGTGGCTTGTGGATAGTTTGCCGCAAACATTTTGTGGAATTCATGTTTGATGCGGTTTCTTATTATAATACCGGTTCCGCCGTGTGCTTTTCCATCCGGATGATCTGTACCGTAGAATATGTAGCCGCGTATATGAAAGTTTTAATTTGTTAGTAAGGTGCGTCTCAGAAATCAGCATTACATCAATGTGATTGTCGTATAGGAATTGGGTAAGTTGGCGTTAGCGTTCCACAGAGATATTCGTAGAGGCGCCATTGATTATTTGGATTGTTGAGATGCAAGCATCTGTATCAAGGTGTTTTGATTTTGCATAAGATTTTGCATAGTTAATCTTGTAAACGACATGAACTCCATCATACTTTGTTGTAGGGTGAAAATCATCGCTTCAATAGAGCTTTGTGTCTGCTGTATGGGTTGCTGAGCGTTATCCATACTCGAATCTTTTATTACACTTGGGAGCGCTGCTGAGGGAGTTGATTTTTAAAGGCCAGATTTTAAAGCATTATCGAAAGATATGCCGATGATAGTGTTTGCGGGAGCAAATAAAACCTGGCTGCTTTGTCGAAAAAGACGTCGGGTGTAGTTTAGGATGCTATAACTGCACCTGGCAGGTGTAGATGGCACGCTGTTGGTACTCCTCGGATTCGGTTTTTTAGTTCCTTGTACCTGGACAGCCTCTGTAGTTAGCTGTGTAATTTCCACCGCAGTTTCCGCACTTTTTTGTACTAGGGTCATTCTTGTTGACTTGGCAGGGATCAGAGCCATGGGAGTCTCCACAAGCTACACATACCGAACGCAGTGTGTATCGGTCCCTGATTAGAGCACAAAATCTCTCTTGCAGCAAAAACCATTTAAACAAAATGAAAAGATACTTAAATCTAAATATATTTTTTTTTATAATGTCTTCAAAAGATTGACTACACTAATTTATACATAGATCATTACTAACTTAATCACACTAGAAAAAGTCAATCTAAACGACGCGTGCTAAATTTTACTTTACTTTACACACGCATATATTTCAACATAACAACAATCATTAGAAAGCTACATGATTCTATTTCAGTCAAAATCAATAATTTTTATGTTGTATATCAAAGATTTTTAAATTTTCTTTATTAATGTTTGAATTATTATTATATAACCCGAAACCCCTATTGGGGAATGGCTTGTTAGAAAATTTGACTCCACCCAGGAGGTTAGGTAACAAACCAGGAGAAACCACGTGGAGGTAGTGCGTCGACTTGAGAATAGCAGGGACAAGGATCATCCTGGCATCCACCAAGTTGAATGCAGTCTATGATTTTGACTTTAATACTATAACCCATTCCTTTAAGAATAATTAATGTATTAAATATCTGATCTCTAACTTTGTGACGAGCGATATTAAATTTAATCAATGTAAACATGTTAATATAGTTCGCCACAACTATGGGTGCTAGAAAGGATTTAGTCACTAGACTCTTTAGTGTAAAAAGGCATTTTTTACTAAATATATTCGAAATCCTAAACGATACTACACTATCAAAAATCCAAGAATGTCAAATTTTTTTGTACGTTTTATTTTTATTTTACCTTGAAGTAGTACGAATGTCGCGCCCAATTTCCAATTTTTTAGTTTCATGGTGTTATTTCAATACACCGAACTCTATTAAAGCACTCGTTCTTAATAAAAGACCCATGTCATTGTTCTCATTTTTTCAGAAGCCTGCCTCAGCGCGCTCTCTCGCGTGCTGCGAGAGGATTGGCGTAAATGTTTGGATCTCTCAACCAACATCATTTATATATTTTTTTGTTTTTCTACTTATACGAAGTTTCATCCTCTTATTGTACATTACAAGGTAAATCGAAAGAAAATGCACTTAGTGGATTTTAAATATGGTTAATTGCTTAACAGATAGGATCGCTTTGCATGGATGTTATCGACTACGAGCTGCGCCGATACGAGACCATGCGTAATGAGTTGGACATCCGCAAACAGCCCTATGATTCAACGCCGTTTTCAGCTAAAGCTAGCAAAGAGAAATTAAATCACAGTTCCGATGATTTTTTGGATATTATGAACGAAGAAAGACCCAAAGACGTAAGTAAATTGTTATAGTAAAAAAAGTTTCCAATGGTGTTTTAAACCAGCTCGAGATTGTTGTGTTTTTATTACACGAGGTAAAAGTCTAGTGACGAAAGCATTTTCTAGTCCCGAAATTTCTGATATTCAATTTTGTGACGAACAAAATTCAGTTTAACATTAAAATTTTGAATCTGTATATAAAACCCACAAAAAAAACCTCTACACGAGGTAAAAGTAAAGTGACGAAAGCAATTTCTAGCCCCAAAATTTCTGATATCCAAGTTTGTGACGAACAAAATTCAGTTTAATCTAAAAATTTTAAATAAAAATATAAATTAATAAAAAAAAGGCGAAAATTGGCATTGTGCACTGTGAGCAAAAAGGGTGAGATTCTTTATACATAAAAATTATTTTTTGCGCAGTGCCGAATGCCTATTTTCGCTTTTTTTTTTATTAATTTATATTTTTATTTAAAATTTTTAGATTAAACTGAATTTTGTTCGTCACAAAATTGGATACCAGAAATTTTGGGGCTAGAAATTGCTTTCGTCACTAGACTTTTACCCCGTGTAGAGGTTTTTTTGTGGGATATCAGAAATTTTTGCAATTGCTTTTGCTTTTGACATTGTAACTTTATCATTAATGCAGGCAAATAGTAAAAAATTGGTCTTTAATTATAAAGAAAAACTAGCGGGCTCCGCCCCCTGCTCGCTTTGCTCGCGTTGCTACAGCCGAGCATACTCTACTGTCGGAGACCCCGTACTTACTGTGAAAAAAAAAGTTTTTAATACTAAGACTTGAATTTCGCCCGATCGGTGCTATGACAGCTATATGATATAGTAGTTCGATTAAAACCAACTTTGGTCAGAATGTATAAGTCTAATTTAAATGCATATTCTATTAGTTTGGGTACGATATCTCGTAAAAAAAAAAAAATTTTTCATACTAAGACTTAATATTGGACCGATTGGCTATATGATATAGTGGTCCGATAAGAACTAACTTCGGTCAGGATTTTTAAAGCTGACTTAAATGCAAATGCTATCAATTTGGTTAAAATATCTCACTAAACAAACAAGTTTTTCATACTAAAACCTTATTTTGACCCGATCGGTCCTATGGCAGCTATATGATATAGTAGTCCGATTTAAACCAACTTTGGTCAGGATATATAAAACCAAGTTAAATGCATATTGTATCAGTTTGGTTGAGATATCTCATAAAACCAAAAAGTTTTTCGAACTAAAACATGATTTTCGACCGATAGAAAAATGTATTTATTCACTTAACAGGTAATATCTTCCAAACCCCTCAACCAAAATTTATGTTTCATATACCAAAAAACGCGAAATTGTACGTTTTACAACATAATAAAATTTAACAGAAATTGTTAGAGCCGTTTTGTCAAAAATCGCCAAAATGTAAGCTTAAAAACATTATATTACCTGTAAAATAATACCTGAATACTTTAGAAAAAAAGTTTTAAGGTACACATAAAAGCCCTCAAACATACCTTTCCAATGATATATAGAACATATCTGTAGCTTCTATGGTTTGGAAACTGTTGGAGTTTCAATTTTAGCGGGATTTAGCGTTTTCCCGCTAAACTAGCGGGAAATTGAAAAAGTCGTAAAACAAACATTTCTAGATTTTCAAAGAGGAATAAATCCCCATCATTACATCTTAGCTTTTTTTAGCGCTTTGATACAAACAGACAAACAGACAAACAAAGAAACTAACTTTTCATTTCATTTTGAGAAGTCCACTAAAAATTTCAAATTTATTTATCTTTTGAACCAGTTAACGGATTTGGGTCATCGAGGTATCAATCGACGCGTATTTTTGCCCCAACGGCTCCACAAGCTGCGATCATACAAATTTTTCCCCTCCCACTTACACCCCCGTATCTCATGACCCAGGTGAATTAGAAAAAGTTTTAGTATGACATTTTGAAAGGACTAAACCTTTCGATCAATATATAACTTGATCTGATCGGACAGTCGTAGCAAATTTTCCAACTTAGCTGTATATATAGTAAGTCGCCTTTCGCACCCTTCGTGCTGCTTTCGTCACTAACGCGAACTGCCTTCCGCAGTGATTCTTTGTCCAGTACATTCATTGTACAGGCCAAACCGCTCAAGATACAAATTTGAAATTTTGGGAAAATAAACTTAAGATAATTTCATTGTTTGATAACAGCGATTTGGAAAATTCGACCTACAAGTGCGTCAAAATGGAGGTCAAAGTTCACATGTGTTTTCAGTTTACATGTAGTAGAGTTTGGTCAAGCGCGGCATTCAGTGGAAAAGTAATGCAGATGATGATCTGTTACTCTCACGCGCAAGGCTTTACGGGTTCAAGACCTGCCGGTTCAGCACAGGCATATATTCCTTTTTTTAAATTTATTGTTATTCGTGTTTTTAGAATCAAAATAGTAGAGTTTGGTCAAGCGCGGGATTCAGTGGCAAGGTAGTGCAAAGGGCGGTCTGTTAGACTCACGCGCAAGGCTTTTCGGGTTGAAGACCTGCCGGTTCAGCCCAGGCAAATATTACTTTTTTTTTTTTAATTTATTGTAATTCGTATTTTTTAAAATCAAAACTAATATTTTGCTACATTCTGCATTTTTGTTGTTGTTCGTTATGCTTTTAATATTTGCTTTATCTATTAATCTAACACAAAAACAATTTCAAAGGGCTGTATTGTATAATAGGATCAATTGGGTTTACCTATTTCTAAATATATATAAATGAAATTTAAATTTTCTTCTTGTATTAAAAGTTTTTAAAACACCGAACAATTTTTTATTTCCATTCGTTGTGAATGGCAACTGTTAGCATTTGTATCGTATTTGTATTCTTTATTGAAATTGGTTCATTTTTGGTTTTTGAAATAATTTAAGAATGTAATTAAGATCTAGATATTTTCGCTACCAACAGAAAAAATTTATTGTGCAATCCATAGTATTTTCAACATATGTTCATTTTTAATATGGTTAATTTAAAAACATTTTTTCGTTTTAATAAACGATAAACGACTCGTAATTAATGCAGCTATGTAGATAAAATAGAAATGAATATTTAATTAATTTTTTTCGAGTTTTCCTTGAATTTTAAAGCAAAACAAGTGGGCGTGGTACTCTGTACTGAGGTTAATTTTCGACCAATTGTTCCTATGGCCGCTATATGATATATGGAACTAAATTAAACCAAACTTGGTCAGAATGTACAAAACTAACTTATATGCATATTCTAAAAGTTTGGTTAAGATATCTACAAACCACAACTTTACCCAGCCTGCATTCTGGCAGAACCCATTTTCCTCTTACACTCTTTCTCTCTCTCATGCAACAAAGGCTGCTGCAGTGTGCGCGAAATTTGAAATAAAAGATTATGTCTAATTTTATGAGATTTTTAAAGCGGAAAATGCTAAGTGTTTTTTCAAGCAATGATAATAAGCAAAAACTTATTGTATATATGTGTGGGGAATCGGAGATATAAATAATTAAAATTATTAATTTGCAGCTTTCAGTGCTCGGCAACGATGCAAAAGTAGTGCTGCAAAATGATCGCTTGTTCGACTTTATTGCCATGCAAAATTAAATAATTATTTATTAACACAATTATATTTTAATCTAATTGTATTTTTGTATGTGCATAAATTATACATCAAAATATTCATTACATGATATCGATAATATTTTTGTTTATCGCTCGATTTTACGTTCGGTACCCAAAAAATGGGTACTAGTTCGTACTCTCTTTGTGCGCTTACTTTGCGCGCGGCTTGTACATAAACGTATATATGCTGCCTCGCCCGCACGTTCAATTTGCCATGCAGTTGTTTTTATGGAACTTAAACTAATTCCGAAATATCTTCTCTATTTTTGAATCAATCGATTTTAAATTTTTAGGGTCGTTTAACCCGAATAGCCCCAGAGTTACCATACGGTAACTCGCAATATACATTTACTAAAACTTAATTTTTAGACAATATATTAACATTAGACTTACTTTAATATGATATTCTAAGAATAAATTGCTGTCTCCAACACACATCATTAGAAAGGTAAAAGAGAGCTCTTTCTAATTATTAAAAAAAAATCCGGAAAAAAAACACTTTTTCTCGGTAAATTTACGCTCTTATATTTCTTGTTACCATATGGTAACGCTAGTACCGACAGGGTACAGGTTTATTTCCATACATTTTGTTCGCATAAGGGTATTGTTTTGTTCACAAAATATTGCAGCTATTTGATATAGTGAACCGATTGGTTTGACCAAATTTGGTCAGGATGTACAGAACCAACATATATGCATATTGTGTGAATTTGGTTAAGATATCTCAGAAAACAAAAAAGTTTTCCGTACTAAAGGTAAATTTGACCCCGATTGTTCCTATGACAGCTATATACATACGATATAGTACGCCAATTTAAACCAAATTTGGTCAGATATACCAAGGAGGAGCCCCCCTTTTGGATAAATCTTTGTTCATTAGACTTTTTCCCAAATATTTGTATTTGTAGTATTAAGCAAACCTGTACCCTGTTGGTACTAGCGTTACCATATGGTAGCAGCCGAAAAAATGGTCCTATCTATGATCCTGACAAGGACGAAAAAAAATAATATTTTTTTCGGATTCAGTGACCTCAAATTTATCAGTCCTGAAAGTTTCGTAAAGAAACTCGAAAAAAAATTTGCTCAGGGCTATTCGGGTTAATAGGCTTACTTCTCAACTGATTGTTGCGATTTGTGGGCGGAGAAGGCGTGACATCAAAATTTGGACACAACCTTGACCTGAAGTCTTTTGAAGTCTCTATCCCTAATGGTCTCTGAAATCGACGCGTTCAAACAGACGGACGGACAGACAGACGGACATGGCTCAATCGACTCAGCCGTTGATCCTGATCAAGAATATATATACTTAATGGGGTCTGCCACGCCTTCTTCTGTCTGTTACATACATTCACATTATACCCTCAGGGTATAAAAAGCTTATAAAAAGCTGAGCAAAAACCATAATTTTCTTAATTCAAAATTGACACTGGTTTAAATCTAAGACTGTACGAATGAAATATAGATATATTCATTAGCTTTTAGACAAAGTAAAGCTTTTGAAAATCGGTTTTGGCATTCGCAAGTTATGATGACAAAAGTGGGCGTACCCCTAAAAAAAATAAGAAAAAAAGACAGATTTTTTAAAAAATCTAAAAAAAAATTGTGCTATAGAAATAAAATGTTTTTCGTCATTTGTGGCCCCAAATCTATCAAAAAAAGTGGGTTTAGTTCGTTTAATTTTTGTGCTGTTTCCTTAATAATTATCAATATGAATCTATTGATTTCGTTTAAGTTGCTAGATACACATGAAACGAAAACGTAAATGAAAAATTCCTGGCACAGTTTTTTTAATATGAAGTTTGCCAGAAATTTTTATTTTCCACGATGGTGTAGTATCGAGGGCATTTTTAAGGCCCAAAGCTTGCGATTTTCAATATTGTGAAGAAAACACTAGACAACAGTCACAATCCACTCCTTTAACTCACTATTTGGAGTATTGACTCACACTAGACAATAGCAAAAAATAAAAATAAACGAACCAAAGTCACTTTTGTATCATAGGGCCCCATTTGACAAAAATCCACTTTTTTCCTATGGCACAGTTTAAAACTTTAACCAGAAGCTTAAGAGCTATTAATATTAGAATTAAAAAGAAAATACAATTTTTTCTGCGAAGTAAGTATATTTAGACTTAAACAGGGGTGCGACCGAAATGTAAACCAATCGAAACCCAACCAAAAATCAACTTTAGAAGGCTTTAGATGACCCAGACCCATGCTCGATATGATTTTAAAGCTCTACTATTTTGGCAAGAGATTTGCTCAATTTCAGCAATAAACATGGGGGCTCCGCCTTCTGCTCGCTTCGCTCGCGGTGAGGTACGGCTACAGTCGAGCACGCTCGACAGTAGGCTACCCATGTACTCTTTTATAAAAGTTGATTGTTGCCCATTTTCAATGGGCTTAGGGTATAAAAATTACACACGCGAAACTATGAACAACTTTCGGTTTTCTTAAATCACTGTGTTTATCACTGCAGACTACGTTATTAATGCCCCACTGAACTAATATATCACTCGGTGTTACGTTAAACGTATTTAAAATTAATTAGAAATTGATAAATTGGTAAATCGCAAGTCGTAATCGTAACCGCTTGCAATCGATGTAGAGTGCGTCAAGAGTAGCCACAAACTACAACTTCGCTCATCCTGCAATCTGTCAGCACCCATTTTCCTCTATCACTCTCTCCCTCTTACGCAACAAATTTGAGCCTGACAAAGGCTGCTGCAGTGCGCGCGAAATTTGATATAAAAGACAATGTATAATTTTATGAGATTTTTAAAGTGGAAAATGTAAAGTTTTTTTTTACAATGATAATAAGCAGATACTTATTATATATATGTGTAAGAAATCGAAAATATAAGTAATTAAAAATATTGTTTTGCAGCTTTCAGTGCTCGGCAAAGATGCAAAAGTAGTGCTGCAAAATGATCGCTTTTTCTCTCATGCAATTTCATGCATAGCTTTTAGCTTCTGCCCGACTATATTGAAAAATGTGACGTCATAAGGAATTTTGCCATGCAAAAATTCATATTTATATATTAACACAATTATATTTTAATCAAATTGTATATTTGTATATACATAAATTATACATTAACATTTTCATTACATGATATCGATAATATTTTTGCTTATCGCTCGATTCTTATTTGGTACCCAAAAAAAAAAATGGGTATTTTTTTCGTACTGTCTTTGTGCGCGCCTTGCATACAAACGTATATATGCTGTCTCGCTCGAAAGTTCGATTTGCCATGCAAATGTAATTATTGAAACAAAAAAAAACCTCTACACGAGTTAAAATTCTAGTGACGAAAGCAATTTCTGATTTCTGATATCCAATTTTGTGACGAACCAAATTCAGTTTAATCTAAAAATTTTAAATAAAAATATAAATTAATAAAATAAAGCGAAAATTGGCATTGTGCATTGTGAGCAAAATCGGTGAGCTTCTTTGTACATAAAAATTCCTTTTTGCGCAGTGCCGATTGTCAATTTTCGCTTTTTTTTTTATTAATTTATATTTTTAATTTACAATTTTTAGATCAAACTGAATTTGGTTCGTCACAAAATTGGATATCAGATATTTTGGGGCTAGAAATTGCTTTCGTCACTAGACTTTTACCTCGTGTAGAGGTTTTTTTTGTGGGATATCAGAAATTTTTGCAATTGCTTTTTGACATTGTAACTTTATCATTAATGCAGGCAAATAGTAAAATATATTTATTAAGTTGTTAAATGTAGTTCATATTAATAAAAAAAATTTTCTTTCGATTTGCTCGCGTTCCTACAGCCGAGACCCCGTACTTACTGTGAAAAAAAAAGTTTTTAATACTAAGACTTGAATTTCGCCCGATCGGTGCTATGACAGCTATATGATATAGTGGTTCGATTAGAACCAACTTTGGTCAGAATATATAAGTCTAATTTAAATGCATATTCTATTAGTTTTGTTACGATATCTCGTAAAAAAGTTTTTCATACTAAGACTTAATATTGGACCGATTGGCTTTATGATATAGTGGTCCGATAAGAACTAACTTCGGTCAGGATTTTTTAAAATGACTTAAATGCATATGCTATCAATTTGGTTAAAATTTCTCACTAAACAAACAAATTTTTCATACTAAAACCTAATTTTTACCCGATCGGTCCTATGACAGCTATATGATATAGAAGTCCGATTTGAACCAACTTTGGTCAGGATATATAAAACCAAGTAAGATGCACATTGTATCAGTTTGGTTGAGATATCTCATAAGACCAAAAAATTTTTCGTACTAAAACATGGTTTTCGACCGATAGAAAAATGTATTTATTCACTTAACAGGTAATATCTTCCAAACCACTCAACCAAAATTTATGTTTCAAATACCAAAAAACGCGAAATTGTACGTTTTACAACATAATAATTTAATTTAATAATAATAATTTAACAGAAATCGTTAGAGCCGTTTTGTCAAAAATCGCCAAAATGTAAGCTTAAAAACATTATATTACCTGTAAAATAATACCTGAATACTTTAGAAAAAAAGTTTTAAGGTACGCATAAAAGCCCTCAAACATACATTGATTGATATAAAGAACATATTGATATAAAGAACATATCTGTAGCTTCTATGGTTTGGAAACTGTTGAGGTTTCAATTTTAGCGGGATTTAGCGTTTTCCCGCTAAACTAGCAGGAAATTGAAAAAGTCGTAGAACAAAAATTTCTAGATTTTCAAAGAGGAATAAATCCCCATCTTTACATCTAAGCCTTTTTAGAGCTTTGATACAAATAGACAAACAAAGAAACTAACTTTTCATTTCATTTTGAGAAGTCCACTAAAAATTTCAAATCTATTTATCTTTTGAACCAGTTAACGTATTTGGGTCATCGAGGTATCAATCGACGCGTATTTTTGATAAGAATTTTTAGGACTAAATATTCCGATCAATATATAACTTGATCTGATCGGACATTCGTAGCAAATTTTCCAACCTAGTTGTATATATTGTTAGTCGCCTTTCTCACCCTTCGTGCTGCTTTCGTCACTAACGCGAACTGCCGTCCGAATTGATTAAATGTAAATTCCGAAATAGCTTCTCTATTTATGGGTCAATCGCTTTGAAATTTTCAGGGTCGTTTAATACGCATACTTCTCAACTGATTGTTCAGTTAGGGAGTGCTATGTCAAAAATTGCGCCTGTAAATCGTTTTGTGCAATTTGTGGGCGAAGGGGACGGGGCACCTAAAATTGGAAACAAACTTGACCTGCGTATGGTATCCAGGAACCTACATAACAAATTTGAAGTCTCTAGGTCATATAGTACTTGAAATCGAAACCCAAAAGAAAATGGGTACTAATTCGTACTGTCTTTGTGGGCGCCTTGCATACAAACGTATACATGCTGTCTCGCTCGCACGTTTGATTTGCCATGCAAATGTAATTATTGAATTAAATGTAAATTCCGAAATAACTTCTCTATTTATGGGTCAAGCGCTTTAAAATTTTCAGGGTCGTTTAATACGCATACTTCTCAACTGATTGTTCAGTTAGGGAGTGCTATGTCATAAATTGCGCCTGTAAATCGTTTTGTGCAATTTGTGGGCGAAGGGGGCGTGGCATCCAAAATTGGAAACAAACTTGACCTGCGTATGGTATTCACAAACCTGCATTCCAAATTTGAAGTCTCTAGCACCTATAGTATCTGAGATCGACGCGTTCAAACAGACGGACAGCACTAGATCAACTCGGCTGTTGATCCTGATCAAGAATATATATACTGCCACCCCTCCTTTTGCCTGTTACATACATTCTGTCAAACACATTATACCCTTATTTGCCCATTTTCAATGGGCTCAGGGTATAAAAACTTGTTATGCATACAAAGTGTTACTGTTTTAAAAGTGTTAATACATTTCCGAATTTTGTGTAAAAACACATTTTAGAAGCATGCAAAAAATGGAAATTCTTTTGTATTCAATTTACAAACGATTAATTATTATAATTTTTGCGGTAACTAGCTCACTCCCACTCTATCTTTGAGTTGCTTTGTGTTTACATTCTTTATTTTATCGGAGGTTTGTAACCAAGCATTGCTTTTTTCGTTTTCTGTGATCTTGTTTTGCATTGGAATTTCAATTTCCATTCCCTTGTGAACTTTTGTACGACTAGTAAATACCCTTTATTGCCATCAGATTTTATCTGTAATTTCAATAAGTTTCATTTAAATGAATGTTGGCTTAACAACGAAAGTCAAAGATTATCTTGAGAAATGCATTGGCTTGAGATGGCGTTGTGAAACTTGCCAGGACATTGAGGTGCAAGGTCGCAAATATATATAGCGAACCAGAGAAGCGAATGTCGTGATTTCGGGTATGGAACTTGTTCAGTAATTCGTCGTTATTGAATGAGCAATGTAAACGGAAAAAGAGTAGTTCTGCTTTGCGTCATGCGCAGACTTCCTTTTCAATCCCGCAATAAGACCTGGCTCTGCAGCAACTACATACAAATTCTATATCTCAGTCAAGCAATTTATTACTTGACTCAAAATCTACATCTGTATCAAATAGTGTGAGCGTTAATGTTACGCCAGACGTTACGGCAGCTAATCCCTTGACTACCGTACCGCCCCGCCTGTCAAGCCCCTCCAAGGCATTTCTCCTCCGAAACCTAAGAGACATGTTTTTGTCTTTCTAAAGATCTGTCTTCGTTAAGGCTTATTTCCAAAACAAAATACAATATGCTGATATTTCGGTGGATAAATTCCATTTTAATTACCCCAGGGCAATCTTTTTTTTTTTTTTTTTTTTTTTTATTACTTTGCCTTTATTTATTGAATCTTCTCCAAGGGAGACTTACAATAAGTTTATCAAATCTTTCGTTTAAGGCGGGTTTGACTGCACACCGGAGTTAACCGTTGAGCAAGAGGATTTGGGTGCAAAGATAGCTTAATGTTGTAGCTCGCCTTTTGTCTTGCTATCTCATCTTTGACGTATATAACGTTTAAATCTCTATGAATGTTCTCGTTTCGAACATACCATGGTGCCCCAGTGATAGTCCTCAAGATTTTTGATTGTGCTCGCTGGATGATATCAATATTGCTACTGCACGCGTTTATGGTGGAATTGTAAAGTAGGACCTTGTAGTCCAAGCTGAGAGGAGATCGGGGGTTCAAAAGCCAATAGAGATTATTGGCTTTCAGTTTAATCTGCGTTTTTTTGGTTCAAGGTGACGACGCCAGGTGAGCCGCCTATCAAGATGAACGCCAAGGTACGTTACTTCTTTGGCTTGTGGAAGTTGCGTATTAGACAGTGCTAACGGAGGACATGTTTGCATGTTGAGTGTAAACGTGATGTGCTTACATTTTTGTTTATTTATTTTAATACGCCAGTCGGCTAGCCAATTCTCTACTACCCCCAAATGTTCAGCTAGACGTGCTGTTGCTTTAATGGGGCATCTGGAACGACTAAGAATTGCGGTGTCGTCGGCAAACGTAGATGTTGTTAGCCGCTCGTTTATGGGGTTGTCCGCTGTATAAATAACGTATAATGTTGGTCCCAATACACTTCCCTGGGGAACTCCAGCTTCTATAATATGATCATTAGATGTAGTAGTGTTGCATCTCACTGCGAAGACTCTATTGTAGAGGTACGACTCGAGAAGCTTATGAGTGTACACTGGGAGCGTCGATTTGATTTTATACATGAGACCTTCAAGCCACACTCGATCGAAGGCCTGGGAGACATCGAGGAATATTGCGCTGCAGTATTCCCGATGTTCGTTATTGAAAATATCGTGCTCAGAAAAGGTTTTTGATAATATTTGTCAACAACACTTTTGGTCCGAACTTATCTTTGTGGCTGAGTACAAAAGGAAATGCACATCGAAAAAGATCCGCACCCGATCTTATGTGATGGCTCCTCTCTATCTGGTATATCATCAAATGTAGTCTTTAAAAACTAATTTTCTCTATCTTTGTAGCTTAACAAAATGTAAGTAAGCTATCTAGTCTATTTCTTAGCTGTCATTCCATTGATTTTGAGTCACCTGTTTTACTGAGACCTGGCTCAAGCCTGCCACATCAGATTTTTCTATTCTTTCTAGGGCTGTTGATAATATATCAAAATATCAATATATCGACATATTTTTCCAAAACTGATATATTTATATCGTAATATTTTTGTTATTTTGCGATATTTTTTTTGGGATATTTTATGACATTTTTGTGTTGGTCACTCTGTAGTCTGGGTAGCGAGCGAAAACGGCCCCGAAAATATTGAGCTGAAGTTATATCTCAGCTTGCTGGATGCTTCATGGGAAAGTGATCCCTTGTATTTCTGGAATTCGCATAAGGCGTCCATGCCGTGACTTTATAAAATCTCCTTAAGATACATCATCAGCCCTGGTAGATCAGTGCCTTCGGAGCGGTTGGTGTTCGCTATAAAATGTGTCATCTGTGACTCTTGTAGCCGATTGACAGATCTGCACATAACGCAAAGCGTATTTTTAAAGTCCGTGAAATCAAAGTATTGGAACTAAAAGTTCGTTCTTTTTTAATATTATATAATTAAGTTCGCTTAGTTATATAGCATATTGATATCAAATATAAAAAAAATTAAGTATCTCATTACATACTAATATTGAAGTAATAAACAATGCATCTTTTTATATAACATGTTTATACAGTGCATTAAGTTGCTTTAATTAAAAGCTAGTTACCTTTAACCGCCTGTGTAAATACTTTTTTAATGCGATTTAACGTTAACAGGGATTCAGCGAAGCTCGCTTTTTAAGCCCGTCGCTTATTTTTTACGCTGTTTTAAAAATACGTTTAAACACTTATCGCTTTAAAAATGTACTACAAGACCGTATGGTCGTATATACAAATACTTAGTGCCATTGAAAATGCAACGATATGCTGAATATTTAATAAGTACACAATAAAAAAATGTGTTATAAGAACTTACGGCTTACGTTAAAATCAGGTTTAGCTGCTCTATAAACATGGAAATATACTAAAATTAAAGTTATGAGCAATGTATCTTATTACATACTAAAATAAAAGAAATAAACAATGTTATGTATGTTTAATATATATAATCTATAAATCGTATAATTTCTTCTTGTTGGGCAGAGTATCACTTTTTGTAAGAAATAAGGAAATAATAAAAATATCAAATATATCAAATATATCGATATTTTAAATCGATATATTAAATATCATTTTGATATTTTTTCAAAAAAAAATATATTATCGATACAATATTTCAAAAATATGCGACAACCCTAGTCTATTTCTGTCCATCTTTTTGTGGTGTTGTTTGTCATGATCCACCAAGGTCTGCATGTCTGTCACCGTCAGTCTCCGTCCTTGTCTATCTCCGTCTGTATGCTTGCCTTGTCTGTCACCGTCTGTCCTTGTCATCTCGGTCTATGTGTCTGTATGCTTGTCTTATCAACAGTCACCATAAACTGTTAGCTTCTGTCTTTATCTTTGTCTATCTGTCTAATCTGTATGCTTGCTGCCTACTTCAACGACATTAATAATGGTCGCATTCACCAGGCAGATTTTTTCCCTGATAATTTTTGTGATACCTATGATACTTCTGGTGAACGGCACTGATACCTGAGCATGTATCATAAAAAAAGGCTGCTACTTTGTGCGACTTTACTGCTCCCGTCAGATTTTCTTATCGAAATGCACGAAAACTGCAGCAGCAGTTTTTCAATTACTAATAATTTATTTTAATTTATTGGAAAATTTTAATTTAATTTCCTATCTGAGCTGTTCATAACTTTTATTGTCGATAATTCGATTATCAGGTGTTGGCGAAAAAATGTACATATTAAAGCGTTTACCAGAAAGTATCAGTAGCAAAAAGTTTTTGTTATACTTGATCAGGGAGCATGTTTTCTGGTAAATGCGACCATTGGTACACTCCTGTTTTATCGAATAAAATCAGTTTAACATTCACATTGAAATCGTTACGTTTGCCTTTTTCGCTGAAAATCAGCTGTTATGTTATGTACAGAATTTTGGTATTTTTGTTATCGATGTATGTATTTAATCGACCCTGCGCTTTTATTGAGCCCTGTTAAACCAAATCAGCTGTTCATAAACAAAACAAAATAACAAAAAGTAATTTAACCAAATAAAATGCAGGAAAGCGTTATATAAATTATGTTTGTTATTTGTATTTATGTAATTTAATAGTTATGCATGCTTATTGCATATATTCAATTTTATTAATTAATATTATCATTGAAGAAAGTTTTATTTTATTTTTTGTATATTTATTCATATCTGCTCTCTTTATTTTATCGGCGTTTATAAGCTGCACCTTATACACTTTTCCAAAATCATTAAAACAACACTTTCTTGTTGTGCTCTTAATTGGCGCGCTCATTTTTTTCATTGTTTACTGACGAAAATAGGTTTGAAACCTATTTCCAATACGTAATTGCGAAGAGTGGCTTTAACAGTGCCATGTTATAGTTAACACAACGTTATGCTGATACGTAGCGTTATGTAGCGAGAAGGGTGAACCAAATATCAAACTGAAAATCGTTAATTTATTTAGTGGGATTCCTGAAACAGATTCAGATTTGGTTTTGATTTGGTTTAAGCAAGTCTGAATCAGTTTCAGGAACGATCCTTTATGCACACTGAATTGATCACTGCGGACGGCAGTTCGCGTTAGTGACGAAAGCATCACGAAGGGTGCGAAAGGCGACTAACACTATATACAGCTAAGTTTGAAAATTTGCTACGACTGTCCGATTAGATCGAATTATATACCGATCGAAAGGTTTAGTCCTAACTTACAAAATGGCATACTAAAACTTTTTCTAACCAACCTGGGTCATGAGATACGGTTGTGTAAGTGGGAGGGGCAAAATTTAAATGATTGCAGCTAATGGGGATGTTGGGACCTTTTGGTAATATGCGTCGATTGATACCTCAATCACCCAAATCCGATAACTGGTTCAAATGATAAACAAATTTGAAAATTTTAGTGGACTTCTCAAAATTAAATGAAAAGTTAGTTTCTTTGTTTGTCTGTTTGTCTCTTTGTATCAAAGCGCTAAAGAAGCTTAAATGTAATGATGGGGATTTATTCCTCTTTGAAAATCTAGAAATGTTTGTTCCACGACTTTTTGAAAAAACCGCTAGCTTAGCGGGAAAACGCTAAATCCCGGTACAATTGAAAGCTCAACAGTTTCCAAACCATAGAAGCTACAGATATGTTTTATATATCATTGTAAAGGTGTGTTTGAGGGCTTTTATGCATTCGGCACTGCGTAAAAAGTAATTTTTATGTACAAAGAAGCTCAGCCTTTTAGCTCACAGTGCACAATGCCAATTTTCGCCTTTTTTTTATTAATTTATATTTTTATTTAAAATTTTTAGATTAATCTCGTCACAAAATTGGATATCAGAAATTTTGGGGCTAGAAATTGCTTTCGTCACTAGACTTTTACCCCGTAGGTGTTTTTTTTGTGGTTATTGATTTCGAGAATTTAAAAAAATGGCGGGATGCTATGTTCATGTTATATCGTTTGTACCAGCTCGATGATTCTTTTGTTGTGTTTATTGTTATTATCGGTTTAGTCGATACGATTAATAGGCATTGGCGGTTAAAGAATGTGCAAGGGGGTGGCGACCCTGTATTTTAGATCAGAAAGAGAGGGACTGCGAATTTGATTTTGAAGTAACGGCGAATTTTTTTGGATTTGGGAAAGAAGAAAAGAAAAAGAAGAGATTTTTTTTGGAGGAGAAAAAGAAAACCACGTGGCGGGAGTTCGATTTGATCGGCGAAGAGGATTGGTTGCCTTCTACAGGCACACAGTTTTATTTGAGGAGAGTCGTGCCTTGTGCCGCATCAGCGTGTGTGCCTCATTTGGTGTTACAGCCAACACATTTGTGCTCGCTGGGTGCTGCGACCAAACTTGTGCTGTGTCGGGAATTGTGCCGGGTCAGACGATGTTTGGTGCTTCGACCGACATTGTGCTCCGCATGTGCTGCCCTAGATCTGTTTGTGGTCAATAATTGACTGTTCCACTGTCTGTGCCAGACCAACAAAATTTCGTGCCGTTGCAAAACCTTTGTGGCGTGTTTCGTCCAAAACGAAAGACCGGCTGATTTTTTTGATCGTTTCAACCCGGAGGGGAAACTCTAGTCGTCGTTGGGAATCTCTGGAGGCGTCTATTGACATCAATTCGTCCGAGAGAACCGCAAGGAGCAGCCGTTGTCACATCGTATTAGTAAGTCATATCCGAATTCTCCGCCCAGCGCCGCACAGTGGGGCAGATCCTCGTTTTGCGTTGCAAAAATCATATCTTTTGAACCAGTGAAGATATTTTCAAAATTTAAAAAGCAATTGATAAAAAACTATTTAAGCTTTAAAATGAGTGTTTGCACTGCTTGATAGGCCCACTGATTGATTCAAAGTTTTCGGTCAAAGTTGAAAAATATTTTCAGTGCGTATTTTACATGTAAAATTTAAACAATAAATCTTTTTTTTTTTCGAAATACTAATTTTAATTTTTTTCAACCTTTGAACAGCATTGTTTAATATATAAAAAAGTTTTATTACGCTTGTTACAAAAAAAAAAAAAAATTTAAAAAATTTGAAAATCTGGTATGATGCCTGTCATACCGAAAACGTATGTAATTGTACTGCGCTCTTCCTCTTCTATCACCATCTTTTTGCGAGGTTGTATCAGTTTTTGCCCTATAACTTCCCCAGACGCAGCTGGACGCATGAAAGACCGGGGCTATTTCGTTAGAGAATTGATTAACAAAGACTCCTGTGGTAGTGGGATCGAGTCCAAATGAGTCAAATTTTTGTTCTATTCCATCAAAGTCAAAAACTAGCCTAATTTTAGTGCTTTTTTTAAACATCGCTGGGATTAAAGGTCAACAAGTGAAGAAACAAAATTCTACGGCATTTAATTACAAATGAATGTACTTTTCATATGAAAACAAAAACATAAAGATCGGTCATATAACTTGTCATGAAATCAGCTTTAAAGTTTGCATTTTTTTATAGAATTTTCACATTTTTGCGCGCACTGAAAAATGGGTCAACTTTGAGAGGCTGTCACGACCACAATTTTTACCTGATTTCAAAAATCTTTTGGATTCGTAATCTTTGAAGTTTTCTCTATGCCATTATTACTTTTAACGAACGCTTTCGTCAAAAAAATGATTTTTGCCACGCTTTTCGGCCGCCTGCCCCAGTGTGCGCCGTTGCGACGAAAAGTTGCTCCCGGGGTAAAGATTTTGTCGGCGCCCTCTCCACCCCCTAAAATTTCTTTTTAGCAACACATTTTTTAAGCAAATAAACAAAACAAAGATAATTCCTTTAAAAACATATTAAATTGACAACTCCAATGTCAAAAATGTTTACTAAAATTAATTAAATGTTACTACAATAAAAACTTATAACATAATAAGCTAGCTCGTTACATAAAAATGGGTACTATTAGGTTCGTGACTGATTATGGTATACCAGTTTGAACACTTTATCTCCGAGACTATTCGAGTTAGAGGATCCAAATTGGGTGACAATACTCTAAGGATGTTGACCTATCGGAAGTTAATTTTAAAATTTGGCCAGGCCCACGTCAGCCCATGTGTTTTTAGTTAAATCAAATATTTTAGAATTCTTTGACTTTAATAATGCTGAGTCGTTGCCATTTTATCCGCATATTGTCTGAATTTAACAATAACATCCTGAATACATACTTTAAAAATACATGATAAAATTAAGATTCTTAAACTTTAATTTTATAATGGTTTGTTATTTCTAAAATTGTAAAATTGATTTAAGGTCCCCCAAATTAAGGTATTAATTGTTAGCTTTTATGAAAGCAAATTTATAAATAACTTTACCCATATTTGGAGATATTCGATTGATAGCAAACGGAGACTGCTAAGTTATCAAGAGAGAGCTCTTTGTTTGAGCGAATCAGACGTGTTTTATTTGGCTTCTAAATTTTTATCTGTTTCTGTGAATTATAACACACCTTTCTTATATTTTTTGATCTAAAATTATGCATAAGTGACGAGCTATCGACTTGCTGAGTAAGCTGTAATCATTTGTGCATTGTGGTCCTAATATATAGCATTTTATTTTTGCTAAACTTAGTTTTGCAGTTTCCCTTAAATAATTACATTCTTGTGCGTGTGTTTGTTTGTGTATTTCGGCTTTTGCTTTACACCTCGCTCACACAAGTTTGATGTTATTGTAAGCACAGCGATTGTTTTTGTTTGTGTTTACATCTCCTTATCTCAGTTTCGGCTCTTCGCACATCTTAATACATTTGTTTGTGTGTGTGTTCGCTGTTGCATTTCGTTTATGTTTAGCAGCGCGCTCTAACAAGCGAATTGTTATTTGTTTTGCTCTCTTGTTTAGAGCTTCATTTGAGTGCCTCCCGCTCTATTTAAGTGCGCAATTTCTGCCTATTAAGTATCTGTTTAACCCATGTTGGAAATATGTCGTGCTGAAAAAAAAACCGCACTATCAAGTGTGCTGATGACTCTGAGCAACCGAGATTTATTTATTGTTGGTTGTGTGCGAATATCATGCATGCTGATCTTACAGGTCGAGAATGTGATAATATCATTGCCGTTTCTAAAAAGGAATGTGGTGCAGTGAAATGGTCTTGTCCAGTATGCATCGACATACAAATTGATTTCTCAAGAATGTATAGTTCTGTGAGAAACCAATTCTCAAAACTTAATAAAATGGCTAAGCTTCTTTCCAGTGATTTTGACTCTAGTCTGGAGTTGCTTAGCCAATATAAATTTAGCTCACCACCTGATTCTCAATTTTTATCAGTTACTCAGCCTCCCGTGACTCCATTGGCATCTCGTCAATATCAAGACGCTTCGCCAATTTTGTCTTTATCGCCCTGTCCGGGTATTAATAACCTATTCAATTCTCCTACACCTTCTACAGATGATTATATCACTCAGTCAACTGAATCAGCCCAAGTCATCGTGTCTTCGGTGCGGGCTGGATCTGGTCGGAAGGGTAGACCTCCTCGTACTGCAGCGCCTAGCTATAGAACTGTTAACGTAGTTGCCTCTTCATCTGAGATCCCTATTTTGAATGTTGTTGCTCCTCGTAAGCAAGTATTTGTGTCTAGGTTATCCTCGGACACTACTTGTGAAAATGTGGAGGCATACATTTCTAGCAAAGTCTCTGCTAAGGTCTCGATCACTAAATTTAATATTGCTTCTGCCCGTGAAATAGCATCTTTTAAAATAAGTGTCCCCCACGACTCATTTGCTGTCATTTGTGATCCAAAATTTTGGCCACCTCATATGATTGTTCATGAGTTGAAGCCCAAAGAGCGTAGTAAATCCTTGCCTGTATCGCTTACAGCCGGCAGTTCCAACTTACAGGAGCACTAGACCTGCGGCCCGACTTTGCCTGTATTCATTATCTATATATATTTGAGTAGTATGTCCTTTGATTCTGATATAATTGCTTTGTCAGAAACTTGGTTAAGTCCTACAGTATCTGACTCTGAAGTTATGTCAAATAATTATCTTTTATATAGAAATGATCGACCGACTCGAAGTGGTGGCGTACTTATTGCCACTAAATCGGCACTTCAGTCAGAACGCATTACTTTTAATGTGACTACTGATATTGAAATTGTTGCTGTCAAAGTAACTTTTTCAACTCGATCAATTTTAATCACCTGCTCTTATATCCCTCCAAAAGCTTCTCCTGCAGTTATCTTCAAGTCAAAGACAACGACTTATTTATTGTGCTGGGTGATTTTAATTTGCCTAAAATTTCTTGGTCATTTTTCAGTAGCACAAATTATCTTGTTCCCCTAATCCAAGATAATTTTTTAGAAAACTTGCTTGATCTCTCATTGTTTCAAATAAGTTCAATACGAAATCATAATGATCGAATTCTTAATCTGGTTTTTATTAATGACTTCGCAAGTACTGCCGTCTCTAGGCCATCCCCATTAAGTATCCCTGAAGATTTACATCATCCTACTTTAGAAATTTCTATCTCAATCTCTAAACCTTTTAATCCACCTCTATTATGTCAGCAATCACTTCGTCGATGTTTTCGCAAGGAAAATTATTAATTGCTTAATAAACTTATCCTGGCTACCGACTGGTGCTTTTTAAAGAAAGCGACTGACATCGATATTGCCCTTAGTTCTTTCTATGAGACCTTAAATGCACTCTTAGATGTGTGCATTCCAAATTATGTTCCACCGTCTGGTTCTATAAAGCCTCCTTGGTTTACACCTAGACTGTTTTATTTAAAGAATATTATATCTAAATATTTTTAAAAATATAAGAAGTCTGGTTCGAGTCTTGACTGGTCTAGGTACACAGAAGCCAAGTCGGACTTCGCCAATTTAAACTCGCTATGCTACGAGAATTATCTAACTCGATTCAAAAGACAGTTTTCCCGTGACCCTAAACAATTTTACAAATTTGTTAACTTGAAGCGTAAGTCCCCCAGTTTACCTTCCTCTATTTTTTATGGGATAGATAATGCCAGCAACGACTCTGCAGCCGCTGAACTATTTGCTAACTTTTTTCAATCCACCTATTCTCCAATCTCCACTTCCAACTCATCTTATCCCTATTCTATTTTTCAATCAAACACTATGTTTGCTCCCTCTATTTCTTACAACACTATAATCTCTTCTATTAGCTCTTTAAAATCTTCTTTCGTTCCGAGGCCAGACAACATTCCTAGTTGTGTCCTTAAGGAATGTTGTTCTTATCTTAGCTGCTCCGTTGCATAAGCTTTTTAATCTATCCCTTGAATCTTCAATTTTTCCATATCTTTGGAAAGAATCTTATATCATTTCCCTCCGCAAAGAAGGTGGTAAGTCTGATATTTCGAACTACAGAGGCATTGCAAAGCTGTCAGCCATTCCTAAAAAAAATCCTTGTTTCTTTTTTGCAGCATCAAAGTAAGTTGATCATTTTCCCTGCACAACACGGCTTTATTAAGGGTCGGTCCACTACGACCAACTTGCTTGAGTTTACCTCCCTGTTAAATGATGCATTTTAAGAGAAAAGGCAAACTTATGTCATATACACTGACTTCAGTAAATCCTTTGACTCTGTGAACCATGACCTCTTACTTTACAAACTTAATTGCATTGGTTTCCCCCCCGCCTTTGTACGTTGGGTTTCCACCTACTTAGAGGTAGGAGCCAAAAAGTGCTTCTTAGGTCAACTATTTCGAGTTCGGTTCACGTTACTTCTGGTGTACCTCAAGGTAGTCACTTGGGGCCTTTATTTTTACTCTGTTCACTAACGATCTACCCACTATTCTGTCCCATTCATATACATTAATGTATGCGGATGATGTAAAGCTTATCTTTTCATACACTGACCCTCTTCCTCATAATCGTCTGCAAGACGATTTGAACGCAATTCAACTATGGTGCTCGGCCAATAAGTTGTATCTCAATTGTTCAAAGTGTATGTTCATGACATTTAGTCGTACTAGGCCCTATTTAGGTTCTTATACGATTAACAATACCCCTTTGCAACATATAAAATCTGTAAAGGATCTTGGAGTTTTATTTGTGTTGTTCTTCTTCACTAATTGATTATTGGCGAGATTGATTCTAGTTCCCTTCTGGCCCGCCTCACCTTTTCGGTCCCCCGCAGGTCTACTAGAAATTACAAGCCTTTATTTTTATCTACATGCAGAACTGATTACGCTTCACACGATTCGTTTCGTGTTTTATGCACTACCTATAGTAGCCTCTTTCACGTTGTCTCCTCAGAACTTTCTCTCCCTTCCCTAAAATCCGCAATTTTCCAATACCTATCGTTAAAGCCTTGACCTTACTAATACTATTAACTTGTTTTGTTACTTTATACTAGTCTAACATTCATTCTATTATTATTAACAATACTAATCTTTATTGATCTGATAGGGCTTTTCTGGGTTTTCCCCAATCCTAGCAACAAATGTTGGATCATTTATAATTTTTGCTTACCCCAGATCTAACTTTAATTTTTTTTTCTTTACAGTTCATAATTTATTTTTAATTGTATTTGTATTTTAAATCTTAAACTTAATTTTTATACTTGGTAATATTTTCTTTGCCGACTGCTTTTAGTCGTGCATAAATAAATAAATAAAAAAAACTTGTCCAATTGATGATCGTAAGGCTTAAGATTATTTTAAGTTTGCTGAATAAACGATGTGCTAATGCTGATGTGATGTGAATTGTTAAAAAATCTTTGTCGAATTCATTGTATGCTTTTTAAGTTCACTGTCCAATATGGATTTGGTGTTAAAGCCAGTTTATAAATTCAAATCATCAGAAACAATAAAAAGTGCGTCAAATCTCAATTTTAGTGGCTAAATGATGGGGTCGATTGATTCTAAAAATGGAATTCGAAATGTAGCAGTTTCTGGTATGTTTCTGCTATCATCTGCAGGCACATTTTAAAATTGTTTTCGCACTTTTCGCTGTCTGATTTATTTAATTTCAGGCTCAACCCCTCAAATTTTTTCTATGCTAAAACTCTTTGTGAAATATCGACGCCCCTAATATCTTAGCGCCCGGGCGGTTTACTTTTTTGTCCCGCGGCGTCTCCACAACAGCCTTGAGTCGCACATTTACGGTGCAAATTTGTATATGCCATTATTTATGTTGATGGCAATGTTTCGTTCCTCGTCTGTTGTTTCGTGTAGCAAGGAAGAAATGTACATACCTGAAGTATAAAAGATGTTAGAGATTAAGGATGTTCGACGCGCAATGTATATATATTATGAAATAACACAAATTATACTCATCTGAATATGAAAATGTCCGTCTAATTATTGATATAGGGGGAGAGAAAGCACAATGGCTAACACAGGTTGAAGAAGTGTCCATTCGGTGGCCAACATGAGGGAGATGGAGTTGGGCAGGGCGGGTACGCTTGGGTCCGGAACCGGGATCCTGTTTGGACGAGAGGTGGATCAGTGTTAGGTTTTGTGAATGTTTGTTTGTTTACTTACCGTTTTGTAGTTTATTGCAGGTTTTGCTGTTTATGTTGTGGATTTCTGTCGTCTTTTGTTGTTAGTGATGTGTGGTTCCGTTCGCCACAGCTGTTTGTGTATCGATGCTGTAATCGATTGTTCGGACTGCGGGCCAGGGATGGGACTCTACCCTGAAAACCGATGAGCCACCCGCGCGGCCCAAGGAGAAAAAGCAGTTCGTAACAGGGAAACACAAATTGACAAATAGAAGTGTGAAAACTGTTTTTCTTAGACTTTTTATTAATAGTTAACTTGCAGAATAGTATAATTAGAATAATACTATTTGTTCATAATGCTTAACCTGCAATATTACACATTAACATCTTTATTATCTGCGTCTATATAAGCTATTTCCGTGCATTAGCTTCAATTATCACAGCCCTTTCTTACCACACTTTCCGTATAATTTTTTAAATTTGCCTGGCAGCCCTACACGTTTTGTATGGAGCAACTTTGAACAGAATCGCTTTCAGGAATACCTACATTAAAAAAATATGAAGATATACTTAATTTACTGATCCTATCTAGGAGAATTAATATCCTTAAAGTGACTCCCTTAAAAATAATCGCTGGTACACTAGAACAAATTTTTTTCTTACTTAATAGTGGGTACTGCCTCCACAATTTGAAATATCTTCGACTAGGCGGTCAGGCATTAAAGAAACCAACTTTTCTAGGGTGTTGTGGTCTATTTTGGCCTATTCTTCAATATTTGCCTTTTTGAACTCGACCCAGCTTTCGAATTGGCGTCTATTGCTATTAACATTGCTTGAAAGTATTCCCCAAACATTCTCGATTGGTTTTAAGCAAGCAAGCCATCCTATACGATTAATTTTTTGTCCGCAAAGAACTGCTTTGTCGCTTTGGGAACGTGGCTTGAAGCGTTATACTGTTGAAAAATCCACTCGTCCTCTCAGTTAATTTGGCCAAACTCTATTAATACGTTGTCCATAAGACTTATGTACGAGGGCGGGCTGATAAGTAATCGGCCTTACAAAAAAAAAAAAACATCTTAAACAACCCATAAATATTTTATTCGATTAGTGTTTTCTATCGGCTGATTGCTGAAAAAGTTTTAGGCGTTTTTCTCAACACTGGTAATTTTGGCGGGAGTTTTAGCATGGTCACTTTTGCATTGTCCCCAAAATGAGTAAAATAGAATATCGAGCTGTCATTAGATTTCTGTTTTTAAAAAAGAAATCCAACGATGAAATAAAAAATGAGTTAATCGAAGTTTATGGGGAATCAGCTCCATCGATTTCGACCATTAAATATTGGACTGCTGAGGATAGGCGCGGGCGGACAAGCATTTTTGACGAGGACCGTCCAGGACGTCCCAGGGAGGTGACAACCCCAGAAATGGTAGATAAAGTCCACGGAATGATATTGGATGATCGCCGAATAAAGCTGAGAGAGATTGCTAAGGCCCTAAACATTTCTCGTGAACGTGTTGGAAACGTCTTACACGAATATTTAAATATGAGTAAGCTTTCGTCAAGGTGGGTGCCGCGATTGCTCTCAGTGGAACCCAAACGCAACCGCTTGGTCATTGCGAAGGAGAGTTTGGCATTGTTAAACGCAAATTAGAATGAATTTTTGCGTCGTTTTGTGACTGTCGACGAAACTTGGATACATCACCATACACCAGAAAGCAAGGAACAGTCAAAGCAGTGGATTTCAACCGGAGAAACGGCGCCGAAAAAGGCAAAGATTGGTTTGTCGGCCAACAAGGTAATGGCAACGGTTTTCTGGGATGCCCGAGGCGTAATTCATGTGGATTATCTAGAAAAAGGCAGAACAATTAATGGAGAATACTATTCTAACCTTTTGGGACAGTTCGATTCAGAACTATAGAAAAAAAGGCCGCACATGGCGAAGAAAAAAGTTCTGTTTCACCAGGACAACGCTCCGGCTCACAAGAGCGTTGTTGCCATGATGAAATTGTGTGAACTACACTATGAAATTCTTCCACATCTCCCCTATTCTCCAGATTTAGCACCATGTGACTATTATCTATTTCCAAACTTAAAGAAATGGCTTGGTGGAAAGAAATTTCAGTCGAATGAACAGGTGATCTGTGAAACAAACGCCTATTTTGAGGACCTGGACCAGTCATATTTTATGGAAGGTATAAAAAAATTGGAGGACCGTTGGACTAAGTGCATACGTCTAAAAGGAGATTATGTTGAAAAATAAAAAAAAAAACCGTGTTTTCTTTGGTAGGCCGACTATTTATCAGCCCACCCTCGTATATCTGAGAATTTATTCAAGTTAATACGAGTCACTCTGGTGACCTTCCGTGGTATTAAAATGCGGCCCATACTATTAGAAAGCCACCCCTGGTATTGCGAGCATAGCTTTGCGTTCACGATACAAATATCGCCATCATCATTTTTTCGTCAGGACTATCCAAATTAAATTTTATCTCCTATCAAAAAAATTATGTTTCCCATTCAATTGTCCAAAATTTGTTTTTTTTTCCTGCAAATAGGAGACGCGCCCTTGTATGCCTGGGCAAGAGCCTAGGATTGCGCAACATATTTTCATAGCTAACATTTTTATCGGAACTTATTATTTGCCGAATGCGACGGGGAGTGATCTTAAGAGACAGTTAGGCTTTTATATCCCGTGAACTGTTGTTTATTTGACGTTTTGTTCTTTTAGACACTGTGGAAGGTCGGCTCGTTTTATTGTTTTTTGGTATTTTACCGGGCTTTTCAATATAATTTTGAATAGTAGTCTTGCTTATTTCTTCAATATGGGATATTTCGGTAATACTCTTACCTTCATTGCGCGGATTCATTTAAATATTTTTAAAAATTACGGCGACAACTTCGCTCCATTTCCCACTATTACTATCTTTACGTGTCGCTCTGTACTAAATTACCGTTTATTAAGTTGTAAATAGTTTAATTTACTTGTTCACACCTAGTAAGAATAAACTAGTCACATTTGTTAACAAAAAACTTAAAAAATTGTGTGCCATTAATAATTTCCTACCATGAAAAAAACACGCTTTACAGGACTGTTCGGGAGGTGGGCTTTGCAAGACGCCTGTGCCCGCGCGTTAACAAGTCCTCGCTCGTTGGGCCACTTGAATGTACTGTACGTTTAGTACATCAACGTCAAAACATCTCAAATGAATTATCAGATCTAAATAAGGCTAATGGACAGTATATTCAACGTGTTTGGCAAGAAATACTGGAGAGAAAGAGTGGAGTTTTTTTTAATATGATAGCGCTGCCATCCACGTATCCACAGCGAAAAAGCAGTTTTTAAGACCGAAAAACTGCTCTTTTAGGGTGGCCATCATGTAGTCCTGATTTATACCCAATCAAGAAAGTTTGAAAACTACTTTCGAGACAAGTGTATAAAAACCGGAGCCAATTCAAACCAAGTTTGGTTAAGATAAAGAAGACAAAAAACAAATTTATAATCTGCAAATTTGCTTGAGTTATCTTTAGGAACACAACAAAATTTTTTTATTGTTCCTATGTCACCCGTATGATTAAGTGGACCGATTTCAACCAAATTTGGTCAGGATGTTAGCATAAGACGATACCAACATACATAATTTGTAAGATTTGTTTAAATATATTAAAATCAAAAAAAGTTTTTCTTACTTAAGGCTGATTTTGACCAAACGTTCCTATGGCAAATCGTTTAAATAGGTCCACTCTATCAAATATCTTCCATAATAACGATCGGTCAAAAAACAACAGTTAATATGAAAACCTTTTTTATTTTTAAGATATCTCAACCAAACTCTCATATTATAAATCTTGTATCGTCTTATACAACCTAACCAAATTGGGCGATCGGTCAAGAATCAACCTTCACTTGAAATCGGGTTTGGTAAGTAGCTTTGCTCATATGCTAATGCCGATGTGGTCTGCTTCAACATATGCTGCCCGCAGAAAAAGACGGACTAATCTACGTTTAATTTTAAGATATTTTCAACAAGAAACCTTAGTTCTAAAACCAATTCCTAGTTCCCGCTTTTTGAGTTAAAAACATGTTATTTTTATATTTTTTTTGTCATGAATTATTACCATATCTTATTTTGAGTCCGATCCTGACAAGATTGGTATTAAAACTCGTGTTAGGATCAAGACTTTTAAATACAAAGAAAAATTGTCCTTGCAAGGACTAAAAACGCAAAATTTTTCTACTCAAAAAGCGGGGACTAGGAATTGATTTAAGAACTGTAGTTTCTTGGTAAAAACATCTTCGCCCCCTGCTCGCTTCGCTCGCGAAATTGAAACGTGATAAAGAGGAGCACTTCTTACATTATTCTTGAATAAACTTCTTTTACGCAAATATAAATTACTGCTCTACTACCATTTTTTTTTTGTTCAAAAATCAATGCACCCTAATATGTATATTTAAATATAAACTATACTAGGGGGCTCAGCCCCCTGCTCGCTTCGCTCGCGAAACTGTAACGTGATAAAGAGGAGCACTTCTTATATTATTCTTGAATAAACTTATTTTACGCAAAAATAAATTACTGTTCTACTTCGATAATTGGAAAACTTGTTAGTTAGGACAACCTGGTATTTCGGATACTCAATTTTTGTCTATAAAATATTCTGTAAAACGGGCACCACACAAAATTATTGATTCTGAAATGTGATCATAATAACGTGTTTGTATGTAAGAATAGAATAAACGTATAATAGTAAAAAATTGCAAGTGAAGGCATTTCAACTGCAGTTTCTGTCGTTTAAGAACAAAGGGTCGCTTTTTAAACATTGGCTTTATTCGGCAGGTTTTTTTCTTTACTTCTGATGGATCAGTAATCAGTACCTGCTAAATGAAATGATACCTTCTTATACAAATCAGACTACAACGTTTTTCACCTTTTGTCCGAATCAATTATTATCAGTTATCAGTTATTTGAGAAGAATTTGAAATTTTTAGTTGTTGAAAATTTCCTAAATGTAATAAGTAGTAACAAATTTATATAATATAACATTTTTTGAAAGAGAAGCGAATAATTATATTCACGTAGCTCAAAAAATCTGAGACTTGGCGTGCAAAGCAAATCTGTGAGTTTGGCTGAGATAACTTAAAAAACAAAAAAGTATTTTCATACTAAGGCTTAATATGATCCCAATTGTTCCTATGACAGCTATATGATATAGTTACCCGATTTTGACCAAATTGTTAAATATCGTAAAATGTATAAATATGTTAATATAATGGAATTAAAAAATAAAAATAAAATCTTACCCGGTCTGGGTTCGAGCTGGCGACCCCGTGTCCGTAAGTCTACGGCACCATCCTCTGCACTACCTAAGTACAAAGCCCGCTGGCTGACCAAACGCTGCTATATGTAAATCAAAATAGACGCGAACTTTTACCTTGATTTTGACACACTTGCAGATCAAATTTTCAAAAACGCCGCCTTATCTCCTGATGAAATTATCTTAAGATTATTGCTGCCAAGATTTAATGTCGTACGTCAAACCGTTTGGCCTGTGCAATGCTAATTCAGTCAGTCAGTTGGAAAAAGAGATTTATATATAAAGATAGATGAGCCAATTTTATTAAAACGAAAAAATGTTTTTAAATTAACCAAATTATTTCATTCCATTTAGTCCAAAGCTTAAAAACTCTTTTTTGCGATATTAAAAATGAACATATGTTGGAAAATCCGTGCATTGTATAATACATTTTTTCTGTTGGTAGCGAAAATATCTACCGAGACTCCAGCATTCACCAATTCAAATACGATACAAATGCTAACAGTTACCATTCACAGCGAACGGAAATAAATAATGTTTAGTGTTTTGCAAAACCTTTAATCCAAGAAGAAAATTTAAATTTCTTTAATTCATAGTTAGAAACAGCTAAACCCAATTAATCTTGTTATCAAATTTTATTACTGCTATGAACATTATGGTCGCAGCCTGTTAACAGCAGCTGTGCCATCTGTTGAACAATTTTTATGCTGTAGCCCTGCTACAGCAGCTTTGGCATCTGTTAAACATATTTTATGCTGCAGCCCTTTGATTTTGTTTTTGGGAAATAAATAGATATTTGCCTGGGCTGAACCGACAGGTCTTCAACCCGTGAAGCCTTGCGCGTGAGTCTAACAGACCGTCCTCTGCACTACTTTGCCACTGAATGCAGCGCTTGACCAAACTCTTCTACATGTAAACTGAAAATACATGTGAACTTTGACCTCCATTTTGACGTACTTGCAGGTCGAATTTGATGAAATAATAGTTTCAAGGTCGTACGTTAACCCGTTTGGGTTGTAGAATTTGAGTCAGTTGGACAAAGAGATTTAATATATACTATATGAAATTCAGCGACCTTGTATTAACAATATTTATGATCACCAAAATATAACAAAATTCGATAGGTATCACTGCGGACGGCAGATTAAACTGAATTTTGTTCGTCACAAAATTGGATATCAGAAATTTTGGGGCTAGAAATTGCTTTCGTCACTAGACTTTTACCTCGTGTAGAGGTTTTTTTTGTGGGTAAAATATTACTACCGATTCGAAAAAGAATAAAATTAAAATGCCATTTAAAAATTGCGCTTAATTTTTGTTTTTCAGTGACAATAATAAGTTTTCAATTAACATGCTATTAATCTTCTTCAGATGGAACCACCACGTCGACGCATACCAGAGTTGAAACAGCGGCCCAAATCGGGCAATTGGAGCAGCTTTCACGGAACCATGTCTTCATCATTAATTAAAAGTCAAATACTTAACAGCAGTTATAATGAGGCACTCTCTGAAGGAGCCAATTACAATGCTCATTCGAGTGGACTGGATACCCCAAGTCTAGTTGATTTAAAAGCACACAGCAATGAGTCACTAGATCACAGCGATCCTAAAGTCAAAAAGGAGGAAATTGATCGACTTAACAAACAGCTTAAAATTTTCGCCAAGAAACAGGAACAATTGCTACGCGTTGCATTCTATTTACTGTTAAACATGGCTGAGAATGTTAAACTGGAAGAAAAAATGCGTCGAAAAAATATTGTTAAGATGCTTGTTAAAGCACTAGATCGCCAGAACATTGATCTACTTTTGCTTGCTAGCACATTTCTCAAGAAATTATCTATTGTGGGCGACAACAAAGATGCGATGTGTGCCTTAAACATTGTCTCGAAATTACCTCGCCTTTTTCAAAATGCCCATACGGATCTGGTGCAGGTCACACTCAGACTTGTCTTTAATCTGTCATTTGATGGTGCGCTGCGTCGCAAAATGATTGCAGCTGGTTATTTGCCTATGCTGGTAAAATTTATCAACGATGAAAAACATCACGCCTTTGCCGTAAAAATACTTTACCACATGAGCCTTGATGATAAAGTTAAGGCAATGTTTACTCATACGGAGTGTGTGCAAATGGCGACTGATGCTATAATTCTGAATCTTAACGTAAATGTTGATCCGGATCTTATGGCGCTGTGCATTAATCTGTCACTAAATCGGCGCAACGCTCATATTATGGTTGAAGGTCAGCGGTTGCACAGCTTAATGGACCGTGCCTTTAATTATCAAGATGCTTTATTGATGAAATTGTTGCGCAATATATCTCAGCACGAGTCCTTGCAGCTGCAGTTTATTGACTATGTGGGGGATCTTGCTCGGATTCTGACTATCTGTGACGATGAAGCTTTTATTGTAGAGTGCTTGGGGATACTCGGAAATCTTGCGCTTACCGACATTGATTACTCGCAAATACTTCAAAATTTTCAGCTTTTACCGTGGATTCGTCAGTTGTTAGTGCCTTGTGCACGTTTGGACGATCTAGTACTCGACACTATTGTCTATCTGGGTACTTGCGCTTGTGATGAACTTTGTGCGCTGCTTTTCTGTCGTGCTAAGGTCGTTCTTTCATTAATTGAGCTACTAAAAGCTAAGCAGGAAGATGATGAGATTGTGCTACAAATCATTTACGTGTTTCAGCAAATACTTCGACACGAGAGTACGCGTGAATACATGGTCAAGGAAACTGAATCACCGGCTTATCTCATCGATCTTATGCATGACAAAAACGAGGCAATACGCAAAGTTTGCGATTATTGCCTGGACATCATAGCCGTTAGTAATTCTGAGTGGGCTAAACGTATCAAGGTGAGAACAACATAAAAAATTAACAGAGATCCGCCGCACAACCCATTTATTTTTAAAACTTCACACGAAAAGCCAGTATATATATTTGTTGGACGATTAATTTTTTTTTAATTTAACGACGACCTTTATGTTAAGCAAGATAGCTCACCACCGCATAGTTTTCTCAAAATATATGCACTTATTGCGGTTTAAGTTTAGAAGGTCGTTAATTTTACGAAACGGTCTCTACACTTGTCCGGCAAATTGTCATTGGAATATTTTCTCGGTTATTATGTAGATTATGTAGTGACAGACACGTTTCTTCAAATTTTAAAAACGAGTGATCATCTCTAGTTGAGTGCGGGCACCCTATATGAAATTAAAAATATTAGTCTAATATGTAAAGATATTCATACTGTATATGTGCTCAATCTTATTTAATTGTTTTGTTAATGCGCAGCTGGAAAAATTTCGAAATCATAACTCGCAATGGCTCTGCATGGTAGAGTTGCAGCAGGATCGTGATAACGAGCAGGATGATGATAATGATCTAGACACTTATTTACGATCAGAATACCTGGACAATTGCGATCTCTACAATAGCTCAAACATAAACGAGCACAACAACGACACAAATAGCAACAATAGTAATAATCCAGGCAGTCCAACTATGTCCACTTATAGCAGACCAGTCAGCACGTAAGTTAATCGCACACCAATTTGTTTAAGAGTATATCATTTATAAGTCTGTAGGTATCGGCGCAGTCAAGATCTTGATGAACTGTATAATATAACCTCCAGCTGTAAATCGCAATGCTGTAACCAGGGCGCCAATAATATATTCATGTACAATCAGCAGAACACAATTGAATTGAATGAAGAGCCGATATAGACAACACATTAAATAAATTACTTACTTACAACGCAAGATCAACAATTTCTATTTTTAAAAGAGTCATATTTTAGTATTTATTTATATGTTTCTTAGTTTACACATAATTTACGCCTGACGAGGATTTTATCCTTAGTAAAAACATCTTCACAGGCATATTTTTTTGTATATTGTATAAAATCTAAGCATTCATGAATGTACATTATTTAAATATTAATTAATATTATTAACTTTTTATCATTAATTTGCCATTTAAAGGGCGATATAAATGGTTTGCTTAACATGATAAAATAATGTTGTTGAATTAACGATTAGTTTAAATCATTGAACTATTTATTTTTAACAAATAACAAATCATTAAACATAAAAAATGAATTATTTTTAATCAACTATTGATGAGAATAAATGCTAACGATTATAATTATGAATATATTTTGAATTTGAGTCTTTTTCTACAATAATTCTATGTCTTTGACTTACGAGGACGGCTCAAAATGTTTTAAGCCTGACAATGATATAACAGTTTTATATATTTTTATTCAACATAGTCTTCTAGGTCAGAAAATTTCTTCCAGAAATTCTTTTACCACTTTAACACCTCTAAATATTATGCGCCGTACTGCTTATCCTGTGATAGCCACCTCATTCGATGAAAATGAGGTGTTTTCATGTATTTTTGACATGGCAACTGCTGATGGTGCATTATTCTGGATAAACAAACAAGGTATCAAACCCGGTAAACATCGTGACATATTCAAAATATGACAAACCCGGATTTTAGTCACCTAGGTGATCTCAGCTGTCTTTCTTACTTTGATTCGGCAGTCGCTCCAAACCATTTGTTGGATTTTGGCAATGCTTTCGTCAGTGATTAAAGATTTTGGCCGTCCTGGAAGCCTCTCATCTTCTGAGCTCAGGTCTACATAAACCTATTGTACAACGTGTTTGGCAAGAAATGCTGAAAAGAAAGAGTGGAGTTTTTTTAATAGGATAGCGCTGCAATCCACGTATCCACAGCGATAAAAACAATTTTTAAGGAACGAAAAATTGTTCTTGTCCTGATTTAAACCCAATCAAGTAAGTTTGAGAACTACTACACAACAAAATTTTTGTACTAAACCTTAATTCTCGACAACTTGTTCCTATGTCACCCGTATGATTAAGTGGACCGATTTGAACCAAATTTGGTCAGGATGTTAGCATAAGACGATACCAACACACATAATTTGTAAGATTTGTTTAATTATATTAAAATCTAAAAAAATTTTTCTTACTAAAGACTGATTTTGACCGAACGTTCCTATGGCAAATCGTTTAAATAGGTCCACTCTATCAAATATCTTCCATAAAAACGATCGGTCACAAATCAACAATTAGTTCGAAAATCTTTTTTAGTTTTAAGCCCTTTGAGATTTTGTGCGAGATCAGCACAAAAGAATAACAATGATAAAGCTGCATAGCAAGCAACAACAAAAATGCAAAATGTTGAAATATTTTATTTTTGATTTTAAAAAGTATTAAAAGAAATAAATTAAAAAATAAAATATTGCTTGGTCTGCCTGAGTTTGAGCCCACGTTGTCGTGGGCGTGAGTCCACGACACCATCCTCTGCACTATCTAGGTTCTTAACCCGCTGGCTGACCAAACGCTGCTATGTGTAAATCGAATTTAATGCACTTATAGGGCGAATTTGCCAAAGTGCCGTCTTAAACGCTGATAAATATGTCATATCTGTGTTGTGTTAAAATTTCAAACTTGTATCTTGAGCCGTTTGGCCGGTACAATGCTCAGTCAGTTGGACACACAACTTTATATATATAGATAACATTTTTTTGAAAGAGAAACGAATAATTATATTCACGCTGCCCGCTGCCTCTGCAATTCGACTTTGGGAAATTCGCCAGATTTGGCGGGAAAAAAACAGATTTGGCGGAAAAAACTAGATTTGGTCAACAAATTTGAGACGTAGCGTGCATAAGCAAATCTGTGAGTTTGGTGGAGAGCCTTGATGACAAAGTTAAGTCAATGTTTACTCATACGGAGTGTGTGCAAATAACGACGGATGCTATAATTGTGAGTCTTAACGTAAAGGTTGATCCGGATCTTATGGCGCTGTGCATTAATCTGTCACTAAATCGGCGCAACGCTCATATTATGGTTGAATATTATGGCAATCGCTGACCGATTGCACAGCTTAATGGACCGTGCCTTTAATTATCAAGATGCTTTATTGATGAAATTGTTGCGCAAAATATCTCAGCACGAGTCCTAGCAGCTGCAGTTTATTGACGATGTGGTGAACTTTGTGCGCTGCTTTTCTGCCGTGCTAAGGTCGTTCTTTCATTAATTGAGCTACTAAAAGCTAAGCAGGAAGATGATAAGATTGTGCTACAAATCATTTACGTGTTTCAGCAAATACTTCGACACGAGAGTACGCGTGAATACATGGTCAAGGAAACTGAATCACCGGCTTATCTCATCGATCTTATGCATGACAAAAACGAGGCAATACGCAAAGTTTGCGATTATTGCCTGGACATCATAGCCGTTAGTAATTCTGAGCGGGCTAAACGTATCAAGGTGAGAACAACAAAAAACTAGTCGGCCGGTGCTACAGTCGATCATACTCGACTGTCGGAGACCACGCACTTGTTATTTAAAAGCAGCCACTTCTAAAAATTAAATAATATTTAAGATAAACTTAAATTCTTATATATAACATAAATGTAAATCTTTAACAGAGATTAAATTAAAACTACATGTTCAATATGCAAAATGTTGTTATAAATAAACTAACCAACACTTAAGTCATATAGTAACAAATTTGAAGCTCAAAATTTAATTAAATAATAAATTTGAATCAAAAAAAGTTAACAGATAAATTTATTAAAAACATAAATTTACATACTAAATTTATAAAACATCACTGCGGACGGCAGTTCGCGTTAGTGACGAAAGCAGCACGAAGGGTGCGAAAGGCGACTAATTATATATACAGCTAAGTTGGAAAATTTGCTACGACTGTCCGATCAGATCGAGTTATATACCGATCGACAGGTTTAGTTCTAACTTACAAAATGGCGTACTAAAACTTTTCTAACCAACCTGGGTCATGAGATACGGGGTGTAAGTGGGAGGAAAAATTTTGATAATTGCAGCTTATGGGGCCGTTGGGGCTTTTGGTAAAATTTTTTATTTTTTAAAAATTCTAATTAAAAATACGCGTCGATTGATACCTCAATCACCCAAATCCGATAACTGGTTCAAAAGATAAATAAATTTGAAAATTTTAGTGGACTTCTCAAAATGAAATGAAAAGTCAGTTTGTTTGTCTGTTTGCATCAAAGCGCTAAAGAAGCTTAAATGTAATGATGGGGATTGATTCCTTTTCAAAAATCTAGAAATGTTTGTTCTACGACTTTTTCAATTTCCCGCTAGTTTAGCGGGAAAACGCTAAATCCCGCCAAAATTGAAACCTCAACAGTTTCCAAACCATAGAAGCTACAGATATGTTCTATATATCATTAGAAAGGTGTGTTTGAGGGCTTTTAGGCGTACCTTTAAACTTTTTTTCTAAAGTACTCAGGTAACATTTTACAGGTGAAATAAAGTTTTTTAGCTTACATTTTGGCGATTTCTGACAAAACGGCTTTAACGATTTTTGTTAAATTTTAATATGTTGTAATACGTACAATTTCGCGTTTTTTGGTATATGAAACATAAATTTTGGTTGAGGGGTTCGGAAGATATTACCTGTTAAGTGAATAAATACATTTTTCTATCGGTCGAAAATCACGTTTTAGTACGAAAAACTTTTTGGTTTTATGAGATATCTCAACCAAAATGATACAATATGCATTTAGCTTGGTTTTATATATTCTGACCAAAGTTGGTTCAAATCGGACTACTATATCATATAGCTGTCATATGACCGATCGGGTCAAAATTAGGTTTTAGTATGAAAAACTTTTTTGTTTAATGAGAAATCTTAACCAAACTAATACAATATGCATTTATCTTGGTTTTATATATCCTGACCAAAGTTGGTTCAAATCGGACCACTATATCATATAGCTGTCATAGGACCGATCGGTCCAATATTAAGTCTTAGTATGAAAAACTTTTTTGTTTTACTAGATATCGTAACCAAACTAATAGAATATGCATTTATTTAAGACTTATATATCCTGAACAAAGTTGGTTCTAATCGGAACCACTATATCATATAGCTGTCATAGGACCGATCGGGTGAAATCCAAGTCTTAGTATGAAAAACTTTTTTTTTTTCATAGTAAATTCGGGGTCTCCGACAGTAGAGTATGCTCGGCTGTAGCAACGCGAGCAAAGCGAGCAGGGGGCGGAGCCCCCTAGTTTTTCTTTTTAATTAAAGAAAAAAAATTTTTTAAATAACTAAATTTATATATTTTACTATTTGCCTGCATTAATGATAAAGTTACAATGTGTTACAATTGCAAAAATTTCTGATATCCCACAAAAAAACCTCTACACGAGGTAAACGTCTAGTGACGAAAGCAATTTCTAGCCCCAAAATTTCTGATATCCAATTTTGTGACGAAAAAAATTGAGTTTAATCTACAAATTTTAAATAAAAATATAAATTATTAAAAAAAAAGGGAAAATTGGCATTCGGCACTGCGCAAAAAGTTATTTTTATGTACAAAGAAGATCACCCTTTTTACTCACAGTGCACAATGCCAATTTTCGTTTTTTTATATTAATTTATATTTTTATTTAACATTTTTAGATTAAACTGAATTTTGTTCGTCACAAAATTGGATATCAGAAATTTTGGGTCTAGAAATTGCTTTCGTCACTAGACTTTTACCTCGTTTAGAGGTTTTTTTTGTGGGATTAAATTTACATAGAATTTTAACATGACATTTATATAAATGTCAAAAATTATTTAAATAAAATTATTAAACATATATTCAATATAATATGTCGATATAACATTTATAAATAATAATTTATAAAATTTTTGAAGTTAAATAATAATTTGAAAAAAATTAAAAAATAGCTAAAAAATCGGGTAAAAAAAGTTGTCCCCGGCGGGAATCGAACCCGCAACAAAACTTCAAAAAATATTAAATGACAGAGGTTTAACATATTGAGCCAGACTTGCACATATCCGTTTAGCCTCCCAAATTGCCATATTACTTCTTTTATTACTCAATTACAAAATTAAAAAATTTTATTTTAGCCTTTAATCATCTTAATAATACATTTATTTATTTTAAATGAAAAAGAAAAAAGAATAAAAGTTTAATGACTTTCGCCCACGGCAGAGCTCGAACCCACGAATTTTCTGACCTCCCGTATCGTAGCACGCTACGCCACAGAAGCACATGACTGATCGGAAGCAAATTTGTTATGTAATAAGTTAACTCAATTTTCATGTTATCAAGTTATTCAAGATTTAATTACTTGCCAACGCTCCCTTATCAAATCAAACAGTAAAATTTATTATTTGAATATCTTGACTATTTACTGTCCGATCGAAGTGAAATTTTCTGAAAAAATCCAGAATACTTTTCTCTTTGTCTATGCAAAATCTTAAGTCTCTAGCTTTTTAATTGCTCTTTCAATTTGGATATTAAATTATTTTTTAGATTTGTAGGCGGTTAAGGGGGCTTGGCCAAATTTTGTAACATACTTCATCTGCCTGCAATATAGAGCAACCTCCATACCAAGTTTGGTGTCTCTAGCTTTTAAATTGTTCTTATAATTTGGATATGAAATTTTCTATGTCGATTTTTAAGAGGTAAAGGGGGCGTGGTCGAATTCTAAAACAAACTTGATCTGCTTGCAGTACAGAGGAACCTACATACCAAGTTTAGTGTCTCTAGCTCATATAGTCTCTGAGATCTAGGACATTGCTATATCGACTCGGCAATTGATGCTGATCAAGAATATTTACACTTTATAGGGTCTGCCACGCCTCCTTCTGCCTGTTACGCACATTTTTTTTAAAACAAACTTAATAGACCCCTGTACTTTTTTTTAAGTACGGGGTCTAAAAATAACAGAGATCCGCCGCACAACCCATTTATTTTTAAAACTTCACACGAAAAACCAGTATATATATTTGTTGGAAGATTAATTTTTTTTTAATTTAACGACGACCTTTATGTTAAGCAAGATAGCTCACCACCGCATAGTTTTCTCAAAATATATGCACTTATTGCGGTTTAAGTTTAGAAGGTCGTTAATTTTACGAAACGGTCTCTACACTTGTCCGGCAAATTGTCATTGGAATATTTCCTCGGTGATTATGTAAAATCACAAACTGTAGCCGCAATAGTGACAGACACGTTTCTTCAAATTTTAAAAACGAGTGATCATCTCTAGTTGAGTGCGGGCACCCTATATGAAATTAAAAATATTAGTCTAATATGTAAAGATATTCATACTGTATATGTGCTCAATCTTATTTAATTGTTTTGTTAATGCGCAGCTGGAAAAATTTCGAAATCATAACTCGCAATGGCTCTGCATGGTAGAGTTGCAGCAGGATCGTGATAACGAGCAGGGAGATGATAATGATCTATACACTTACTTACGATCTGAATACCTGGACAATTGCGATCTTTACAATAGCTCAAACATAAACGAGCACGACAATGACACAAATAGCAACAATAGTAATAATCCAGGCAGTCCAACTATGTCCACTTATAGCAGACCAATTTAGCACGTTTGTTAATCGCACACCAATTTGTTTAAGAGTATATCTTTTATAAGTCTGTAGGTATCGGCGCATCTTTAATTATTTACCTTCGGACCGTGCAGACGTGTTTCTTTAAAGCGCTCCGAATTAATCAAAATTGATGCGCACGATCATCCATTTAGTTTTGAAAGTGTTATTAAACAAATATATAAACTTTAAGCAAATCAAATAGAATTTGAATTGATCAAGTGTTAACTTCAATGAGTCACTACGATACCCGTGCCTAACGTCAGCGCGAGCAAGACGAGCGGCGACTCTCTTTGGCCAAAAATAACGCTTACTTTAGCTTTGTCTCAGAAGCAAAACCAACAACGCAACACACAACAGCCAAAAAATCAAAGCAGAACCTCTAAGCCGTAGAAGATGTGAGAGCGCGTTCTTGCTATCCGATTTTACCAACTACAACTCCAAAAACCTGGAGCGAAGAGTGTGCCTCTCCATTACCGACCCCCTCACCGCGGAATCCACTATCACCACCAAACTTGCCCGTACAAGTCGCTGCTGCTAACGCTACGGCAACAACGTTAACTGTGTCAACAGTCGTCGTACCATCTTTGCTGACCAAGCGCAAGCTCTTTCAACTACTGCTTCGATTGCAAGCGCAGCGTCAAAAGCAACGGGTCCGGCTAGGCAGACCGGAATGGATCGCTACATTCAAATAAAGCGAAAACTTAGCCCACAAAAAATACGGGAAAATAAATCAAAAATTAATCGCGGTGACTCAAACCAAACTGCTGGAGACCCAGTAAACACCATCAATAGGTTTGCACCGCTGGCTGATACTGTCAACGACCAGCCTACCAAAGCAGGAAATGGAGCAAAGAAACTAAAGCCCCCACCTATATACATCCGGGAAAAAAAATCCAACGCATTCGTGAACAAGATCGTTGACCTAGTAAGAAACAACAATTTTCATGTCGTTCCTTTAATTAAAGGGAACATTCACGAAATCAAGCTTCAATCAAAAGACGAGGAGCATTTCCGTAAAATCTCCAAGTATCTAAATGAAGCTAAGAAAAACTTCTACACTTATCAACTAAAAAGCAGCAAGGGCCTGCAGGTTGTACTTAAAGGTATTGAACCGGATGTAACCCCTTCCGAGGTCGCAAGTGCGTTAAAAGAGAAGGGCTTCCTCGCTAAGAGAGTTACAAATATTTTAAACAAAAGCAAAATACCGCAACCTCTCTTCAAAGTTGAGCTGGAGCCAGATAGTAAAGCTCCAAAGAAAAATTAAGTGCACCCGATCTACAAACTACAGCTCCTGCTGCATCGCCGGATCACTGTTGAGGAACCACACAAACGGAATGGTCCAGTTCAATGCTCAAACTGCCAGGAATATGGGCATACCAGGACGTACTGCACGCTGCGTTCGGTATGTGTAGCTTGTGGAGACTCCCATGGCCCTGATTCCTGCCAAGTCAACAAGAATGACCCTAGTACAAAAAAGTGCGGAAACTGCGGTGGAAATCACACAGCTAATTACAGAGGCTGTCCAGTGTACAAGGAACTAAAAAGCCGCATCCGACGTGTACCAACAGCACGCCATCCGCACCTGCCAGGTGCAACTGCAGCTTCCCAAAATACACCCGACGTCTCCTTCGCCAAAGCAGCCAGGTCCTCATTTGGTCCCGCAAACACTGTCAACGGCATATCTTTCGCCAATGTTTTAAAATCTGGCCTTCAAAAATCAGCTCCCTCAGCAGCGCCCCCAAGGGTAATACAAGAAGATTCGAGTATGGATAACGCGCAGCAGCCCATGCAGCAGTCACAAAGCCCTATTGAAACGATGATTTTCACCCTACAACAAAGTTTGATGGAGTTCATGTCGTTTATGAGATCAACTCTGCAAAATCTTATGCAAAATCAAAACACCTTGATACAGATGCTTGCATCTCAACAATCCAAATAACCAATGGCGCCTCTACGAATATCTCTGTGGAACGCCAACGGTGTTTCACGGCATAAACTTGAACTTACCCAATTCCTATACGACAATTACATTGATGTAATGCTGCTGTCTGAGACGCACCTTACTAACAAATATAACTTTCAAATACGTGGATACATATTCTACGGCACAGATCATCCGGATGGAAAAGCACATGGCGGAACCGGTATTCTAATAAGAAACCGCATCAAACACAAAAGGTTTGCGGCAAACTACCTACAAGCCACATCTATAATTGTACAATCGGACATCAGCAATCTTACTATCGCAGCTGTATATTGTCCTCCCCGCTTTACAATCTCTGAAGATCAATTCATGCAATTCTACAATTCACTGGAACAGCGATTTATAGCAGTAGGAGACTATAATGCGAAACACCCGCACTGGGGCTCTCGCCTTGTGACCGCAAAAGGAAGGCAGCTATACAACGCAATCATAAAGCCAAGCAACAAACTCAACTATGTTTCCCCGGGTAGTCCTACATACTGGCCAGCAGACCCCAACAAACAACCAGACTTAATAGATTTTGCTGTGACAAAAAACATCCCACGCAATCTGATAAGCGCCGTAGCACTTTCGGATCTTTCATCCGACCACTCCCCCGTGATATTAAATCTACTCCAATCCCCGGAATATGTGGAATATTCTAATAGACTCACAACACACAGAACCAACTGGCTCAAGTACAAGAAATACGTTAGCTCTTCCCTCGATCTTGCTCCGCAGTTCAACATCGAAGCGGACATCGACTGCTCTGCGGACTTATTAGAATCAGTACTTGTTGCAGCAGCTAAGATCTCTACTCCACAACGCGCGCATGTGCAGACGAATAAACGTAAAGCTAATCTTCAAATAGAACAACTTGTTCTGGAAAAGCGACGATTGCGATGTGAGTGGCAGTCTCACCGGTCGCCATCTACAAAACAACGCTTTAAAGATGCTTCACGCAGACTCAGCAAAGCTCTTAAGCATGAAGAAGCAGATGCCCAACGCCGCTACATAGAGCAATTATCACCAACCAGTACCAAGCATCCTTTGTGGAGGGCTCACCCTACGCTAAGTGCGCCGATCGTAACAGTAACGCCTATAAGAAACTCCTCAGGCTGCTGGGCCCGTAGCGACAAAGACAGACCTAACACATTTGCTGCTCACCTACGTCATATATTCCAACCAAATCCCGCAACAAATTCGTTTTTACTATCATCCTGTGTATCTGATAGTCCTGGCGAACCTGAACCACCTGAATTTCGTCCAAATGAAATTGTAAAAGTCATCAAAAAACAGATGAAACCAAAGAAAGCTCCAGGCTGCGATCTAATAACTCAAAAATGATCATTGAACTTCCAAACTGTGCTATTTCCTCATCTGTAAACTTTTCAACGCGATTACAACCATCGGCTACTTCCCAAAAAAATGGAAGAAATCGGTCATTATAATGATTCCCAAACCAGGAAAAGACCATACAATACCATCATCGTACAGACCAATTAGCCTACTACCGTGCTTGTCTAAGCTTTTTGAAAAATGCCTCTTGACGCGCATAATTCCTCATCTGAGAACACACAACACAATCCCAACACATCAATTTGGCTTCCGAGAAAAGCATGGAACTATCGAGCAAGTTAACCGAATAACATCAGAAATACGTACAGCATACGAACATCGGGAATACTGCAGCGCAATATTCCTCGACGTCTCAGGCCTTCGATCGAGTGTGGCTTGAAGGTCTCATGCATAAAATCAACTCGACGCTCCCAGTGTACACTTATAGGCTTCTCGAGTCGTACCTCTACAATAGAGTCTTCGCAGTGAGATGCAACACCACTACATCCGATGATCATATTATAGAAGCTGGAGTTCCCCAGGGAAGTGTATTGGGACCAACACTATACGTAATTTTACAGCGGACATCCCCATAAACGAGCGGCTAACAGCATCTACGTTTGCCGACGACACCGCAATTTTAGTCGTTCCAGATGCCACATTGAAGCATCAGCACGTCTAGCTGAACATTTGGCGGTAGTAGAGAAATGGCTAGCCGACTGGCGTATGAAATAAATAAACAAAAACATATCACGTTTACTCTCAACATGCAAACATGTCCTCCGTTAGCACTGTGTAACACAACTCCCACAAGCCAAAGAAGTAACGTACCTTGGCGTTCATCTTGATAGGCGGCTCACCTGGCGTCGGCACCTTGAAGCAAAAAAAACGCAGATTAAACTGAAAGCCAACAACCTCTATTGGCTTTTGAATCCCCGATCTCCTCTCAGCTTAGACTACAAGGTTCTACTCTACAATTCCACCATAAAACCAGTGTGGACTACGGCTCGCAGCTTTGGGAAACGCGTGCAGTAGCAATATTGATGTCATCCAACGAGCACAATCAAAATCCTGAGGACTATCACTGGGGCACCATATTGCCTGAAACGAGAACATTCATAGAGATTTGAACGTTATATACGTCAAAGATGAGATAGCAAGACAAAGGCGAGCTACAACATTAAGCTAGCTTTGCACCCAAATCCTCTTGCTCAACGGTTAACTCGGGTTTGCAGTCGAACCCGCCTTAAACGAAACGACCTTCCAGCCCAGCAATAAACCATTGGGGCACCGTAGATCATATTAAGTCAACATGACTGTTAGTTAAGCTTTAAATATAAGATTTGATAAACTTATTGTAAGTCTCCTTGAGAAGATTCAATAAATAAAGGCAAAGTAAAAAAAAAAAAAAAAAAATGGCGCAGTCAAAATCTTGATGAACTGTATAATATAACCTCCATTGTAAATCGCAATGCTGTAACCAGGCGCCAATGATATATTCATGTACAATCAGCAGAACTGAATTTAATGAAAATGATATAGACAACACATTAAATAAATTATTACTTACAACGAAAGAAGAAAATTTATTTTAAAAGACTCATATTTTAGTATTTATTTTTATGTTTTTGGTTTACATAATTTACGCCTGACGAGGATTTTATCCTTAGTAAAAACATCTTCACAGGCATATTTTTTTGTATATTGTATAAACCTAAACATTCATGAATGTACATTATTTAAATATTAATGAATATTAATAACTTTTATCATTAATTTGCCATTTAAAGGGCGATATAAATGGTTTGCTTAACATGATAAAATAATGTTGTTGAATTAACGATTAGTTTAAATCATTGAACTATTTATTTTAAATAACAAATCATTAAACATAAAAAATTTATTATTAATCAACTATTGATGAGAATAAATGCTAACGATTATAATTATGAATATATTTTGAGTTTTAGTCTTTTTCTACAATAATTCTATGTCTTTGACTTACGAGGACTGCTCAAAATGTTTGAAGCCTGACAATGATATAACAGTTTTATATATTTTTATTCAACATAGTCTTCTAGGTCAGCAAATTTCTTCCAGAAATTCTTTTACCACTTTAACACCTCTAAATATTATGCGCCGTACTGCTTATCCTGCGATAGCCACCTCATTCGATGAAATGAGGTGTTTTCATGTATTTTGACATGTATTTTGGCAACTGCTGATGGTGCATTATTCTGGATAAACAAGGTATCAAACCCGGTAAACATCGACATATTCAAAATATGACAAACACGGATTTTAGTCACCTAGGTGATCTCAGCTGTCTTTCTTACTTTGATTCGGCAGTTGCTCCAAACCATTTGTTGGATTTTGGCAATGCTTTCGTCAGTGATTAAAGATTTTGGCCGTCCCGGAAGCCTCTCATCTTCTAAGCTCAGGTCTACATAAACCTATTGGACAACGTGTTTGGCAAGAAATACTGAAAAGAAAGAGTGGAGTTTTTTTTAATAGGATAGCGCTGCAATCCACGTATCCACAGCGATAAAAACAGTTTTTAAGGAACGAAAAATTGTTCTTGTCCTGATTTAAACCCAATCAAGTAAGTTTGAGAACTACTACACAACAAAATTTTTGTACTAAACCTTAATTCTCGACAACTTGTTCCTATGTCACCCGTATGATTAAGTGGACCGATTTGAACCAAATTTGGTCAGGATGTTAGCATAAGACGATACCAACACACATAATTTGTAAGATTTGTTTAATTATATTAAAATCTAAAAAAGTTTTTCTTACTAAAGGCTGATTTTGACCGAACGGTCCTATGGCAAATCATTCAAATAGGTCCACTCTATCAAATATCTACCATAAAAGCGATCGGTCACAAATCAACATTTAGTATGATAATCTTTTAGTTTCAAGCCCCACAAAAAAATAAATGATGAAGCTGCATAATAAACAACAAAAATGCAAAATGTTGCAATATTTTATATTTGATTTTAAAAAATATTAAAATAAATAAATTAAAAATAAACTATTGCTTGGTCTGCCTGAGTTTGAGCCCACGTTGTCGTGGGTGAGTCCACGACACCATCTCTGCACTATCTAGGTTCTGAACCCGCTGCTGACCAAACGCTGCTATATCATCATACAAATCAAAATAAACGCGAACTTTGACATCGAATTTAACGCACTTATAGGGCGAATTTTCCAAAGCGCCGTCTTAAACGCCGATGATTTTGTCATATCTGTGTTGTGTTAAAATTTCAAACTTGTATCTTGAGCCGTTTGGCCGGTACAATGCTCAGTCAGTTGGACACACAACTTTATATATATAGATAACATTTTTTTGAAGAGAAACGAATAATTATATTCACGCTGCCCGCTGCCTCTGCAATTCGACTTTGGAAATTCGCCAGATTTTTGGGGAAAAAAACAGATTTGGCGGAAAAATCTAGATTTGGTCAAAATTTGAGACTTGGCGTGCAAAAGCAAATTTGTGAGTTTGGTTGAGATAACTTAAGAAAAAAAAAGTTTTCTTACTAAAACTTAATACTATCCCGATTGTTCCTATGACAGTTATATGATAGTAACCGATTTTGACCAAATTGTTAAAATATCGTAAAATGTATAAATATGTTAATAAAATGAAATTAAAAATAAAAATAAAATCTTTCTCGGTCTACGTTCGAGCAGCGACCCCGTGTCCGTGAGTCTACGACACTATCCTCTGCACTACCAAAGTACTAAGCAAGCTGGATCAAACGCTGCTATATGTAAATCAAAATAGACGCGAAATTTGACCTCGATTTTGACACATTTGCAGGTCAAATTTTCCAAAACGCCGCCTTATCTCCCGATGAAATTATCTTAAGATTATTGTTGCCAAGTTTTAATGTCGTACGTCAAACCGTTTGGCCTGTAGAATTCTAAATCGGTCAGTCAGTGGACAAAGAGATTTATATATAGATAGATGAGTATTTTTTATTAAAACGAAAAATGTTTTTTAAATTAACCAAATTATTTCATTCCATTTAGTCCAAAGCTTAAAACTCTTATTTACGCTATAAAAATGAACATATGTTGGAAAATCCGTGCATTGTATAATACTTTTTTCTGTTGGTAGCGAAAATATCTAGATCTTAATTACATTCTTAGAATATTTCAAAACCAAAATGAGCCAATTGCAACATAGAAGTGCCATTGCGCCAACAGAAAAATACGCCAAGTGTGGCAACCGAGATTCCAGCATTCACCAATTCAAATACGATACAAATGCTAACAGTTTCCATTCACAACGAACGGAAATAAATAATGTTTAGTGTTTTGCAAAACCTTTAATCCAAGAAGAAAATTTAAATTTCTTTAATTCATAGTTAGAAACAGCTAAACCCAATTAATCTTGTTATCAAATTTTATTACTGCTATGAACATTATGGTCGCAGCCTGTTAACAGCAGCTGTGCCATCTGTTGAACAATTTTTATGCTGTAGCCCTGCTACAGCAGCTTTGGCATCTGTTAAACATATTTTATGCTGCAGCCCTTTGATTGTGTTTTTGTGTGAGATTAATAGATAAAGCGAACATTACAATGCACAGCAAACAACAACAAAAATGCAGAATGTAGCAAAATATTAGTTTTGATTTTAAAAAATACGAATTACAATAAATTAAAAAAAAAGTTATATTTGCCTGGGCTGAACCGGCAGGTCTTCAACCCGAAAAGCCTTGCGCGTGAGTCTAACAGACCGTCCTCTGCACTACTTTGCCACTGAATGCCGCGCTTGACCAAACTCTACTACATGTAAACTGAAAATGCATGTGAACTTCGACCTCCATTTTGACGCACTTGCAGGTCGAATTTGGCAAAACGCCGCATCATCTTCCGATGAAATAATAGTTTCAAGGTCGTACGTTAACCCGTTTGGGTTGTAGAATTTGAGTCAGTTGGCGAAAGAGATACTATATGAAATTCAGCGACCTTGTATTAACAATATTTATGATCACCAAAATATAATAAAATTCGAAAGGTATAAAATATTACCACAGACACGACAAAAATAAAATTAAAACACCATTTAATAATTGTGCTTAGTTTTTATTTTTTAGAGACAAAAATAAGTTTTCAAATAACATGCTATTAATCTTCTTCAGATGGAACCGCCACGTCGACCCATACCAGAGTTGAAACAGCGCCCCAAATTGGGCAATTGAGCAGCTCTCACGGAACCATGTCTTCATCATTAATTAAAAGTCAAATACTCAACAGCAGTTATAATGAGGCACTCTCTGAAGGAGCCAATTACAATGCCCATTCAAATGGACTGGATTCCCCATATCTAGTTGATTTAAAAGCACACAGCACTAGATCACAGCGATCCTAAAGACTAAAAGGAGGAAATTGATCGACTTAACAAACAGCTTAAAATGTTTGCCAAGAAACAGGAACAATTGATACGCGTTGCATTCTATTTACTGTTTAACATGGCTAAGAATGTTAAACTGAAAGAAAAATGCGTCGAAAAAATATTGTTAAGATACTCATGCTTGCTAGCACATTTCTCAAGAAATTATCTATTGTGGGCGACAACAAAGATGCGATGTGTGCCTTAAACATTGTCTAGAAATTACCTCGCCTTTTTCAAAATGCCCATACGGATCTGGTGCAGGTCACACTCAGAGTTGTCTTTAATCTGTCATTTGATGGTGCGCTGCGTCGCAATATGATTGCAGCTGGATATTTGTCTATGCTGGTAAAATTTATCAACGATGAAAAACATCACGCCTTTGCCGTAAAAATACTTTACCATATGAGCCTTGATGACAAAGTTAAGTCAATGTTTACTCATACGGAGTGTGTGCAAATGGCGACTGATGCTATAATTCTGAATCTTAACGTAAAGGTTGATCCGGATCTTATGGTGCTGTGCATAAATCTGTCCCTAAATCGGCGCAACGCTCATATTATGGTTAAAGGTCAGCGATTGCACAGCAATGGACCGTGCCTTTAATTATCAAGATGCTTTATTGATGAAATTGTTGCGCAATATATCTCAGCACGAGTCCTTGCAGCTGCAGTTTATTGACTATGTGGGGATCTTGCTCGATTCTGACTATCTGTGACGATGAAGCTTTTATTGTAGAGTGCTTGGGGATACTCGGAAATCTTGCGCTTACCGACATTGATTACTCGCAAATACTTAAAATTTTCAGCTTTTACCGTGGATTCGTCAGTTGTTAGTGCCTTGTGCACGTTTGGACGATCTAGTACTCGACACTATTGTCTATCTGGGTACTTGCGCTTGTGATGAACTTTGTGCGCTGCTTTTCTGTCGTGCTAAGGTCGTTCTTTCATTAATTGAGCTACTAAAAGCTAAGCAGGAAAATGATGAGATTGTGCTACAAATCATTTACGTGTTTCAGCAAATACTTCGACACGAGAGTACGCGTGAATACATGGTCAAGGAAACTGAATCACCGGCTTATCTCATCGATCTTATGCATGATAAAAACGAGGCAATACGCAAAGTTTGCGATTATTGCCTGGACATCATAGCCGTTAGTAATTCTGAGTGGGCTAAACGTATCAAGGTGAGAACAACATAAAAAATTAACAGAGATCCGCCGCACAACCCATTTATTTTAAAACTTCACGAAAAACCAGTATATATATTTGTTGGAAGATTAATTTTTTTTTAATTTAACGACGACCTTTATGTTAAGCAAGATAGCTCACCACCGCATAGTTTTCTCAAAATATATGCACTTATTGCGGTTTAAGTTTAGAAGGTCGTTAATTTTACGAAACGGTCTCTACACTTGTCCGGCAAATTGTCATTGGAATATTTTCTCGGTTATTATGTAGATTATGTAGTGACAGACACGTTTCTTCAAATTTTAAAACGAGTGATCATCTCTAGTTGAGTGCGGGCTCCTATATAAAATTAAAAATATTAGTCTAATATGTAAAGATATTCATACTGCAAATGTGCTCAATCTTATTTAATTGTTTTAATAATGCGCAGCTGGAAAATTTCGAAATCATAACTCGCAATGGCTCTGCATGGTAGAGTTGCAGCAGGATCGTGATAACGAGCAGGATGATGATAATGATCTAGACACTTATTTACGATCAGAATACCTGGACAATTGCGATCTCTACAATAGCTCAAACATAAACGTGCACAACAATGACACAAATAGCAACAATAGTAATAATCCAGGCAGTCCAACTATGTCCACTTATAGCAGACCAGTCAGCACGTAAGTTAATCGCACACCAATTTGTTTAAGAGTATATCATTTATAAGTCTGTAGGTATCGGCGCAGTCAAGATCTTGATGAACTGTATAATATAACCTCCAGCTGTAAATCGCAATGCTGTAACCAGGGCGCCAATAATATATTCATGTACAATCAGCAGAACACAATTGAATTGAAGGAAGAGCTGATATAGACAACACATTAAATAAATTACTAACTTACAACGCAAGATCAAAATTTCTATTTTTAAAAGACTCATATTTTAGTATTTATTTATATGTTTTTTAGTTTACACATAATTTACGCCTGACGAGGATTTTATCCTTAGTAAAAACATCTTCACAGGCATATTTTTTTGTATATTGTATAAAACCTAAACATTCATGAATGTACATTATTTAAATATTAATGAATATTATTAACTTTTATCATTAATTTGCCATTTAAAGGGCGATATAAATGGTTTGCCTAACATGATAAAATAATGTTGTTGAATTAACGATTAGTTAAAATCATTGAACTATTTATTTTTAACAAATAACAAATCATTAAACATAAAAAATGTATTATTATTAATCAACTATTGATGAGAATAAATGCTAACGATTATAATTATGAATATATTTTGAGTTTTAGTCTTTTTCTACAATAATTCTATGTCTTTGACTTACGAGGACTGCTCAAAATGTTTTAAGCCTGACAATGATATAACAGTTTTATATATTTTATTCAACATAGTCTTCTAGGTCAGAAAATTTCTTCCAGAAATTCTTTTACCACTTTAACACCTCTAAATATTATGCGCCGTACTGCTTATCCTGTGATAGCCACCTCATTCGATGAAAATGAGGTGTTTTCATATATTTTGACATGGCAACTGCTGATGGTGCATTATTCTGGATAAACAAACAAGGTATCAAACCCGGTAAACATCGTGACATATTCAAAATATGACAAACACGGATTTTAGTCACCTAGGTGATCTCAGCTGTCTTTCTTACTTTGATTCGGCAGTCGCTCCAAACCATTTGTTGGATTTTGGCAATGCTTTCGTCAGTGATTAAAGATTTTGGCCGTCCTGGAAGCCTCTCATCTTCTGAGCTCAGGTCTACATAAACCTATTGGACAACGTGTTTGGCAAGAAATACTGAAAAGAAAGAGTGGAGTTTTTTAATAGGATAGCGCTGCAATCCACGTACCACAGCGATAAAAACAGTTTTTAAGGAACGAAAACCCAATCAAGTAAGTTTGAGAACTACTACACAACAAAATTTTTGTACTAAACCTTAATTCTCGACAACTTGTTCCTATGTCACCCGTATGATTAAGTGGACCGATTTGAACCAAATTTGGTCAGGATGTTAGCATAAGACGATACCAACACACATAATTTGTAAGATTTGTTTAATTATATTAAAATCTAAAAAAGTTTTTCTTACTAAAGGCTGATTTTGACCGAACGGTCCTATGGCAAATCATTCAAATAGGTCCACTCTATCAAATATCTACCATAAAAGCGATCGGTCACAAATCAACATTTAGTATGATAATCTTTTTTAGTTTCAAGCCCCACAAAAAAATAACAATGATGAAGCTGCATAATAAACAACAACAAAAATGCAAAATGTTGCAATATTTTATATTTGATTTTAAAAAATATTAAAAATAAATAAATTAAAAAATAAACTATTGCTTGGTCTGCCTGAGTTTGAGCCCACGTTGTCGTGGGCGTGAGTCCACGACACCATCCTCTGCACTATCTAGGTTCTGAACCCGCTAGCTGACCAAACGCTGCTATATCATCATACAAATCAAAATAAACGCGAACTTTGACATCGAATTTAACGCACTTATAGGGCGAATTTTCCAAAGCGCCGACTTAAACGCCGATGATTTTGTCATATCTGTGTTGTGTTAAAATTTCAAACTTGTATCTTGAGCCGTTTGGCCGGTACAATGCTCAGTCAGTTGGACACACAACTTTATATATATAGATAACATTTTTTTTAAAGAGAAACGAATAATTATATTCACGCTGCCCGCTGCCTCTGCAATTCGACTTTGGGAAATTCGCCAGATTTGGCGGAAAAAAACAGATTTGGCGGAAAAATCTAGATTTGGTCAAAAAATTTGAGACTTGGCGTGCAAAAGCAAATTTGTGAGTTTGGTTGAGATAACTTAAGAAACAAAAAGTTTTTCTTACTAAAACTTAATACTATCCCGATTGTTCCTATGACAGTTATATGATATAGTAACCCGATTTTGACCAAATTGTTAAATATCGTAAAATGTATAAATATGTTAATAAAATGAAATTAAAAATAAAAATAAAATCTTTCTCGGTCTACGTTCGAGCTCGCGACCCCGTGTCCGTGAGTCTACGACACTATCCTCTGCACTACCAAAGTACTAAGCAAGCTGGCCGATCAAACGCTGCTATATGTAAATCAAAATAGACGCGAAATTTGACCTCGATTTTGACACATTTGCAGGTCAAATTTTCCAAAACGCCGCCTTATCTCCCGATGAAATTATCTTAAGATTATTGTTGCCAAGTTTTAATGTCGTACGTCAAACCGTTTGGCCTGTAGAATTCTAAATCGGTCAGTCAGTTGGACAAAGAGATTTATATATATAGATAGATGAGTAATTTTTATTAAAACGAAAAAATGTTTTTAAATTAACCAAATTATTTCATTCCATTTAGTCCAAAGCTTAAAAACTCTTATTTACGCTATTAAAAATGAACATATGTTGGAAAATCCGTGCATTGTATAATACTTTTTTTCTGTTGGTAGCGAAAATATCTAGATCTTAATTACATTCTTAGAATATTTCAAAAACCAAAAATGAGCCAATTGCAACATAGAAGTGCCATTGCGCCAACAGAAAAATACGCCAAGTGTGGCAACCGAGATTCCAGCATTCACCAATTCAAATACGATACAAATGCTAACAGTTTCCATTCACAACGAACGGAAATAAATAATGTTTAGTGTTTTGCAAAACCTTTAATCCAAGAAGAAAATTTAAATTTCTTTAATTCATAGTTAGAAACAGCTAAACCCAATTAATCTTGTTATCAAATTTTATTACTGCTATGAACATTATGGTCGCAGCCTGTTAACAGCAGCTGTGCCATCTGTTGAACAATTTTATGCTGTAGCCCTGCTACAGCAGCTTTGGCATCTGTTAAACATATTTTATGCTGCAGCCCTTTGATTGTGTTTTTGTGTGAGATTAATAGATAAAGCGAACATTACAATGCACAGCAAACAACAACAAAAATGCAGAATGTAGCAAAATATTAGTTTTGATTTTAAAAAATACGAATTACAATAAATTAAAAAAAAAGTTATATTTGCCTGGGCTGAACCGGCAGGTCTTCAACCCGAAAAGCCTTGCGCGTGAGTCTAACAGACCGTCCTCTGCACTACTTTGCCACTGAATGCCGCGCTTGACCAAACTCTACTACATGTAAACTGAAAATGCATGTGAACTTCGACCTCCATTTTGACGCACTTGCAGGTCGAATTTGGCAAAACGCCGCATCATCTTCCGATGAAATAATAGTTTCAAGGTCGTACGTTAACCCGTTTGGGTTGTAGAATTTGAGTCAGTTGGCGAAAGAGATACTATATGAAATTCAGCGACCTTGTATTAACAATATTTATGATCACCAAAATATAATAAAATTCGAAAGGTATAAAATATTACCACAGACACGACAAAAAATAAAATTAAAACACCATTTAATAATTGTGCTTAGTTTTTATTTTTTAGAGACAAAAATAAGTTTTCAAATAACATGCTATTAATCTTCTTCAGATGGAACCGCCACGTCGACCCATACCAGAGTTGAAACAGCGCCCCAAATTGGGCAATTGGAGCAGCTCTCACGGAACCATGTCTTCATCATTAATTAAAAGTCAAATACTCAACAGCAGTTATAATGAGGCACTCTCTGAAGGAGCCAATTACAATGCCCATTCAAATGGACTGGATTCCCCATATCTAGTTGATTTAAAAGCACACAGCACTAGATCACAGCGATCCTAAAGACAAAAAGGAGGAAATTGATCGACTTAACAAACAGCTTAAAATGTTTGCCAAGAAACAGGAACAATTGATACGCGTTGCATTCTATTTACTGTTTAACATGGCTAAGAATGTTAAACTGAAAGAAAAATGCGTCGAAAAATATTGTTAAGATACTCATGCTTGCTAGCACATTTCTCAAGAAATTATCTATTGTGGGCGACAACAAAGATGCGATGTGTGCCTTAAACATTGTCTAGAAATTACCTCGCCTTTTTTCAAAATGCCCATACGGATCTGGTGCAGGTCACACTCAGAGTTGTCTTTAATCTGTCATTTGATGGTGCGCTGCGTCGCAATATGATTGCAGCTGGATATTTGTCTATGCTGGTAAAATTTATCAACGATGAAAAACATCACGCCTTTGCCGTAAAAATACTTTACCATATGAGCCTTGATGACAAAGTTAAGTCAATGTTTACTCATACGGAGTGTGTGCAAATGGCGACTGATGCTATAATTCTGAATCTTAACGTAAAGGTTGATCCGGATCTTATGGTGCTGTGCATAAATCTGTCCCTAAATCGGCGCAACGCTCATATTATGGTTAAAGGTCAGCGATTGCACAGCAATGGACCGTGCCTTTAATTATCAAGATGCTTTATTGATGAAATTGTTGCGCAATATATCTCAGCACGAGTCCTTGCAGCTGCAGTTTATTGACTATGTGGGGGATCTTGCTCGAATTCTGACTATTTGTGACGATGAAGCTTTTATTGTAGAGTGCTTGGGGATACTCGGAAATCTTGCGCTTACCGACATTGATTACTCGCAAATACTTAAAAATTTTCAGCTTTTACCGTGGATTCGTCAGTTGTTAGTGCCTTGTGCACGTTTGGACGATCTAGTACTCGACACTATTGTCTATCTGGGTACTTGCGCTTGTGATGAACTTTGTGCGCTGCTTTTCTGTCGTGCTAAGGTCGTTCTTTCATTAATTGAGCTACTAAAAGCTAAGCAGGAAAATGATGAGATTGTGCTACAAATCATTTACGTGTTTCAGCAAATACTTCGACACGAGAGTACGCGTGAATACATGGTCAAGGAAACTGAATCACCGGCTTATCTCATCGATCTTATGCATGAAAAACGAGGCAATACGCAAAGTTTGCGATTATTGCCTGGACATCATAGCCGTTAGTAATTCTGAGTGGGCTAAACGTATCAAGGTGAGAACAACATAAAAAATTAACAGAGATCCGCCGCACAACCCATTTATTTTTAAAACTTCACACGAAAAACCAGTATATATATTTGTTGGAAGATTAATTTTTTTTTAATTTAACGACGACCTTTATGTTAAGCAAGATAGCTCACCACCGCATAGTTTTCTCAAAATATATGCACTTATTGCGGTTTAAGTTTAGAAGGTCGTTAATTTTACGAAACGGTCTCTACACTTGTCCGGCAAATTGTCATTGGAATATTTTCTCGGTTATTATGTAGATTATGTAGTGACAGACACGTTTCTTCAAATTTTAAAAACGAGTGATCATCTCTAGTTGAGTGCGGGCTCCCTATATAAAATTAAAAATATTAGTCTAATATGTAAAGATATTCATACTGCAAATGTGCTCAATCTTATTTAATTGTTTTAATAATGCGCAGCTGGAAAAATTTCGAAATCATAACTCGCAATGGCTCTGCATGGTAGAGTTGCAGCAGGATCGTGATAACGAGCAGGATGATGATAATGATCTAGACACTTATTTACGATCAGAATACCTGGACAATTGCGATCTCTACAATAGCTCAAACATAAACGTGCACAACAATGACACAAATAGCAACAATAGTAATAATCCAGGCAGTCCAACTATGTCCACTTATAGCAGACCAGTCAGCACGTAAGTTAATCGCACACCAATTTGTTTAAGAGTATATCATTTATAAGTCTGTAGGTATCGGCGCAGTCAAGATCTTGATGAACTGTATAATATAACCTCCAGCTGTAAATCGCAATGCTGTAACCAGGGCGCCAATAATATATTCATGTACAATCAGCAGAACACAATTGAATTGAAGGAAGAGCTGATATAGACAACACATTAAATAAATTACTAACTTACAACGCAAGATCAAAAATTTCTATTTTTAAAAGACTCATATTTTAGTATTTATTTATATGTTTTTTAGTTTACACATAATTTACGCCTGACGAGGATTTTATCCTTAGTAAAAACATCTTCACAGGCATATTTTTTTGTATATTGTATAAAACCTAAACATTCATGAATGTACATTATTTAAATATTAATGAATATTATTAACTTTTTATCATTAATTTGCCATTTAAAGGGCGATATAAATGGTTTGCCTAACATGATAAAATAATGTTGTTGAATTAACGATTAGTTAAAATCATTGAACTATTTATTTTTAACAAATAACAAATCATTAAACATAAAAAATGTATTATTATTAATCAACTATTGATGAGAATAAATGCTAACGATTATAATTATGAATATATTTTGAGTTTTAGTCTTTTTTCTACAATAATTCTATGTCTTTGACTTACGAGGACTGCTCAAAATGTTTTAAGCCTGACAATGATATAACAGTTTTATATATTTTTATTCAACATAGTCTTCTAGGTCAGAAAATTTCTTCCAGAAATTCTTTTACCACTTTAACACCTCTAAATATTATGCGCCGTACTGCTTATCCTGTGATAGCCACCTCATTCGATGAAAATGAGGTGTTTTCATGTATTTTTTGACATGGCAACTGCTGATGGTGCATTATTCTGGATAAACAAACAAGGTATCAAACCCGGTAAACATCGTGACATATTCAAAATATGACAAACACGGATTTTAGTCACCTAGGTGATCTCAGCTGTCTTTCTTACTTTGATTCGGCAGTCGCTCCAAACCATTTGTTGGATTTTGGCAATGCTTTCGTCAGTGATTAAAGATTTTGGCCGTCCTGGAAGCCTCTCATCTTCTGAGCTCAGGTCTACATAAACCTATTGGACAACGTGTTTGGCAAGAAATACTGAAAAGAAAGAGTGGAGTTTTTTTAATAGGATAGCGCTGCAATCCACGTACCCACAGCGATAAAAACAGTTTTTAAGGAACGAAAAACCCAATCAAGTAAGTTTGAGAACTACTACACAACAAAATTTTTGTACTAAACCTTAATTCTCGACAACTTGTTCCTATGTCACCCGTATGATTAAGTGGACCGATTTGAACCAAATTTGGTCAGGATGTTAGCATAAGACGATACCAACACACATAATTTGTAAGATTTGTTTAATTATATTAAAATCTAAAAAAAGTTTTTCTTACTAAAGGCTGATTTTGACCGAACGGTCCTATGGCAAATCATTCAAATAGGTCCACTCTATCAAATATCTACCATAAAAGCGATCGGTCACAAATCAACATTTAGTATGATAATCTTTTTTAGTTTCAAGCCCCACAAAAAAATAACAATGATGAAGCTGCATAATAAACAACAACAAAAATGCAAAATGTTGCAATATTTTATATTTGATTTTAAAAAATATTAAAAATAAATAAATTAAAAAATAAACTATTGCTTGGTCTGCCTGAGTTTGAGCCCACGTTGTCGTGGGCGTGAGTCCACGACACCATCCTCTGCACTATCTAGGTTCTGAACCCGCTAGCTGACCAAACGCTGCTATATCATCATACAAATCAAAATAAACGCGAACTTTGACATCGAATTTAACGCACTTATAGGGCGAATTTTCCAAAGCGCCGACTTAAACGCCGATGATTTTGTCATATCTGTGTTGTGTTAAAATTTCAAACTTGTATCTTGAGCCGTTTGGCCGGTACAATGCTCAGTCAGTTGGACACACAACTTTATATATATAGATAACATTTTTTTGAAAGAGAAACGAATAATTATATTCACGCTGCCCGCTGCCTCTGCAATTCGACTTTGGGAAATTCGCCAGATTTGGCGGGAAAAAAACAGATTTGGCGGAAAAATCTAGATTTGGTCAAAAAATTTGAGACTTGGCGTGCAAAAGCAAATTTGTGAGTTTGGTTGAGATAACTTAAGAAACAAAAAAGTTTTTCTTACTAAAACTTAATACTATCCCGATTGTTCCTATGACAGTTATATGATATAGTAACCCGATTTTGACCAAATTGTTAAATATCGTAAAATGTATAAATATGTTAATAAAATGAAATTAAAAAATAAAAATAAAATCTTTCTCGGTCTACGTTCGAGCTCGCGACCCCGTGTCCGTGAGTCTACGACACTATCCTCTGCACTACCAAAGTACTAAGCAAGCTGGCCGATCAAACGCTGCTATATGTAAATCAAAATAGACGCGAAATTTGACCTCGATTTTGACACATTTGCAGGTCAAATTTTCCAAAACGCCGCCTTATCTCCCGATGAAATTATCTTAAGATTATTGTTGCCAAGTTTTAATGTCGTACGTCAAACCGTTTGGCCTGTAGAATTCTAAATCGGTCAGTCAGTTGGACAAAGAGATTTATATATATAGATAGATGAGTAATTTTTATTAAAACGAAAAAATGTTTTTAAATTAACCAAATTATTTCATTCCATTTAGTCCAAAGCTTAAAAACTCTTATTTACGCTATTAAAAATGAACATATGTTGGAAAATCCGTGCATTGTATAATACTTTTTTTCTGTTGGTAGCGAAAATATCTAGATCTTAATTACATTCTTAGAATATTTCAAAACCAAAATGAGCCAATTGCAACATAGAAGTGCCATTGCGCCAACAGAAAAATACGCCAAGTGTGGCAACCGAGATTCCAGCATTCACCAATTCAAATACGATACAAATGCTAACAGTTTCCATTCACAACGAACGGAAATAAATAATGTTTAGTGTTTTGCAAAACCTTTAATCCAAGAAGAAAATTTAAATTTCTTTAATTCATAGTTAGAAACAGCTAAACCCAATTAATCTTGTTATCAAATTTTATTACTGCTATGAACATTATGGTCGCAGCCTGTTAACAGCAGCTGTGCCATCTGTTGAACAATTTTTATGCTGTAGCCCTGCTACAGCAGCTTTGGCATCTGTTAAACATATTTTATGCTGCAGCCCTTTGATTGTGTTTTTGTGTGAGATTAATAGATAAAGCGAACATTACAATGCACAGCAAACAACAACAAAATGCAGAATGTAGCAAAATATTAGTTTTGATTTTAAAAATACGAATTACAATAAATTAAAAAAAGTTATATTTGCCTGGGCTGAACCGGCAGGTCTTCAACCCGAAAAGCCTTGCGCGTGAGTCTAACAGACCGTCCTCTGCACTACTTTGCCACTGAATGCCGCGCTTGACCAAACTCTACTACATGTAAACTGAAAATGCATGTGAACTTCGACCTCCATTTTGACGCACTTGCAGGTCGAATTTGGCAAAACGCCGCATCATCTTCCGATGAAATAATAGTTTCAAGGTCGTACGTTAACCCGTTTGGGTTGTAGAATTTGAGTCAGTTGGCGAAAGAGATACTATATGAAATTCAGCGACCTTGTATTAACAATATTTATGATCACCAAAATATAATAAAATTCGAAAGGTATAAAATATTACCACAGACACGACAAAAAATAAAATTAAAACACCATTTAATAATTGTGCTTAGTTTTTATTTTTTAGAGACAAAAATAAGTTTTCAAATAACATGCTATTAATCTTCTTCAGATGGAACCGCCACGTCGACCCATACCAGAGTTGAAACAGCGCCCCAAATTGGGCAATTGGAGCAGCTCTCACGGAACCATGTCTTCATCATTAATTAAAAGTCAAATACTCAACAGCAGTTATAATGAGGCACTCTCTGAAGGAGCCAATTACAATGCCCATTCAAATGGACTGGATTCCCCATATCTAGTTGATTAAAAAGCACACAGCACTAGATCACAGCGATCCTAAAGACAAAAAGGAGGAAATTGATCGACTTAACAAACAGCTTAAAATGTTTGCCAAGAAACAGGAACAATTGATACGCGTTGCATTCTATTTACTGTTTAACATGGCTAAGAATGTTAAACTGAAAGAAAAATGCGTCGAAAAAATATTGTTAAGATACTCATGCTTGCTAGCACATTTCTCAAGAAATTATCTATTGTGGGCGACAACAAAGATGCGATGTGTGCCTTAAACATTGTCTAGAAATTACCTCGCCTTTTTCAAAATGCCCATACGGATCTGGTGCAGGTCACACTCAGAGTTGTCTTTAATCTGTCATTTGATGGTGCGCTGCGTCGCAATATGATTGCAGCTGGATATTTGTCTATGCTGGTAAAATTTATCAACGATGAAAAACATCACGCCTTTGCCGTAAAAATACTTTACCATATGAGCCTTGATGACAAAGTTAAGTCAATGTTTACTCATACGGAGTGTGTGCAAATGGCGACTGATGCTATAATTCTGAATCTTAACGTAAAGGTTGATCCGGATCTTATGGTGCTGTGCATAAATCTGTCCCTAAATCGGCGCAACGCTCATATTATGGTTAAAGGTCAGCGATTGCACAGCAATGGACCGTGCCTTTAATTATCAAGATGCTTTATTGATGAAATTGTTGCGCAATATATCTCAGCACGAGTCCTTGCAGCTGCAGTTTATTGACTATGTGGGGGATCTTGCTCGGATTCTGACTATCTGTGACGATGAAGCTTTTATTGTAGAGTGCTTGGGGATACTCGGAAATCTTGCGCTTACCGACATTGATTACTCGCAAATACTTAAAAATTTTCAGCTTTTACCGTGGATTCGTCAGTTGTTAGTGCCTTGTGCACGTTTGGACGATCTAGTACTCGACACTATTGTCTATCTGGGTACTTGCGCTTGTGATGAACTTTGTGCGCTGCTTTTCTGTCGTGCTAAGGTCGTTCTTTCATTAATTGAGCTACTAAAAGCTAAGCAGGAAAATGATGAGATTGTGCTACAAATCATTTACGTGTTTCAGCAAATACTTCGACACGAGAGTACGCGTGAATACATGGTCAAGGAAACTGAATCACCGGCTTATCTCATCGATCTTATGCATGACAAAAACGAGGCAATACGCAAAGTTTGCGATTATTGCCTGGACATCATAGCCGTTAGTAATTCTGAGTGGGCTAAACGTATCAAGGTGAGAACAACATAAAAAATTAACAGAGATCCGCCGCACAACCCATTTATTTTTAAAACTTCACACGAAAAACCAGTATATATATTTGTTGGAAGATTAATTTTTTTTTAATTTAACGACGACCTTTATGTTAAGCAAGATAGCTCACCACCGCATAGTTTTCTCAAAATATATGCACTTATTGCGGTTTAAGTTTAGAAGGTCGTTAATTTTACGAAACGGTCTCTACACTTGTCCGGCAAATTGTCATTGGAATATTTTCTCGGTTATTATGTAGATTATGTAGTGACAGACACGTTTCTTCAAATTTTAAAAACAGTGATCATCTCTAGTTGAGTGCGGGCTCCCTATATAAAATTAAAAATATTAGTCTAATATGTAAAGATATTCATACTGCAAATGTGCTCAATCTTATTTAATTGTTTTAATAATGCGCAGCTGGAAAAATTTCGAAATCATAACTCGCAATGGCTCTGCATGGTAGAGTTGCAGCAGGATCGTGATAACGAGCAGGATGATGATAATGATCTAGACACTTATTTACGATCAGAATACCTGGACAATTGCGATCTCTACAATAGCTCAAACATAAACGTGCACAACAATGACACAAATAGCAACAATAGTAATAATCCAGGCAGTCCAACTATGTCCACTTATAGCAGACCAGTCAGCACGTAAGTTAATCGCACACCAATTTGTTTAAGAGTATATCATTTATAAGTCTGTAGGTATCGGCGCAGTCAAGATCTTGATGAACTGTATAATATAACCTCCAGCTGTAAATCGCAATGCTGTAACCAGGGCGCCAATAATATATTCATGTACAATCAGCAGAACACAATTGAATTGAAGGAAGAGCTGATATAGACAACACATTAAATAAATTACTAACTTACAACGCAAGATCAAAAATTTCTATTTTTAAAAGACTCATATTTTAGTATTTATTTATATGTTTTTTAGTTTACACATAATTTACGCCTGACGAGGATTTTATCCTTAGTAAAAACATCTTCACAGGCATATTTTTTTTGTATATTGTATAAAACCTAAACATTCATGAATGTACATAATTTAAATATTAATGAATATTATTAACTTTTTATCATTAATTTGCCATTTAAAGGGCGATATAAATGGTTTGCCTAACATGATAAAATAATGTTGTTGAATTAACGATTAGTTAAAATCATTGAACTATTTATTTTTAACAAATAACAAATCATTAAACATAAAAAATGTATTATTATTAATCAACTATTGATGAGAATAAATGCTAACGATTATAATTATGAATATATTTTGAGTTTTAGTCTTTTTCTACAATAATTCTATGTCTTTGACTTACGAGGTCTGCTCAAAATGTTTTAAGCCTGACAATGATATAACAGTTTTATATATTTTTATTTAACATAGTCTTCTAGGTCAGAAAATTTCTTCCAGAAATTCTTTTACCACTTTAACACCTCTAAATATTATGCGCCGTACTGCTTATCCTGTGATAGCCACCTCATTCGATGAAAATGAGGTGTTTTCATGTATTTTTGACATGGCAACTGCTGATGGTGCATTATTCTGGATAAACAAACAAGGTATCAAACCCGGTAAACATCGTGACATATTCAAAATATGACAAACACGGATTTTAGTCACCTAGGTGATCTCAGCTGTCTTTCTTACTTTGATTCGGCAGTCGCTCCAAACCATTTGTTGGATTTTGGCAATGCTTTCGTCAGTGATTAAAGATTTTGGCCGTCCTGGACGCCTCTCATCTTCTGAGCTCAGGTCTACATAAACCTATTGGACAACGTGTTTGGCAAGAAATACTGAAAAGAAAGAGTGGAGTTTTTTAATAGGATAGCGCTGCAATCCACGTACCCACAGCGATAAAACAGTTTTAAGGAACGAAAACCCAATCAAGTAAGTTTGAGAACTACTACACAACAAAATTTTTGTACTAAACCTTAATTCTCGACAACTTGTTCCTATGTCACCCGTATGATTAAGTGGACCGATTTGAACCAAATTTGGTCAGGATGTTAGCATAAGACGATACCAACACACATAATTTGTAAGATTTGTTTAATTATATTAAAATCTAAAAAAGTTTTTCTTACTAAAGGCTGATTTTGACCGAACGGTCCTATGGCAAATCATTCAAATAGGTCCACTCTATCAAATATCTACCATAAAAGCGATCGGTCACAAATCAACATTTAGTATGATAATCTTTTTTAGTTTCAAGCCCCACAAAAAAATAACAATGATGAAGCTGCATAATAAACAACAACAAAAATGCAAAATGTTGCAATATTTTATATTTGATTTTAAAAAATATTAAAAATAAATAAATTAAAAAATAAACTATTGCTTGGTCTGCCTGAGTTTGAGCCCACGTTGTCGTGGGCGTGAGTCCACGACACCATCCTCTGCACTATCTAGGTTCTGAACCCGCTAGCTGACCAAACGCTGCTATATCATCATACAAATCAAAATAAACGCGAACTTTGACATCGAATTTAACGCACTTATAGGGCGAATTTTCCAAAGCGCCGACTTAAACGCCGATGATTTTGTCATATCTGTGTTGTGTTAAAATTTCAAACTTGTATCTTGAGCCGTTTGGCCGGTACAATGCTCAGTCAGTTGGACACACAACTTTATATATATAGATAACATTTTTTTGAAAGAGAAACGAATAATTATATTCACGCTGCCCGCTGCCTCTGCAATTCGACTTTGGGAAATTCGCCAGATTTGGCGGGAAAAAAACAGATTTGGCGGAAAAATCTAGATTTGGTCAAAAAATTTGAGACTTGGCGTGCAAAAGCAAATTTGTGAGTTTGGTTGAGATAACTTAAGAAACAAAAAAGTTTTTCTTACTAAAACTTAATACTATCCCGATTGTTCCTATGACAGTTATATGATATAGTAACCCGATTTTGACCAAATTGTTAAATATCGTAAAATGTATAAATATGTTAATAAAATGAAATTAAAATAAAAATAAAATCTTTCTCGGTCTACGTTCGAGCTCGCGACCCCGTGTCCGTGAGTCTACGACACTATCCTCTGCACTACCAAAGTACTAAGCAAGCTGGCCGATCAAACGCTGCTATATGTAAATCAAAATAGACGCGAAATTTGACCTCGATTTTGACACATTTGCAGGTCAAATTTTCCAAAACGCCGCCTTATCTCCGATGAAATTATCTTAAGATTATTGTTGCCAAGTTTTAATGTCGTACGTCAAACCGTTTGGCCTGTAGAATTCTAAATCGGTCAGTCAGTTGGACAAAGAGATTTATATATATAGATAGATGAGTAATTTTTATTAAAACGAAAAAATGTTTTTAAATTAACCAAATTATTTCATTCCATTTAGTCCAAAGCTTAAAAACTCTTATTTACGCTATTAAAAATGAACATATGTTGGAAAATCCGTGCATTGTATAATACTTTTTTTCTGTTGGTAGCGAAAATATCTAGATCTTAATTACATTCTTAGAATATTTCAAAAACCAAAAATGAGCCAATTGCAACATAGAAGTGCCATTGCGCCAACAGAAAAATACGCCAAGTGTGGCAACCGAGATTCCAGCATTCACCAATTCAAATACGATACAAATGCTAACAGTTTCCATTCACAACGAACGGAAATAAATAATGTTTAGTGTTTTGCAAAACCTTTAATCCAAGAAGAAAATTTAAATTTCTTTAATTCATAGTTAGAAACAGCTAAACCCAATTAATCTTGTTATCAAATTTTATTACTGCTATGAACATTATGGTCGCAGCCTGTTAACAGCAGCTGTGCCATCTGTTGAACAATTTTTATGCTGTAGCCCTGCTACAGCAGCTTTGGCATCTGTTAAACATATTTTATGCTGCAGCCCTTTGATTGTGTTTTTGTGTGAGATTAATAGATAAAGCGAACATTACAATGCACAGCAAACAACAACAAAAATGCAGAATGTAGCAAAATATTAGTTTTGATTTTAAAAATACGAATTACAATAAATTAAAAAAAAGTTATATTTGCCTGGGCTGAACCGGCAGGTCTTCAACCCGAAAAGCCTTGCGCGTGAGTCTAACAGACCGTCCTCTGCACTACTTTGCCACTGAATGCCGCGCTTGACCAAACTCTACTACATGTAAACTGAAAATGCATGTGAACTTCGACCTCCATTTTGACGCACTTGCAGGTCGAATTTGGCAAAACGCCGCATCATCTTCCGATGAAATAATAGTTTCAAGGTCGTACGTTAACCCGTTTGGGTTGTAGAATTTGAGTCAGTTGGCGAAAGAGATACTATATGAAATTCAGCGACCTTGTATTAACAATATTTATGATCACCAAAATATAATAAAATTCGAAAGGTATAAAATATTACCACAGACACGACAAAAAATAAAATTAAAACACCATTTAATAATTGTGCTTAGTTTTTATTTTTTAGAGACAAAATAAGTTTTCAAATAACATGCTATTAATCTTCTTCAGATGGAACCGCCACGTCGACCCATACCAGAGTTGAAACAGCGCCCCAAATTGGGCAATTGGAGCAGCTCTCACGGAACCATGTCTTCATCATTAATTAAAAGTCAAATACTCAACAGCAGTTATAATGAGGCACTCTCTGAAGGAGCCAATTACAATGCCCATTCAAATGGACTGGATTCCCCATATCTAGTTGATTAAAAGCACACAGCACTAGATCACAGCGATCCTAAAGACAAAAGGAGGAAATTGATCGACTTAACAAACAGCTTAAAATGTTTGCCAAGAAACAGGAACAATTGATACGCGTTGCATTCTATTTACTGTTTAACATGGCTAAGAATGTTAAACTGAAAGAAAAATGCGTCGAAAAATATTGTTAAGATACTCATGCTTGCTAGCACATTTCTCAAGAAATTATCTATTGTGGGCGACAACAAAGATGCGATGTGTGCCTTAAACATTGTCTAGAAATTACCTCGCCTTTTTCAAAATGCCCATACGGATCTGGTGCAGGTCACACTCAGAGTTGTCTTTAATCTGTCATTTGATGGTGCGCTGCGTCGCAATATGATTGCAGCTGGATATTTGTCTATGCTGGTAAAATTTATCAACGATGAAAAACATCACGCCTTTGCCGTAAAAATACTTTACCATATGAGCCTTGATGACAAAGTTAAGTCAATGTTTACTCATACGGAGTGTGTGCAAATGGCGACTGATGCTATAATTCTGAATCTTAACGTAAAGGTTGATCCGGATCTTATGGTGCTGTGCATAAATCTGTCCCTAAATCGGCGCAACGCTCATATTATGGTTAAAGGTCAGCGATTGCACAGCAATGGACCGTGCCTTTAATTATCAAGATGCTTTATTGATGAAATTGTTGCGCAATATATCTCAGCACGAGTCCTTGCAGCTGCAGTTTATTGACTATGTGGGGGATCTTGCTCGGATTCTGACTATCTGTGACGATGAAGCTTTTATTGTAGAGTGCTTGGGATACTCGGAAATCTTGCGCTTACCGACATTGATTACTCGCAAATACTTAAAATTTTCAGCTTTTACCGTGGATTCGTCAGTTGTTAGTGCCTTGTGCACGTTTGGACGATCTAGTACTCGACACTATTGTCTATCTGGGTACTTGCGCTTGTGATGAACTTTGTGCGCTGCTTTTCTGTCGTGCTAAGGTCGTTCTTTCATTAATTGAGCTACTAAAAGCTAAGCAGGAAAATGATGAGATTGTGCTACAAATCATTTACGTGTTTCAGCAAATACTTCGACACGAGAGTACGCGTGAATACATGGTCAAGGAAACTGAATCACCGACTTATCTCATCGATCTTATGCATGACAAAACGAGGCAATACGCAAAGTTTGCGATTATTGCCTGGACATCATAGCCGTTAGTAATTCTGGGCTAAACGTATCAAGGTGAGAACAACATAAAAAATTAACAGAGATCCGCCGCACAACCCATTTATTTTAAAACTTCACAAAAAACCAGTATATATATTTGTTGGAAGATTAATTTTTTTTTAATTTAACGACGACCTTTATGTTAAGCAAGATAGCTCACCACCGCATAGTTTTCTCAAAATATATGCACTTATTGCGGTTTAAGTTTAGAAGGTCGTTAATTTTACGAAACGGTCTCTACACTTGTCCGGCAAATTGTCATTGGAATATTTTCTCGGTTATTATGTAGATTATGTAGTGACAGACACGTTTCTTCAAATTTTAAAAACGAGTGATCATCTCTAGTTGAGTGCGGGCTCCCTATATAAAATTAAAACAAGGGGGCTCCGCCCCCTGCTCGCTTCGCTCGCGGTGAGGTGCGGCTACAGTCGAGCACGCTCGACAGTAGGATACCCTGAGCCCATGTACTCTTTTATAAAAGTTGATTGTTGTCCATTTTCAATGGGCTCAGGGTATCAAAAATTACACACGCGAAACTATGAACAACTTTCGGTTTTCTGAAATCACTGTGCTTATCACTGCAGACTACGTTATTAATGCCTCACTGAACTAATACATCACTCGATTACGATTACGACTTGCGATTTACCAATTTATCAATTTCTAATTAATTTTAAATAAGTTTAATATAATAAACTTTAATATAATAAACTTGCTTAAAATTAATTAGAAATTGATAAATTGTAAATCGCAATCGTAATCGTAATCTTGCAATCGATGTAGCGTGTGTCAAGAGTAGCCACAAACTACAACTTTGCTCAGCCTGCAATCTGGCAGCACCCATTTTCGTCTCTCACTCTCTCCCACTTACGCAACAAATTCAAGCCTGCCAAAGGCTGCTGCAGTGCGCGCGAAATTTGAAATAAAAGGCAATGTCTAATTTTATGAGATTCTTAAAGCGGAAAATGCTAAGTTTTTTTTACAACGATAATAAGCAGATACTTATGATATATATGTGTAAGGAATCGAAAATATTAATAATTAAAATTATTATTTTGCAGCTTTCAGTGCTCGGCAAGATGCAAGAGTAGTGCTGCAAAATGATCGCTATTTCTCTCATGCAATTTCATACATACATAGCTATCAGCTTCTGCTGATTTTTGCCATGCAAAAATACATATTTATATATTAACACAATTATATTTCAATCAAATTGTATATTTGTACATACATAAATTATACATTAACATTTTCATTACATGATATCGATAATATTTTTGCTTATCGCTTAATTCTTATTTGGTACCAAAAAAAAATTGGTACTAATTCGTTCTGTCTTTGTGCGCGCCTTGCATACAAACGTGAACATGCTGTCTCGCTCGCACGTTTGATTTGCCATCAAATGTAATTATTCAACTAAATCTAAATTCCGAAATAACTTCTTTATTTATGGGTCAATCGCTTTGAAATTTTCAGGGTCGTTTAATACGCATACTTCTCAACTGATTGTTCAGTTAGGAGTGCTATGTCAAAAATTGCGCCTGTAAATCGTTTTGTGCAATTTTGGGCGAAGGGGCGTGGCACCTAAAATTGAAACAAACTTGACCTGCGTATGGTATCCAGGAACCTACATAACAAATTTGAAGTCTCTAGGTTATATAGTACTTGAAATCGAAGCCCAAAAGAAAATTGGTACTATTTCTTACTGTGTTTGTGCGCGCCTTGCATACAAACGTGAACATGCTGTCTCGCTCGCACGTTTGATTTGCCATCCAAATGTAATTATTCAACTAAATCTAAATTCCGAAATAACTTCTTTATTTATGGGTCAATCGCTTTGAAATTTTCAGGGTCGTTTAATACGCATACTTCTCAATCCTCCCACCCCTCCTTCTGCCTGTTACATACATTCTGCCAAACACATTATACCCTTTTTTGCCCATTTTCAATGGGCTCAGGGTATAAAAATATTAGTCTAATATGTAAAGATATTCATACTGCAAATGTGCTCAATCTTATTTAATTGTTTTAATAATGCGCAGCTGGAAAAATTTCGAAATCATAACTCGCAATGGCTCTGCATGGTAGAGTTGCAGCAGGATCGTGATAACGAGCAGGATGATGATAATGATCTAGACACTTATTTACGATCAGAATACCTGGACAATTGCGATCTCTACAATAGCTCAAACATAAACGTGCACAACAATGACACAAATAGCAACAATAGAATAATCCAGGCAGTCCAACTATGTCCACTTATAGCAGACCAGTCAGCACGTAAGTTAATCGCACACCAATTTGTTTAAGAGTATATCATTTATAAGTCTGTAGGTATCGGCGCAGTCAAGATCTTGATGAACTGTATAATATAACCTCCAGCTGTAAATCGCAATGCTGTAACCAGGGCGCCAATAATATATTCATGTACAATCAGCAGAACACAATTGAATTGAAGAAAGAGCTGATATAGACAATTTCTATTTTTAAAAGACTCATATTTTAGTATTTATTTATATGTTTTTTAGTTTACACATAATTTACGCCTGACGAGGATTTTATCCTTAGTAAAAACATCTTCACAGGCATATTTTTTTGTATATTGTATAAAACCTAAACATTCATGAATGTACATTATTTAAATATTAATGAATATTATTAACTTTTTATCATTAATTTGCCATTTAAAGGGCGATATAAATGGTTTGCCTAACATGATAAAATAATGTTGTTGAATTAACGATTAGTTAAAATAATTGAACTATTTATTTTTAACAAATAACAAATCATTAAACATAAAAAATGTATTATTATTAATCAACTATTGATGAGAATAAATGCTAACGATTATAATTATGAATATATTTTGAGTTTTAGTCTTTTTCTACAATAATTCTATGTCTTTGACTTACGAGGACTGCTCAAAATGTTTTAAGCCTGACAATGATATAACAGTTTTATATATTTTTATTCAACATAGTCTTCTAGGTCAGAAAATTTCTTCCAGAAATTCTTTTACCACTTTAACACCTCTAAATATTATGCGCCGTACTGCTTATCCTGTGATAGCCACCTCATTCGATGAAAATGAGGTGTTTTCATGTATTTTTGACATGGCAACTGCTGATGGTGCATTATTCTGGATAAACAAACAAGGTATCAAACCCGGTAAACATCGTGACATATTCAAAATATGACAAACACGGATTTTAGTCACCTAGGTGATCTCAGCTGTCTTTCTTACTTTGATTCGGCAGTCGCTCCAAACCATTTGTTGGATTTTGGCAATGCTTTCGTCAGTGATTAAAGATTTTGGCCGTCCTGGAAGCCTCTCATCTTCTGAGCTCAGGTCTACATAAACCTATTGGACAACGTGTTTGGCAAGAAATACTGAAAAGAAAGAGTGGAGTTTTTTTAATAGGATAGCGCTGCAATCCACGTACCCACAGCGATAAAAACAGTTTTTAAGGAACGAAAAACCCAATCAAGTAAGTTTGAGAACTACTACACAACAAAATTTTTGTACTAAACCTTAATTCTCGACAACTTGTTCCTATGTCACCCGTATGATTAAGTGGACCGATTTGAACCAAATTTGGTCAGGATGTTAGCATAAGACGATACCAACACACATAATTTGTAAGATTTGTTTAATTATATTAAAATCTAAAAAAGTTTTTCTTACTAAAGGCTGATTTTGACCGAACGGTCCTATGGCAAATCATTCAAATAGGTCCACTCTATCAAATATCTACCATAAAGCGATCGGTCACAAATCAACATTTAGTATGATAATCTTTTTTAGTTTCAAGCCCACAAAAAAAATAACAATGATGAAGCTGCATAATAAACAACAACAAAATGCAAAATGTTGCAATATTTTATATTTGATTTTAAAAAATATTAAAAATAAATAAATTAAAAAATAAACTATTGCTTGGTCTGCCTGAGTTTGAGCCCACGTTGTCGTGGGCGTGAGTCCACGACACCATCCTCTGCACTATCTAGGTTCTGAACCCGCTAGCTGACCAAACGCTGCTATATCATCATACAAATCAAAATAAACGCGAACTTTGACATCGAATTTAACGCACTTATAGGGCGAATTTTCCAAAGCGCCGTCTTAAACGCCGATGATTTTGTCATATCTGTGTTGTGTTAAAATTTCAAACTTGTATCTTGAGCCGTTTGGCCGGTACAATGCTCAGTCAGTTGGACACACAACTTTATATATATAGATAACATTTTTTTGAAAGAGAAACGAATAATTATATTCACGCTGCCCGCTGCCTCTGCAATTCGACTTTGGGAAATTCGCCAGATTTGGCGGGAAAAAGACAGATTTGGCGGAAAAATCTAGATTTGGTCAAAAAATTTGAGACTTGGCGTGCAAAAGCAAATTTGTGAGTTTGGTTGAGATAACTTAAGAAACAAAAAAGTTTTTCTTACTAAAACTTAATACTATCCCGATTGTTCCTATGACAGTTATATGATATAGTAACCCGATTTTGACCAAATTGTTAAATATCGTAAAATGTATAAATATGTTAATAAAATGAAATTAAAAAATAAAAATAAAATCTTTCTCGGTCTACGTTCGAGCTCGCGACCCCGTGTCCGTGAGTCTACGACACTATCCTCTGCACTACGAAAGTACTAAGCAAGCTGGCCGATCAAACGCTGCTATATGTAAATCAAAATAGACGCGAAATTTGACCTCGATTTTGACACATTTGCAGGTCAAATTTTCCAAAACGCCGCCTTATCTCCCGATGAAATTATCTTAAGATTATTGTTGCCAAGTTTTAATGTCGTACGTCAAACCGTTTGGCCTGTAGAAATCTAAATCGGTCAGTCAGTTGGACAAAGAGATTTATATATATAGATAAATGAGTAATTTTTATTAAAACGAAAAAATGTTTTTAAATTAACCAAATTATTTCATTCCATTTAGTCCAAAGCTTAAAAACTCTATTAAAAATGAACATATGTTGGAAAATCCGTGCATTGTATAATACTTTTTTTCTGTTGGTAGCGAAAATATCTAGATCTTAATTACATCCTTAGAATATTTCAAAAACCAAAAATAAGCCAATTGCAACATAGAAGTGCCATTGCGCCAACAGAAAAATACGCCAAGTGTGGCAACAAATGCTAACAGTTTCCATTCACAGCGAACGGAAATAAATAATGTTTAGTGTTTTGCAAAACCTTTAATCCAAGAAGAAAATTTAAATTTCTTTAATTCATTGTTAGAAACAGCTAAACCCAATTAATCTTGTTATCAAATTTTATTACTGCTATGAACATTATGGTCGCAGCCTGTTAACAGCAGCTGTGCCATCTGTTGAACAATTTTTATGCTGTAGCCCTGCTACAGCAGCTTTGGCATCTGTTAAACATATTTTATGCTGCAGCCCTTTGATTGTGTTTTTGTGTGAGATTAATAGATAAAGCGAACATTACAATGCACAGCAAACAACAACAAAAATGCAGAATGTAGCAAAATATTAGTTTTGATTTTAAAAAATACGAATTACAATAAATTAAAAAAAAAGTTATATTTGCCTGGGCTGAACCGGCAGGTCTTCAACCCGAAAAGCCTTGCGCGTGAGTCTAACAGACCGTCCTCTACACTACTTTTCCACTGAATGCCGCGCTTGACCAAACTCTACTACATGTAAACTGAAAATGCATGTGAACTTCGACCTCCATTTTGACGCACTTGCAGGTCGAATTTGGCAAAACGACGCATCATCTCCCGATGAAATAATAGTTTCAAGGTCGTACGTTAACCCGTTTGGGTTGTAGAATTTGAGTCAGTTGGACAAAGAGATTTAATATATACTATATGAAATTCAGCGACCTTGTATTAACAATATTTATGATCACCAAAATATAATAAAATTCGAAAGGTATAAAATATTATCACAGACACGACAAAAAATAAAATTAAAACACCATTTAATAATTGTGCTTAGTTTTTATTTTTTAGAGACAAAAATAAGTTTTCAATTAACATGCTATTAATCTTCTTGAGTTGAAACAGCGCCCCAAATTGGGTAATTGGAGCAGCTCTCACGGAACCATGTCTTCATCATTAATTAAAAGTCAAATACTCAACAGCAGTTATAATGAGGCACTCTCTGAAGGAGCCAATTACAATGCTCATTCAAATGGACTGGATTCCCCATATCTAGTTGATTAAAAAGCACACAGCACTAGATCACAGCGATCCTAAAGACAAAAAGGAGGAAATTGATCGACTTAACAAACAGCTTAAAAGCCAAGAAACAGGAACAATTGATACGCGTTGCATTCTATTTACTGTTTAACATGGCTAAGAATGTTAAACTGAAAGAAAAATGCGTCGAAAAAATATTGTTAAGATACTCATGCTTGCTAGTACATTTCTCAAGAAATTATCTATTGTGGGCGACAACAAAGATGCGATGTGTGCCTTAAACATTGTCTCGAAATTACCTCGCCTTTTTCAAAATGCCCATACGGATCTGGTGCAGGTCACACTCAGAGTTGTCTTTAATCTGTCATTTGATGGTGCGCTGCGTCGCAATATGATTGCAGCTGGATATTTGTCTATGCTGGTAAAATTTATCAACGATGAAAAACATCACGCCTTTGCCGTAAAAATACTTTACCATATGAGCCTTGATGACAAAGTTAAGTCAATGTTTACTCATACGGAGTGTGTGCAAATGGCGACTGATGCTATAATTCTGAATCTTAACGTAAAGGTTGATCCGGATCTTATGGTGCTGTGCATAAATCTGTCCCTAAATCGGCGCAACGCTCATATTATGGTTAAAGGTCAGCGATTGCACAGCAATGGACCGTGCCTTTAATTATCAAGATGCTTTATTGATGAAATTGTTGCGCAATATATCTCAGCACGAGTCCTTGCAGCTGCAGTTTATTGACTATGTGGGGGATCTTGCTCGGATTCTGACTATCTGTGACGATGAAGCTTTTATTGTAGAGTGCTTGGGGATACTCGGAAATCTTGCGCTTACCGACATTGATTACTCGCAAATACTTCAAAGTTTTCAGCTTGTGCACGTTTGGACGATCTAGTACTCGACATTATTGTCTATCTAGCTACTTGCGCTTGTGATAAACTTTGTGCACCGCTTTTCAGTCGTGCTAAGGTCGTTCTTTCATTTATTGAGCTACTAAAAGCTAAGCAGAAAGATGATGAGATTGTGCTACAAAACATTTACTTGTTTCAGCAAATACTTCGACTCGAGAGTACGCGTGAATACATGGACAAGGAAACTGAATCACCGGCTTATCTCATCGATCTTATGCATGACAAAAACGAGGCAATACGCAAAGTTTGCGATTATTGCCTGGACAGCATAGCCGTTAGTAATTAGTCTAATATGTAATGATATTCATACTGCAAATGTGCTCAATATTATTGAATTGTTTTGTTAATGCGCAGCTGGAAAAATTTTAAAATCATGGCATGGTAGAGTTGCAGCAGCATCGTGATAACGAGCAGGATGATGATAATGATCTAGACACTTATTTACGATCTGAATACCTTGACAATTGCGATCCCTACAAAAGCTCAAACATAAACGAGCACGACAATGACACAAATAGCAATAATAGTAATAATCCAGGAAGTCCAACTATGTCCACTTATAGCAGACCAATCAGCACGTTTGTAAATCGCACACCAATTTGTTTAAGAGTATATCATTTATAAGGCTGTAGGTATCGGCGCAGTCAAGATCTTGATGAACTGTACAATATAACCTCCAGCTGTAAATCGCAATGCTGTTACCAGGGCGCCAATGAGAGTAATAATATATTCAAGTACAATCATCAGAACACAATTGAATTGAATGAAGAGCTGATATAGACAACACATTAAATAAATTACTTACCTTAAACGCAAGAGCAAAAATTTCTATTTTTAAAAGACTCATATTTTAGTATTTATTTTTATGTTTTTTAGTTTACACATAATTTATGCCTGACGAGGATTTTATCCTTAGTAAAAACATATTCACAGGCATATTTTGTTGTATATTGTATAAAATCTTAACATTCATGTATGTACATTATTTAAATATTAATTAATATTATTAACTTTTTATCTAATTTGACATTTAAAGGGCGAAATAAATAGTTTGCTTTATATATTAAAATAATGTTTTTGAATTAACGATTAGTTTGAATCATTGAACTATTTATTTTTAGCAATTAACAAATCATTAACCATAAAAAATGTATTATTATTAATCAACTATTGGTGTGAATATATGCTAATGTATAAAATTATGCATTTATTTTTATGTTGCATTTTAGTCTTTTTCTACAATAATTCTATGTCTTTGACTTACGAGGACGGTTTAAAATGTTTTAAGCCTGACAATGATACAACAGTTTTATATATTTGTATTTATTTTTTTATCACTGCGGACGGCAGTTCGCGCTAGTGACGAAAGCAGCACAAAGGGTGCGAAAGGCGACTAACAATATATACAGCTAATTTGAAAAATTTGCTATGACTGTCCGATCAGATCGCTGGTTCACGTGATACGGGGGTGTAAGTGGAAGGGGGAAAATTTCAATGATTGCAGCTAATGGGGCTGTTGGGGCCTTTTGGTTTAATTAAAAATACGCGTCGATTGATACCTTGATCACTCAAATCCCATAACTGGTTCAAAGTATAAATAAATTTGAAATTTTTAGTGGACTTATTAAAATGAAATGAAAAGTCAGTTGGTTTGTCTGTTTGTATCAAAGCGCTAAAAAAGCTTAGATTTAAAGATGGGGATTTATTCCATTTCGAGAAACAAGATATGTTTGTTCTCGACTTCAACCGCTAGTTTAGCGGGAAAACGCTAAGTCCCACTAAAATTTAAACCTCAACAGTTTCCAAACCATATAAGCTACAGATATGCTATATATCATTGGAAAGGTGTGTTTGAGGGCTTTTAGGCATACCTTTAAATGTTTTTTCTAAAGTACTCAGGTAACATTTTACAGGTGAAATAAAGTTTTTATACCCTGAGCCCATTGAAAATGGGCAAAAAAGGGTATAATGTGTTTGGCAGAATGTATGTAACAGGCAGAAGGAGGGGTGGCAGACCCCATAAAGTATATATATTCTTGATCAGGATCAACAGCCGAGTCGATCTAGCCCTGTCCGTCTGCTTGAACGCGTCGATCTCAGATACTATAAGTGCTAGAGACTTCAATTTTGGAGTGCAAATTTTGTGAGTACCATACGCAGGTCAAGTTTGTTTCCAATTTTTGATAACACGCCCCCTTCGCCTACAAATTGCATAATACAATATACAGGCGCAGTTTTTGACATAGCACTCCCTAACTGAACAATCAGTTGAGAAGTATGCGTATTAAACGACCCTGATAATTTCAAGGCGATTGACCCATAAATAGAGAAGTTATTTCGGAATTTACATTTAATTCAATAATTACATTTTCATGGCAAATCGAACGTGCGACCGAGACAGCATGTTCACGTTTGTATGCAAGGCGCGCACAAAGACAGTACGAATTAGTACCCATTTTCTTTTGGGTTTCGATTTCAGGTACTATATGACCTAGAGACTTCAAATTTGTTATGTAGGTTCCTGGATACCATACGCAAGTCAAGTTTGTTTCCAATTTTAGGTGCCACGCCCCCTTCGCCCACAAATTGCAAAAAACGGTTTACAGGCGCAATTTTTGACATAGCACTCTCTTACTGAACAATCAGTTGAAAAGTATGCGTATTAAACGACCCTGAAAATTTCAAAGCGATTGACCCATAAATAGAGAAGTTATTTCGGAATTTACATTAAATTCAATAATAACATTTTCATGGCAAATCGAACGTGCGACCGAGACAGCATGTAAATTAAGATAAATTAGAATCTTGTAGTTGTTTTACTTTATAAAATAGAATCTTTATTTCTATTCAACTGTATAATTCAAGGGTTCTTATTAAACTAATTTACAAAATATTCTTAAGTTCTCATAAAACATAGACTGCGCTGTAGTGCCGTCGACAGATTGCTGACTATGCGCCTCGTGCCGTTCTTCAGCGGCCACTTGGCGTGCATGCCGAAGGGATCATATTACTCCACTCAGCTGGCTGTTGACCGGCCGGCAATGCGGAGTTGGCAATGCAAGATCAGCGTTTCTGCGGCAGAGTGTCGCAACAATGTCTTGACGGCATCCGGTTGCCGAATTGAACCTAGCTGGCGTTAACTCCTCCCTCAGCTCCCGACCGCCACGTCGACGCATACTAGAGTTGAAACAGCGCCCCAAATTGGGCAATTGGAGCAGCTCTCACGGAACCATGTCTTCATCATTAATTAAAAGTCAAATACTCAAAAGGTATCTTAGAAAAATACTACAGGAAAAGGGCGACGATTTTCTACATTCGAACGCAAACGCTTACACGATGACCGACCAGACTATAGCACGAGAGCATGTAGGAAAAATTAGTGAGTTAGATAGACTGCCAGATGTAGTAAGAATTTTAAAAGATTTTTCCGGTAACAAAGCTGAATTCACCTCATGGCGCAAAAGTGTGGACAGAGTATTTGAAGTTTACTCCGGTCAACAAGGTACCCCAAAACATTATGGGATTTTACTGGTAGTACGCAGTAAGATAGTAGGGGAAGCTGATGCCGTACTAGAGGCATATAACACCCCATTAAATTGGAAAGCAATCGCGCAGTGTCTTACAGATCATTTTGCAGACCGCAGAGATCTTAAGACACTAGAATACCAGTTGTATACGCTCAGTCAACGCGGCAAATCGATCGACGAATTTTATCAGACGGTGTACTATCATCTGTCTTTAATTCTGAATCAAATTAACAATCACGATTCATCGCCAGAGACGTTGAGAGCCCTTACAAAGATCTACAGGGACAAAGCCCTGGATACTTTCATAAGAGGCCTTAATGGAGATTTGCCTAGATTGTTAGCTATCAAAGAACCAACTGATCTAAAACATGCCCTTCACTTGTGCCGACTAATCGAAAACCAATCTATTAGGAACGCCGTTAATCCCATCAAGCCTCCTTTACTACCACCAAGAAACAACCAACAGGCTCAAAGATTCATTTACCAATACCCATTCCGATCTAACACTTCTCAAGCCATCAATAGGAACAATTTTAACCCAAATTTATATTACACTCCAAAACCCGTTGTCTTTTCACAACCACCCAATTTCGCTCCAAGACAAACGTATCAACAACCGCAGCAATTTTTTAACGCACCACCAAGACCATCGGCTCCTAAGCCACAACCGCCTCCACAACCAATGGAAGTGGATTCATCTATCCGAACAAGAAACATTAACTATATGAACAGACCGGACAATAACCAGTTCGCGGGAAAAAGACCCTTATCTTCAAGGGCAGATCAAATTCCAAACAAATTCCAGAGACAATTCCACATTAATACGGGAGAAACATTAGGGCAGGTCACGGACGATCATGCTGAAGGCGAAGCTAGTGCTTATGCTGAGGCTTATGCTAACGCTTACACCGACGCCTATGCACACTACATGGACGAACAAAACTACTTTACAGAAATGGAAGAACAAGGCATTCCCGAGATGCCATATGAAACCGAAAGCTTCCAGAACAACGACATTCCAACCGAGACAACAGACGTCTCTGAACTCAATTTTTTAGTCTAAATCGTTCCTCGGTGCCTTATTTTCAATGTAGAACGAGGGACGGCAAGATATTAAACTTCCTCATTGACACCGGATCCAACCAAAACTACATACAGCCTTCATTAGTAGAAAACCCGAAAGTAAACAAAGAAGATTTCTACGCTAATTCGATTGGCGGAAAAATAGCAATTACCCATCACGTTTTTCTTAATCTTTTCAGTCTCTACGACACACCAATCAGATTTTTCATACTACCCACTCTCAAAACGTTCCATGGCATCTTGGGTAATGATACTATGAAACAACTTAACGTAATAATCGATGTCAGAAATGACATTCTCGTAGTAAATGGAAACAAACGTTTCCGAATCAAACAATTGCCTGCACAGGCAATTAACAATATAAAAGTAAGAACCGAACACATGTCCGATAGTCAAAAGAAAACAATAGACACCCTAACGAATACCTTTAGAAATCTTTTCGCAGACCCAGAATACGCTACAAACGTGGTAGGCGAGATCCGAACGTCCTCAGACACCCCTGTTTACACCAAACATTATCCGTATCCTATCGCACTCAAGCAAGAAGTAGAGAAACAAATCGCAGAAATGTTAGACGACGGAATAATACGACCTTCTAGATCGCCATACAATGCACCAGTTTGGGTAGTACCAAAAAAAAACCGATGCTTCAGGAAAAAAGAAACTCAAGAAAGAAAAGAAAACTCAATTTAGTAACTATACCTGATCGATACCCCATGCCCGAAATAGGGGAAATCATAGCCCAGCTAGGAAACAATAAATTTTTCACGGTCCTTGACCTAAAAAGCGGTTTCCATCAGATCCCGTTAAAAAGACAAGACATAGAAAAAACGGCTTTCGCAGTCAATGGCGGGAAATATGAATTCACAAGACTACCATTCGGTCTCAAGAACTCCCCCTCAATTTTCCAAAGAGCCCTAGATGACATTCTAAGGGAACATGTTGGAAAAATTTGCTATGTCTACATTGATGACAAAATCGTTTTTAGCAAAACAGAAAACGAACATGCTCATCACTTGGAACAAGTCTTCACGACGCACAGTGGGGCAGATCCTCATTTTGCGTTGCAAAAATCATATCTTTTGAACCGGTGAAGATATTTTCAAAATTTAAAAAGCATTTGATAGAAAACTCTTTAAGCTTTAAAATGAGTGCTTGCACAGGGTGTTTGGCCCACAGGGCGATTCAGGGTTGTTGACCAAAGTTGAAAAATATTTTCGGTGCATTTTTGACATGTAAAATTAAAAAAAAAACCAATTTTTTGGTGTTTAGTATATTTATTTTAATCTTATTTCATTATTAAACAATATTTTTTAACATATTAAATAGTTTTAATAACCTAACAAAAAAAAAAAAAAAATTTTTTTAATATTCTATGAGCTTAGCTGTGTATATATTTATTTTATGCCTGATTTTTTCAAAATATTCATCAACATTTGGATTAATATCTAATAAACTTATCATTTCAGGACTATAATTATTTTCTTCTAAATCCTTTCGTGATTTAACATGTCTAAAGGATGAAACAAGTGGATATGAAGAGGCCGACAGCATATTAAAAAGGTCTTCATTCTGTCTCTCACGTGAAATCTTGCAAGTATTCGTGTACCTAAATTTTTTATATTCCTTGTTTTTGCATTCCTGTGCTTCTTCGGACAACTCTCCAAGTGGTAGGCATTGGTACTCAATTAAATCTGCGCCATGATCCAAAATCCTGTGAACGGTAGGAGTAAGCAACTTCTTGGGGTACATTTCAATCAAAAGTTGCTTTGTTTTTGATGCATATTTTGAGCAATTTATCATTTCCTTAGAATTTATGACATTAAGGATAACTGACAACCTTTTAATAATGTCATTGTGAACACCTGTTATTTGAGAGGTCACTTCATCATTAGCAAAAAATCTTCTGGACGTATTTCCATCATTCGTATTTCCATAATTGTGCTTTGGGTAGTCCACCTTTAATCCAAGCCTGTTAGTAAACTCGGCTTGAATAATCTTTTTCCGGTCAGCTCTGATTTCCTTCTGTGTTTGTTTATCGTCATATTTTTCTCCTGGCCGTGGAATTGTGTACGCAAGCTTTAAAATAAAGTCCATACACTTTATTCTACAATGTAATGGAGAAATTCCATGCTTATAGCATTCCTTATCCTGCGTTGAATCGTCCAGATTATTTTCCTGCATTGAATCGTCCAGATTATTTTCCTTCGTTGAATCGCCCTTTTCCGAATATTGCGATTGAGTCTTTTTACAAATTGCACACCTCAGGGTTGACTTATTATGTGCAATATCATTTAAGACTTTTCCATCAATCATGGTGAAAAAAAACGAAAAATCAACTTTCAAGGTTTTCCCATTCTTGGTTGTAATATCAGTTGGAATTAGTCGATCTATTTGTGAATCCATGTCGTCTCTAGTTGATTGTGTCAGCTCGCTTGTTTCTTTAGCATATTTGAAGAAAATTGGACGGCAGTAATGAACAGAGGATGGTCGAGGATTTCTCCAATGCTCAGAGCTTTTACTTCTTAGTCGTAAGGGAACTAGAGATGCCATAAACATTTTTTCATCAGAAATGGTTTCGTCTTCTGTATGTATTATTTGCTTTTATGCACTTTGACCAGACGATCCATCACATCCCCACTTGCTCAGTAATGTAAGTTGTTCGGGAAGCAGTTCAACCTCTTCCTCAGGCAAACTTTGTATTAGGCGTCTAGCGGTGTGATCCATCAAATCCTGAAGTCCAACCTCAACAGATACATTGGTTATTGTCAAATTGGGCGGAACGGCTTCCTTTTTAGCAAATCCAATTCTTTTATATCCGGGAAGAACATCGACATTATGTCGAAGTAAGGAGCCTCGTAAAGTGTAATATTTTTCCTTAGTCAATCCCAAGTCCATAAATAAAGCAAAAGCTTCGTCAACTGTATAACTTGTTGCCGCAGAATTGGGTGGCGTTGGAATGCTTTCCTTTATTCTGTTCAGTCGTAATGTACTTGCGATCTTCACTGCTTTTGTAATATCCGCTTTTGTCCTTTCCTGTACTTTCACATATTTTGAGGATAGCGCATCTGCCAAATGTTCCGTGGATATTGCTTCTGTAGCATTGTCTATCTTGCGTTTCCTTGTGTACGTCGAGCAGTCTTCGAAAGGCTTCCTCGGTCTTCCTCTGCCTTGGCTAGTAGATGGGCCCGTTTCTTCTCCTGCCACCTCAAGTTCCGTAAAGTCATTAAGCCAGTCAAATACATTCTCTGAAACCTTTCTGCTGATCGTTGGGATCTTTGCCATTTTTTGTCCAAGTTCCGATAAAGTTGGTAATTTTGCCTATTAACTCAGCTGACAAATCGTTTAAGGATATCTTTAATTCATTCATTATAGCCATTTGGAATTGAGCTTTGTTTTTTGGCAACGAATATTTCGAAACATTTTGAATTATTTAAAGCCATGATTACACTTCACTTATAGTACTGACGAAAATTTTCTGAATTATATTTAAAAATACTGTTCAAGAAAAAAGCAGCTCCTGATAGGTAATGGCTCTTATGTTGTCAAAAATGAACTGTCTAACAACATTGACTGCATTTCATTAAATGGTTTTTTTTTTAAATTAGGTAAAACATTTCATTAAACAGGTACATACTTCCTTTTTAATTAGGTAAAAAACAACACCTAGTTTACCCAATATTGCCTTTGAATCATTAAATAGGTATTTCCTTTTTGACTAGGTAAAAACTAAAACTCTATTGAAAAAGAATAGGCAGTGATTTCCATTCATATTGCATCAGAACGGATAAAAGTTCGTATAAATTTCCTCCACTATTGGTTTTACCTGCAATACATACCTGCTCAAAATTTCCCAAACATAATTTGCGCAATAACGGCTCTAAACAATTTTAAGACAGGTACAAATTACAATAATGCTAATTCATTATATTCGCATCTATATTTTGTGCATCTTATTCATTAACAGACAGGCATACCGAAAACGTATGTAATTGTACTGCGCTCTTCCTCTTCTATCACCATTTTTTGCGAGGTTGCATCAGTTTTCGTCCTATAACTCTCCCAGACGCAGCTGGACATGAAAGACCGGGGTTATTTCGTTAGAAATTGATTAACGAAGACTCCTGTGGTAGTGGGATCGAGTCCTTCAGGTCAATTTTTTTCTATTCCATCAAAGTCAAAAAATAGCCTAATTTTAGTGCTTTTTTTAAACATCGCTGGAATGAAAGGTCAACAAGTGAAGAAACAAAATTCTACGGCATTTAATTAAAATGAATGTACTTTTCAGATGAAACCAAAACATAAAGATCGGTCATATAACTTGTCATCAAATCAGTTTAAAGTTTGCAATTTTAGGAAAAAATCCACATTTGTGCGCACTGAAATAAGGGTCAACTTTGATAGGCTGTCACGCCCACAATTTTTACCTGATTTCAAAAATCTTTTGGATTTGTAATCTCTGGAGATTTCTCTATCGAATGCCTTTATTACTTTTTACAAACGCTTTCGTCAAAAAAATGATTTTTGCCACGCATATCGGCCGCCTGCCCCAGTGTACGACGCAAATATGACATTCGGCTTGAATCGCCAATCGAGGCAACCCAAATGGGACTGATGATACTGGCATCTCTTGAATCAGCTGTACCATGCCATGCTCCACGCTTTTATGCAAGTGTTGTGTGTTGTTGGTTGTATCATGTGGCCTGTTACGCAGTAGAGGGGTCGGTAACCAAAGTGATTAAAAAGTTGGCCGAAAATCTTATGTATTAGGTTTCCGTCTGTAGACGGTCTTCCGTTTTTAGATTATAAATGGGAAACTCATAAGTATTTCTTTTCGAGTTTATTTATTATGTATTTAGAACTGATTTTCTGACTTTTTTAAATTTATATGACTGTTTTCCGATGAGCCGTTTTTTTTTACAGAATTTTGCTAAACATTGAAATAGTGAAAAATACCAAATTTATTTATGACCTAATAAATTGCAATTTCAATTTCAAAAAAAAAATTTTTTTTTGACGAAGCCTATCGATTTGTGAATTAGACTGCTAGTAGGTAATATTATTCTCTAATGTTTTGTAAAAAAAATAAATACAAAAATGCAACTTGAAGTATTCTTATAAAGCGAAATACTGAAGATCGTCTGTAGACGGTCTTGTCGGTTTGTGCGGAAAAAAATATGGCCGTTCGCTTGTATCACAAGGGAATATCGAACGCGACTTTTGGCGACATCTTTTGCTATTTTTTGCTTCTAAGTTTTTGAGTTAATAATCACTAATATAAATATTATTATGAAATTTTCTTTAATTAAAGTGTCTATTATTTATAAAATATATTAATTTATAATCAATTTTAAATGAACAATTGCTTGAGTTGGTAGATTCTGTAGAAGCGATGATAAGTTTAGCAGTAATAGTGATAGGACTCCGATGATGTTGTCGACAACATTCAATCTAGAAACCCAGACTATTCCGAAATCATTAGAAAATTTGAAAATTATATTTCCGATGCATCCTTTATAAAGCATTCGATTACACTGGCAACAGCCCAATTCTGAATTCAACCAAACCGACTTTTTTGGATAGATATGGGGCCCCAAACGACGAAAAGAATTTTTTTTTATGACAGGGTATTTTTTTATAGAAATCTTTAAGATTTGGTCTTTTTTTCGGCCCGCTTTTTAGAGGTACGCCCACTTTTGTCATCATTACCCGAGAATGGCAAAACCGATTTTCAATTTCGATTTCCTTTTCCCAAAAGCTAATGAATATATCTGTAATTCATCAATACACTGTCTAAGATTTAAGCCAGTAGTTAAGGAGCTATTAATTTTTGAATTAAGAAAATGTTTTTTTTTAAGCTATTTAAGCATTTTTTAATTTAAAATTCAAGGAAAATTTGAAAAAATTTCTGAACTTCGATTTATTTTTTTTTTGCAAAGCTGCATTAATAGATATGGGCCCCCGTCGCTTAAGATATGATTCATTAAAATCTATGTTGAAACGGCGATATAATAAAATTTTATATCTATGCATGTTTTTCTTGATTTTTATGACTTCCTTGTAGAGCGGCATGACCTTTAGAGTACAAATTTTTTTTTATTTTTTGAGATACTCTACCCAAGCTTACAGAACTCGAACTTGTAATTGTCTTACACATTATGACCAAAGTTAGTTCGAATTGACCATATCATATAGTTGCCATAGGAACGATCGGTCAAAAATGAAGTTTTAGTATAAAAAACTTTTTTGTTCTTTTGAGATATTTTAACTCAACTGACAGAATATGAATTTGAGATAGTCATTTGAACTATTAACTTTTCATACTTAAGATGGATTTTTGACCGATCGCTCCTATAGCAGCTATATGATATAGTAATCTGATTTGAGCCTTATGTGGTCAAAATGTGTAACTTAACAGGAAATTAATTTCCTGTGAGCTTGGTTTGGATATCTCAAAAAATACAAGAAATATTCATTAACATTCATAGATAAAAAATTTTATTCTATCGCCGTTTCTACATAGATTTTAATGAATCATATCTTAAACAACGGTCAATTAATGCAGCTTTGCAAAAAAAAAAAAAACCGAAGCTCAGAAATTTTTTCGAGTATTCCTTGAATTTTAAAGTAAAAAAAGCTAATACAAACAGCTTTAAAAAAAATAACATTTTGTTAATTCAAAAATGAATAGCTCATTAACTACTGGCTTACAATCGCACTGTACACTTTCAGGAAAGCGATTGGCCTGAAATGGGGCATGTCGCCATACATTGTCCATTGGCTATACATAGCAATAGTCAGACCGATTTCGCTATATGGTATCGCACTTTGGTGGCCCGCTTTAACAAAGCAGTTCATCGCCAAGCAACTTAACAAAATTCAACGGATGACCGAAATCTGCATCACAGGTGCTCTTAACACAACACCGGGTAAGGCTCTAGACGCCGCGGCGCGCCGTCCTTAATATACAGCCAATTAGGCAAGTAAGCAAAATTATCTCCACCCTGACAGCAGTCCGACTAAGAGACTCTAACTTTTGGGTAGAGAGCTCCACAGGGCACTTCGCTATTCTAAAAAAAATCAAATCGTTCCTTCCAGAACGGATTATTGTATGCCAACAGAGTATGTTGAAACTCCCTTTACAACCACCATTCAGCGCAGGGAGGAATGATTAACACATACTCCAGAACACTCTGGGGCCTTATCATACTACACAGATGGCTTAAAATTGAAAAATCAAGTTGCTGGAGGGGTATACTCTCAGGAACTAAGCATAAAAGTTTCTTTTAGTCTACCTGATCATTGCAGCGTTTTCCAAGCCGAAGTCCTGGCTATAAATGAAGCCTTTAATCTCCTACAGGAATCTCAAGTCAATTCGGGCCGTATTAACATATACAGTGATAGCTAGGCAGCTATCAAGTCTATAGAATCGACCACAACTAACAACTAAATGGGCCCAACTGTTGCCTAAGTGAGTCGAAAATCGACAGCCGCTCTAACCTAAACTAATTTAACTACTGGCTTAAATCTTAGACTGTGTATGGATATATTACAGACATTTTCATTAGCTTTTTGGAGAAGTAAAGCTTTTGAAAATCGGCTTTTCCATTCTCGAGTAATGATGACAAATGTGGGCGTACCTCTAAAAAATGACTCGAATAAAAAAGCCAAATTTTAAAAAATTCTCAAAAAAAAAAACTCTGCCATAGAAAAAAAAAAAAAAATTTTTTTGTCGTTTGGGGCTCCATATCTATCTAAAAAAGTCGGTTTGGTTAAATTCAGAAGAAAAAAGTCCAAATTTGTTGCCTAGTGCTAACATTGCCCATATTTGAACCAACTAGTCCTCAAATCCAGTCTACTTCCAGCCGAGTTCTGCTCCAAGAGGAGTTACCTTAAATTCGGTATTGTGGAAAGATTACAAGTGCGATAGGCATCTATATATATATGTTAGGATATCACCATTCCTCAGAGCCAATCCCAATGAGGAAATAGCTAAAGCACTGCATTATGGTAGGATGCAGAAGCTATATAAAGAAATTGCAATGCCAGTAGTGGTACTCTGAATCGGTCACGGTATTCACCCTGGTGGACTCGCTGGCAGCAGCTAGCAAACAGCCTTTGGGGGGGTTCTTTGGACTCAGCGCCGCGACACCTACTGCATTTAATTCTAAACGAGTCCTAAATGTCTTCTTTTTTTTCATCAAACCACACACCTAAATCTAGCATAAGAGGATAGCCAAAGAGAAAGAGGAAGCATTAATTACATATTTTTATGCTACGATGATGCACTTGTAGCAGCGCTTCTATACCCTTACAACCCTTGATTGCATTACATATGTACAAATGTAAACAAAGCATATATGCAAAACAAATATCAATTTAAAATTGTTACATTTTGTTTGTTTTTTTTTTTTTTGTTTTGTTTTTACTGTTGTTACTCACCCCGCTGTTAACTCTTACGACGATCGTTGGGCCCAGTGGCCCAATGGGCCCACAAACGTAGGTAACTGCAGCTGTTTGAAAGAATAAAATCATGGCATACATACAAATGTTTTTTACACTTTAACATTCGATCGCATAGTAATCAGCTTCTTCACTTTTCTTGCTAATAAAAAATTTAAACCCTAACACTATTTGTGCATTATGTGTATAAGTTAACACGAGTTGCCAAACCGTTCCTTAAGTGGCACAGCAGAAGCGCAACAGCCGTGTCGTTGACCAATATTGTGCAGTTCACAATTCGTCTAACGTCAGCGTCTCAAGTTCGACATCGGTCAACAGTTCGACATCGGTCAACAGTTCGACGTCCGCAACTTCAGTTGAATACGAGCGCCACCGTGGGAACGCTGATTCTGGAGTTTTAGGGCATAGGGCAAGTTTTAATTATAAATCATTCTGTTTTCTAGAGTTAATTCAATTTTGGCAATAAATGAATACGGTTCGGATCTCGAATCTCGGATCAAAGATAAAGTTATATCTATTTACTGGACGGTTCGGTCAACTCATTAACTGGCGCCCCACGGAAAAAAAACTCGATGCCCCCCAGAGGGCGCAGTTTCAAGTGCACTGGACCAGCAGGAAAAAAAATTTGAGAACAAATTTCAGGAGATTAAAGGACAATTTAGCAAAGTTAATATTACATCCCCTGAAATAGTGACATATAAGGATGCCACTATTATATTATCGGTCATCTGTCACGAAAACTTAGACGAAGTAAAGTCTCTTCCAGACTTCGAGGGCAAACATGAGATATATGTCTCATAGAGAAAAGCGGCTCATACCGCTTACAGGGTTTTCGAGAACTACGTCGATAGTTCCAAACATTAACGATCATGAGGAATAAAATTAAAGGACCGGCGGACACGATTCTCTCTTCTTTCGACATCCCACTGATCTTCAAGGCAATAATTGACCGAATAGACTTTACGTACGCAGACAAACGACCCATCTTTTTAATAGAGCAGGAAATGTCAACACTTTGTCAGGGAAATCTTTCCCTGCTACAATACTATGATGAGGTGGAGAAGAAACTAGCTCTCCCCACCAACAAGACAATAATGACCTACGAAACTACTGTGGCTGCGTCATTAAATGAAATATCCTTTTTAGAAATTCGTCAAGCGTTCTCCGCAAGACCAACCGATTTCCCTTCCGCACTAGCGTTGTCCCAATAAGCTGAATCCAACCACGAAAGGTACAATTTTGCTAGTAATTTTGAGCGACGTATGGAGGACAGAGCACAGAAATTTAAGCGAAAACAGCAAAGTAGGGACAGAACTGTGACATCGGACAGAAGCGTTCAACAAGGAAAAAATCCTTACTTTTCAAGGAGACACGGGCTCCCAGACAAGACCAAGTTCAACCCATGGACGTGGATAACTCATCCCGTTTCAGACAATCTACAAAATACCAGTCAGTCTCAAAAACAAACCCCAAATACAAGAAACAACCAGACTAATTCATACAACAACTTTGGACAAAACAACTTTGGACAAATAAACAAACGACCAAACGGTGGAACCGCCAAGTTCACAGGACCGAAATAGCAAAGAATTAACAATTCAGAGGAGGACTTTAACAACCAGAAGACGCGTACCAGACTGAAGCAGAGTTAGAAGCAGAGGACATAGACGACGAATTGACGGACTATGACCAGCTAAATTTTGTAGACATAGCTCCCAGCTTCCGTTCATAGAAAGAACAATAGCAGGGAGAAAGATAATCCTTCTAATCAATACAGGGGCCTCAAAGAACTATACAAAAGCTATGAGAGAACTAAAGAATGTGGTCCCGGTCAATCAGACTTTCCAGGTAAAATCAATTCATGACCATAACGCCATAGACAAAAAGTGCGTAATGCACCTCTTCGGAACCCCCACTACATTTTAATTTAACCAAACTTAATGGTATTCGACGGAATTATTGGACTTGACTTACTACAAAAGACCGACGTTCAATTGGACTTTAAATATAAAAAACTAATAACCAACAGCAGTTCCGAGGAAATCCAATTCCTTAAATGCCAAGAAAAATGCGCGAAAAGTCCAAATTTTCAAAGAAAGTGTCGAATACTTAGGCTTTGTCGTATCACGAGGAGGAATTAAAACTTGTCCGATCAAGGTAAAAGCCATTCGTGACTACGAACAGCCCACAACATTGTTCAATGTCAGGTCGTTCCTTGGACTAGCAAGCTACTACAGATGCTTTATTGAAGATTTTGCATCTATAGCAAAACCGATAAGGGACATTTTAAAAGGTGAAAATGGCAATGTAAGCGCGACAAAATCAAAGAAAATCCGATAGTCTTTGATGAAAAGCAATGTCAGGTGTTTCAGAAACTTAAAGAGGTCCTTGCATCTGAAAACGTTATACTATTTTATCCGGATTATAAAAAAGCATTCGACCTAACAACAGATGCTTCGTCCTGTGGATTGAGAGCTGTCTTATCTCAAGACGGAAAACCAATGACCATGATTTCAAGGACTTTGAAGGATAGAGATCTTAACTTTGCGAAAGAGAATTACTCGCTATAGTTTTGCTCTGAAAAATCTCAGAAACTATACGGAGTAAAAAACTTGAACATTTTTACGGATCATCAGCCTCTGACTTTCGCGGTCTCAGATCGCAACCCAAATGCAAAAATCAAGTATTGGAAAGCATTCATAGATGAACATAACGCACAAATTTTGTACAAACCAGGCAATCAGATATTGCCACAATACACAGCGAAATACTGCTTACCTACACTATAAAAACATCTGACAAACCAGTCAATTGCTTACGAAATTGAAGAAAGCCAGGTTGACTCAGATCGTACGGTTGCTATGTTCGGTGAAAAAACCCGACACCTCATAAGCTTCTCAAACAGAGAATCGCTTAACAAAAGAGTATGCGATGTTGTCAAAAAAGATGTAGTAAATGCAATCTTATGTGATCTCCCAACATTGGCATTTGTGCAATACAAGTTAGTAGAAACCTAAACGACGACAACATTTCACCAAACAAAACGCATGGTAACCGACATCATAAATAAAAGGAAGCAAAAAGAAGTAATCGTTGCATAGCATAATAGGGCCCATAGAGCCTCCCAGGAGAACACTAAACAAATTCTCGAAGATTTTTACATTCGATGCAAATAAAGCTCTCAATGAAATTTTGTTGTAGAAGAAAATTCGAACTACTTGAAATTGTTGATCCGAAAATATAAAAATATTTATAGCTGCAGTTGATAGTTTTTGAGAGGTCTCAAAAGTCAAAATTCCGACAAGCTAAAATATCCGGGTGGACTCGCTGGCAGCAGCTAGCAAACAGCTTTTGGGGGGGTTCTTTGGACTCAGCGCCGCGACATCTACTGCATTTAATTTTAAACGAGTCCTAAATGCATTTTGTAAAAAATCAAACCAAACACCTGAATCTAGCATAAGAGGATAGCTAAAGAGAAAGAGGAAGCATTAATTACATATTTTTATGCTACGATGATGGACTTGTAGCAGCGCTTCTATAGCCTCCCAACCTTTGATTTTCTGTTAGCGCAACAAAACATAATTTAGAAAATCCCTAAGCCAGTTACAGATCTATTTGCAACTACCCTTACCTTCTAGAAAAAATAAAAATATTTAGAAACTCATTTTAAATTCAGTGCATAATTTAATCATAACAAGGGGGCTCCGCCCCCTGCTCGCTTCGCTCGCGGTAAGGTGCGGCTACAGTCGAGCACGCTCGACAGTAGGATACCCTGAGCCCATGTACTCTTTTATAAATGTTGATTGTTGCCCATTTTCAATGGGCTCAGGGTATAAAAATTACACACGCGAAACTATAAACAACTTTCGGTTTTCTAAAATCACTGTGCTTACTACGTTATTAATGCCTCACTGAACTAATACATCACTCGGTATTATATTAAACTTATTTAAAATTAATTAGAATTTGATAAATTGGTAAATCGCACTTCGTAATCGTAGTCGCTTGCAATCGATGTAGAGTGTGTCAAGAGTAGCCACAAACTACAACTTCGCTCAGCCTGCAATCTGGCAGCACCCATTTTCCTCTCTCACTCTCTCCCTCTTACGCAACAAATTCGAGCCTGCCAAAGGCTGCTGCAGTGCGCGCGAAATTTGAAAAGGACAATGTCTAATTTTATGAGATTCTTAAAGCGGAAAATGCTAAGTTTTTTTTTACAACGATAATAAGCAGATACTTATTATATATATGTGTAAGGAATCGGAAATATTAATAATTAAAATTATTATTTTGCAGCTTTCAGTGATCGCTTTTTCTCTCATGCAATTTCATGCATAGCTATCAGCTTCTGCTGATTTTTACCATGCAAAAATACATATTTATATATTAACACAATTATATTTTAATCAAATTGTATATTTGTATAAGTTAACGCCAGCTAGGTTCAATTCGGCAACCGGATGCCGTCAAGACATTGTTGCGACACTCTGCCGCAGAAACGCTGATCTTGCATTGCCAACTCCGCATTGCCGGCCGGTCAACAGCCAGCTGAGTGGAGTAATATGATCACTTCGGCATGCACGCCAAGTGGCCGCTGAAGAACGGCACGAGGCGCATAGTCAGCAATCTGTCGACGTCACTGCAGCGCAGTCTATGTTTTATGAGAACTTAAGAATATTTTGTAAATTAGTTTAATAAAAACCCTTGAATTATACAGTTGAATAGAAATAAAGATTCTATTTTATAAAGTAAAATAACTACAAGATTCTAATTTATCTTAATTGGCGCCCAACGGCATTAAACTCCGCGAATATTTATAATTGCTACGCTAGCTCACGCCGCGAGTAAAAGTTTGTTCGCGTTAAAACAAAACGTTGTCATTATAGTGATCAACTAAAATTAAATTGGCCGAAACAAAAATCCTACTTAGCTTACGCAATAAGTGATTAAATAAAATTGGCTAAAAACAAAATCCTACTTAGCTTATGCTTTAAGTGATTGATTGAAATTAAAATTAACTAAAACAAGTGTTACTTAGCTCACGCTATAAGTGACTGACTAAAATTAAAATTTAATAAACCAAAAAATCCACACGGAGTGCAAATTTTAACAAAGTGAATAAAGTTAATGTTGAATTGAAATTTTAACTGTAAACAGTAAATTTATTTAAAAAAAAAAATCTAAAATCAAAATTAAAGAATAATATAAAATAAAACAAAAAAATAAACCCCAACCGAAGGTTGAGCGAGTTAAAAATTATTACCATCGAAATTAAAAAAAAACAACAACAAAAAAAAAACCCCAACTGTAGGTTGAGCGAGTTAAAAATCATCAATACAACTACAGCAACAGAAGCTGCGACTAGAAGGAATCACCGAGACTTTCTCACCACACCTACGTTCAAAATCTTGAAATAATGAAACTTATGTAAGTGGAGTGCTGAATTATTTGTTCCTTAATTTAAATAAATAAATATAAAAAAATCACAACGAATATCAATACCAGGGTGATCGGTATAAATAAAGTAAATTTTAAAATAAGTCAAGTGTTTTTATTTTCTGTTTCTTGAACTCTACTGAATCGGACATTAAACAAATTTGACCAATTTTTATGTGGAGGGCCGGACTAGAAAAAGTTAACGAAGAAGAAGAGGATCTTATTGACTCTAACAAAGAAACCCGTTCAGACAATAAAATTAGTGACGACTTGGTGAAATTAATGGAGGCAGCCCTCCTGCATCAGGCTACAATGATGGAGAGATGTTTCGAGGAAAAAATTTTGAAAATTACAAAGTCTTTCGAGGAAAAAATCTAAAAATTACAGGCCCCAACAGAAAATATTAAAGAGAAGAAACGATATGATAGAGTCAATATTGTTGAAGGAGGAGGTTGTGACCTGCCATTAGACATGGTTAAATGTTTACCAGAGTTCGATGGCAAACAAGGCGAATATGCCGCCTTTTGTGAAGCGGCTACTGCTGCTTACGATGTCTTTAAAAATTTCGTTGGCAGTTACAGGCATAACCTCGCTGTGGGAATTATTCGTAACAAGGTTAAGGGCGCAGCGAGTGCTACGTTGACGTCCTATAACACAACACTCAACTTTGAGGCCATCATAGACAGATTAGATTTTGTCTACGCTGACAGAACACCAACGCGCGTCCTATTACAAAAGCTTGGCACACTACGACAGGGTGAGATGCCTTTGCTTGAGTATTATGACTTGGTCGAGAAAACATTGACCCTTCTCACAAATAAAACGGTAACGACACATAGCCCTGAAGAAGCTGAGATTTTGAATGAACAGTTTAGGGAAGACGCCTTACACTCATTTGTATCAGGTCTCAAGAAATCTCTCAAACTGGCAGTATTCCCAGCCAAACCTGAGGACTTACCTACAGCCTTGGCGATTGTACTGATGGCAGAAGTCAGCAATGACTACGCTCAGTTCGCGGCAAGTTTCGCAAAGACTACTGAGGAAAGGCAGAGTCAAAAATTTTCAGAACAGCGTCCGCGCTACCAACGTAGCGAAGGCACAAGCCAAACAAAACTCCCACAGTTGAGAAGCAACTTTGGGAATAATAGGGACAAGGCAGGTCCGTCCGGGACCCAGCCACAACCAAATCCACAACCCAGTAGCTCGAAACAACGTTTTCAACGTGAGCAACAGGCTCAGGCTGAACCCATGGACGTCGATCCGTCCATTTCACGATTTCGACAACCAACAAATTTCAAGAAACCTGGCTCGGCTCAGAGCCGACAGAAAATAAATCATACAATGCAGGAACAGAGTACTGATGACATTGATTATCAGTCCGTTGCAGAAGAGGGTGTCAAATTATTCGAAGTCGATGTCTCCGTTGAAGACTCCTTGAATTTTTTAGGACTAGGTCCTACCTCCCTTACATCACACGACATGTAGCGGGACGGTCTATTAAACTATTAATCGATACAGGAGCGTCTAAAATTATATCAAACCTTTGCCCGAATTAAAAAATATCATCGACGTTGAAAGGCCTTTCCAAGTCAAATCCATCCATGGGGGCACAAAAATTGATAACAAAAAAAATGTATAATAAACATATTTAACGTAGAATCATCCTTTTTTATTCTTTCAACCTTGGACGGCTTCGATGCCATAATAGGTCTTGACCTACTTACGGAAATTGACGCAAATATTAATTTGACAAATAACGAAATTAAATTCAATGGTGGCACTGAACAACTCCAATTCAGAAAATGCTTTAACGTCAATTTTATAAAAGTTGATGATGCAGATGTGCCCCCTGCAATGAAAGAATCTTTTTGTAAAATGATCAAACTACGATCAAAGGCATTCGCGGATCCGAACGAATCCCTGTCTTATAATATTAACACTGTAGCCACCATCAGAACGGATGATGAGCCAGTGTATTCCAAATTATACCCATATCCAATGGGTGTTGCCGACTTCGTGAACTCAGAAGTCCAACAACTTCTAGAGAACGGCATTATTAGACCGTCCAGGTCTCCATACAATAACCCCATTTGGGTTGTTGACAAAAAAAGGTGTCGACGAGCTCGGCGATAAGAAAAAAAGAATGGTAATTGACTTCAGGAAACTGAATCAAAAAACCATCAGTGACAAATACCCAATACCCTCTATTTCGACAATACTGTCAAACATGGGTAAAGCCCAATATTACGCGGGCATGAGGGTATCTCAAGAAAAGTTCAAATTGTTTAAGAAAAGTGTAGAATATTTGGGATTTGTAGTCACCAGGGGCGGAATAAAGACATCCCCCGACAAAGTACAGGCTATCTTAAACTTCAAGCCACCCTCTAGTCTCTTTGACCTTAGGTCATTCCTAGGGCTATCCAGCTATTACAGGTGCTTCATAAAAAACTATGCCACCTTGGCAAAACCTCTTACTGAGCTGCTGAAAGGTGACAATGGTAAGGTAGGTGCTAATCAGTCAAGGAAAGTTCCAATTGAACTAACGGCTAAACAGCTAGAAACCTTTGACAGATTAAAAAAAACCCTTATATCCGAAGATGTGATGTTAAGGTACCCTGATTTTAAAAAATGCTTCGATCTGACTACTGACGCCTCAGCACATGGCCTTGGAGCTGTGTTGTCACAAGAAGGTCGCCCGATTACAATGATCTCAAGAACATTGCGGGATAAAGAAGCAAATTTCGCGACGAACGAGCGAGAACTGTTGGCAATCGTTTGGGCTCTTAAAAGTCTCCGGAATTACCTGTACGGAGTTAAAGACCTCAATATTTTTACTGACCACCAGCCCTTGACCTTCGCCGTATCGGACCGTAACCCAAATACAAAGATAAAACGCTGGAAAGCTTTTATTGATGAGCATAACGCAAACCTGATCTACAAACCTGGCAAAGAGAATTATGTGGCTGACCCATTGTCGCGTCAAAACGTGAACGCCCTAGATTCTGATTCTCAATGTTCGGACCTCGCCACAATACATAGTGAGGAATCCTTGACTTACACCATTGAGACCACGGATAAGCCAGTCAATTGTTTCAGGAATCAGATAATAATTGAAGAATCTGATTCCTCATCCGTCCGAACTTTCCTGCTTTTCCAAAATAAAGCAAGGCACGTCATTCGAGTCTCAGACCGCAGCACACTGCTACAGACACTACAAGACGTAGTGAATGTAGGGGTTGTAAACGCAATACATTGCGAGCTGCCAACACTTGCTTTTATTCAGCATAGGCTCATCGAGCTTTTTCCGTCAACTACATTCAGGTACTCCAAAAACCTGGTTGCGGACATCACGGACAAGACAGAACAAAGAGAAATAGTGACGGCTGAGCATAACAGAGCTCACCGAGCAGCGCAAGAAAACGTGAAACAAATATTGCGTGACTACTTCTTTCCCAACATGAATAGACTGACGACAGAAATCGTTGCCAATTGCAGAGTCTGTTCACTGGCTAAATACGACCGGCACCCGAAAAAACAGATGCTGGCGAAACGCCAATCCCTTCTTATGCAGGATAACTTTTACACGTAGATGTATTTTCCACCGATCAAAAATACTTTCTTACATGCGTCGATAAATTTTCCAAGTTCGCTGTGGTTCAAACGATTTGTTCAAGAGCAATTGTAGACATGAAAGACCCAATACTACAGCTCGTAAATATTTTCCCTAGCATAAAAACTATTTACTGTGACAACAAAAGATCCCTTAATTCTGAAACAATTAAAACAACTCTTTTAAAATTCAACATTCAAATTTCAAACGCGCCACCTTCACACAGCATTTCAAATGGCCAGGTCGAGAGATTTCATAGCACTTTGGCGGAAATCGCACGGTGCATGAAAATCAGTAAACAAATAAGTGAAACTGTCGACCTAATCCTGCTTTCAACCATAGAATATAATAGGACTATTTATTCAGTTACCAATATGAAGCCAATTGAAATCATCCATTCAAATTCCATAGAAGTCGGACTACAGGTCAGAGATAGAATTGAAAAAGCCCAAAACAGGAAAATAGAACAGGAAAATAAAAAAAAGGGAAGATAAGGAATACCAGGTGGGTGAAAGGGTATGGGTCAAATCAAATAGACGCCTAGGAAATAAGTTGACCCCACTATGCACAGAAGGCATAGTGGAAGCAAATCTTGGAACGACAGCTCTTATTAAAGGGAGGGTGGTCCACAAGGACAATCTTAGAAAATAAAAAAACCTTTTTATATTCTTTTTAGTTTAAAAATTTATTTTCCGCTACCTTAGATTAACATCGCTGCTTACAACTCTCATGACGATTTACACGACTGCGACTGTGAAGCTGACAAATTACACTACCTCAGACTACATACCAGTATCGGACGGAGATGTGATCATTTGGAAGGAGCACGGATACTTTAGACACACTACGAACTTGACATCGTACGAGACCTACGTGGACGAAACCAGAAGGATTTTGGACTTATTTAACAAGGATCATGAAAGGAGAGTAATAGCAACTGATCTTAGTCATATTGAAACGCTAGTGGAAACCCTTAGGATCAACCACAGGCATTCACGTAGCATAAATCTGTTAGGAACAGCCCTCAAGGTAGTGGCGGGGACTCCCGATTTTGAAGATTGGGAGCAGATAAAATTTAAGCAGACACAACTAATAGAAGCAGAAACTAGGCAAATAGAAATAAACACTAGAATCCAAACGAGACTCAACGAACTGACCATGACACTAAACTCAATACGTGACACTGACGGAAATGACATGGGACATATGTACGAGACAATTTTAGCAAAAAACAGAATAAAAATTGACTTGATCAGCCCGGTAATATTGGATAATGATGACATTAAGGAATTAATACTTCAGCATTTCACCAATATTAGTGTAGCGGATTTATTCGAAGTAGCTAAGATTAAGGCATTTCAAAATAATGAAATTTTATACTTTTTGATTAAATATCCCATACCTAAATTAGTCTGTAAGAAAATTAATTTTTTTCCCGTGAGTCACGGAAATATTATCTTGAATTTTGAAAACATTAGTACTGTTGCCGATTGCGGAACAAACATCTTGGCAATCGACGGGTGTGGTGTGGCTGTCAGTTCAACATTCTGCAAACAACTGGTGACATCAAACTGCGTACAACAGCTGGTTGCAGGAACCCTTGCGCAATGCAGCACGCGACCCGGTCACCTCGACGAATTGACTCTGGTAGACGACGATGCAGTAATCATCAACAATGCAGCTGCAAATATAACCGACAATGCTGGCTTTCAACAATTGGTTGTCGGAAGGTATCTCCTCACGTTCGATGACAAGGTCTGGATAAATGGGACGTTATTCGTCAACAACTATGGTGTCTTCAAAAGGAAACCAGTGGTACAGGCTGTTGCCCAAATCAACATAACTGAGCACCGAAAACACCTCAGCCTGCCCTATCTGCATGAACTAAGTCTGGCAAATCTTCAACACATCAGCCAGCTACGATCCAGACTCCTGTCAAGTCCGGCTATGAGCAGCAGCATCACCTTAACCCTCATCGTCATTTGTCTGGTTGCTGCCCACAAGATCTGCCAACGAAGATAGCGTCAAAAACTATCTGCCAGGCCAGCAGACCTGCAGGCAAGCATGAGTAAGCCCGGGGACGCGCTTAACTTAGCTGAGGGAGGAGTTAACGCCAGCTAAGTAGGTTCAATTCGGCAACCGGATGCCGTCAAGACATTGTTGCGACACTCTGCCGCAGAAACGCTGATCTTGCATTGCCAACTCCGCATTGCCGGCCGGTCAACAGCCAGCTGAGTGGAGTAATATGATCCCTTCGGCATGCACGCCAAGTGGCCGCTAAAGAACGGCACGAGGCGCATAGTCAGCAATCTGTCGACGTCACTGCAGCGCAGTCTAGGTTTTATGAGAACTTAAAAATATTTTGTAAATCAGTTTAATAAGAACCCTTGAATTATACAGTTGAATAGAAATAAAGATTCTATTTTATAAAGTAAAGCAACTACAAGATTCTAATTTATCTTAATTTATACACCAATATACTTACACATAAATATAAGACATAGATGTCAGCATTGCATGTTTCGGGTTAGCTGAACCCAACATGAATATATAAGATGCATTCTAAATAAAGTAACCCTGCGGAGCAGACGCTCCAAATGAAATTGATAAAGTTTAATAAATATTACACTATAAAACAGGAAATTGGTGAGGCGCCAATCCCTTCGTGTGCAGGGGAAATGTGCATGTGGACATTTTTTCAACCGACAAAAATTTTTTTCTGACTTGCATTGATAAGTTCTCGAAATTCGCTGTAGTTCAGCCAATCCCATCTAGGACAATAGAGGATCTGAAGGTTCCGCTGTTACAGCTCATGAATTTCTTCCCGGGGGTTAGGACAATCTACTGCGACAATGAGCCAGCTTTAAGCTCCCAAGCTATCATCTCACTGCTGATGAACAATTATGGAGTCAGCATTGCAAACGCGCCGCCCCTGCATAGCGTTTCTAACGGGCAGGTCGAGCGATTCCATAGTACCCTGTTAGAAATCACCAGATGTCTGAAGATCGATAAGAACATTAGTGATACCGTAGAAATAATTTTGTTGTCCACGGTGGAATACAATAAGACAATCCACTCAGTCACTGATAAACGACCAGTTGTTGTCCGTTCCCTCCCACACGAATCACAAATGAATATTCAGAACAAGCTCAAAAAGGCACAAGACACACTAAGAGCTAGGGAAAATGACTCTCGACAGAATGGGGTCTTTGAAATTGGGGAAAAGGTGTTGGTGAAGTCTAATCGCAGGCTTGGAAACAAACTCACACCTTTGTGTGAAGAGCGATCCGTGGAAGCTGACCTGGGAACCACAGTTCTCATTAAGGGAATGGTGGTCCACAAGGACAACTTGAGGTAGAGCATCCAGTTTTTCCTTTTTATCATTAACATTTTTTTACCTTATCGTGCCATTAGGAATTTTTCTCTTATGTTAAGCTTATAGGATATACGATTTTACGCCACTTGGCACCTCATTTTAGATAAGTTTTGGTGATGGGACATGACTAGAAGTTTAAGATTTATGCCACTTGGCGCCTTACTACAAAATGCTAAAAAAAAATAAAAAAAAGAGTAATTTCCACGTCACTGGTTTGGGTTTCTCACACTATTCCTTCTCACGACGTCCTCGGCATGCATTACCGACTACTCGCATGCCAAATACATTCCAACCGTCGATTGTCAAGTCCTTGTGTGGGACGAATTTGCTTTTGTTAGACACTCAGCGAACATATTCGAATATGAGCGCATGGTAGACGAGACGGCAAAACTATGTGAGATGATCTCGCATATGAGGAATCATCTGAATGTGGATGCAGAGCATCTCTAGGATATGCTGGAAGCCCAAGGCACACACCACAGAATCTCTAGGAGTCTGGATTTTCTGGGTTTAGTCTTAAAAGTGGTGGCAGGCACTCCAGATGCCAGCGACTTAGAAAGAATAAGAATTAATGAAGCTCAGTTAATAAATTCAAAGGTAGAGGAAGGTAGAGATAAACACTAGGGTACAGGATCAGATCAATCAACTTACCTACACGGTAAACCAAATTTTGAAGGCCACAAAGGATAGGCAAATCGATTCTGGCGATTTATACGAAACACTTTTGGCCAAGAGCAGAATGTTACTGATGGAATTGCAAAACATTATGCTCGCATACATACATATACCCCCATTGCCGACATAATGTCCGTTGCGTCCTTAAAAGTGCTACAATCCACAAACATAATATATTTCATAATATCATTTCCAAAAATTAAGTCCACCTGTTGGAAAATTACGCTCATCCCGGTCTCGCACAAGAGTCACATACTGCGAATGGATGACAACATCGTCGCCGAGTGCCAAGACTAAATTTATGCGCTGAAAAATTGCACAGCCGCAGCGAGAACAACAACTTCTGTCAATTATCAACAGCCAGCTCGTGCGCCAAAGAACTACATGCCGGTGGAGTGGCTCACCTCCCTCTTCCTCACCTCTCCCTTACCTTCATCGACTGAACAAAGTAACCTAGAGACAATACAGGAAGTCTGAGTCGATATAGGCAACACAACCATAATATTGCTTCTTTCGGGTGTGGCATGGTTATCTGTATCGGTTTCACCTATTGGCGAATCACCAGGAAGAGGATCGCAGCTAGGAGAATGAACGAGGTAATCGCTGAAATAGGATCGGCCGAGGGCAGCCTTAACTTGATGGGGGAGTGGGGAGGAGTAACAGTGCGGCCGGGTCCTCGACTCCAACACAGACGCTGACTCAGCTCTGGGTCGGATGTCGTTGCTTTAACATAACGTTGCCGCCGGCCGTATGTCGTTACATAGCAGGCAATACACGAGATGCAAGCTAAGCGTTTCTGTGGCCGCTATGATTTCACTTTTTATATTTTTTAGCTTTTAAGAGAAAAATAATGTCTTAGCTTTTAGTTCTGATTTGATTTACGCTGCGACAAGTCGTCCAGTAAATTTCAGACTCCCGCACGCTCTAAAACGTAGACGTGCTTCATTTAATTATAATTAATAAACGGATTAATTTTAAATATAACACATTATCTTTTTAATTTATACATATCTTATTGAATCACAATTGTTTAAAGGCACGATCTCTGCTGCTGATGAGTTGAAGACGCTGTTATAATGCTGCATCAGTTGCATTAGCAACTTCAACGAGGGGTGCTTGAAGAGTTTGATGTATGAGTGTGAAAAGTCGACGAAGCCATATGCCAAATAATTTGATGCCAAGTAATGCTGACTTTGAGACGATACTAACCAATGTATCCAGCTGATGCTGGGATCCAAGCAGATCTGCCGCTCCTGCAAGAGAGTCGGACTTAGAATATTCTCCGGGTTACTTGGCCAGTCGGTATAGATTCTAAAGAGTATTTAATAATTAGCTAATTAGCTTAAAAAAAATACAACACAATCCCTGCACTAACATACCTTAATAACCTCTGAGACCACTTTTATGTTTTTACAAAAAAAATTGGCACTGAGACGTCTTTACTGGTCGATAAGCCTTGATCTTTTGACCGCCGAAACTCGCTTCGTTGCTATGCAAAGCTATGCTAAACCGCGCTTATCTTTATCTATAGTAATACCCTTCCCTTTGCATAGCTGTAAACAAATGCCATCTATGCTTCCTACTTGTTCGCTGCACTTGCAATTGCTTTCTTTGTGTCTGTGAGAAAATGCACTCCAGGGAGTTTTGAAGATAAATGCATGCGAAATCATTAGGGGAGCTCCTGATAAAATACAATAATTGTTTATCTAGCTTAAATTGAAATTTTATATTACATACAATAAAAATGATTATGAAATTTTACATTTCTGTGCAAAAATAGTTATGCAGCAGGAATTGTACATTACAACCACAGACGTTTCTAGAGCCTTTGGCTTGGAGAAAAAGACTGAAAAAAAAAACAATTACTGCCGAATGTCTTTGGCGTGGTACGTTCGCTGAAGCCGCCCTAGATCTTCCAAAACGTAACAGCTGCCACCCACCTTTTCACGCGCTCGAGCTTTAAGCCATGCCGGATTAAGTTTGGCATTAATGTTCTTGGCAAAATTGCTCTTGTCATTTAAAGGAAATCTCACGCGTACGTAAATTGTACTGACTTGCTTGCTGATCATATGCTTTGGATATATTTTTCCTTAATTCACGACGAATAAGGTTGAGCTGATCATCACTTCCAAGAACATTTTGCGGTTCATCCAACACACCCAAATTTCTTAGAAGCTGATAGCTCGACCCATGAGTTGCCATATCAAATCCATGCAAAGCATGATAGGGAGAACAATTAATGCTTTGATGAAATGAGTTTCTAAGCGCACAACTTATCGCGTGGATATGCTGATCCCATTCACGATGGTCATCTTTTAAATGAGCACGAATTGCGGCAATGATTGACCGATTGACTCTCTCTGATGCGTTTGACTGAGGCGATTACAATGCGGTATAAATATGCTTTACGCCAAGCGATGCTAACCAAGCATTAAAGTCTCCTGCCCCAAATTGAGAGCCATTATTTGCGTACTCCATATACAAAAAAGATATTATTTTGAAGATATTCTTTTATCACGTCAGACGAAAATTTTTTTAAAGGACATAGTCAATGAAATTTAGAAAGATGATCAAGTACAATCAAAAGACCAATGTGGCCACTTTTGCTTCTTGGATATGGTCCAAGAATATCAACGTAGAGACGCTGAAACGGGCGTTTGGAAACTGCTTGCTTACCCATTGGTGGCTTTAGCGTGATATTAGGCGCTTTTGTCTCTTTGCACACATCACAATTGCGCACATAGTCACGCACTTGGGTTACCATACCTGGCCAATAAAAATGCCGTCGAATGACTTCTTAAGTCTTGGCCATTCCACAATAAGCAGAAATCACAGCGTCATGAGCTCGCTTCACCACCTCAACAGTCAAATCCTGTGGGATCCACAACTTCCAGCTATTCTGATTACTAAATTCTGAGCCATCGTCATGCTCAGTTTTAATGTAAACAAAATGATCTACGATCTTGAGATCAGGGTACCTTCCTTCGTCCTGTCGTATTCTGTCTCTGAGTTTTCGACAGTCTTCAGCGTTCAACATTCAGAATTCAAATCTACCTCGGGCTCAATTTGTTTCAGGACTGCAACTTCTACTGAAATTATTCGCGATAGCGCATTTGGTACAATGTTCTCACGACCTCGCCTATGACTCGCTGTGAACCTATACCCTTGCAAGCGCATTGCCCACTTTGCAAGTCTTCCCTTAAGATTGGGTTGTCTCATCAGCCAAACCAAACTTGCGTGATCAGTGATGATCCCGAACTCTTGCAGCTCCAAATAACATCTGAATCTTTCGATCGCTTCAACAGCAGACAAGCACTCCCGTTCAGTAACGCTGTAGTTACGTTGAGTAGTGCTCAGTTTCCCTGACTTAAATGCCAATGGACGTTCATGGCCATCTTCAGATAACTAAAATAAAACAGCACCGATGCCAAATTCACTCGCATCACAATGTAAGTAAAACTTCTTATCAAAAACGGGAAAGACGGGCGCCGAAATTAATAAATCAAACGCTTGTTGCGCGGCTTCAGTCCAAATAAAAATTTTCTTTGCAGATAGTAATTCTCTTATCGGAAAAGTCGCATCAGGAAATTGTTCGATAAAAACGTCGGTACCAGCCAACCAAACCAAGAAATCTTCTGACTTGTTTTATTGATTTCGGAACCGGCCACTTTCAAAATTGACTACCTTCTGTGGATCTGTCTTAATCCCGCCTTGTGCGATGACGTATCCAAGATACTGAACTTCAGTAACGCAGAACTTTCCTTTTCTAACTTTCAATGTTAAATTGGCCCTACGAAACTGTTCTGATAAACGAACAAGTACTGACAAATGGGATTCAAAATCTTCCGACACAGCGCATAAATCATCAAGATACACAAAGACGCAAAACGTTAGCTCGGCTGGAATTAACTAATCCATTAAGCGACACATAGTCTGCGGAGCGTTACACAGGCCAAATGGCACTACAGTGAACTGGTAGAGTGGACGACCAGGTACTGTGAATGCTGTAATGTCTTTCAAGTCCATCTTGTTGATTATACTCGCTTTCGGTAGCCTAGCAAAAATACCATCAATACTGGGGAGAGGATACGCGTCCTTTTTGGAACACTCTCTAATTTTCCTGGCATCAAGGCACAAGCTCACCTTTCCGGGTTTCACAACGCGACGCATGGCCGAGCACCACGCACTGCTTGAACGCTTTATAACCCCCAAATCAAGCATTCTATTTATTTCCTTAAAGAGGAGTCATTCGACTGCCAGCGAAACAGGATAAAAACGTTGTTTGACTGGGACAGCCATGGCTATGTCGATGTCATGTTTTAATAGAGGGGTCCTACCAAGTCCTTGGTGTTCAAAACTAGGGAACTTATTACTGCCTCCAGGCGTCGGTTTTGCTCTGCTGTCAAAGGATATTTCCCTTCAGAACTAGTACTTGGATTGTCGTCAGAAGCAGATTAATCTATGGTGACCCAAGACATCACACCAGGCGCTAACTCAAAAGTTCTCCAAAAATCAATACCAAGTATGACGTTTTTGACAATCGATGGTATAATATAAAAGTTAATGGGCTTTAAATGATTTTTGTACGAGACATTTGTACAAATCGAACCGATTACACTGTGACTCTTGCCATCAGCTGTTTTGACACTCGATACGATTTTGCGAAAAGCAGGGTAAATTTTCCAATCTGTTTTTGAAAGTTCTGAACCGATGCAACTTATATTTGCTCCGGTATCAAGCAAACCTAATTCAGAAAAAACCAAAAAAAGAAATTGGAGCATATAAGCGACCATCTGTCTCGTTATTCGCAATCGTTGATATTAATAAATTCCGGCTAGAAAGAGCCTTGCGCGAAAAATTGCGCATGCGCACAGCTGCTCGCTTAGGCGTAAGCCTACAGCTTGCTATGGCGTCATCAAAGATTCTAGCTCTAACTTCCATGTAGTTCGCAAAACTTTCATGATAAGGACGAATTGGATACAATTTGGGATTATCTGGAGATGAACCAAATTCGACTTCAGTATTTGTAGCTTCAAGGCACAACTCATTATCATGCTATGTACTTGAGCTGGCAAACCTACAAATGAAAACTCCTCACAACTTATTATATTTTCTTTGGGGCCATCCGACTGTTGTTGGTGGATGGTCCCTTCCGATAGTTTTCCGATTGTTTCATGCAAACTTCGCACTGCGGCTTATTAACGCCCTTGGCTCCACAACCATAACAAAAAATGTTTCGATCATGTAAGCACATATCCCATGCATGCCCTTCTTGATCACAGTTCCAGCATGTGAACTTCTTACCATTATGCTGCACAGCACTGACATCTAGCTCGCTAGTTGCCGACTCAATATCACAAGCGACAGCAGGAGTATCTACCGCTGATACAACCCGTTTAAATGGCTTTGGAACCGCACTCCGTCTCGTCTTCTCCCAAAAAATTTTCACTCAACCAGTTGACGCAAATGGGCAACTGTGTGAACAGTCTCGTATAACAGAGCATGTCTCACCTCTGAAACAAGATTCCTCTTCAGCTGCTGTATTAACCTATGCTCATCCATAGGTACTGACAAACGAGAAACTAAGGTAATTATATTCTCGTAGAAAGCATCAAACAATTCGCCATTTCGTTGCTTTCTAGCACGGATATCTTCAAGAATGCTGTCACCATCCATATTATCATGATATTGGCTTTTAAGCTCTTCACAAAACTCCTCCCACTCAACGACAGGATTTTCCTTTCTAAATCTCCAGTACTATTCACGAACCTTACCAACAAGAATGACATGCAAGTTCTTACATAGAAGTGAAAAGTCATTCTGAAGACTGTCAGCTGACAGAGAACGCACTCCATACAATAATTCTTGCACAGTGGGCTCCTTAGCCGAACAATCAAGCTTTACATTCCAACTTTGAATGATCTGGGTCGCTTTATCTGTCCTAGCAGTCTGATTTTTATGATTAGTTGACGCCTGCGAAGCTCTCTGTGTTCCAAAACTTTGCGTCTGCCTATTTACGGACATTGCGGAAAAGTTATCATCAATAAGTTGGCTCATTCTTGCAAAAATCATGTCATAATCGACTTGATTCTGCCCTGAGTTTCTACGAGAACCTGACGAAAAATTTTCTTGAGCCTTATAACCTCGTGGTGCTCTCTGATTTTGAGACTTGCCTCCTCGCCCTTTTCGTGACTGATTCACGGCACTGTTAGCAGCACCCGCCTGATAATCGAGGCTTGCACCATCTTCATCATCTTGAGCATCCCTTTCTTAGGACGTGTCCGGACGTGGCTTGCTTCCATACCGGGTATTATGTCCGTGTACCTTCGGAACTGTTCCCGTAGCAACTTTGTTTGCAGGTGGCTGTCCGACCAGTAGCTTAACATATATAACATTCATTCTTTGAGCGAAGATATTGCATAATACATGCAGAATGAAAAGTGTGAACGCATTTAGTTATAACCGTTCCCTGCGATTCTTGCATTGGCTCTTTACAAATCGGACACTTGTTATTAGGCTTAATCTGAGATTCTCCCGCAGCGGAAGTATTAACGTTCTCATTACTACGCATGGTAAACATTTTGAAATTTAGATGAATATATATATTCCACCAAATAAAATTAATTTAAATTTTAGATATTATCATAAATAAATTATTTCCTACCCTGTAAGTCAAGGCAAATAGAGAACAATAAATATGTAAATAATACTATGCAAAAGGGAGTACTAAGTCCTTAATACAAAACTTGCGTATTGCATCTTCTTATCCTCAGAAATTCGAAATATTATGCCAACTTATCACCAGTGAAAAATTAACCCTTACATAGTCGATAAATTGATCTTATATCAAAATATACGCATTTCCAGGCTTGGTGTCAAAATCTCCATGAGTAAGTCATAGCACTTTCTTTCAAAGATAGACTGAAAATTTAAAGGGAATCGTTATCGGTCAAAATCCAGCTGTATACAAACTAGAAGCCGTTGAAACTCGTGCTGAGGTTACTCAAAAAATATGCATCTATATGATAATATTCCGTCAGACAAGGCCAATTGAACTAGTTCGCGCTTATTTCAAGCGATAACAATACAAACGATATAAAAAACAATTTTTACAAATGTTTCAAGCAAGACTTTGTTGCTATAAAATCGATCTATTGGATGACATTTGAACTCTTTAGCTAAAGTCATGTTCCTAATAGCCGATAATACGTAACAGACACACCATTCGATTTGTAGTTGGAATCTACTTTATATTATAGAGAGAGAAAATCTATCAAAATCTATATAAGAACGATCATAGTGGTCGATATGCTTGGAAAAATCAAACTTCGCAATTCCAACTACGCACTCGATGCAAATAAAGTTCTCAATGAAATTTTGTTGTAGAAGAAAATTCGAACTACTTGAAATTGTTGATCCGAAAATATAAAAATATTTATAGCTGCAGTTGATAGTTTTTGAGAGGTCTCAAAAGTCAAAATTCCGACAAGCTAAAATATCCGGGTGGACTCGCTGGCAGCAGCTAGCAAACAGCCTTTGGGGTTCTTTGGACTCAGCGCCGCGACACCTACTGCATTTAATTTTAAACGAGTCCTAAATGCCTTTTGTAAAAAATCAAACCAAACACCTGAATCTAGCATAAGAGGATAGCTAAAGAGAAAGAGGAAGCATTAATTACATATTTTTATGCTACGATGATGGACTTGTAGCAGCGCTTCTATAGCCTTCCAACCTTTGATTTTCTGTTAGCGCAACAAAACATAATTAAGAAACCTCCTAAGTCAGTTACAGCTCTATTTGCCCTACCCTTACCTTCTAGGAAAAATTAAAATATTTAGAAACTCATTTTCAAATTCAGACAGTGCATAATTTAATCATATAAACAACAGTTTTCAAATTCATAGTAAATCAAGTAATAGTATAGTATAGTAAGTATTGCTAAAGTAAAAGTGAAAAGTGATGAAATTAACAACATATATACTGACGAGTGTTTAAATTCCCTGCAGTAATGGAGGTGGCGATTGGCCATGCTTGAACTACCTACCCCACTACTTCCCACATGGGTACTTACTTTACTGACCTATGGTAAGCAGAACGCCGAACCACCGAGTGCATGGTGCCTTTACTGACCCTATGGTAAGCGAACGCCGAACCACCGAGTGCATGGGTACTTACTTTACTGACCCTATGGTAAGCGAACGCCGAACCACCGAGTGCATGGGTACTTACTTTACTGACCCTATGGTAAGCGAACGCCGAACCACCGAGTAAAAAATATGTGCGCTCGAAAGCGAAAACGAAACGTAACGGATTAGCATCACATTTGTTTTTGTTAATTTGCGAATAAGACATAGATGACCGAAAAAAACATAACTTCGATTATGCTTTCTGTCGCTGTTTGTTTATGAATTTACAAAAACAATTGTGATGCTAATTCGTTTGTTTTCGTTTTGCTTTCTGCTCTTTTGCAATGATCGAACGCTGTTGCGTTTGCCGGTTGACCAATTTTGTGAGAGCATTGAAGTTGTTGGAGTGCAGCAGAAGTGTTGGAGTGCAGCAAATACGAATAAAGTGTAAATTTAATTAAAAAAAATAAAACAAAAGTGACTTATATAAATTAACAACAAAGGTAAGTGTGCTACGATAAATTATATAAATTAATCAAAACTAAAAAAAATATTTTTTTTTACTTTCAGCTGAAACGAAAGTTCTTGTAGACGAAATTCAATCTTTAAGAGGTATAAGTATGATTATTAATACCTTATTTAAATATGCATACATTTATATATTTACATATATTCTATATACATATATTTATATTTAGCTGATCAAAATGCGACGCAGGCTAAAATCGAGGTCCTTGTGGAAGCTGCCTCGGAGCAAACCGCCACTATCAAAGGAATGACAAAGCAGCAAGGACAAGGACAAACAGTGGCCAGAAAATTTCCGATTCAGAGTGTAAAGGATCTAAATCAGATGAGCATGGAAATTAACGACACAAACCGAGAGCTTTATGTTAGTATGGATTCAGTTAAAAGTTACAGTTTCCTGTAAGTTTAATTCTTATTTATTTTTTACAGATTGATGCAATTAAGATCCACATTATGCATGGTGGAATTATGAAAAACCTAAAAAATGTGTTGTCAAATACTGTTGTCTTGGCCTATAATGTTGATGGCGTCCAAGGCAAAGCTGCCTTGAAAAACGAAAGCAGTTTTTATGGAGTTTTGCTTGGTAGGTTTTATTAAATTCATTGTAATAGTAGTTGGGCATGTACAAATTAATTTTTTAGCATAAACTAATTTTTAATTGATTTGTCGATTCATTAAAGACTAATGGAATTTCTTTTATTTTTTTCCCAGATGCAATCAATTTGGTAGAAGGACTGGATCAGCTGAGGACAATCTACGAAAGGCCTTGCAGCTGCAAAAAAAACGCTATTTTAAGAACTCCAGTTGCAACAAAAACAAAATTGAACATGAAAACAACAACAACGTATAAATAATAACAAGAATATATATATATTAAAATAATTAGTAGTTTTATTTATTTTAGCTATTGGATATTGAAGAAAATAAATGGAATTTTAGATAATAAAAAAATTGAATTATAAATTATTTAAATTTTTACTTTTGGGGACCTATTTCAGCACCCTTGGGTACCCATAAGTACCCTTCTCATGGGTTCCCATATCACCACCTAGCATGGGTACCCTTTTCATGGGTACCCATGTAAGTACTTCAGGGGTGCCCATGTAAGCCTTTTCATGGGTACCCATGTAAAATACCCTCATGGGTACTCATTTCACTAGTTCGTGGTAAACGATGTGGTGGCGATTGACCCTTTTTGCGGACATTTCATACAAAAAACGAAATGATGAAACGCATTGCTTAGGGTTAGCAAAGTAAGTAGAGGTGGCTCCCTAGTAAGTACTTATTTCACCAGTTTCGAACTAGTGCCCATTACTGAAGGGTTATGTATTCAACATATTTATGTGGCATGCCAAAAAGTATGCAATGCAAAAAAATGTATGCATATTTAAACGTATGTATGTACGTACAAATGTAAACAAAGCATATATGCAAAACAAATATCAATTTAAAATTGTTATATTTTTTTTTGTTTTTTTTTTTTTTTTGTTACTCACTCCGCTGTTAACTCTTACGAAGATCGTTGTGCCCAATGGTGACGTAGGTAACTGCAGCTGTTTGAAAGTATAAAATCATGGCATACATACATATGTTTTTTACACTCGAACATTCGATCGCATAATAATCAGCTCCTTCACTTTTCCCTGTTAATGCAAAATTTAAACCCTAACAATATATGTGCATTATGTGTATAAATATGTACATATATCAAAAATAACTTCACTTTATGCAAGCGCCTGCGGCATTAACAGAAAGTTAACATGACATGTTAGAATATACATATGTACACACATAGCACTTAACAATTGTATGCAAATTTGAATATTATTATTTTTTTATGTTTTCCAGAGCCGTATCTACAATTTCAATATGGTGATGCCATCATATTTATATATGTTTAAGCACAATTGTCGGATTTTCGATGGTTATAAGCAAGCCGGTAACGAAGAGCGGATCAAAACAAAACTGATAGCGCCAGTGTATAAGAACGTATGTATGTGCGTTTATACAGGCCTACAAATATAACAACAATATTTCTGCCACTTCACAGCTGATTTGATGCGTCGATGTGTTTGATGCACTATATATGTATATATATTATGTATTTATACTTGTATATATATCTTATTTAATCACAATTGTTTAAGGGCACGATCTTTGCTGCTGATGAGTTGAAGACGCTGTTATAATGCTGCATCAGTTGCATTGGCAACTTCAACGTGGGGTGCATGAAGAGTTCGGTTTTTATGAGTGTGAAAAGTCAACAAAGCCAAATGCCAAATAATTTGATGTCAAGTGATGCTGACTTTGAGACGATGTAATGTATCCAGCTGATGGTGAGATCCAAGCAGATCTTCCGCTCTGCCAGTCTGGCACTTAGAATATTCTAAGGCTTACTTGGCCAGTCGGTATAAATTTTAAAGAGAATTTAATAATTAGCATAAAGAAATAGAACACAATCCCTGCACTAACATACCTTGGAATTTTAAGCCCACCGACACCCACATTAATATATATTTATATTTATATAATATATTATAAAATATATAAAAATTTGTATAACCTCTGAGGGCACTTTTATGTTTTATCCAAAAAAATTTGGCACTGAGACGTCTTTATTTCGAAACTCGCTTTGTTGCTGTGCAAAGCTATGCTAAACTGCGCTTATCTTTATCTATAGCGGTACCCTTCCCTTTGCATAGCTGTGAACAAATGCCATTTATGCTTCCCACTTGTTCGCTGCACTTGCAGTTGCTTTCTTTGTGTGTGTGAGAATATGCACTCCAGGGAGTTTTAAAGATAAATGCATACAAAAGCATTAGGGGGCTCCCGATAAAATATAATAATTGTTTATCTAGCTTAAATTGAAATTTTATATTACCTACAATAAAAATGATTATGAAATTTTACATTTCTGTGCAAAAATAATTATGCAGCAGGAATTGTACATTACAAAATTAGTTACCTCCAAATAAATGGGGAATACAATAATCACATTGGAAGGAGTCCCTTTGATGGACGGTCTTATGGGCAGTTACAATCCAAGGACGAAGAGCAGAAACATTAAGCTATTCTACTATATGATGAGTGACATTTCCGTAATTTCGTGAACATGAATGCCACTAATGCAAACATATTATACAAGTGGGTTCTTGCATAGAAAATTTTCGACTCAAGCTTTACGATCGCAGAGCAGCTGAAGCAAGCTGAGTTCCTTACAAAAATAGCAAAAGGACTTGTTGCCTTCAAGGAAATGGCATGAAACGACTTAGCCGGCTTAGCAAGCACTGGAAACGAGCTGTTCATCTGAAATCAGATAAAGATTTGAAAATTCAAATCATTTTCCAATTTGGTTGAATAAAAAGGAAAAAGATGCATATGGTCAGTATTTTGGTGAATGCTCAATTTATACAAATCAGTCTCCCAAAAATTCTTTTTGTTTACATATGTACATATGTAAATAAACACATTTTAAGACATCTAACTTAAAAAAAAACCTGTGAAAGGATTTTTTACAAATTACATAGAAACGGTCAACTCAAGCAATTGTTCACGTAAAATTGCTTATGTATTGATATATTTTATAAAAGTTACTTAAATTTAAATAAATTGCATATTATTATAGTTGTATAAGTGATCACCAACACAAAAAAAAAAAACACTTTAGAAGCGAAAAACAGCAATGGTTATCGCCAAAAGTAGAGTACGATTGTGATGCAAGCGAACGGCCATATTTTTTCCGCTCAAACCGACAAGACCATCGACAGACTGCTTTTAGATTTTTTTTTTCAATTATGAAATGAATAACTTAACCTTATTTAACCAATACTTAATTATAAAATAAAGGTAAATATCTATTATACGGTTCTCATCTCAAAAAAAAAAAAAAAACCACAAATAGGGTGATTTATGATGAATTTATCAGTAAAATTAGATTGGGGACTCACTTGGTTTATTTTAAAAATCTTTGAAATTTTCATACAAAATTAAATTTTGCATGGTTGTATTGTGCAATTTGTCACTACTTTGCCCGTTTACCAACACTACTTTTGTAAGCGAATTTGGGTAAGTACCTAATTTTGACTCGCCCGATTTCTAGCCGTTTTCCAACACTATATATAACGGAATCGTGCAGAAAGCTTTAATTTTTATAAAATGTCGTGCACAGGTTGTGATGTTACTGCGAGACAGTTTCTTAGACTCATTAAAAGTGAGTTGTTAGACTTCTTGCGGAGTTACAATGTAATACTCAGTGAAAAGTTGAAGTTTAAACATGTCACGGATAGGATCCATGAGGGGTTTATGGCCATTGGAAGGCTTTACAACCCTTCCAAAGAGGTGGTCATAGATGAATATGTCCATTTAGATGGGCTGAGTTGATAAGGTGAGAAAAAAGCGCCTCAGGCAAAAATTTTTTTTTAAAAAATCGCGCGATTTTTTTTAAAGAAATTTTTGGTTACGGCCCATATATTTCACATCCTCATGGGAAAACGATGATGACGCAGAAGCTGCAGATGGTATATTTTAAAATGAAATATGCGGTTAACTAATTAAATATTTTATTAATTTAAAGTTACGGCAACATTTAAACACCAGTTCGAAGTAGTGTTGGTAAACGGTTATAAATCGTGCGCGTCAAAATTAGTAACTTAACCTGATTTAGTTACAAAAGTAGTGTTGGTAAACGGACAAAGTAGTGACAAAATGCACAAAACAGCCATGCAAAATTTAATTTTGTATGAAAACTTCAAAGATTTTTTAAAATAAACCAAGTGAGTCCCAATCTAATTTTTTACTGATAAATTCATCATAAATCACCCCCTATTTGTGGTTTTTTTTTTTTTTTTTGAGATGAGAACCGTATAATAGATAATTACCGTAAAAACGAAACAAAAACGAACGTTTAACTCAGGGGTGCTCAAAGATGCCTTTTGGATGTGCACCAGAGAACTGCAACGGGTATGTTCGAGTATGATTGAGCACCAGAGCGACAAGTTCGATCAAATCAACTCAGAGACTCGGTCGCAACGGGTTCGATCGAGTCACGGGTCTCTTTGTTTACGATCAAGTCGCGGGTATGATTTTTTTTGCTTTCGAACAATTCGGGTCGAGTAGCGTTCGAGTCATACGATCTGATTTGATTGTGATTGCTTGTGAGCGTTCGTTTCGATCCGATCACGTTCGAGTAGCAGCGATCGTCATGGATCGTGATCGTTTGTGAGCGTTCGTTTCGATCAATCACGTTCAGTAGCAATGATCGAAATGATTTTTGAGCGTTTGTGAGCGTTCGTTTCGACCGAGTCACGAGTCATGATCGAACTTGCTGACTGATTTGATTTGATTGTGATTGTTCGAGTATGATCGAAAACGACACTGTTGATTTTGTATTTTTTTTCCTGCTTCTTCTTCTAAGTAAATATGCGCATATATGTACATACATTTATATTTATGTAATTATATTATATTTATGTAAATGCATATTTATATGAACGCAATTATTTACACACATTTTATTAAAACTATTATTTATAATTTATTTATTTATTATTTATTTAGTTTTAAATATTTTTTTATTTATTTAATGTCAACTTAGAATAGTTTATAAAATTTAAAATAAAATGATGAAAAATGTCTGTTAAAAATTTAAATTTTAAATTAAAAGTAAAATGAAAAAATTAAATTAATTAATATTATAAAAGTATAATTTATTTTAAATAATTTAAAGTTTGATAGTTTTTCCAGTCTTTAAAAAAATTAAAACAGTATTATTTTATTATGGGCATGTGTAATTGCATGTATGTATGTATACGCATATGTAATAAATTTTACAATAAACGTCTTAAGCATAAATACTATTGCATTTATATACATATTTACGCGCATAAATACATATCATTGCAAGCGCAAACGCTGCCACGTGCGCGCTCTGCCTCGCACATTTTCTGAACGAGTCAACTCGAGTATGACTCGATGATTGATCCGATCGTTTGAACAAAACGGGTATGAATCAAATCAAATCAACCAGCAAGTTCGATCATGACTCGTGACTCGATCGAAACGAACGCTCACAAACGCTCACAAACGCTCAAAAATCATTTCGATCATTGCTACTCGAACGTGATTGGATCGAAACGAACGCTCACAAACAATCAGCATGATTGCGGACGATTTGATTCGAACTGACCGTTCGAATCAAACGCTCAGTTCGAACGATCCGCTCCGATCGCTTGAGCAAAGTGAAAAAATCACAACGAGTACGAGTCAATGTTCGAGTCTGATCGAACATCTCTTACCCGTTGCAGTTCTCTGATGTGCACGCACAAATCCAAATAAAAGAAATCACACGCACACATGTAACGTTTTTTTGTTTCAATGTGTACACTGAAAAAATTAGTAACATGTTTCTTCATGTGAAAAATATGAAATTACAAATGAAAAATTGCGAATAAAATACATCGTTTTTCAGTGTACACGACGGTAAGGCAACAACCAATTACACTCGGATTGTTGTTGCTGAGCTCATCGGCATGACAGAAAATGATTACAAACTTTGTAATACAAAGAGAGCGAATGCGTAAAATTGTTTTGGTTTTGAAAGGATCAAAAGGGACGGAAAACGAAAACTCAAAAATTGTTTGTGTAATTTGTCAATGTGCACTAGGAGCCTACTAATATGTAAGCTTACACACTTCCATATGCTATATGCACAACAAAAACAAATTTGCGTCGTGTGCATAGGCACTGAGCACCCCTGGTTTAACTATTTGCTATTTCCAATTCCAGCCTATATGGACTTGTTTTTACTTTTCGAGCTCGGTTTCATTAACCATATCAGCTGTTTTGGCCAATGAAGAAATAGAAATTGCTTAAATAATATAAATTGCTAATTTAATTCTGCAAAATGCAAATTGAGCCGAAATGTGAGGCAAAAAATATTTGTTGACCTGTAAAATTTTACCTCAGCACTTTATAAAAAAAGTTTAAAGGCACGCCTAAAAGCCCTCAAACTTACCTTTTCAATTAAATATTTTCGCTTTTGTGGCTTGTAAACTGCGAGATTTAGCGTTTTCCCGCTAGAACAAACATTTCTAGATTTTCAAAGAGGAATAAATCCTCATCAGAAAATCGAAGCTTTTTTTAGCACTTTGATACAAACAAACAAACAAACACACAAACAAACTGTGCATGCAAATCTGTACTTGAACTTTGTCGCGATGTTAGTCGCAACGTCAGAGCTAGAATGTAAGCACGCTTGCCAATCCCTAAGTAAAAACACTCACGCGTTTGTTTAAGAACTGTTATCGTTTATTGATCTGTATGGGGTTTAACAGGTTATTTTATGTACTAAAGGACAGAGATCACTATTGTGTTAAAGTATTCTTTACTATTTTCTTCTCATTGAGTTAATGAGTCTTATGTGACGGAGCTATATCTTATCTATTATGTATTCAGTTTTGTTTATGTTGCCCTTGCCCATCTATTTCTGAGCGCCAGGATCGCTTCCCATGTGGTAATCGAACGCCTTGGTGACCTTTTTAAGTAGTTTGCCGCACATCTGGCAGCGCATTCCGAGAGTTGCTTAAATACCATGTTCATTTTTGAACAAACTGACTTTTCATTTCATTTTGAGAAGTCCGCTAAAAATTTCAAATTTAATTATCTTTTGAACCAGTTATCAGATTTTGATGATCCATTTTTTTGAATAAAAAGTTACCAAAAGGCACCAACAGCCCCACTAGCTGCAATCATTTAAATTTTGCCCCTCCCACCTTCACCCCCTGATGTCATGAACCAGGTGAGTTAGCAAAAGTTTTATGTCATTTGTTATTATTTGTTGAACGCCATTTTGTTGCATGCCATTTTGGTATTTAGGACTAAACCTATCGATCGGTATATAACTCGATCTAATCGGACAGTCGTGGCAAATTATCCATATTAGCTGTATATATCTCTAATCGCCTTCGCACCCTTCGTGCTGCTTTCGTCACTAGCGCGAACTGCCGTCCACAGTGATATGGCCTTCCCTAACCGGAAGAGCTCTTGTGGGTCAGAAGGGGGGCAACATAGCAATGGATACACGTAAGTATGTGTGTAACAAAACAATTTTCGGTAATTGTCTGTTTGACGCCGAAAGGCTCAAAAAAAAAAAACCTCAAGTAGAGGGCGATTTATCACGCATTTCGCACCCATCGTGCTGCTTTCATAACTAGCGTAACTAATTTCATCATGGGCCAACCAACTGAATCGAAACCAAAAATAATTTCCCTCAGACGACACGTCCACCGAAAAATTTTCCAGTGGACGCCTCGTCATGCTCTTAGCTGAGACACTCAGTTCTATGGGATGACTTCTCTATAGGTTATTTGCTTAGTGGTTCTGTTTAACCAAATCAACTGTTCATAAACAAAACAAAATGACAAAAACAAATGCAACCAAATAAAATGAAGAAAGGCGCTAAATAAAGGTAAATATCTATTATACGGTTCTCATCTCAAAAAAAAAAAAAAAAACCACAAACGGACAAAGTAGTGACAAAATGCACAAAACAGCCATGCAAAATTTAATTTTGTATGAAAACTTCAAAGATTTTTTAAAAATAAACCAAGTGAGTCCCCAATCTAATTTTTACTGATAAATGCATCATAAATCACCCCCTATTTGTGGTTTTTTTTTTTTTTGAGATGAGAACCGTATAATAGATAATTACCTAAATAAATTTTGTTTGTTATTTGACTGTAATTGCATAGTTATGCATTTTTTTCACTTTTTTTATATGGAGTTTTTTTCCGAGGACGTTTCGCTCCGAGTGTAACTAGGATTTAATTATGTAAATCGAAATTTACTTATTGAAACGACACGTAAAAATTTACGTATTATATACGAATTAAAATTCGTTAACCTGCAATATATATATACATATATATGTATACGACCGAAACATATATTTTATTTTATAAGAAATGGTGGGTTTACATAGGGGCACAATGCGACATCATATTCTGCGGCAATTTCTGACAGCCCGTGACACTAGTCAAAGTGTTCACATTGTCGTCACTTAAAATGTGCTTCACAGCGCTGTGCCAAGCCAAAATGACTGCCGTGAATGTGAACACTACTTGTCACACAGCGCCACGACTTTAGAAAGTTCACAAAAATTGAACATTGAACAAGCAAGTGCGCAATACGCAAGTTCCACAAAAAGAATAAAAACAAACAACAATTAATTTTATGCATATTTATCAAATAATGACTATATGTGAGCTTTTCACACATCTTCGCTAGCATCCCTTCCTTCTTGTGGGTTAAATTATCATTGGCAATTAAAATATATTCATCCAATATCACCAAGATCACATTAATTTTAAAATTATAAAATGTACAATAAATCCATTTCAAAACATAACAATTGCCAAAATAACATAGTTAGTCGTGCTACAGTGTCCCAAAAGAACCAACTTGGTCGATGTGCTTGGCACGGAAGAAAGCGTTTATTTGAGCTGGTTCTACCACTAAGCAAATAACCTATAGAGAAGTCATCCCATACAACTGAAAGTGTCTCAGCTAAAAGCATGACGGGGCGTCACTGGGTAATTTTTCGGTGGACGCGTCGTTTGAGGGAAATTATTTTTGGTTTCGATTCAGTTGGCTGGCCGAGCTCGTTGCTGGCACAGCAAGCGAAGCACAAAACATGCGTGCTATGAAATACCCTTTAGCTATAAAAAATAATTCTCTTTAATATTTTATAAAGAAAATTTTCGTAAATCTAATAATTTTATAAATGTAGATAATAAAAAATATGCGATGTATTGTTTTCATAATTTAAAATATTTATTTGCGCTTGAAATTTCTTCATTAAAAAAATTTTTTACAGGGTATTAAGCTTACATACAAGATTTAAAGGGAAGCAACTTATAAACAAAGAGATGTTGTCAATTCTCTCAGCAGCCCATACATATGCACACACTTATTGTAAGATGCACGCATCCATAGAGATGAGCCTGCGCGCCCGAATACATGTATGTGCAAAGAGGGCGAGAGATGAATATTCTCATTTTGTATGACTTTTCGACGCGCGCTGCTTGCGCGCTAGCTGAGCACCATGGGGAATTTGAGCAGTTTTATAAAATTAATTAATATAACTTGTAAACTGCGCAAGATATTCTGATATTGTTTTTTAGTATTATTATTATTTGTTGTTGGAAACGCCACTGTTCCATATTACTGCCATTAAGCAAAAAAAAAAAAGTGATTTTAAGCTTTATTTTATTAAATATAATATATTTGAATAATAAATAATAACAGTTAAATAATTTAAAATTTATTTAATTTTTAGTTTTCACACAGCTTGGGTGAAATATAAAAAATTATTAAACTTTTGCTCTTGGATCAGAATAGAAGAGGAACCATATCACCACATCAGCCACAAACATAAATGCAGAAAATCTGAACATAATTTTATTTTATAATATGATGTTTTTCATTCAAATTATATGTGGTGATATGGGATGACTTCTCCATAGGTTATTTGCTTAGTGGTTCTACTAAAACAGCTGTCAAACTATTTTCTGTCAAATTCGTGCCAGCCTCTGGCACAAAAAATATGAGGCACGGAATGACACCGGTGTTCACATTGACAGTGACACATTTTTTGTGCCACTTGAATTTTATGTCACATCATATGTGTTCACAGTTCTCCGTGCCAAACTCCATATAAAAAAAACAGTGGCGGAACGCAAGATAAATTATCTCGCTTCAGTTCCGCTGGTGCGGTACTCACAAAAGGCATGAAAAAAGAGTTGCCAGATAAGGTGCGGCGCTTGTCAGCACTATAGGCAACAGCTGATATTTTTTCAGTCGACTTACCATTTATATGTCTTGTTCAATATAAGGACAGCCATTAGAGAAATGTCAGCTGTTTTTTGTGCACACAAGAGATAATACATTGAATAAATTAATGACAAAATTTAAAAAGAAAAGAAGACGCTTGGACTTCTTTAAATCAGACGATAAGATAATGTGAATAAAAGAAGTAGAGAAGTATACCATCCTATATCACTTGGACGAAAAAAGCATTTCGATGCAATTTTTATAGATTAACCCAATATGCGCGTAGCCTGCGTTCCTCCTTCTCTTTTTCTTTCAGCTTAGGGCAATATGCCAACAATCCTTTCACCATATCTTAAAAACTATTCTTTTTATTTATTTTTCAAGTTTGGTGCACTTAAATATGTAAGCAAACCACAGCTGATGCCGCAATATGACCACTCAACATTTGCTTACTTTTTGGTGTTGCGTTGGTCACACTAATTTGCGACTTTTTTTTCGCTCCTCAAAAGTTTTAGTGAGTACCTAGGTTTAGTAAAGATGACATTTAATCCTATCAAGGAGCTATGTGTATAGTATATTAATTTTATTGTTTATAAAAAGTTAAAATGTGAAGAAAATTAAATTTATTTTGGCCAACCGTAAAATGACAAAATAAGTTCATAAATGACATTTCAGTGACCCGCTCATTTAAATTTGTTTAGAACGAATGGACCAAACTCTACCCAGTATTGGTTTGGTGAATAAGTTTCCCACACACGACTAGCTCGACTCGTTTTTGTTCACAGACGTCGAGCGGCTCGTTGTGCAAAAGAGCTATTTATTGTGTTTACAATATAGATTTTATTTAATTCGCTTACGATTAAATTTAAATATTTTTGTTTGTATTATATTTCCTGCTATCTGAAAATTTAACATATCTCAAGACATCGAGCCGCTCGCCAACTTGCCTGTACACCATAAGAATTTCAACGAGCCGAGCATACCCAACAAACGTGCATCAAACATCTCGTGTGTGGGCACTTTCAAAGCAACTCTGTGCCTAAAATGAGTAGTAATGTTAAAGTACTCATTTCAAAAAATTTTTTCATCGCTTTTCGTTACAAGCGCGCCCATTTTCGGCGTCTAGGTTATACCGTTTGCATTTACCGTAGTCTTGTCCTTTGTTTAAAGCGCGTGCATTATGTTTGGTTTGCCTTTAAATTGTAAAGTCTTCTAATGAAGTTGGGTAGAGCGAAACAAATTTGAAGAAACAAATAATCCACGCGTTCAATGTTATATTTCTGTGTTCAACATTAAATTTGTTTTTTCCTTTTTTTTTTTTTTGTAAATAATGGAGCTTCGTGTTTGGAAGTTGCTACTGTTGCAGTGGGTATGTTTTTTTTGAGGAGCGCATAAAAAGAAGGAAGTCGAAAGAAACATAAAATTAAATATTTTTATTTCTAATCTTTCAGGCGAAAGAATGTAATTTTATAGAGGAAATTTCCACTATAGAAGATTCAGATATTGAGGCATTTTATGCCGTCTATGTGCAGCATGCTCAGGTTAAGCCACGATCGGATATGGATATTCTAAAATATTCGACATCTTTAGGATCGCTGAACATATTTCTTCGAGGTAACTGGGCGTTTAGTATTCATCTCTTTACATGTCTTCTATATGTGTGTATTCTCTTAATCAAATCTGTATATGTGTATGTATATATGCAGATATCTATCCAGATTTTATCCCAAATTTGGACCGCGATGGTCGGGTGTCGCGGAAGGATTACATCTTTGTGTATACACTTCTCATGCACTATGCCTGTGTTCAGAATCCCAGCAAATACTTTCATAATATCTGCGAACATTTACCAGAGACTGTGCAGCAATGTATTGCGGCATTTCTCCAGCAGACTGTTAATAAGCCAGATCTTACACGTGACTACTTGCATGAGACCATTGTAAATGTGAGAAGTGATGTGGACATCAGTTCTCTAGATCCTTTGCCATTATCATTACCTGCAACATGTGGGCGTTCGATTTCCAATGACAGTAGCTGCTGCAGTTCCGCCATCACCACCGTGAATGCCCACGGTGGCCTCGATGGTTTCAACAGTTTGTCAGGCAGCAACATTAGGGATTTGACCACAATCGACAATGAAGCGAGTGGAAGTACGAAATCTCTGTCGCTAACGCCGGTGCCACAAGAGCGTCTTTCTACGCTGAATGACAGTCAAATTTTTGCCCCACCAACACCAAAAACCGAGCTCCTTGAACAGCGGACTCGCGAGCTCCTAGGATTGCGGGTAAGTAGAATTGCTTAAAATTATATCATATATATATTCTGTATTTATGTCTACAAATGAAGGCACAACTGGAAACAGAGCGGTATGAAAAGACTGTCTTAGAAGAAAAAATTTTAGAAAATGAGCATCTAATCAAATCGCTCAGCAGAGGTAAAAAGTTAATTTCCGTTTTGATTGTATAGCTTATGCTTAATACGATTGCTTGTTTCCCATCATCACAGAAAACAACGTGAAAAAAATGCAGTTATCAAAACTGAAAGCCACAGTACAAAACGAAAACAACGAAGAGGATATTTACATGGATAACTATCTACCTAATGAATTTGAAAACGTATGTATAGTCGCGAATCGCGATAGATCGTCCGCCGTCTACCTGAACCATTAGTGTATATTTAATAATAAATTTACCTAAATTGCAGTTGAAACGTCGGTTGATGAAGGAGCTAAGCAACAGGAATGCAGACCTTGCCGCGAAAAACGAACAGTTGCAGGAGCTTAGGGCCGAGCATGGTGTAGTGGTTGATAAGGTAAGCCTGGAAGGAAATCGTAAAGTTCGCACAAACCGATGATTTGTATTGAATTTTTTAATTTAATTTAGTAATTTTATATTTTTTTTTTTATATAAATATATTCTTGCACAGGGCTCGACCAATACTAAATATTTTATTTTGTGTCCTTTTAAACATTTATATTTTTTTTTTTTATAATTTCAAAAGACTATTTCTACACAAGGGAACAGACTTCAACATTTTTTTTTTGTTGCATGGAATTTTATGCCTGTTGGTTACTAATTTTAAGTCGCTGAATTTAAATCTACTCTTATTTGTTCTGTAGCAGCTTTAGTTTTAAAGATTCAGTTATCTTAAAATTTAAACATTTGTTAACTTTAAGCCGGTATTATTGATAGCTCACAAATGAAAAGGTTGATAAAGGAAGAAAACTTTAAAAGTTACATGACTGATATTTAAAAAATAAACATTGAACAAATACCTTGGGAAACAACAACATGAACAACATTGGGAAACAAATAGGATGAAAGATATGCGGAACATATTGAACTCATGTTACACTTCTAGCAGCTTGGTTTTAATAATAGCATCACGGTGCACTACCTCCACATAGTAGTAGTGAAAAGTAGTGGATGTTTTGCTAATGATTTTAAAAAAAATGTTCTTTGAAAAAGCTTTAATTATATCTCATAAACTAAAGCTGATACAAACAATCTGACTCCAGATCTGATTTCAGCATCTTGAGGAAGTATAATTTCAGTCATAATATTTCATGAAACAAATATTCCCCTGTGGTATGAATGATCTTTAAAGAGCACCTTTTAACCTTCAGATAATAATGAGATCAAGCCATAAGACATTTTGAATAGCCGTCGTAAATTGTTGTTTTATTCACAGAAAAGCGTATACCATTAAAATCCGGGTCAATAACACTAGATAACAGCCAAAAAATTAAACTAACGAAACCCACTTTTTTGGACAGATTTGGGGCCCCATATTAGGAAAAAAAATTTTTTTTCTATGCAGTTTTTTTGTTTTAGAATTTTTTTCTTACTTTTTTTTTAGAGGAGCGCCCACATTAGTCATTAGTATTAATCGAGAATGCGAATGTATTAATGTGCGAAATAATAAGAACAGCATATGTGAAAATTTAAGTTGATAAAAAATGGTTATAAAAACATTTTTATATTAAGTCTTAATACTATTTTAATAGTACATATATTAACCTATTTATACAAAAAAAAAAAATGCATATACTGTTATGTCCTTATCTATTATAATATCAAATTTGTTGTGTTAAATCAAAATTCAGCTGTGCGAAAAAATAAGAAAATACTTGGTAGAATATTATAACACAAAAAAAAAACCTCTACACGAGGTAAAAGTCTAGTGACGAAAGCAATTTTTAGCCCCGAAATTTCTGATATCCAATTTTGTGACGAACGAAGTTTAATCTAAAAATTTTAAATAAAAATATAAATTAATAAAAAAAAAGCGAAAATTTGCATTCGGCACTGCGCAAAAATAATTTTTATGTACAAAGAAGCTTAAAGGTTTAAAGGAACATATCTGTAGCTTCTATGGTTTGGAAACTGTTGAGGTTTAAATTTTACCGGGATTTAGCGTTTTCCCGCTAAACTAGCGGTTTTTTCAAAAAGTCGTGGAACAAACATTTCTAGATTTTCGAAAAGGAATAAATCCACATCATTACATTTAAGCTTCTTTAGCGCTTTGATGCAAACGGACAAACACAAACAAACTGACTTTTCATTTCATTTCGAGAAGATCGGACAGTCGTAGCAAATTTTCCAACTTAGCTGTATATATTGTTATTCGCCTTTCGCACCCTTCGTGATGCTTTCGTCACTACCGCGAACTGCCGTCCGCAGTGATATTTATATGCCACGCTATTATAGGATCTTTAGACTCCAGAAGTGTCAAAATGATGCGGAAAACTGGTTGATATCCGTCCTATTAAATCTACGGACCTAAGTGTATACCCATAAATCGTTAAAAGCCAATGTAGGAATCGGTAATCCATTAACATTTATCATTGTTCTTATATTTTGCACAGCTGAATTTCGACTTAACACAGCAAAGTTGATATTATAATAGATAATTACATAACAGGATATGCATTCTTTTTGGATATAAATAGCTTAATATATGTACTATTAAAATCACACAAAAAAACCTCTACACGAGGTAAGAGTCTAGTGACGAAAGCATATTCCAGCCCCTAAAATTTCTGATATCCAATTTTGTGACGAAAAAAAATAAAGATTAATTTAAAAATTTTAAATAAAAATATAAATTTAAAAAAAATACACAAAAATAGGCATTCAGCACTGTGCGCGAAAAGGGTGAGTGCCGAATGCCAATTTTCGTGTTTTGCTTTTTTAAATTGATATTTTTTATTTAAAAGTTTTATATTAAACTTTATTTTGTTCGTCACAAAATTGGATATCAGAAATTTTAGGGGCGGAAATATGTTTTCGTCAATAGACTTTTACCTCGTGTAGAGGTCTTTTTTGTGTGATATCAGAAATTTTTGAAACTGCTTTTGCTTTAGACATTGTAGCTTTATCATTAATGCTTTCAGATAGAAAAATGTGTAAATTTATTTGTTAAATTTCTTTCATATCTAAAAAATCGTCAAAAAACAAAACTTAACTATCTGGTAACACTGGATATTTCAGCAACGCAAAACAAAACTGTCTGGCAACACTGGTAATATGTGCAGCGCCATTCTGTCAGCTACAATCTTAAGCTCTGGCTGTTACGCCTGCCTTGTTGCTACTTTCCTCTCTTAATACTTATTAAATTTTTTAATAATTCTGACACTTGTTAATTAGGACAACCTGAAATTTCGGACACTCAATTTTTATCTATAAAAAATATTTTGTTACCCGGGCACCACACAAATTTATTGATTCTTAATCCGATCATATTAACGTGTTTGTATATAAGAAAAGAATAAAATTACCAAAAATATGTGCAAGAAAAGGCATTTTAACTGCAGTCTCTGTCATTCAAGAGCAAAGGGTCGTTATTTCTAACATTGGGTTTATTCGACAGGTTTTTTAATGAGTAATGCCTTCTTTACTTCTGATGAAGATCAGTAATCAGTACCTGCTAAATGATATGATAGCTTCTTGTACAAATCAGACTACTACGTTTTTTCACCGTTCGTACGAAGCGATTATTATCAGTTATTTGAGAAGAATATAACATTTGTTGTTGTTGGAAATTTCCTTATGAATGTAACAAGTAGCAAAAAAACTTATATAATATAACATTTTTTGAAAGAGAAACGAATAATTATATTCACCTTGCCCGCTGTCCATGCAATCTGTAAGTTTGGTTGAGATAACTGAAAAAACAAAAATAATTTTCATACTAAAGCTTCTATATATATTATAAAGCAGCGGTGGGCAAGCCCTTGCTCGCGCTACTCACAAAACTCAACCGGTAAATTGGCTTGCTCGAGATTTTCGACAGTACAACAACAACTTTTGACGCCACGCGCAAATCATTTATGACCCCCAATAAAACTAAACAACAAACACATAGCAAATGCTTTAGTTTCGGCTGCGACGCGTACCGTCATAAAAGTGTTCATTTTGCTATGATTTATGACTTCAGCAGCGTCTTGTACACTGTGTGAAAAAGTAAAGTTGATTTTGATGCGTTTTGATTATCAGCGTTTTGTCATATCTGTATTGTGTTAAAATTTCAAACTTGTATCTTGGGCGGTATAATGCTCAGTAAGTTGGACAAAGAACTTTATATATCTAGATTTAAATTTGTATATTAAACTTTTTTTGTTCGTCGTAAAATTGGATATCAGAAATTTTGGGGCTAGAAATTACTTTCGTCACTACACTTTTACCTCGTGTAGAGGTTTTTTTTTGTGGGGGATTACCTTTTGGTAATATTTTATATTTTTTAAAAGTTTTTATCAAAAATACGCGTCGATTGATCCCTCAATCACTTAAATCCAACAACTAGTTCAAAAGATAATAAAATTTGAAATATTTAGTGGACTTCTAAAAATGAAATAAAAAGTCAGGTTTTTAAGCTTACATTTAGTCGATTTCTGACAAAACGGCTCTAACGATTTTAATTAAATTTGAGTATGTTGTAGTATGTAAAATTTGTCGTTTTTTGGTATATGACTCATACGTTTTGAGGGGTTTGGAAGTTATTACCTGTTCACTAAATATACAAATTTTTCTATCGGTCGAAAATCACGTTTTAGTACGAAAAACTTGTTTGTCTTATGAGATATCTCAACCAAACTAATACAATATGAATTTCCCTTGGTTTTATATATCCTGAACAAAGTTGGTTTAAATCGGACTACTATATAATATAGCTGTCATTGGACCGATTGGGTCAAAATCAGGTTTTTGTATGAAAAACTTTTGTGTTTTATGAGATATTTTATCCAAATTGATTGAATATGCATTTCAGTTAGTTTTATACATCCTGACCGAAGTTCGTTCAAATCGGACCAGTATATCATAAAGCTGTCATAGGACCAATCGGGCGAAAATTAAGTTTTACGGTGGAAAGGTTTTTCGGTTTATGAGAAATCTCAACCAAACTAATACACTATGCATTTAATTTGTTTTTATATATTCTGACCAAAATTGGTTTAAATCGAACCACTATATCATATAGCTGTCATGAGACCGATTGCGGAGGGGTTGCGGAGCCCCCTAGTTTTCGTTATAATTTAAGAAATCTTTTTTTTAAATATGAAAGATATGAAATGTGAAAGATGCATGCAGATAGTAAAATATATAAATTTAGTTGTTGAATTTCTTCCATATTAAAAAAAAAAATGATTCTTTAACTATAAATAAATTAGGTAAAAGGTGCATGGTCACTCTGACAAATCAGCTTTGCTTGTAAACAGCGCCAAATTTGAAAGCTCAACTAAAATTGAAAGAGAAAGCAAATAAACTCTGACGATAAAGTGATTGTGTTAGTAGCGCCAATTATTATTAATTTATTTCTCTAGCCACCATAGCTCGCAAATAACTGTTGACCGTTTTTTTTTCTTGCGCTCTCGTTGCGAGCACAACCGAAAGAGTTCATACTCTCTCGCTCTCGCTCTGAGCAAGAGACTCTTGCTGTCTTCATTTATGTTTTCTGTTGAGCTCTTTGTATGTCGCTCTTTCAATGAGCAGTGCGTAAAGAGCGAAACGAAAAACGCTCGCACAATGAGACTCAGCAAAAGACCGGTTGACCAAAAAACTCAACGCAAACGGTCTTCACATTTATTTTCGTTGTTGTGAAAAAGAAATAATATAATTTTTTTAACAGAAAAATTTAAATTTATTTTCATTTATATTCCATTTAAAACTCTAATGAGTTAACAAAAGAGTTTTATTCATATATATATTTTTTGTAATATTTTTTATATATTATGTGTTAAGCTCAATGACTAGTAAGGCGTTCAGATTTTCTGCACTAATCGAACTTCTTCGTTCACTTAATATAAAGTGTAGGGCTGAGAATGCCCGTTCGACGCAAACTTGCGTTGCAGGTGTAGCCAGCACAACCTGCGCTAGTGCACTTATGTGAGTAAACTTAAGCTGCGAGTCATTAAAAATTCCAATATATTTGAATTTAATGGCAAGCGACCATATGTAACGTCGAAGTTTTCGATGTCAGCATAAATTTTGACAAGTTTTGCAGAAACAGGGTCTTTTTTGCTTTCTGACACTGTCTGAAAATCGTCCAAAAATGCGGTTGAAAAAATTGACGAGAATGAGGAGTCAAACATCTCTTCACGCACAGGAGTTTCGAGCGCTGGAACATTTTGTGTTTGTGCCTTAAATAATAAAGCGATAATAAGTATGAAATACTTTTTGGATTTTAGTTTAGTACAAGTATTAGTTTTTGACGAAGACAATTTTAATTATTAACATTTGTTTCTCAAAATTACAACATAAACAAAACAGGACCACAATTTCAAACATTCTACGACATACAGCTTACTTCTTTCAACTCAAATAAACGAAAAGCTAATTTTTTTAAATTAAGCTTTGCTAACGATTTCTGATAGTTCGTCAACATGCAATTTACCCGAGATCCATGTAACAATTTGCTTTCCCTTATTTTTATCTGTGCCGTTAGTTTTTTTTTAATCCAATTGTGGCTATTCTCGCATTTCAATTTTAGCTCCATCCATACTACGAAAAACTCACTATAAACTAAATTTTTGTCTTGTAGCTTTAGGGTTGCCTGGTATGTATCACTGAAAGCGTCAATGTACGTCTCCATCCAATCCCAATCGGCATCTACACAAATATCAGACTGCGTAGCCAGGAAATCCTTTAAGTCCAATAATTTTTTTAGCATTAAATAGGTCGAATTCCATCTTGTAACAACGTCGAGCGATGGTATTTTTCTTTTGTTCTCAATTAAGATACGTCTGCATAGATTTTATAAATAGTATATATAATATATATACTTATATATTTACAAATATATATATAAATATATAATATATATATATTTATATATTTATATATATTTATATAAATATATAATATATATATATTTATATATATATAACTAATCATTAGTTACCTATATGTTTCTGTGCGCAGCAATTTGCATAATGTGCGACAGGAACTTATTTTATCGGCGATCTCCTTTGTCTTGTTCACATCGAATACGCACAGTTGCATAGTGTGTGCTGCACATCTCACAAGGTATATATTAGCAAGTTCAATAGTATCCAGTTCATTCAGAACATTCTCACTTTCTGTGTCATCTTCAAAAAGGGATTCCTCTGTGGCATCATTTAACACTTGGACGGCTTTTATCATGTTTCGCCCATTATCAGATGTAATGCTGTGTGCATGAATATGCAAGTTCTTTTAAAAATCACATATATTAAAAATTGTATGTAGTTAAATTTTTACCTGTAGATTTGATCTAGTGATATTCCATAGTCATCTAAGATTTCTAGAATTTTGTTCTTCATGTATATTCCAGTGTGAGATTCCCCGAGCTCAATCATGCCTTAAGTCTTTAAAATGATCTCGGTTTTAGTCAGGCCATTTTGCCCAACTTCACACACTCAATTCACGATCGCAATTAATATATTTCGTCTGCAAAATAGACGCTGAACGATTTGCTTGCCTATGCGTGTGAATGTATACCAATACATACGCAAAAGACTTTTTGCTTCACTGAACACGACGAAACGGTCTTGGAACAACCAGAACAAAACAGAATAGAAAAATACTGTTTCGCTCCGAGCGCGAGCGAGCTCATTCAACCAATAAATCGGTTGCTCGCTGAGTCTTTACGTAAAGAGTCAGGAAAAGACACTTATTTGCAGACAACGAGAAACGGTCGACAGTTATTTGCGAGCTATGCTAGCCACACTTATCCATGCACTTTTCACAGATATGTTATCAAAATGATTCTTATTTGACATACAGTGGTCGGCATATTTATTTTGACAAAATGTACAGTTAAATCTACTCATAATTTGAACTAACTTTATGACAATTTAAGCATCAATGAAAAGGTCATTTAAATCCTGTTTGAATGATACAAAATTTTCCTTAACCCATTAAGTAAATTAGAATTTATGTCGACGAAGAATTGAGTCAAATTTTAAAACTTTTTTTCTCGGGCTTAGTCAAAAAATGTTTTGATGCAAAATCTTTTTTCAAACAATTCTAAGAGTTACTGCAAAAAGAATTTTTCAAAAATCTCTTTGCTTATATTTTTATGATTTTTTGAAAATTGCTAAATATGACTATTTTAGCCACTTTTTCCTCCTTTTCATACAAAATTTTTCTGAGATCTACCCATTCAAAAAATCATAAAAAATATAAGCAAAGAGATTTTTGAAAAATTCTTTTTGCAGTCACTATAAGAATTGTTTGTTTTGTTTTTAAATCAAAATATTTTTTGTTTAAGCCATGGGAAAAAAGTCAAAAAGTAGATTTTTACATAAATTCAAAAATTTCAATGGTTACTTAATGGGATAAGGAAAATTTTGTATCATCCAAACAGGATTTAAATGACCTTTTCATTGATGCTAAAATCTTCAAAAAGTAAGTATAAATTATGAGTAGATTTAACTTTACGTTTTGTCAAAATAAATATGCCGACTACTGTATGAGTCCATCAGGAATAAATGCCAAGTATATTTTCCTGATACACTCATCAGCTGTTCTCTCAGTCCACACATGCTATCGATATGGCAATTATCGATGTGAATCTGTGGATTTTGTTCAAGTTGCTGGATACACACGAAAAATTCCTGCTTGTTCTTTTTATGTGAAGTTTGACAAAAATTTTTTTTTCCGAGCCTGGTGGATACTATGCTTAAGGCTTGGATTTCGCCCGATCGGTGCTATGACAGCTTTATGATATAGTGTTTCGATTAAAACCAACTTTGGTCAGGATCTATAAGTCTAATTTAAATGCATATTCTATTAGTTTGGTTACGATATCTCGTAAAACAAGAAAGTTTTTCATACTAAGACTTAATATTGGACCGATCGATCTTATGCCAGCTATATGATATAGTGGTCCGATTTGAACCAACTTTGGTCCGGATATACGAAACCAAGTTAAATGCATATTGTATTAGTTTTCTCATAAAACAAAAAAGTTTTTCACAGTAGAACTTGATTTTCGCCCGGTTTGTCCTATGACAGGTATTTGATATAGTGGTCCGATTTGAACCGACTTCAGTTAGAATGTATAAAACTAACTTAAATGCATATTCTATCAATTTGGTTAAAATATCTCATAAAAAAAAAGTTTTTCATTGTAAAACCTAATTTTGGTCAGAATATATAAAACCGAGTTAAATGCACATTGTATCAGTTTTGTTGAGATATCTCATAAAACTAAACAGTTTTCGTACTAAAACGTGATTTTCGACCGATAGAAAAAACCCCTCAGCCAAAATGTATGTTTCATATACTAAAAATCCCCCGGCAGGTGGCAGTTGGCGCTATTCACGAAAGCAGCTCAAAAGGTGCGAAAGCTATATATACAGCTAATTTGCTATGACTGTCCGATCAGATCGAGTTATCTACCGATCGGAAGGTTTACTTACAAAATGGCGTACTAAAACTTTTGCTAACTCACCTGGTTCATGAGATAAGGGGGTGTAAGTGGGAAGGGAAATTTGAATGATTGCAGCTAATGGGGCTGTTGGAGCCTTTTGGTTAAATTTTTTTTTTTATATTCTTATTAAAAATACGCGTCGATTGATCTCGATTGACTCGATCACCCAAATCCGATAACCGGTTCAAAAGATAGAAATATTTGCAATTTTTTGGACTTCTAAAAATAAAATGAAAAGTCAGTTTGTTTGTTTGTCTGTTTGTATCAAAGCGCTAAAAAAAATTTAGATGTAGTGATGGGGATATATTTCATTTCGAAAATCTAGAAATATTTGTTCTACGACTTTTTGAAAAAACCGCTAGTTTGGCGGGAAAACGCAAAATCCCGCTCCACAGTTTCCATAGAAGCTACAGATATATCCTATATATCATTGGAAAGGTGTGTTAGAGGGCTTTAAGGCTTACCTTTAAACTTTTTATCTTAAGTACTCAGGTAACATTTTACAGATGAAATAAGGTTTTTTAGCTTACATTTAGGCGATTTATGACAAAACGGCTATGTATGTTGTAGAACTTAAAATTTTGCGTTTTTTGGTGTATGAAACATACACTTGCTTGAGGGGTTTGGAAGATATTACCTGTTAACTGAGTTTTTTTTATGGGATTGAGATATCTCCAAAAACAAAAAAAGTTTTTTAAACTAAAACTTGATTTTGTACCGATCGGTCCTATGGGAGCTATATGGTAAGGATGCATAAGACCAACTTATATGCTTATTCTATCAATTTAGTTAAGATATCTTAAAAACAAAAAAGTTTTTCATTTTAAAACTTGATTTTAGACCGGTCGGTCCTATGCCAGCTATATGATATAGTGGACAAATGCAAACCAAAATTGGTGACGATGTAAAGGACAACATAGAGCACAATTTGTGAGTTTGGTTAAAATATCTTAGATGATATAAAAGTTTTTCATAATAAAGGTGGATTTTCGACCGATCGTTCCTATTGCAGCTATATTGAATAGTGATCCGATTTGAGCTAAATTTGGTAGGGATGTATAACACATTACAAGATATACCACATGTGCGAATGGTTGATATGTCTCAAGAAATAACACAACTTTTCATACTAAAGATGGATTTTTGACCGATCGTTCCTATGGCAGCTATATGATATAGTAATCTGATTTTAGCCTAATGTGGTCAAAATGTGTAAGACAACAGCAAATTAATTTTCTGTGAACTTGGTTAGGATATCTTAAAAACACAAAAAATGTTCATACTAAAGGTCATGCCGCTCTACAAGAAATTCATAAAACATGCATAGATATAAAAATTTATTATATCGCCGTTTCCCCATAGATTTGAATGAATCATATCTTTAACGACGCACAGTGGGGCAGATCCTCGTTTTGCGTTGCAAAAATCATATCTTTTGAACCAGTGAAGATATTTTCAAAATTTAAAAAGCAATTGATAGAAAACTTTTTAAGATTTAAAATGAGTGCACTGCTTGATAGTTTTCGGTCAAAGTTGAAAAATATTTTCAGTGCATATTTTACATGTAAAATTTAAACAATAAATCTTTTTTTTTTGTCCGAAATATTAATTTTAATTTTTTTCAACCTTTAAACAGCATTGTTTAATATATAAAAAAGTTTTATTACGCTTGTAACAAAAAAAAAAAAAAAAATTAAAAAAATTTGAAAATCTGGTATGATGCCTGTCATAGCGAAAACGTATGTAATTGTACTGCGCTCTTCCTCTTCTATCATTTTTTTGCGAGGTTGCATCAGTTTTTGTCCTATAACTTCCCCAGACGCAGCTGGACGCATGAAAGACCGGGGTTATTTCGTTAGAGAATTGATTAACAAAGACTCCTGTGGTAGTGGGATCGAGTCCAAATGAGTCAAATTTTTGTTCTATTCCATCAAAGTCAAAAAATAGCCTAATTTTAGTGCTTTTTTTAAGCATCGCTGGGATAAAAGGTCAACAAGTCAAGAAACAAAATTCTACGGCATTTAACTAGAAATGAATGTACTTTTCATATGAAAACAAAAACATAAAGATCGGTCATACAACTTGTCATCAAATCAGTTTTAAAGTTTGCATTTTTTATAAAATTTTCACATTTTTGCGCGCACTGAAAAATGGGTCAACTTTGAGAGACTGTCACGCCCACAATTTTTACCTGATTTCAAAAATCTTTTGGTTCTTTGAAGTTTTTTCTATCGAATGCCATTATTACTTTTTACGAACGCTTTCGTCAAAAAAATGATTTTTGGCACGCTTTTCGGCCTCCTGCCCCAGTGTGCGACGCTCATTTAATGCAGCTTTGCAAAAAAAAAAATTAAAACCGAAGTTCAGAAATTTTTTCGAGGTTTCCTCGAGTTTTAAAGTAAAAAAAGCTTAAAAAAATGCAACATTTTCTTAATTCAAGAATTAAAAGCTTTTAAACTGCTGGCTTAAATCTTTGAGAGTCGGTTTTGATAACAAAAGTGACGACAAAAGAGCCAAATTTTAAAAAATTAAAAAAAAAATCATGTTTTTCGTCTATCCAAAAAAGTCGGTTTGGTTCAATTCAGAAGAAAAAAGTCCAAATGTGTTGCCTAGAGTATTCAACCAAACTTTTATTTATCATTTTTAAAATAAAAATGACGTTATAACTGTTTTTTGTATATTTGAAAATAAAAATAAGCGATACGAATCTGATTTCAATTTCGTTCTAGCACGTCAGGATTTTTTCCTAGCTTTAAAAAGCCGGTCTGTCAAAAAAAATCGGTCACGTTTTTTGAGGTAACGAGGAAACCTACATATGCAGAAATAAATTGAACTTAGTTTCGGATTCAGCGCTTCAAAATACAAAAGGAAATGAAAGTCTGATCTCCGAAACCCGGCATATTTTTTTGAATGGTTTTGTTAGAAAAAAGAAACATATTTGAGAGTTAATAATTTTAATTAATAGTTAATCTAGCTGTTTATTTTACTGTGCGATCGAATAATATCGGTAAATTGTAGGTGCACTTTTATTTTTACTTTTTATTTTTGATTGGAACTGTATTATTATCATTTTTCGTTTCATGCGCAGTTAAAGATATCAGAAAAGCAGTTCGTTACGTGCATGGACCAACTTGTCGAGCTAGAGTCGCACGTACAAAACTCCACGCAGTTATTAAGTGACAAGGAAAATGAAATTGCTAGTCTTCTGCGAGACAAGCTGGAGCTGCAGCAGTGTCTGCAAGAAACTCGAAATGAGCTTTACAATGGTCGGGAGGTTCTGAACGCTTCTTCTGATCTTCTGGACACTTCGCAATTGCACAGCAGCATGAACACAACTCCCGAGAATTTAGCTACCTCAGTAATTGATAAGCAATTGCGTGAAAAGGAGCAGGAAAACGATCAGCTATGCGAGCAGCTCGCACTCAATGCGCAAGAGAAGGCACGTATTGTAGAAGAACTCTTGCAGATCGTTCAAAAATTTCATCTGGAGATACCTACTACACCTGACAAATCCGAAACGCGATTGCTGTTCCTAATTAAGCATAATATGGAGCAGATGTCATTTAATTATGAGAAAGAGCAGAAAAGGACAAAGGAATTGCAGGCACAGTACAACACGATGTTGCACCAAAATATTGTTGACGAAGATCATATTCAGAAACTGAAGAATGAAGTTGATAAATTAAATCTGGAACTGGCAGAGAGTAACACCAATCTGCTGAGTAAAAACAAGACATTGCAGCAATATGAAAAAGAATTTGAAGATAAGTTATCCAGCATTCGCCAGGAGTTGGAGAATAAAGATCGAGAACTCGTACAGATAAACAGGGAACTTACAGATGCATCCAGTTTAAATAGTTGTTTGGATACACGCATCAATAACGAAATGGATCGTTGGACCCAATGCAATAACGAAAAGATAGAACTGAAGCATCAGCTGGACATCCAAAAAGAAGATCGTTGTCTTGAGATGTCGATAACATTAAAGCAGCTTAGGAATATTACTTCAATTAATGGGCAGCTGGAAGAGGAATTACAAGCCAGCATCGAAAATTCAAACAAGAAGCAAGAAGAAAATATAGTACTGCAAAAAAAACTGGAGGATGCAATGCAAGAACTTTGCAAGCAGAAAATAGAGCATACGAGAGTTATTCAAAATCTAATGGCTATCAATGAAAGTCATATACAGCTGGAGAAGGAGGCAAAAACAACAAATGATACGTCAAATGATCAACGTAACCAAATACTTTTACTAGAGCAGAAACTGGAGCTCGCATCACAACAACTTTGTGTACAGAATCTGGAACGGGAGCATATTGAGAAGGAATTAAAAGCTGCAAAGATAAATGAAGCACAGTTGAAAACCGAGCTTAATGCAAGCATTAAAAAAAAAATCGAGTTTGAGACGGCAAAAATTCAACTGGAAAAGCAAGTAGACTCGATGCGGCAGGCTCTCAAAGAGCGGAAACACGAGCAAGAACAATCCTTGGTGGAATCGGAAAAACAGCTTAGGCAGTTACAGGATCAAATAGAACAGACAGAGCTGCAACGCGATGAGCAGCTCTCTGATGTTCGAAAATTACTTTTAAATGAAGAGAAAAAATCTGAGCTTCTGGAAAAACAATTAAATCATATGGAAGTCAAGTTCGTAGCCAGTGCAAGAGATATGAAAGATATACTTTCAAAAAAGGAGGAGGAAAATCAGAAGATCGAAACACAGTTAAATCTGACCACCAAACGCCTGGAGAAATTGTCCATAAAGCTGGGTGAACAGCAAGCTGCTCTATCCAAAAAGCAACGCGATGTTGCTCAGGCTAAGCTTTTACAAGACGAACAAACGGACATTATTCGCACATTAAAACATGAAAAGGAAAATTTGCAGTTAGAGCTGCGACAGAACAAAGAGCGTGTTAAACGTGCCGAAGATAAATTGATTAGTTTGGAACAGCAACGTTCTTCAGAAGAAACGGAACTCGTTGCAAAGAATGACCTTGTTGTCATTCTCCAAAAAAAGTTAAAAAGTACAGAGATGAAAATGTGCAAGCTAAATCAAGATTTAAGCCTAGCAGAGAAGGAAAAAGTGCGTTTGAGTCTTGATATTGGGGGGCTTAACTCAGAAATACAGCAGTATCAGAAGCGTACAGTAGAGCTAAGTGAACAGCTCCAATTATTTAACGAAGCCCAAGCCTTAGATAAAAATTCCAATGTTGAGAAGTTCGAACTGTCAAATATGCAACAGCAGTTGGATGGAGTCAAGCTCCAGTTATCAGAGGTGCTGCAGGAGCTAGACAGTACTCGGCTAATGCACACATCGGTTCAGTGCGAACTAGATGAAAAAAATCATATACTAAAAACTCAGCGCGAACAATCAGTAAAACTTGAAGCTCAACACAAGCAAATAACTAGCTCTCTACAGAAAGAACTTGATAAGTGCTATGCCGAACTTACAGAGATTCGCAAAAGCCGTGATGAACTCCTGGACACCTTGCATAAGTCGCAGGAACAAATAACACAGCATCAAGCTAAGGCACAGCAGTTGGAACTTAACTGTCAGATACTACAGGCAAAGTATCGTGATGCCAAGGAAGAGATAAGTCACTTCGATCAAAAACTTAAAGATCAGCGTCTTGAAATGGAGGGCAAACTAGAAAAGATGAAAATTAAAATGGTAAGTACACGTTCTGTGCGATTTTTGCTCTATGTTTCAGTTTTGTATGGTACCGTAACATTGAGTGGAATTATTGTCAAACAATGCCGATTCTTATTTCCTTTCCTCTTATCTTGTTAATGACGCGGTACCATAATTTACTAATGTATAACATTTGATGCAATTAAATAAAACAAAATAGTAAATTCAAGGAATATTGTTAGAGACCTAACAAAACGGCAATCTTCGTTATAACTAAACATAAATACAATAAGAAAGCTTGTTTTTCTGATATTGTCCAATTTTGGCCAACATTTGTTTAGGACATATAACACGATACCGAATTCACCTTCTGCAAATTTTGTTGGGGAATCTTGAGAAACAACATAAATTTTTATACTTATTTTTTCTATTGTGTTTAAATCAGGGGCCGTAAATAATAGCTATGAATGAAATTGTTAATTAAATAAATCAATGTGAGAGAAATATCTTAGGATAACTTAGGATAGAATTGCTATTTTTTTTTTTTTTTTTTCATATTTAGCGATATCAGCCCAAAATATATATTTTTAATTCGTGTTCTTACTTTTTATTTAAAAAGTTCAAAGTAATAATTAAATGTAAATCTTTATTTAAAAGTTACGAAATAAAATTTATTTTTGATTGAGCTAAAAATCAGAGCTGTTTTAATTTTTATTTTAAAAGTTACAAATGACAATTATTCCGTAAATTTTACTTTAAAAATCAAAAAATTAGTCAGGTGGAATATCTTTTGAGTCAAGTGGTGTTTTACCAAAATTTAAACATATTTCTATTCTCGGATTCAATACCTTTCATATGATACCGCTCACGTCATCCAAGAACGAATATTAAGGATCCTATTTTTCATTAATTTATTAATACACCACTTGTTTCAAAAGATATTCTTCTTAACTTTTATTTATGGATCTTTTAAATAAAAGTTACGGAATAACTTTTAATTGTATCTTTTAAAATAATAATATAAAGTAACACTTATAATAATTTTTTCAACAAAAAATTAATTACTATTTTTCACTTTTTAAATAAAAATTAAGAATAAGTGTTAATTCGTAAAATTATATATTAAAGTTTGGAAATAATTGTTGGATTGAATAAAATTATAAATTAAAGTTTGGAAATAATTGTTGGATTGAATAGAAGGTGGTGTGACAGACCCTATAAAGTGTATATAAGTACAGTGGGGAGCCAAAATGAGTACAAGTTCTTAAAAATTTTCTTTCGGCAAGTAAAATAACAAAACGATAAAAGCAACAGGCAAAAAATTATTTTTTCCATATTTATTATATTATTTGTAAGAAATATTAGTAAATAGCAAACATAAAATAGTTATTTTCAAGGATTGGAAAATAAAAAACCAAAACAACTCGCATGTACTCACTTTTGCACCTTTCGTGAAAACTGAAGATATTAAATAATTTATATTATTTCGACATAGAAAAAAGGTTTTGTTGACTTAATTTATAAACTTTAATATATTCTCTACAATATTCTCAAATATCTGTTTTGGAATTCGATTCCACTCTACTTGTTCACGGCTCTAAAGATCGTCCATGGCGGATAGGGCGGATAGCAAAAAGTTAGGACTAACTAAGAAAAATAATAATTATTTTTTAAATTATTATCTTTTGGAGTGAAATCGCAGTCGATGCGCTACCTCAGAATAAACAAAAAAAAAAATGGATTTTTTTTTTAAGATTTTGCTTTTATATCGTATCATCCATTGATGATACAGCGCTTTCGAAAATAAAACATGGCAACAGTCGAGCACGTTTGACAGTAAGATTCCCTGTGCCCAGGTACTCTGAACTAAAATTAGATTTTAAACTGATTTCTCCTATAGCAGCTATATAATACTGTGGACCGATTTGAACCAAATTTGGTTAAGTTGTATTAGCCGAACTTTAATGCATATTCGTTGAGTTATTTGTCACATTGGGGTAGATATCTCAAAAAACAAAAAACTTTTTCATACTAAAACTTGATTTTCGACTGAAAGTGTCAATGTCAGCTATATGTTATTGGTTAGGATGTATAATACCAGCCCAGATGTATATTGTGTCAGATTGGTTTAGAAATCTCAAAAAACCAAGAAGTTTTTCATACTAAAACTTTATTTTCGACATATGAATATATATACTTTATGGGGTCTGCCAAGCCCCCTTCTGCCTGTTACATACATTCTGCCAAACACATTATTTTTTGTCTAATTTTAATGGGCACAGGGCATTAAAAGTAATTTTCACCGCACTCCAATATGCATACTTATTGCGGTTATTTCTGTCATCTTCTCTTATTGTTTTCTGTTTGATTGTGTTTTTATCATTAACTTTGAGGAACCTTAAGACTTTATAAAAAAAAAAAGTAGTTTAACTATTATTTTATCGTATTGCTTTTATAACAATTTCCTCTTCTATTCCTCTTTTCTTCCTCCGTCCTTACGCCGTCTATATTGCTTAATATCACTACCCACTCACTCTAATTCTAATAAATTTGTTCAAAAACGGCATGTCGAAAATTCAGGAATCCATAGATTTTTGTCAGGAAGTCAATTGTGAAAAACTCACACAATCCCACACAATCCCAAAACGTTTTTTTCAAGAACGAGCTCAAAATTTCCTTACTTGTGACTTTTTCAGCAATACGTATTTCAAGTTTTTAATTATGCTTGTGGTTTTTATGGGCATATCGTATATGGTACTTTTGAACAACAGTGTTGAGATTAATTTAATTGCTCGAAAACCAATTGAATTTTAGATACAAAAGTAAATACGCAAAGAATATTAAAATAACTTTCCAAAATAAATATATTTCCAGGGTCAACTTTTATATTTCTAGCCTTAGAAAGCACAAAACTATATTTGTTGTATTTCCCGTTGTTGTATAATCCTTTATTAGATGTCATTATGTGGGTAACCGTTTTTTGTGCCTGGATGCACACATTTCTAAGAACCGTAATATTTGGCATGGCGACCCCTGCTTTTTTTTTTTTGTGAATTTTGTTGTTTTATAATGATAAGACAGTTGGTCGAAAATGTGCTTTTAATGTATTGGAGCCTTTTTTTTTTACAACTGTTTGTAAACAGTTAATAGTGTTAAATTATTTTTCTTTCAAATATGTCACACAGTACAATAATATTAAGTGACCAGAGTAACCAAAATTGGCCTAAAATGAGTATGGGCTATTGTCATAAAATAAAAAAAAAAAAATGGGTAAATCGATTCGGAGCTGGAAAGTTTTTGTGAATTTCTAATATTTATATGGTTTTAATTCCAATTTAAAAGAAAACATTCGATATTTGTACGATATCAGCGAATTATTTATGGACAATCAAGCGAATCTACTAGATATTGACTCTCTGACCTTAGAAAAATTTGAAATGTTTTTCATATTTTGTACTCCATATGTATCATAAAATGTAGGTTTGGTAAAAACAAAAAATAATAATTAGCTTGGTGTACTTAGGATAAATATAAATTACACTAGGCAACAAATTTGAACTTTTTTTTTAGTAGAACCAAACCCACTTTTTTCTATAGATATGGGGCCCCAAACGACCAAAAACATTTTTTTTCTATGGTGAGATTTTTTTTTTATAATTTTTTAAAATTTGTCTTTTTTTTTAAATTTTTTTAAAGGTGCGCCCACATTTTTCATCATTACTCAAAAATGTCAAAAGCGATTTTCCAAAGCTTTACTTTTTCTGAAAGCTAATTAATGTGTAAGATTTAAATCATTAGTTTAAGAGACATCAATTCTTGAATTAAGATAATGATGATTATTTACTTTAAAATTCGAGGAAAAGTCGAAAAAAAATTGATTACATTTTATTTTCTATTTTATTTGCATAGCTGCATTAACTACACGTCCTTTAAGATATTAAAATGTTTTTCGTCAAATGGGGCCCCAAATCGATCCAAAAAAGTAGGTTTGATTCTTGTAATTTTTTGGCTGCTGCCTAGTGTTATTAGGTGCCAAGTCATCATCGAAAAAGCTGTCGACATTGTTTCATCATCCCAAAATTTTCTGTAGGCAGTTGTAAAAAACTAGAGGTCGCAAATGTTGATCTTCGATTTGAGGTCTAAAAAAAAGTGTTATTTTCGGAAACATTAAATAGACTAAACTAAATTTCTTATTTCATTCAGTTTTTGGTTTTCTGTCATTGCAAAGCGAAAACAATTCTCCAATTTGTTTATTTCAAATTATTTTATTGCCTAAAAATAGACAAATGGTCGTTCAACAAAGTGTTTAATGAAAGTGGTCAACGCGACCCGGCCACACTAGAAGTAAGCAAGGCTATAAATATAAAAGCTGACCTTCATAGTAAAGATTAAATAAACAATTTGTAAAGTGAGTTCTTTCTTTTGTTTTTTTTTTTAATCATCTAAAAACGCAAGCCTTAGTAACTCAATTACGCCAGCCAACATAAGTTTCAATTTATATATTTATTGTCTTTACTGGTGTAATATCTTAACTTTTGCTGCTCGGTTGTCCCCTTTCACTTCTCACCACTCACTACTGACTACTAACACTACCACGCTTAACGTGCGTTTTCTGTCGTGTTTCAAACCACATCTGATACTATAGCGCACACTGTACAAGGCGGAAGTGACCCGAATGAAGGAAAAGCAGGAGCGTGATGCGGCCAGTGGCCAGTCGGAACTGGATAAACATAGTGCTCAGGTTAGTAGACGTTTAAAAAATATAACTATAATTTAACGATTAACACCGACATAATATTGTATAATTTGAAACTGCGATCATGCTAAGTTTTTTTCATATGTCACTTTACTTATTACTTATTGATGGACAATAATAACACTAGGCAAGAGCCAAAAAGTTACTGGGTCAAACCCACTTTTTCAACCCCCTACGTAAAAAAAAGTACAGGGGTCTATTAAGTAAGGAGGCGTGGCAGACCCCATAAAGTATATACATATATTATTGATCACTATCAACAGCCGAAGTGGATATAGCAAAGTCCGTCTGTATGAACACCTAGATCTCAGAGACTATAAGACCTAGAGACACCAAACTTGGTATGTAGGTTTCTCTTTTTTTTTTTGGATCGGTGCACTGTATCATGTAGCTGCCATTGGACACAACAGTCGAAAATCAAGATTTAGTGTGAAAACTTTTGCTGTGTCTTAAGATATCACTGCGGACGGTAGCTCGCTCTAGTGACAAAAGCAGCGCGAAGGGTGCGAAAGGCGACTAGCAATATATACACCTAACAATGAAAATTTCCTACGACTGTCCGACCAGATCGAGTTATGTGCCGATCGAAAGGTGTAGTCATAACTAACAAAATGGCATGCTATAACTTTGGCAAACTCACCTGTTTCATGAGATAATGGGGTGTAAGTGGCAGGGGCACTGATTGCCTCTAATGGGGCCGTTGGGGCCTTTTGGTACAATTTTTTATTTTTTAAATAAAAAAAACACGCGTCTATTGATACCTTGATTAACCAAATCCGACAACTACTTCAAAAGATAATTAAATTTGAATTTTTAGTGGACTTATTAAAATGAAATGAAAATTCAGTTTGTATGTTTGTCTGTTTGTTTGTTGTATCAAAGCGCTAAGGAAGTCGGATATCTCTAATTATAGGGGCATCTTTAATCTTTCTGCGATCCCCAAACTTTTCGGAAAGATTATAACCTCCCAACTGCAATATTTCTGTCATCCGATATTAACCGAATTCCAGCATTGTTAATTCAAGATTTTGTCGTAAATATCAAACTGACGTCATCTATACCGACTTTAGCAAGGCATTTGATTCTGTCAACCACTCTCTTCTTCATAAATTAAATCATCTTGGTTTTACACCTATATTTTCTTAATGGATCAGAGCTTTTCTTATAAATAGATCTCAGCGGGAGCGATTTAAATCATCGTACTCTAAGTCCATTTTGGTTACGTCTGGTGTCCCTTAAGGAAGTATTCTTGGGCCCTTACTATTTAACCTTTTTATAAATGACCTGCCACTCGCATTAACACACTCTCGTGCCTTAAAGTATGCAGACGACGTCAAACTTTGCTTATCCTTTAACAATCCTTTTTATCCAATCCTTTTGCAATCTGATTTAGTCTCCCTTAATAATTGGTGTCTCATCAATTGTTTACCCCTTAATATCTCCAAATGCAACGTCATGAGCTTTAATCGTGGCAAGCCTTATTTATTTAATTATTCAAATGATGACAAATCATTAAAGCGTTTGCTTAGAGTTGTAGACCTGTGCATTATTTTTGAGCCTAATTTATGTTTTAATGTCCATGTTTCGATGATTTCATCTAAAGCATCCGGCATCCTTGGGTATATCAAGAGATGGTCTAAGGAATTCGACGATCCCTATACAACTAAGCAGCTTTCGCTTGTCCGGCCCATTCTTGAATATGGTTCTTGTATTTGGTCTCCTAAGTACCAACGATACCAGGATATAATTGAATCCGTTAAAGAGCAGTTTCTTACATTTGCTTTTCGAAGCCTAAATAGACATCTTCCACATTATGAGGATAGAATTCGTATGATTGACTTACCTTCGACTCCCCTTCGACCCCTTCAACTCTCCGTTTGCTCAACAAATTACTCCGAACTTGAAGCCTTTTGCAAAAGCTATAATAAACTCTTTTACCTATTTAATTTCGACTTTCACGCCGATCTTGTGAGAAATTCCGTAATGAGTTGTTCGCATCTATAATTTGTATTTCTTTTTTTTTTCCTAATTATGAATTTAATTGTAAATACCAGCCTCCGTCCACCCGATGTAAGTCGGAGCATATCGTTAGAAAGTTAACTTTAAAAGTTGTTTGGACGGGGGTCAGGAATAAATGTTATATAGTTATTAATCATATGTGTCGACTGATCATAGTTCTCCAACAAACGAATTAAACAATTAAAAAACATGCGATAATGTAATTGTGAATTGATTTTTAAATTTGGAGTCACAAAATATTATATCAGAAATTTTTGGGCATGGAATGAATTTCGTCACTAGACTTTTACCTCGTTTAGATGTTTTTTTTTGGGAGATCTTAGCCAAACTCACAAATTGTGTTTCTCGAGTTACCTTACACATCCTGACAAGATTTGGTTAGAATCGGACCACTATAACATTGCTGCATGGGCAAAATAAAAAAAATGTTAATTTTCTTAATTGAACAATTGAAATCTGTAAATCTGCTTGTTTGAATGTAATACTGTGTATGAATAAATTACAAAAAAATTAATAAGCTTTCAGATAAAGTAAAGATTTTTAAAAGCCCTTTTGGCATTTTTAAGAAATAATGAGATACGCAAGCTACCATCTGAAAAATGCTAAAAAGAGAATTAGAATTTTAAAAATGAAAAAAGAAAACGATACTATAGAAACTCTAGGAGACCCCACCGCCTGCTCGATACACTCGCGGTGCTAAAGTCGATTGCACTCGACTGTCGGAGACCCCGTTCTTACTATAGAAAAAGATAAGGTAAAAATTAAAAAAAAATATAGAAGTTTACACGCAAAAGATTTGATGCCCTTGCTCTTCCATTAATTGTTCCTATATGAGCTATTTGATATAGTGAACCGATTTAAACCAAATTTGCTCACGATGCACCAGACCAACTTAAAAGCATATTCTGTCAATTAATGGTTGAGATTAAGGTTCAAGATATTTGAGTTTCCATAACTTCTGAAGATTGTTAAAACTTAGTAAATACTATGAAGAAGCGAAATAAAGTCCTTATTAAAATAAAGGAAAATGTTACTCGTACTTATTTATGTAGTAGTAATGAAACGTACGCACGCTTTAATATGAAATGAATTCTAATTCAATAACCTTTCCAAAAAGTATAAACTTTAATATGCAATCATCACCTAGACGTAGATAAAAGCCATTGAAAGTTGTACTATCAAGGTTAGGGCTTGTATCACTAAACATAATAGTATTTTTTACTGAAACTTGATATTCAACCGATTGGAGCTATGACAGCTATATGATATAGTGGACTGATCCAAAAACTGGATCTGCCTGCAATATAGAGACAAGTTTGGTTTCTCTAGGTCTTATAATCTCTGAAATCGACGCCTTTTGGAGTCTGCCACGCCTCCTTTTGTTTGTTCCATACAGTTTGCCAAACACACTATACCGATTTTGCCCAATTTTAATGGGCACAGAGTATAAAAATAGTTTTGGTTCATGTAATAGCCAAAAAATTCAATTTTGGGTTCTAGTAATATTAATCTTGTGTTTTTTGTAAATATTTTCTTGTACATCTACCAAATTAAATTTATTTATTACAGAACATCAAGTATGAGGAACACACGCGAAAACTGTCAAATCAGATTGTTCGTCTTAATGAAAAGATATTAGAGCAGCAAAAGCAATATGCCGTACTTAGCACTAAGTTACGCCACTTTCAAGAAGCCGATCATGCTACAGCTAATTCCTCGGCCAATGAAGAATGGCAGCCCTTTAAGCGTCCTAGTGCTCCTTCTTCTAATTTAGGCAGTAATCTTGCTATGGAGGATGAAGAAGGCGAGATCTTCAATAACACCTATCTGACTGATTTGAAGTTGGGTCGAGTGCCGGATATGACGTAAGTAATTCACTAAATTATGTGTACGTAATAATATAGTGATCACTACTCTTTCTCGGATCTTTACCGCAGCGCTGAAGAACTGCAATATCGCAATTCAATGCAGCCGCCGCATTTGAAGAGCGCCTATGCGGCACAATATGACTTGGGCACTCAAGAAGATGATCTCAAAGTAAGTTTTCATAATATCCACGATTAACCGTAGTAAGCGGCGAATATAATCCGCCACGTGATTTTCTATGATACTCGTTGGTTATAATTGTGCCTGTATCTATAAGATTATTAATCCTTGTTGCATTTATTTTAGGTAGAGTCGATGCACAATATTATAAATTATTAATTTTTTCTTTACTGTCTTTCAACGTACGATAGGACTGTCAACTTAGCCTGGATGATAGCATGAGCACACTGCTTTGTATTAAAGGCGGCAACGCTGTTGGTGCACGAAAAAAGTCTATGGGCACGCACTATAAGCGTCCGGGACCGCCAACCCCTAGTAAAAATGGTGGTCGTTTATCATTTGGCAGCTCAGATCCACCGAGGGAAATATTACGCGAAGCTTTTGATCATAATTGTACTGTCAAGACGCCAGCGCGTTTTAAGATGTTTGCCTCACGTTTTAGCATGGGCAGTAGTGGTATAGGCGGCGGACATTTCTTACCACGCGACGAGGTATGTTATGAGAAAAACATATTTGTTTTTTGTTCTGTTGTCTTCTGTGTGTAAGTTATAGCATTTTGTTACCTGCCTGTCGTCGTCCTCGTTCCAATTCTTGTAATTTGATGTGGTTAGTACCACAATTGCACTATAAAACTATATGCTCCTTCACAGCAGCGGCGACATCGACAACGTAATCTGTTATCGGGTGTTCAGCGTCGTAATCTGAAGCTCCGTGCCTCTGGCGCATTCTGCACTTCTACACCGCGCAAGAGCCGGCCCTATAACGATCTTAAGCGCAAGTTCGTGAAAAGTGATCCCTTATCAGAGGATCAATCAGGTCTACAGCAGAAGGATGGCACACCGCATCTGTCTACCGCTGAACTACTGACAATGACATACGGACACGAGCGCAAGTTGAGCACCTGCCGACGCCAGTCAGTGGGTACAGAAAGTTCATGCAGCAGTGTTGCATCTAATAGCAATGATTTTGCAGAGACACCACGCACTTCATTCTGTTTGCACGGAAATATCATTGCAAAGACCAGAACACGCATTAAATTTTCTCCAAAGGAGCAATTATGTTATCAACGAACACAGCAGCGAAGCAAAATCCGCCAGCAGCGCTTTGAATGTTTTGATCAGGCAAGGCGTTTGTCCGACTATGATTCAGAATGTGAAGAACAGGAGGTGATTGTACCTTCACAGGAAAACAGCGCAGGGTATGCGCTATATAACGATAATAATAATTACAGTACGCATAATAAAAACTATTCGCTGATGGTTACAGATACCACACTCCAGCTGGAGAAGCTAAGTATCAACCTCACGGAGTGTCACTTAGAATCTTCGTTGGATCAGAGTTTAAATGCGGCTGCCACTTTTAATATCGCCTCAGTAAATTCTGCTGCTACATGCTCTAATTGGATGGGGATGCAACAGCCATCGGTTGTGAAGGCGCTGGTCGCCACATACGATTATAAGAATATCACTAGCCCGGTATTGCAACATTTTGAGGAGGACCAAGCTTGCACATGGCAAACGGATACTGATGATCAGTCTGCCGTGCAGCCATGTCTATACAGGAATACAGTGGTGCACACCCAGGAGCATAACCAAAACGAGACTCCCTTATCACTCGATCAACAGGTCAACAGCAATAATAACCTAACGGTCAGTTGCACAACCAACTCTTCTTCTCGTCAATCCTGGACCACACACTCCTTGGGCCATATTCAGTCGCATCGGCTGCCAAGCATTACCGTGAACACTATACAGGCCCTTAGTGACGTTCAGGAAACACCCAATCGGATGAATTTGTGGTGCCGGCAGTGGCATTGCATGCGTTTGAATCAACGTTCCGTGATGTTGATAGTACTGGCACTATTTTTGTCGCTATTTTACTTTATCTACGACAAAGTGGTCCTAGCCATCACCTTGGCTCTATTACTTTTGCTTAGTACATACTACTTTTTCAGCAAATAAATGCTGGAAGAAGGGACAAACAATAATTCGACGACAACAGGCAGCGTTTTTTTCTTTCTTTCATAAAATTTCCACAGTATTATTTAATTTTTATATTCATCATTTCCGTTGTTCATTTGCAGAACTCGCCTCCTAAGCGACGCCTCAGTAACATGTTCAAACGCAAGTAGTCGTACTCATCAGATTAGTTATGTTGTGATGCCCTAATGAAATCACAACGTCTGTGGTAGTAGTCTACCGTAATTTTGTAAATACAGTATCGTCAAAATCTCTGAATATAAGTCTTTAGTGATGTAATCAATAATTCCAACAATTCATAATTACGACATGAAGTACACGCATTTATGTTAAGGATAAAAAATAAATAATTTAATTAAAGAAGGTTTATTTTTCGAATCGTCAATCCAAATTTGGTCATGTTTGCCATCTATGTATGTAGTAGAATACATTTAAATAAGACCTTATATATTAATGGCACACGCTAGTTATTTTGTAATGTATCACTTTATGTTAATGATAATGAAAAAAAATGAAAGTATGAAAAACAATGAAATATGTATGCCTTGCGCTTTAATTAATTCTATGAACGCATTTCCCTTTTTTTTTTTATTAATATATCCTTGCGATGAAGAAATAAACAGAGGATTCTCAATTTTGTTCATTTATTGTAATTAATAGTTCGTTTAAAAAAATAAACTGCTACATAAAATATATTCATTAAATGTAAATGTGTTAAAATAAAATAAATTTCTCAATGTTATTGAGAAAATATCGTAAAGCATTAAAAAGGGTGTTTTTTTTTAGAGGTATAGAACTTCGAATTGAAATAAAACACAAGAAAATCGTTTTAATGTCCATCAATTTGGATTAATTGGAAGGATATTATTATGCCATTAATGGTTAAATATGATATCCGGCATGTGGCCGCCGTGGCTGGCTCGAATATAGCCAAGTCTAGAGGTCAAATTTTCAAGCACTTTTTAGAGCATTTGGGGCCGTATGTCGGCAATAACGAGACGAATGTTGGCTTCCAAGTTCCCTAACATTGGAGGCCAACGTGACTTAGCACTAAGTTACGCCACTTACAAGAAGCCGATCATGCTACAGCTAATTCCTCGGCCAACGAATAACACCTATCTGACTGATTTGAAGTTGGGTTGAGTGCCGGATATGACGTAAGTAATTCACTTACTTACACATAGTTTAGTGATCACTACTCTCAAAGTAAGTTTTCATAATATCCACGATTAACCGTAGTAAGCGGCAAATATAATCCGCCACGTGATTTTCTATGATATTAGTTGGTTATAATTGTGCCTGTATCTATAAAATTATTTATCCTAGTTGCATATATTTTAAGTAGAGTTGATGCACAATGTGCATTGCACATATTACAAATTACACTAGGCAACAGCCAAAAAATTATAAGAACCAAGCCTACTCTTTTGGATAGATTTGCGGCCCCAAACGACGAAAAACATTTTTTTTTATGGTGAAATTTTTTAAAGAATTTTTTAAAAACCTGGCTTTTTTTTATTGCTTTTTTTCAGAGGTGCGCCCACGTGTGTCATTTTAATGAATTATACCTTTAACGACGCGTAATTAATGCAGCTATGCAAATAAAATATAAAATAAAATGTAATACATTTTTTTCGACTTTCCTCGAATTTTATAGTACAAAAAGTTAAGAAAAAAGTTTAAAAAAAATAATTTTCTTAATTCAAGAATTGATATCTCTTAAACTACTGGTTTAAATCTTAAGCTTTGTATTAATGATTTATAGATATATTCATTAGCTTTCAGAAAAAGGAAAGCTCTGGAAAATCAAAAAATGTATCACTTTTTGTTAATGATAATGAAAAAAAATTAAAGTATGAAAAGCAATGAAATATGTATCCCTTGCGCTTTAATTAATTCTATGAACCCATTTCCCTTTTTTTTTATATTAATATATCCTTGCGATGAAGAAATAAACAGAGGATTCTCAATTTTGTTCATTTATTGTAATTAATAGTTCGTTTAAAAACATAAACTGCTACATAAAATATATTCATTAAATGTAAATGTGTTAAAATAAAATAAATTTCTCAATGTTATTGAGAAAATATCGTAAGGTATTAAAAAGGGTGTTTTTTTTTAGAGGTATAGAACTTCGAATTGAAATAAAACACAAGAAAATCGTTTTAATGTCCATCAATTTGGATTTATTGGAAGGATATTATTATGCCATTAATGCTTAAATATGATATCCGGCATGTGGCCGCCGTGGCTGACTCGAATATAGCCAAGTCTAGAGGTCAAATTTTCAAGCACTTTTTAGAGCATTTGGGGCCGTATGTCGGCAATAACGAGACGAATGTTGGCTTCCAAGTTCCCTAACATTGGAGGCCAACGTTACTTAGCACTAAGTTACGCCACTTACAAGAAGCCGATCATGCTACAGCAAATTTCTCGGCCAACGAAGAGTGGCAGCCCTTTAAGCGTCCTAGCGCCCCTGCTTTAATTCCAGGCAGTAATCTTGCTATGGAGGATGAAGAAGGCGAGATCTTCAATAACACCTATCTGACTGATTTGAAGTTGGGTCGAGTGCCGGATATGACGTAAGTAATTCACTTACTTACACATAATTTTGTGATCACTACTCTCAAAGTAAGTTTTCATAATATCCACGATTAACCGTAGTAAGCGGCGAATATAATCCGTCACGTGATTTTCTATGATATTATTTGGTTATAATTGTGCCTGTATCTATAAAATTATTTATCCTTGTTGCATATATTTTAAGTAGAGTCGATGCACAATGTGCATTGCACATATTACAAATTACACTAGGCAACAGCCAAAAATTACAAGAACCAAGCCTACTCTTTTGGATATATTTGCGGCCCCAAACGACGAAAAACATTTTTTTTTTATGGTGAGATATTTTTTTTAGAATTTTTTAAAAACCTGGCTTTTTTTATTACTTTTTTTCAGAGATGCGCCCACATGTGTCATTTTAATGAATTATATCTTTAACGACGCGTAATTAATGCAGCTATGCAAATAAAATAGAAAATAAAATGTAATAAATTTTTTTCGACTTTTCCTCGAATTTTATAGTACAAAAAGCTAAGAAAAACTCTTAAACTACTGGTTTAAATCTTAAGCTTTGTATTAATGATTTATAGATATATTCATTAGCTTTCAGAAAAAGTAAAGCTTTGGAAAATCGCTTTTGACATTTTTGAGTTATGATGACAAATATGGGCGCACCTCTGAAAAAAAGTATTAAAAAAAAGCAAAATATTAAAAAATTCTAAAAAAAAATCTCACCATAGAAAAAAAAATGTTTTTCGTCGTTTGGGGCCCCATATCTCTAAAAATAAAGTGGGTTTGGTTCTTGTATTAGCCAGAAAGCTCGAATTTGTTGCCTAGTGCTATTAATTTTTGATTTACTGTCTTTCAACGTACATTAGTACTGTCAACTTAGCCTGGATGATAGCATGAGCACGCTGCTTTGTATTAAAGGAGGCAACGCTGTTGGTGCACGAAAAAAGTCTATGGGCACGCACTATAAGCGTCCAGGACCGCCAACCACTAGTAAAAATGGTGGTCGTTTATCATTTGGCAGCTCAGATCCACCGAGGGAAATATTACGCGAAGCTTTTGATCATAATTGTACTGTCAAGACGCCAGCGCGTTTTAAGATGTTTGCCTCACGTTTTGGCATGGGCAGTAGTGGTATAGGCGGCGGACATTTCATACCACGCGACGAGGTATGTTATGAGAAAAACATGTTTGTTTGTTGTCTGTTGTCTTCTGTGTGTAAGTTATAGCATTTTGTTACCTGCCTGTCGTCGTCCTCGTTCCAATTCTTGTAATTTAATGTGGTTAGTACCACAATAGCACTATACAACTATATGCTCCTTCACAGCAGCGGCGACATCGACAACGTAATCTGTTATCGGGTGTTCAGCGTCGTAATCTGAAGCTCCGTGCCTCTGGCGCATTCTGCACTTCTACACCGCGCAAGAGCCGGCCCTATAACGATCTTAAGCGCAAATTCGTGAAAAGTGATCCCTTATCAGAGGATCAATCAGGTCTACAGCAGAAGGATGGCACACCGCATCTGTCTACCGCTGAACTACTGACAATGACATACGGACACGGGCGCAAGTTGAGCACCTGCCGACGCCAGTCAGTGGGTACAGACAGTTCATGCAGCAGGGTTGCATCTAATAGCAATGATTTTGCAGAGACACCACGCACTTCATTCTGTTTGCACGGAAATATCATTGCAAAGACCAGAACACGCATTAAATTTTCTCCAAAGGAGCAATTATGTTATCAACGAACACAGCAGCGAAGCAAAATCCGCCAGCAGCGCTTTGAATGTTTCGATCAGACAAGGCGTTTGTCCGACTATGATTCAGAATGTATCATAATAATAATAATAATTACAGTGCGCATAATAAAAACCTTTCGCTGATGGTTATAGATACCACACTCCAGCTGGAGAAGCTAAGTACCGACTACACGGAGTGTCACTTAGAATCTTCGTTGGAGCAGAGCTTAAATGCGGCTGCCACTTTTAATATCGCCTCAGTAAATTCTGCTGCTACATGCTCTAATTGGATGGGGATGCAACAGCTATCGGTTGTGAAGGCGCTGGTCAGAATAGCACTAGCCCGGTATTGCAACATTTTCAGGAGGACCAAGCTTGCAAATGGCAAACGGATACTGATGATCAGTCTGCCGTGCAGCCATGTCTATACAGGAATACAGTGGTGCACACCCAGGAGCATAACCAAAACGAGACTCCCTTATCACTCGATCAACAGGTCAACAGCAATAATAACCTAACGGTCAGTTGCACAACCAACTCTTCTTCTCGTCAATCCTGGACCACACACTCCTTGGGCCATATTCAGTCGCATCGGCTGCCAAGCATTACCGTGAACACTATACAGGCCCTTAGTGACGTTCAGGAAACACCCAATCGGATGAATTTGTGGTGCCGGCAGTGGCATTGCATGCGTTTGAATCAACGTTCCGTGATGTTGATAGTACTGGCACTATTTTTGTCGCTATTTTACTTTATCTACGACAAAGTGGTCCTAGCCATCACCTTGGCTCTATTACTTTTGCTTAGTACATACTACTTTTTCAGCAAATAAATGCTGGAAGAAGGGACAAACAATAATTCGACGACAACAGGCAGCGTTTTTTTCTTTCTTTCATTAAATTTCCACAGTATTATTTAATTTTTATATTCATCATTTCCGTTGTTCATTTGCAGAACTCGCCTCCTAAGCGACGCCTCAGTAACATGTTCAAACGCAAGTAGTCGTACTCATCAGATTAGTTATGTTGTGATGCCCTAATGAAATCACAACGTCTGTGGTAGTAGTCTACCGTAATTTTGTAAATACAGTATCGTCAAAATCTCTGAATATAAGTCTTTAGTGATATAATCAATAATTCCAACAATTCATAATTACGACATGAAGTACACGCATTTGTGTTTAGGATAAACATGAAATAATCTTATTAAAAAAAGTTTTCATTTTGAATCGTCAATCCAAATTTGGTCATGTTTTAGCACGGTACCCAGAAAATGGGTACTAGAGCCTATTTGATTCGTGAAAATTATGGTACACTAATTTGAACACCTTTATCTCCGAAACTATACAAGTTAGGGCGATCAAGCTTGGTGACAATACTCCGAGGATGTTGACCTATATCAAGTTTATTTTTAAATTTGGCCACGCCTACTTCCGCCTATGTAAATGATATAAAATCCAATAACAAGAGCAATTTTAAAGCTACAGCCTTGAGACTTAGCACACAGGATGGGGGGACGAGTCGTAAGGTGTGTTGAACATTTCATCGATATCGGTTCTTAAACAGAGAAGATATTTGAGGAAATATGGTATATGGAGGACATATAATCACCTGGATCTCAGAGACTATAAGAGCTTCAGCTACCGAATTCGGTGGCAATACTGGTATGTTGCGCGCGCAGATCAAGTTTGCTTTTGAATTTTGCCACGCCCCCCAGTTTTCCTCTAATCGACAAAAAACTGAAATATCCAATTACAAGGCCAATTCAAATTCAGCTTACGTATAAACTACCATCTTTTTAATGTATGCTAATAATTCCATTGCGATCGGATTATAAACAACGAGTTTATTAAGCAAATAACTTTCGCTTTGCACGCCATGGTACGCACAGTCTGGAGGGGTGGGGGTAACAGCAGGCACACATGTTATGTTAATGGTATAATAACATAATATAATTTTAGTTATACATATTACATCAATGTTATATTATCATAGTATAATTTATGCTAGACATATATGTTTTGTTAATTAATTTTATGTTAATATTTTCTTCTCTTAATTCAATTGCTCATTAAATTATGTTCATCTAAAAACGTATAAGTTTGAATATATTTATGTATGTTTGATGCTTCTTTAATTTTAATATTTTTAACGTTAAAAGTGTCAATTAAATTAAGCCTCTGTACGAATCGAAGTTTTTTAAGTATTTATTTATTTAGTTAATGGTCATTAAATCTAACTGCAGTGAAGATGTGGGTAGCGAGCATATAACTGTCGAGTGGGCTCGACTGTAGTCCTTTCATACATCACCGCGAGCAGGGGGCGGAGCCCCCTTGTTTTTTTTTATTAATATATCCTTGCGATGAAGAATTAAACAGGGGATTCTAAAATTTTTTCATTTATTGTAATTAATAGTTTGTTTAAAAACATAAGCTGCTTACATAAAATATAATCATTAAATGTAAATGTGTTAAAATAAAATAACACAAGAAAATCGTTTTAATGTCCATCAATTTGGATTTAATAAAATAGTCGGTTATCATGGCTCCATACCGGTTTCCATTAACGGTAACTGACTCTCCAGTATCATTGCGGAAGAAGTATGGCCCAATGACTCCACCAGCCCATAGAGCACACCAAAAAGTCAGCTTTTGTGGATGTAATGGCGTCTCAAGGGTCTCATGTGGATAATCTTCATTCAAAATGCGGCAATTTTGCTTGTTGACGTAGCCATTCAACCAAAAATTAGCCTTATTATATAATTAGCCAAAATTTTGTGATGAAATTCAGCATCGAGATCAATCTCATTTTCGGCCCATACACCAAAATCACGACGCATAGCATGGTCTCGCGGCTTTAATTCTTGAACAAGCTGGATCTTGAAAGGTCGTAAGCCAAGATCTTTGCGCAAAATCTTCCATAAAGTTGATAGACAAAGCTCGAAATACTATGCACGGTGGCGAATCGATTCATTCGGGTCCCTTTCAACAATTTGCTCTACAGCGGCAATTGTTTCTTCGATGCGCACTGTTCGACGTCTCTGCGGATGCGTATTATCACATAAAGTTAACATAGTGCGAAAACGATCCATGGTTAACCGAATAAATTGCTTTGATGGACGTTTATGTCGACCATATAATGGAGGGAGCTTGCGGTTAACTTCACGAACCGAACCATTATTTTCGAAATAAATTTGCACAATTTGCAAGCGTTGTTCTTTTGTCAACCTGTTCATGATAAAATGGCAAACCAAACTGAACATAAATGACATTAGAGTTGCCATATTTAAAAAAAATAATGTCAGCTTTATCTCTACTAGAAAAACCAACCCCTAAAAAAAACACCCTTTATATATGTTAATATACTTAATTATTTGGTATTGACGTATAGTATAAAAAATTATGTAAATGATCGTTGGATTTCAAATTGATTCTTTACTTAACATCCCACCCGGTCTTCGAAGAATTTGAAGTCCACTTACGCCACTATTGAAAGCCATCGCATTCAAAAAATCATAAAAAAAATATAAGCAGAGATTTTGGAAAAATTCGTTTGGCAGTCACTATAAGAATTGTTTGAAGTAACTTTTGCATTAAAACATTTTTTGATTAAGCCCGAGAAAAAAGTTTTAAGATTTGACTCAATTCTACGTCGACATAAATTCAAAACTTCAATGGGTGCTTAATGGGTTAAGGAAAATTTTGTATCATTCAAACAGGATTTATATGACCTTTTCATTAATGTTAAAATCTTCATAAAGTTAGTTCAAATTATGAGTTGATTTAACTTTACATTTTGTCAAAATTATTATGCCCACCACAGTAGTTTAATTTCGGAGCTTTTTCTAGCATATCGAAACTAAAATGTAAGTAGCAAGAGACAAAATTTATAAGTTTTATTGACATATCTTAAAAAAAAATAAATATTTTTTTCGCACTGAAACTTTATATTCGAACGATCATTCTGATATAGTAAACCGATTTGAACCGAATTCGGTCATTACGTATAAGACAAAAAAAAAATTTTAAATCTGCGAGAATTGTAGAAAAATCCTCTATACGAGGTAAAAGCCTAGGGACGAAAGTCTTTCCATGACCAAAAATTTCAGCTATCCCATTTTGTGATAAACAATATTCAATGTATTACATAAATTATTCTTTATAAATAAAAAGGTTTGACATTCGGGCATATGGCGCAAAAATGGTTTTTTGCGAAGGGCCGAAAGCCAAACTTGTTTTTTTGTATGATTGGTTACGATATCTCCGAAAAAAAAAATCATTTTTCAAACAAAGTTCACATGTATTTTTAGTTTACATGTAGTAGAGTGTGGTCAAACGAGGTATTCAGTGGCAAAGTGGTGCAGAGGATGGTGTGTTAGATTTAGAAGCAGAAGGTCCGGGCTCGAATCTCGCTTGATCACGGTTTTTTTAAAAAATCAAAATCGGGTTACTATATCATATAGGTGCAATAGGAACAATCGGGTTCAGATTCTACTTTTTAGTATGGAGAACTTTTTTGTTTTTCAAGTTATCTCAACCAAACTCACAGATTGTGTTTATTTTTTTTTACCATATTTTACACCCTGACCAACTTTTGTCAAAATCGGATGACTACGAGGGTGGGCTGACAAATAGTCGGCCTACCAAAGAAAACACGTTTTTTTTTTATTTTTCTTTTTTATTTTTCAACATAATCTCCTTTTAGACGTATGCACTTAGTCCAACGGTCCTCCAATTTTTTTATACCTTCCATAAAATATGACTGGTCCAGGTCCTCAAAATAGGCGTTTGTTTCACAGATCACCTGTTCATTCGACTGAAATTTCTTTCCACCAAGCCATTTCTTTAAGTTTGGAAATAGATAATAGTCACATGGTGCTAAATCTGGAGAATAGGGGGGATGTGGAAGAATTTCATAGTGTAGTTCACACAATTTCATCATGGCAACAACGCTCTTGTGAGTCGGAGCGTTGTCCTGGTGAAACAGAACTTTTTTCTTCGGCATGTGCGGCCTTTTTTTCTTTAGTTCTGAATCGAACTGTCCCAAAAGGTTAGAATAGTATTCTCCATTAATTGTTCTGCCTTTTTCTAGATAATCCACATGAATTACGCCTCGGGCATCCCAGAAAACCGTTGCCATTACCTTGTTGGCCGACAAACCAATCTTTGCCTTTTTCGGCGCCGTTTCTCCGGTTGAAATCCACTGCTTTGACTGTTCCTTGCTTTATGGTGTATGGTGATGTATCCAAGTTTCGTCGACAGTTACAAAACGACGCAAAAATTCATTCTTATTTGCGTTTAACAATGCCAAACTCTCCTTCGCAATGACCAAGCGGTTGCGTTTGTGTTCCGCTAAGAGCAATCGCGGCACTCACCTTGACGAAAGCTTACTCATATTTAAATATTCGTGTAAGACGTTTCCAACACGTTCACGAGAAATGTTTAGGGCCTTAGCAATCTCTCTCAGCTTTATTCGGCGATCATCCAATATCATTCCGTGGACTTTATCTACCATTTCTGGGGTTGTCACCTCTCTGGGACGTCCCGGACGGTCCTCGTCAAAAATGCTTGTCCGCCCGCGCCTATACTCAGCAGTCCAATATTTAATGGTCGAAATCGATGGAGCTGATTCCCCATAAACTTCGATTAACTCATTTTTTATTTCATCGTTGGATTTCTTTTTTAAAACCAGAAATCTAATGACAGCTCGATATTCTATTTTACTCATTTTGGGGACAATGCAAAAGTGACCATGCTAAAACTCCCGCCAAAATTACCAGTGTTGAGAAAAACGCCTAAAATAAAATATTTATGGGTTGTTTAAGATGTTTTTTTTTTGGTAAGGCCGATTACTTATCAGCCCGCCCTCGTATATCATATAGATCTCATAGGTACAATCAAGCTCAAATTAACCTTTAGTATGAAAATTTTTTTTGTATTTTAAGACATGTCAAACAAACTCACAGATTGTGTATTTGAGACTGCCTGTTACATCCTGACCAAATTTGGGGCAAATCGGGTAACTATATTATATAGCTGTCATTGGAACAATTGGATAGAAATTAACTCTTTGTACAAAAATTATTTTTGTTTTTGAGCTATCTCAACCAAACTCACAGAATATGTCTTTTTTACTAAATGTTACACCCTGTTTAAATTTGGTCTAAATCGGATGACTATATAATATAGCTGCCATTTGAACGTCGGTTTCAAATTAACCGTTAATATGAAAAACTTTTTTAATTTTTGCAATTTCTTAACCAAACTCACAGATTCGCTTTTACACGCCAAATATCGAAGTTTTCTTAATCAAAAAATGTTATCTATATATAAATCTCTTTGTCCAACTGACTCACTGACTGACTTAGCATTGTACAGCCCAGATGGTTTGACGTACGACCTTGAAACTTGGCCACAATATTCTTAAGATAATTTCATCGGGAGATAAGGCTGCGTTTGGCCAATTTTATTTTTTTTTTTAATTTTAATTTTTAATTTAATTTTATTAACATATTTTTAAATTTTAGGATATTTTACACTTTGGTCAAAATCGGGTAACTATATCATATAGATGTTATAGGAACAATCGGGTTCAGATTCTACTTTAGTATGGAGAACTTTTTTGTTTTTCAAGTTATCTCAACCAAGCTCACAAATTATGTTTTTTTTTACAATAATTTACACCCTGACCAACTTTTGTCAAAATCGGATGACTATATCATATAACCTTTAGTATGAAAACCTTTTTTGTATCTTAAGGCATGTCAACCATACTCACAGATTTTGTATTTGAGACTGCCTGTTACACCCTGACCAAATTTGGTGAACATCGGGTAACTATATTATATAGCTGCAATTGGAACAATTGGTTAGAAATTAACTCTTAGTACGAAAATTATTTTTATTTTTTGAGCAATCTCTACACCACGCCAAAGATCGAAGTTTTCTACCAAATCTAGCCGCGTGCATTCGTTTCTTTTACAAAAAATGTTATATTTTATAATTTTGTTGCTACTTATTGCATTCAGCATAACATTTCCAACAACAAAAATTGTCTAATTTTTTTCAAATAACTGATAACTGATAATAATTGCATCGTACGAAAGGTGAAAAACGTAGTAGTCTGATTTGTATAAGAAGGTATCATGTCATTTAGCAGGTACTAATTACTGATCTATCAGAAGTAAAAGATAATAATAAACTGATAAAAAACGTGCCGAATAATCCCAATGTTAGAAATAACGACCCTTGGCTCTTAAATGGCAGAAACTGCAGTTTAAATGCCTTTACTTGCACATGTTTTTGTTACTTATATTATTTTCTTACCTACAAACGAGTTTATGTAATTGGATTTCAAAATAAATAAATTTGTGTGTTGCCGGGTTACAGAATATTTTATAAATAAAAATTGAGTGTCCGAATTATAACGTTGTCTGAAATATTGAAATAGTACAGTTATTTAGTTTTGTGTTAATGAAGTTTATTCAAGAAAAATATAAGAAGTGCTCCTCTTTTCAACACATCAATTCCGCGAGCGAAGTGATCCAGGGGTTGGCAAGCTCAGCGAGCAGGGGGGCGGACTGATTCACTGACTGACTTAGAATTGTACAGCCCAGACGGTTTGACGTACGACCTTGAAACTTGGCCACAATATTCTTAAGATAATTTCATCAGGAGATAAGGCTGCGTTTGGCCAAAATCGACCTGTAAGTGCGTCAAAATGGAGTTCGAAGTTAACATGTATTTTCAGTTTACATGTAGTAGAGTTTGGTCAAACGAGGTACTCAGTGGCAAAGTGATGCAGAGGATGGCGTGTTCAGAAGCAGGAGGTCCGGGTTCGAATCTTGCTTGATCATGGCTTTTTTAGACCCCGTACTTAAAAAAAATACAGGGGTCTATTAAGTTTGTTTTAGGGAATATATGCGTAACAGGCAGAATGAGGCGTGGCAGACCCTATAAAGTATATATATTCTTGATCAGCATCAATAACCGAGTCGATATGACAATGTCCGTCTGTCCTGACGACCCGCCATCCTGACGTCCTGCCGTCCTGACATCTGTATGAACACCTAGATCTCAGAGACTTTAAGAGCTAGAGACACCAAACTTGGTTTGTAGGTTCCTCTGTATTGCAAGCAGATCAAGTTTGTTTCAAAATTTGGACACGCCCCCTTTTTCGCCTAAAAATCGACTTAGAAATTTTGATTTCCATATTATAAGAACAATCTAATAGCTGGAGATTCCAGATTTTGGTTAGAAGAAGCGGGAAGTGTTCTAGATGTTTGCTGAAAATTTCATTCCGATCGGACAGTAAATAGGGAAGATATTTAAACAATAAATTTTACTGTTTGATTTGATAAGGGAGTAATAACTTGAACAACTTGAGAAGATAAAAATTGAGTTAGCATATTACATAACAAATTGGCGTCCGATCAGTCATGGGCTTTTGTGGCGTAGTGTGCTAAGTGGCGGGAAGTCAAACAATGTTCGTGGGTTAGAGTCAATTTTTATTCTTTTTCATTTAAAATTCAGTGTTTATTTATAAATGTATTATTAAGATGATTAAAGGCTAAAATACAATTCTTTAATTTTTTAATTGAATAATAAAAGATGTAATATGGCAATTAGGGAGGCTAAACGCATATGTGCAAGTGTGGCTCAATATGTTAAGCCACTGTCATTTAAAATTTTTTTGGAGTTTTGTTGCTGGTTCGATTCCCGCCGGGAACAACTTTTTTTTCAGCTGATTTTTTAGCTATTTTAAAATTTTTTTAAAATTATTATTTAATCTCAAAATGTTTTTAAATTTATTATTTATCAATGTTATATTGACATATTATATTAAAAAAATGTTCAATCATTTTATATAAATTATTTAATATTGACATTTATTTAAATGTTATGTTAAAGTTCTATGTAAATTTAATGTTTTATAAATTCACTATGTACATTTATTTTTTTAAGAAATTTATCTGTTAATTTTTTTTGATTCAAATATATATTTAATTAAATAATAAGCTTCAATTATGTTACCATATGAATTAGGTGTTGGTTAGTTTATTTATTACAACATTTTGCATGTTGAACTTGTATTTTTAATTTAATCACTGTTAAGGATTTACATTTATGCAGGCTTATATATAAGAATTTAAGTTTATCTTAAATATTATTTAATTTTTAGAAGTGGATGCTTCTGGATAGAAAGTACGGTGTCTCCGACAGTCGAGTATGCTCGACTGTAGCACCGGCCAACTTGTTTAAAATTAATTTGACAAAACAATGACATACATTTACTTAATTAACATATAGCAGTGTTTGGACAGCTGTCGAGTTCAGTACCTAAGTAGTGAAGAGGATGGTGGGTTAGACCAAGGTGCAGGGAGGCGCGGTTTCATTTCCCACACCAGGCAGGATTTTTATTTCATTTTATTTTTTAATTTAATTTTATTAACATATTTTTAAATTAAAGGATATTTTACAATTTGGTCAAAATCGGGTTACTATATCATATAGGTGCAATTGGAACAATCGGGTTCAGATTCTACTTAAGTATGGAGAACTTTTTTGTTTTTCAAGTCATCTCAACCAAACTCACAAATTGTGTTTATTTTTTTACCATATTTTACACCCCGACCAACTTTTGTCAAGATCGGATGACTATATCGTATAACCTTTAGTATGAAACACTTTTTTGTATCTTAAGACATGTCAACCAAACTCACAGATTGTGTATTTGAGACTGCCTGTTACACCCTTACCAAATTTGGTAAACATAGAGTAACTATATTATATAGCTGCCAATGGAACAATTGGATAGAAATTAACTCTTAGTACGAAAATTATTTTTGTTTTTTGAGCTATCTTAACCAAACTCATAGAAAATGTTTTTTTTTACTGAATTTTACACCCTGTTCAAATTTGGTCTAAATCGGATGACTATATAATATAGCTGCCATATAAACGTCGGTTTCAAATTAACCTTTAATATGAAAAACTTTTTTAATTTTTGCAATTTCTTAACCAAACTAACAGATCCGCTTTTTCACGCCAAATATCGAAGTCTTCTTTTACAAAAAGTTTTATCTATATATATAAATCTCTTTGTCCAACTGACTCACTGACTGACTAAGCATTGTACAGCCCAGATGGTTTGACGTACGACCTTGAAACTTGGCCACAATATTCTTAAGATAATTTCATCGGGAGATAAGGCTGAGTTTGGCCAAAATCGACCTGTTAGTGCGTCAAAATGGAGTTCAAAGTTCACTTGTATTTTCAGTTTACATGTAGTAGAGTTTGGTCAAACGGGGTATTCAGTGGCAAAGTGGTGCAGAGGATGGTGTGTTAGATTCAAAAGCAGAAGGTCCGGGCTCGAATCTCGCTTGATCATGGCTTTTTATACCCTGAGCCCATTGAAAATGGGCAAAAAAGGGTATAATGTGTTTGGCAGAATGTATGTAACAGGCAGAAGGGAGGGGTGGCAGACCCCATAAAGTATATATATTCTTGATCAGGATCAACAGCCGAGTCGATCTAGCCCTGTCCGTCTGTCTGTTCGTCTGTTTGAACGCGTCGATCTCAGATACTATAAGTGCTAGAGACTTTAAATTTGGAATGCAGGTTTGTGAATACCATACGCAGGTCAAGTTTGTTTCCAATTTTTGATGCCAAGCCCCCTTCGCCCACAAATTGCACAAATTGATTTACAGGGGCAATTTTTGATTAACACTCCCTAACTGAACAACCAGTTGAGAAGTATGCGTATTAAACGACCCTGAAAATTTCAAAGCGATTGACCCATAAATACAGAAGTTATTTCGGAATTTACATTTATTTCAATAATTACATTTGCTTGGCAAATCAAACGTGCGAGCGAGAGAGCATGCATACGTTTGTATGCAAGGCGCGCACAAAGACAGTACGAAATAGTACCCATTTTTTTTTGGGTACCAAATAAGAATCAAGCGATAAGCAAAAATATTATCGATATCATGTAATGAAAATGTTAATGTATAATTTATGTACATACAAATATACAATTAAAAAATTAAAATATAATTGTGTTAATATATAAATATGTATTTTTGCATTGCAAAAATCAGCAGAAGCTGATAGCTATGCATGAAATTGCATGAGAGAAAAAGCGATCATTTTGCAGCACTACTTTTGCATCTTTGCGGAGCACTGAAAGCTGCAAAATAATAATTTTAATTATTAACATTTCCGATTCCTTACACATATATATAAGTATCTGCTTATTATCGTTGTAAAAAAAAACCTAGCATTTTCCGCTTTAAGAATCTCATAAAATTAGACATTGTCTTTTATTTCAAACTTCGTGCGCACTGCAGAAGCCTTTGGCAGGCTCGAATTTGTTGCGTGAGAGTGAGAGAGGAAAATGGGTGCTGCCAGATTGCAGGCTGAGCGAAGTTGAAGTTTGTGGCTACTCTTGACACACTCTACATCGATTGCAAGCGATTTATCAATTTCTAATTAATTTTAAATAAGTTTAATATAATACCGAGTGATGTATTAGTTCAGTGAGGCGTTAATAACGTAGTCTGCATACATAAGCACAGTGATTTAAGAAAACCGAAAGTTGTTTTTAAATCAATTTGACAAAACAAAAACATACATTTACCTAACTAACATATAGCAGTGTTTGTTCAGCTGTCGAGATCAGTACCTAAGTAGTGCAGAGGATGGTGTGTTAGACCCAGGTGCAGGGAGGCGCGGTTTCATTTCCCACTTTGCATGCAAATCTGTACTTGAACTTTGTCGCGATGTTAGTCTCAACGTCAAAACTAGTATGTAAGCAGCACGCTTGCCAATCTTTAAGTAAAAACACTCACGCGTTTGTTTAAGAACTGTCTCGTTTATTGGGTTTGTATAAGGTTTTATAGAATATCTTATGTACTAATTAAACAGAACTCAACATATTGTTGACAATATTCTTGGCTTACTTCTACTCATCAAATCTATGTGATCTTATGTATTATTAGGATTTAGTTGACATGATGTTAGAGTATGTTTGACTCTTTTCTACTTATTGTTCTATGCTATCTAATCTATTATTTAGAGTGAGCTAACCATAGGGTTAACGTGTACTTGGCTCCCTTTTACTTGTTGTATAGATTAGCGTTGTAATATATTTGACTCCTTTCTTTGCATTCTTGTATTAAATGATCTTACGTACTAGCGTGTATTTCTTATCTATTTTGAGAATACTCATATTTTTGAGCGCCAGGATTGCGACCCATGTGGTAATTTTACACTGTAGTGACCCTTTCAAGTGGTTTGTGTCCCAAATCTGTCACGCATCCCGAGGGCTGCTCAAACCGTTTGTTCAATTATGAACATTTTGCGGGGGGTCTTTATTAGTAGGTGTTGTTAGAAACCCGAAATCTATATTAATTGTTTGCTTATCTGTTTTACATTTTCTTATTACATATATTATACCTATAAATATAATTCCAATTATTATCAGTGTTAAAGATGTGTGTTCAGATACATTGTAAAATTCTATGTTTCTTAGCTTAAATTTATCGTGTTTTTGTTCTTCTATTAATATCTTAATTATATCAATTTCTTCTGTGTTGTTTATCAACTTATTTGCTGGTGGTCTTATTTGAGTTAGTGGGATGTTATTTGTTAATTTAATTAAAGGTGCTGCCAGATATTCTACGTCCTCCTCTGTTGTAATTTCTTGAGATGCGGTGTGTTTCACTTTGTTGTGCTGAGTTCCACAGGTCCATTCCAGAACTGGTTCAGTGAAAATTTTAAATAGCCATGTGTTTCGGGGTTGTCGTTGTGTCCACATATCTTCCGTTGTAATTTGTTGGAATTCACAATCTGGGTCCAGACTTTGCTTTAACGTTGATACTTCGCATGAGTTATCGGTTGCAGGTTACATGACGCTAACTGGGTTTCTGATATCAGCGTGTAGATATCCTGGTTGAAGTTATAAACTAGATATTCAGCCTTTATTTGAACTCTGACTGTCCTTTTGTGTTTGACGATTGGAATCGGGAGAAGTCGGTAGACAGTTGCAGATTCCTGGTTGAATATCGAAATCTCCGCATTTATTACTAGTCGATTATCCATTATCATGGCTTGAGCTTCCATTAAGTTATATATTTCGTTCAGCTCTGTACCTGTCGATGCTCCTGGAAGTCTTTGTTTGACTGGTAGCCTTTCTTTGATGACATTGATTTCCTTTTTTCAGCTGGGACGGTATAAGTAGTTGCGGATTGATTCTCCCATGATTAAGGTCGATAAATAAGTTTGTGATTGCTGATTGTATATTTTCGCAGTTTTCTATTAGTTGAATTATTTGTGACAACATGATTTGGTATGATAATGCCATTTGGCTTATATATATTTTTTCGGCTATATCGTTGCGAAGTCTTTAAATCTCCTTATCCATTGCAGTGAACTGCTTATTGACGTCGTCCGTAGTTTTCTTTAATATATTGATTGTCGAGTCAATTATCGACGTTTGTTTTTGTGCATTTTATGAAGATCTTGTTGGTTGTCAAACGCATTTTGAATGTTGGCTTTCAGTATCGTTCGGTCGTCGGCATCCATTGCTTCAAATACGATATGATGTATTGATCCAACAAATTCAAAGGGTGCCCGTCTCTTTCTTTTTATTTTATTTTAACTCGATATTGTTTCTCAGTTGCGTATACCTTAAGGACATGGATTGAGTCATCATGCGGCATGCTCTTTCGAATTGAACCAATTATCTACAGTTTATTGCTACTTCCTCGATGTAGCCATTTATTTTGTTCAGTTCTAAAATGTATGGTTCCAGGTTGTAATGAATAATTAGGTTCCATTTTGATGCAATTGTGTCAAGTTTTCCTTGGACGTCTAGATATATCATTGCATTCTTGTCGAAGGGCGTTACTTGCACTTGATCCAGTTTTGTTGTATTTAGGGTGACGACGTTGTTCATCAATGTAAGGATAAGCAAGCAGCTTAATATGGTGACTGATGTACTTGTTTGGGTCCTGTGGATTACTTTATTTTCTTCATTGTTGGTTATAAATGGGCCAATCTTGTGGATTGGTCTTTTTATCACTCCATTTTGAGTGTTAATTGAGACTTCTCTGACTTTCCCATCTATTCCAGGGTGGGTTTCTTCGATTCGTCCAAGTGGCCATTTTGTAGGACTTGTATTTTCACTTTTTACTAACACAATTTCCCCAATTTCCAGGTTTGATGAGTATATCCTTTTGCCATTTTAATCGTTTTTGAAGGGTTACAAAGTATTCGTTCTTCCATTTTTGCCAAAAATGTGCTTTTATTTTTTAAATTAGTTTCCAACGATTTGTTAATGACACCTTCGGATCTATCTCACTTTCCGTTACCTCTAACATTGGTCTCCCGATGAGAAAGTGTCCAGGAGTCAGGATGTCATCGAACTCATTGCTGGAGTCTATCGGATATAATGCTCATTTCCCCGTATGTTAAAGTGTTGTCTTCAATTATTCTTTTTAAGTGATATTTCACCGATTTTACTCCAGCTTCCCAAATTCCTCCAAAGTGAGGACTTGTCGGCGGAATAAAATGCTATTCTATCCTTTCCTTTTCCAATATTGGAGCTATGCTGTTCTGTTCAATAGCTTGAATAAATTCGGAGTTCAACTTTCTTTCTGCTCCTACGAAGTTCGTCCCATTGTCTAAATACTGGTGTTGACATTTTCCTTTCCTTAATGTAAATCTTTTAAGTGCTGCTATAATGCCTCTGTCGTTAGGTCACTCACAGCTTCTAGATGGACGGCCTTTGTGCATACAAAAAGCGCTATGATTCCATTGTATGACTTTTATCGCCTTGCTTTAGAGACTCTCAAATTAATTGGTCCTGCATAGTAGATTCCTGTGTGACTGAATGGTTGTGATATGGTGACTCTATGCTCTGGAATCTGACCCATTAATTGTTCCGTGCTTGATTGACGACACCTTTTTTAATCCGTTGATCCAAAATTGCCGCTTTTTTTGTGCTTCGGTTATTCTATTCCCTCCGTGAAGAGTTTCTAGCTGTGCCTTTTCAATTATAAGGTCTGCCAGATGTGATTTATTCATTATTAGTGGATGCTTTGGATTGTATTGTAGCTCTGCGAATTGTAATCTGCCGCCTACTCTCAAAACTCCATTATCGTCGAGAAATGGCGCAATTTTACTTTTTGTGTCTATTTGTAATTTATCTTTGAGTTTCGTTACTTCGGTTGTGTATTCTCTATATTGGTTATGTATTGCTATCACTTGTTTGGCTTCTCTTAGCTCGTTTGCTGATAGTCTTCCTTGATTGCCCTTTTTCTTGCAAAAGCTCAAAAATCGTACGCAATGACTTTAATCACTTTTTTAAAACTACTGAATTTGGTTTCTAACAAGTTTAGAAAGTTTTTCCTGTCTTGCGTTTGAAGTTTAATTTTTACAATGTTTTTTTTTCTGTTGGCCACTCATTTGGATCCTTTGTCAACCAGTCTGCGCCATTCCACCATATCTTAGACATTGTTAATTTGTGTGGTGTAATTTCCCTTGTTCCTAAGTCCGCTGGATTTTCTTTGGTTCCAACGTGTCTCCATGTTGCTGTTGGCGCCAATTCTTTGATTTGCTCTACTTTCATTCGCACGAATTTGCCCTTATTTCTGTTGTTCCTGATCCATCCTAAAGTAATTGTAGAGTCGCTCCAAGCGTGTATCTCTGCATTTACTTGTATTGTCGCTGTTACGACACTTAGTAATTTCGCTAACAGATGTGCTGCACACAATTCCAGTTTTGGCAATGTCTTTCGATTTTTGATTGGGTTCACCTTCGTTTAACTGGTAATTATAGCTATACCCGTAGGTGTCTTTCTATAAATAACTGCAGCATAAGCCATTGCAGAGGCATCTGCTAATCCATGAATTTCTTGTGGTGTACCGTAGCATGCTCCTGTCCATCTTGGAATCTTTAGGCTTTCAATGGACTTTAGTTTCTTGTAAAACTCTACCCATTCTTCGGAAAGCGTCGTACTCAGTGTCTCATCCCAACTAATTTCTGACATCCAAAGTTTTTGAATGAACAATTTGGCTACAAATGTAATTGGTGATAATTTTTCGGTGACTTGCCCAGATAACGTTGTCGTAACTGATTTGTCATTCGATGTCCATTTCCGCAGGTGAAATCCATAATTTTCTAGCTCCTTTGATATGTTTTTATAAATGTCGACACATTCTTCTTTACTTTCAACTCCTGTCATAAGGTCATTTATGTAGAAATCGTTTTTTATGATTTCCTTTATGATTGGTGTTGTACATCTGTCTGATATTTCTAGCAAGCATTTTGTTGCTAAGAACGGCGCCGATGTTGTCCCATATGTTACTGTTGTTAACTTGAATTTCTTAACTGGTTCTTAAGGGTCGTTTCTTAATAGGATTTTCAGATACTCTTGATCTTCTTCTAATACTTTTATTTGCCTGTACAAATTTTTTCCACGTCAGCGGTCATTATATATTTCCAGTTTCTCCATTTTAGAATTATTTCAAAAATGGTTTTTTGAAAATGGGGTCCAGTGAGTTGAACGTCATTTAAACTTTTCCCATTTGTTGTTTTCGATGAAGCATCGAACATCCACCCAAAGTTTTGTTGTCAAGCTTTCTCCTCTAATCACTGGTTGATGTGGTATATAATAATTTCCGTCTCCAATTCTTCCAATCCAATCCTTCGTTTCTCTCATGTGATTGTTTTCCTGATAGTCTTTCATAGTCTTTTTTTCATGGGTGTACTGTATCCTTAGATTACTGTCTTTCAGTAATCTTTTCTCCAAATTTATGAAACGTGCAATTGCTCGATTCTGGATTCCCCTAATTCTTTGTCTTCAATAAATGGCATTTTTACCAAGAATCTGCCATCTTTATCAATCTGTGTTGATTCTTTAAAAAGTTCCATGCACTTTTCTTCTTCATTAGATGTTTTTGATTGTTGAACTTCTTCAATTTCCCAAAACTTTTCTAAATTAACTGCCGTTTGAATTCGAGTTTGGTGCATTGTCCTATTACCGTGTCATCTTGTTTCAGTCCTTTTGTTAAAATTGCTGCTAGCAACTCGCCTAAAATCAGAATATTAATCCGACTTCTCTTATTAAATGTGGGATCTGCCAACACTTTATTCTTATAAATATTTTTATTATACTCGAATACTCGACTATCAACTTTTGTCAGGACTACTGCGTCGGCTTCGAGCTTGTCGTCGCTTGAGAATCTTGGTCTCCAACTCAGGGACCGTAATGATTATAAGTTATATTATAAAAATAACTTGGTTTAAACTTTTATATTTAAATTTTTTATGTTTTTCATTAAGAATAATCATAAGTTTTGAGTAATTTCATACAACTTACACCATAATCATTATTTATGAATAAAAAAAAATAAAAATCAAAAAGAATAAAAATCAAAAATATTCATTATTATTGATCAAAAAAAAAAAAAAACAAAAGTCAAAAATGATTTTTACTTATTTCGCTCAAAATAAAACTCAAATATAGTACTGGGGGTTAGCTTTATGATTCCTTTAAAGGGATATGCAATTATATTGGTGAAAAGTCGAACACAGAATGCGTAAATTACTGTTGAGTTTTTTTTATTTTTTTTTTATCAATAATAATGATCATTTTTGATTTTTATGTTATTTGATCAATAATAAATATTAATTATTTTTTTTAACAAAAATAATGATTGTATTTTTTTATCAAAAATAATGATTATAGTGTAAGTTTTACCACAAAAAAAACATCTACAAGAGGTAAAAACAATATTCAGTTTAATCTAAAAATATTAAATAAAAATATAAATTAATAAAAAAAAGCGAAAATTAGCATTGTGCACTGTGCGCAAAAAGGGTGAGCTTCTTTGTACATAAAAATTACTTTTTTATTTTAGCTTTTATTTCACCTAACTTTATTTCACCTGTAAAATGTTAACTGAGTACTTTAGAAAAAAATTTAAAACAAGGGGGCTCCGCCCCCTGCTCGCTTCGCTCGCCTACCCCCGGCTCGCTTCGCTCGCGGTGAGGTGCAGCTACAGTCGAGCACGCTCGACAGTAGGATACCCTGAGCCCATGTACTCTTTTATAAAAGTTGATTGTTGCCCATTTTCAATGGGCTCAGGGTATAAAAATTACACACGCGAAACTATGAACAACTTTCGGTTTTCTTAAATCACTGTGCTTATCACTGCAGACTACGTTATTAATGCCTCACTGAACTAATACATCACTCGATTACGATTACGACTTGTGATTTACCAATTTATCAATTTCTAATTAATTTTAAATAAGTTTAATATAATAAACTTTAATATAATAAACTTATTTAAAATTAATTAGAAATTGATAAATGGTAAATCTGAAGTCGTTATCGTAATCGCTTACAATCGATGTAGCGTGTGTCAGAGTAGCCACAAACTACAACTTTGCTCAGCCTGCAATCTGGCAGCACCCATTTTCCTCTCTCACTCTCTCCCTCTTACGCAACAGATTCAGGCCTGCCAAAGGCTGCTGCATTGCGCGAAATTTGAAATAAAGGCAATGTCTAATTTTATGAGATTCTTAAAGCGGAAAATGCTAAGTTTTTTTTTACAACGATAATAAGCAGATACTTATTATATATATGTGTAAGGAATCGAAAATATTAATAATTAAAATTATTATTTTGCAGCTTTCAGTGCTCGGCAAAGATGCAAAAGTAGTGCTGCAAAATGATCGCTTCTTCTCTCATGCAATTTAATGCATAGCTATCAGCTTCTGCTGATTTTTGCCATGCAAAAATACATATTTACATATTAACACAATTATATTTTTATCAAATAGTATATTTGTATATACATAAAATATACATTAACATTTTCATTACATGATATCGATAATATTTTTGCTTATCGCTTGATTCTTATTTGGTACCAAAAAAAAAAATGGGTACTAATTCGTTCTGTCTTTGTGCGCGCCTTGCATACAAACGAGAACATGCTGTCTCGCCCGCACGTTTGATTTGCCATGCAAATGTAATTATTGAATTAAATGTAAATTCCGAAATAACTTCTTTATTTATGGGTCAATCGCTTTGAAATTTTCAGGGTCGTTTAATACGCATACTTCTCAACTGATTGTTCAGTTAGGGAGTGCTATGTCAAAAATTGCGCCTGTAAAACTTTTTGTGTAATTTGTGGGCGAAGGGGGCGTGGCACCTAAAATTGGAAACAAACTTGACCTGTGTTTGGTATCAAGGAACCTACATAACAAATTTGAAGACATTAGGTTATATAGTACTTGAAATCGAAACCCAAAAGAAAATGGGTACTAATTCGTTCTGTCTTTGTGCGCGCCTTGCATACAAACGTGATCATGCTGTCTCGCTCGCACGTTTGATTTGCCATGCAAGTGTAATTTTTGAATTAAATGTAAATTCCGAAATAACTTCTCTATTTATGGGTCAATCGCTTTAAAATTTTCAAGGTTGTTTAACACGCATACTTCTCAACTGATTGTTCAGTTAGGGAGTGCTATGTCAAAAATTGCGCCTGTAAATCGTTTTTTTGCAATTTGTTGGCGAAGGGGGCGTGGCATCAAAAATTGGAAACAAACTTGACCTGCGTATGGTATTCACAGACCTGCATTCCAAATTTGAAGTCTCTAGCACTTATAGTATCTGAGATCGACGCGTTCAAACAGACGGACAGACAGACGGACAGGGCTAGATCGACTCGGCTGTTGATCCTGATCAAGAATATATATACTTTATGGGGTCTGCCACCCCTCCTTCGGCCTGTTACATACATTCTGCCAAACACATTATACCCTTTTTTGCCCATTTTCAATGGGCTCAGGGTATAAAAAAGCCCTCAAACACACCTTTATAATGATATATAAAGGATGTTTTTTTAGAGGTATAGAAATTTAAGTTGGCATCACTGTTCAAGATGGCGACCGATCGACCAGCTGTTAAGTGATTTTTTCTCAGTTTGGTACGGCAATTCATCATGAGTAGACTCACGCCTGAGCAACGCTTGCAAATTGTGCAAATTTACTTTGAAAATGGTGCTTCTGTGCGGAACACGTTTCGCGCACTACGTCCGTTTCACAAGCAAATTTTGTTCAGCGATGAGGCTCATTTCTGGCTGAATGGCTACGTGAACAAGCAAAATTGCCGCATTTGGAGTGAAGATAATCCTCGTGTCTATATCGAAACACCATTGCATCCGGAGAAACTAACTGTTTGGTGCGCTTTATGGGCCGGTGGAATCATCGTTCCGTATTTCTATAAAAATGATGATGGCAGGAGCGTAACAGTCAATGGCGATCGCTTCAGAGCCATGATCACTGACTTTTTGGTTCCGTCATTGATCAGCCATGATGTCAAGGACCTGTGGTTTCAACAGGACGGCGCTCCCTGCCACACAGCTCAAGCCACAATTCAATTGCTGAAAGAGACGTTTGGAGACCGCCTAATTTCCCGTTTTGGAGCAGCGAGTTGGCCACAAAGATCGTGTGATCTAACCCCGCTAGATTACTTTCTGTGGGGTTATGTCAAGTCGCTGGCTTATGCGGATAAGCCGCAAACCCTTGACCACTTAGAGGACAATGTTCGGCAAGTTATTGGCGTTATACGGCCACAATTGTTGGCCAAAGTGGTCGAAAATTGGACCTCTAGATGAAACTATGTCCGGGCCTGCCGTGGCGGCCATATGCCTAAAATTATATTGAAGATGTAATGCCATGAATTGATCTACCAAATAAAAAAAAAATCATGCCAATATCTTTATCCATCGTTGTGTTATTCCAATTTAAAGTTCTATACCCCTAAAAAAAACACCCTTTATAACATACCTGTAGCTTCTATGGGTTGGAAACTGTTGAGGTTTCAATTTTAGCGGGACTTTGCGTTTTCCCGCAAATCAAGCGGTTTTTTTCTAAAAGTCGTAGAACAAACATATCTAAATTTTCAAAATGGAATAAATCCCCATCATTACATCTAAGCTTTTTTTAGCGCGTTGATACAAACAGACAAACAAAGAAACTGACTTTTCATTTTGAGAAGTCCACTAAAATTTTCTAATTTTTTTTATCTTTTGAACCAGTTATTGGATTTGGGTGATCGAGTTAGTATGAAATTTAACCAAAAGGCCCCATCAGCCCCATTAGCTGCAATCATTGAAATTTTCCCCACTTCCACTTACACCCCCTTATCACATTAACCAGGTGAGTTAGTGCGCCATTTTGTGAGTTAGGACTTAACCCTTCTATCGGTAGATAACTCGATTTGATCGGACAGTCATATAAAAACATTATTTACGGTCCCTGCTCCAACTAGATTTTCTCCAAGTCCATACAATTCTGATCGCTTCTTTTGTTTTCGTAAATTAAGCGTTTGTGCTGTTTCCTCGGAAATAACCGAGATCTCTTAGTCCACTAGTGCCCGACAAATGATCCAACAAATGATTGCAACTCAACTTGAGCTGTAGCCAGCAATGTAGTTTTTGCTGCTCTTGTTGTCATTAACGTCCTTGTTTCATTTTCGAGACGCAGTAACTTGTGATGTTTCTCGCCGCATTTCCCGCATTTTTCTTGACAATATTTTTTTTTGAATGTATTTGTGATTGAGTCATCTGAAACATATCCCTTCAGGTCGAACGAATTGCCATTTTTCACTTGTTTCTATTTTCTTGAATTTGATGATGTTGATGACCTGTAAGCCATCGTATTTTTTCTCTATTATCTTCGTTTAGATCTTTATAGTGATCCCGTATCGAATTATTTGCTTGGCCATGTTTTCTCAATTCCTTAAATAGCTCTGTCAGTCTATCGAAATCTTCTTTGATTTCGTCATAATCATTTTGGTGCTGTTTATGGTTTTGTCCAGCACGATACATCGTTCTTTGTAAGGTGCGAGTTGCTCGGTGAAATTCTTCTGCTCGTATTTCATTTTCTTCAATGTCGTTTATCATTGTCTCATTTAATGATTGCTTAATTGTTTTTTTATTTAACTCATTCATTATCCTATTTTTGATAACTTGAGTTTTTTCGTATGCTTCTTTTTCGAAGTATTCGCAAGCCAAAATTGCTTCATGTGCTTTTAAAATTTGATGTTGTGTTTTGAACAGCTCCCACTGTTCTTGAACCTTTGTCGCCCAATTACGACTAGGCTGCTCGTCTTTGTCCAATTCCGCTTCCCAGCGTTTTAGCTGCTCATATATTGCAGACTGACTTGCCCCTAATGCGTTCAACTGTTCCCGTGTATAAACCATTATTATTAATTTTTTTTGAATAAACCAAACCCGAAATAATATTTTTTTTTTTTTTTTTCAAATATTTTTGACTTTCAAATTTCTTAAACTCTCCAACAAAATTTTCTTTTGCTTCTCCAGTGGTAATTGCAATTAATGTATGCAATTTCTTACGTCTCTTATTCCTTTGGATCCTTTTCCCGGCTCGTTTCGTCTTCTTCCTCGGCTTTTGTGCTTCTGACCTCTTTTCACGCCTTTTCACGCTTGCTCTTGCTCTCTGTGGTAACGCCGAACCGTACTCAGAGTTGGAGCCGTAGATTTTCGGACAGGATTCCCACGCCGCCTTCTTTAGCGATCGTTGCCACGACGCTCTTTTCCTGCGTCGCTCTGTTCATATCTTCGCAGATCTGTCTATTGCGTCGCTTGTTGTTGCTCTGCTGCCTTCCGTTCAGTCCCATGTTTGTTTGTTTTTTGTATTCCTAGCTGCGCCACGATGCACGGCAGGTGCTATCTATGGACTTGATTTTCCGTGATATCGATTAAAGTATCAACTGGAAGTGGCAGTCACTAAGCAAAATTGCTCGAAGGACCATATGCATGGAAATCTGTACTTGAACTTTGTCGCGATGTTAGTCGCAACGTCAGAACTAGTATGTAAGCACGCTTGCCAATCCCTAAGTAAAAACACTCACGCGTTTGTTTAAGAACTGTCTCGTTTATTGGGTTTGTATGAGGTTTTATAGGATATCTTATGTACTAATTAGACAGAGCTTAATATAGTGTTGACTATATTCTTGGCTTACTTCTACTCATCGAATCTGTGATCTTATGTATTATTAGGATATAGTTGACATGATGTTAAAGTATGCTTGACTCTTTTCTACTTGCTGTTCTATGTTATCTAATCTATTATTTAGAGTGAGTTAACCATAGGGTTAACGTGTACTTGGCTCCTTTTTACTTATTGTATAGATTAGCGTTGTAATATATTTGACTCCTTTCTTCGCATTCTTGTATTACATGATCTTACGTACTAGCGTGTATTTCTTATCTATTTTGAGCATGCAGGTTCACACATTAGTCTATTATTTCTGAGCGCCAGGATTGCAACCCATGTGGTAATTTTACACTGTAGTGACCCTATCAAGTGGTTTGTGTCCCAAACCGTACGCGTCGATTGAAATCTCGATCACCCAAATCCGACAACTAGTTCAAAAGATAATTAAATTTGAAATTTTTAGTGGACTTTTCAAAATGAGATGCTAAGTCAGTTTGTTTGTTTGTCTGTTTGTATCAAGGCGCTAAAAAAAAGATTGGATCTAATGATGAAGATTTATTCCCCTTCAAAAATCTAGAAATGTTTGTTCTACGACTTTTTCTACATTTTTCTATCTGTTAAAAATCACGTTTTAGTACGAAAAACTCTTTGGTTTTATGGGATATCTAAGCCAAACTGATACAATATGCATTTAACTTGGTTTTATATATCCTGACAAAAGTTTGTTCAAATCGGACCACTATATCATACAGCTGTCATAGGACCGATAGGGTCAAAATTAGGCTTTAGTATGCAAAACTTTTTTGTTTGAAGAGATACTAGGGGTCTATGGCCCCTGCTCGCTTCGCTCGCCAACCCCCGGCTCGCTTCGCTCGCGAAATTGAAACGTGATAAAGAGGAGCACTTCTTATAGTTTTCTTGAATAAACTTCTTTTATGCAAATATAAATTACTGTTCTACTTCAATAACTGGAACACTTGTTAATTAGGACAAACTAGTATTTCGGACTTTCAATTTTTATCAATAAAATATTCTGTAACACACAAAATTATTGATTCTGAAATCTGACCATTATAACGTGTTTGTATGTAAGAATAGAATAAACGTATAATAGTATAAAAATTGCAAGTGAAGGCATTTCAACTGCAGTTTCTGTCGTTTAAGAGCAAAGGGTCGCTTTTTCAACATTTGGTTTACTTGGCATTTTTTTTTTCCTTACTTCTGATGGATCAGTAATCAGTACCTTCTTATACAAATCAGACAGATCGTACGAAGCAAGTTTTAGTTGTTTAAAATGTCCTGCTGAATGTAATAAGTAACAACAAATTTATTTGATAATATATTTTTTGAAAGAGAAAAGAATAATTATATTCACGCTGTCAGATTTGGCGGGAGAATTCTAGATTTGGCAGAAAAATTTTAGACTTGACGTGCCAAAGCGAATCTATGAGTTTGGTTGAGATAACTGAAAAAAAAGAACAGCTTTTCTTACTAAAGCTTAATATGATCCCTATTGTTCATATGACATATATTTTGTTAAATATCGTAAAATTTATAAAAATGTTAATATAATGAAATTACTAAATAAAAATAAAATTTTTCTTGGTCTGAGTCCGAACTCGCGACCCCGTTTCCGTGAGTCTACGACACCATCCTCTTTACTACCTAAGTACTAAGCCCACTGCAAGCAACAATAAAAATGCAGAATGAAGCAAAATATTAGTTTGGAATTTAAAAAATACGAATAACAATACATTAAAAAAATAAAAGTAATATTTGCCTAGGCTGAACCGGCAGGTCTTGAGCCCGTGAAGGCTTGCGCGTGAGTCTAACAGACCATCCTCTGCACTTCTTTTCCACTGAATGCCGCGCTTGACCAAACTCTACTACATGAAAACTGAAAATACATGTGAACTTTGAACTCCATTTTGACGTACTTACAGGTCGATTTTGGACAAACGCAGCCTTATCTCCCGATGAAATTATCTTAAGAATATTGTGGCCAAGTTTCAAGGTCGTCAAACTGTTTGGTCTGTACAATGCTAAGTCAGTCAGTCAGGGAGTCAGTTTAGTTGGACAAAGAGCCTTATATTGCAACGAAGCTTTTTCAGCCGAGGTCGACGTCTCAGTCCGGCCAGGACCATTTACAGAAAATTTGTAAATACTGGGACAACTGGAGGTTAGGGCTACGGGGGCGCAAGAGGGTGGGTTCTCGTAAGGATCGGTTGATTTCCCTGTCTGGTTGATTACACAGGCCAACAATGAAAAAACTTTTTCAATAATTTTACCTAATTCCTGTGTAGTTTCGTGTGCTGATTCTGAAAATAATAATAAAAATTTTGTATCACCCACCAATTTCTCACATTTTAATATTAAAAAAAATATAATATAATATAAGAGTTAATACAATTCAAATACCCCTCCAAAATGTAATCAGTAACTAGATGGCACTGTTGTCAGTACAATTCAGTACAATATGACTAGGCAGTCTAGTACATAATCATTTGTGTCTTTGCTGATCAAATGTTATAAGGTTGGTAGTTCTGATAAATGACACCGCTGTTTGTTTTCTTCCGGTAAATATAACCTCGCAGTGCGTTTGTAATCTTTATTCGTGGTTAACCTATGTGCTTTTAAACGCTCTAAGTATGGCTAGTCGTGGTTGTAAAAACTCTCCTAACACTTTTTGTTATATATGTGGTGAATTTGTGGTTAAAAAACATCAAAGGAACATTAATGACTTTGTGAAAAAAGTATACTTTGCATATTTTGGTGTAGAAATCGTTAATCAAGACAAATGTTGGGTTCCTCACAAAGTATGTTATGTTTGTGTCGAAGATCTTCGGAAATGGTATAAGAAAGCGAAAAAAGCATTTAAATTTGCAGTACCCATGGTATGGAGAGAGCAAAAAAATCATTCAAATGATTGTTATTTTTGCAGCATTGATGTTTCTGGATATAACTCCAAAAATAAGAAAGTAATTGTCTATCCTGATTGCACTTCAGCTGATCGGCCGGTAGAACATGGACCGGGACTTCCTGTGCCTGAGCCACCTCAGTTTATTGATGAAGTTTTACAGTCCAGTCCCGAAATTTATGAAAGTGATGATGAATTCCAATGTTCTCCAGACAATACAAAACCACAGTTATTTACACAAGCTGAGTTGAATGATTTAGTGAGAGATTTGGGTTTAACAAAAGAAAAAGCAGAATTGCTTGGTTCTAGACTGCAAGAAAAACATTTATTGGAATATGGAACGTCAATTTGCCATTATAGAACAAGAGATCAACAGTTTGCTCAATTTTTCAAGCAGGAAGATGATTTGGTTTACTGCCATGATATTGGCAGTCTAATAAATGAGTTTGGCATTGAGTACAAGAAGGAAGATTGGAGACTTTTTATAGACTCATCAAAAACTAGTTTAAAAGGTGTTTTGTTACACAATGGAAATATTTATGCTTCATTGCCTGTTGCTCATTCAGTCCATATGAAGGAAACATACGAAAATCTTGACAAAATTTTACATCACATTAACTATACAGCTCACGATTGGATGCTATGTGGAGATTTAAAAGTTATCTCCATGCTCCTTGGTCAACAAAAGGGTTTTTCAAAGTTTCCGTGTTTTATATGTGAGTGGGACAGCAGAGCACGGGATCAACATTGGTCCAAAAAACAATGGCCTGTAAGGAAAATTTTGACATTTTACATAAAACTTTAGTAGACCCAAATAAGATTCTTCTACCACCACTACACATAAAGTTGGGCTTAATGAAACAATTCGTAAAAGCTTTGCCTAAAGATGGTGATTGTTTTAAATATCTTTGTAGAAAGTTTCCTCATTTATCAGAAGCTAAACTAAAAGAAGGGGTTTTTGTCGGGCCTGATATTCGTAAAATGATGTTCGATTCCAGCTTCGAAGCAACGATGAGTATAAAGGAAAAGGAAGCTTGGATATCATTCAAAGAAGTTGTAACTAACTTTTTGGGCAACGTAAAAGCCCCTAACTATGAACTTATCGTAGCTAATATGATAGACAAATTCAAAACTCTTGGTTGTCTGATGAGCCTGAAAATTCACTTCCTGCACAACCATCTTGACTTTTTTCCTGAAAACTTGGGTGATGTGAGTGAAGAGCAGGGAGAACGGTTTCATCAGGATATAAAAGAGATGGAAAAACGATACCAGGGACGGTGGAATATCAACATGATGGGTGATTACTGTTGGTCACTTCACAGAGAACTCATACGAACAACATATAAGAGAAAAAGCTATTCAAGAAATTTTGCAGAGAAAAGGGAAAGGAAATACAACAAAATAAGCACCTAAAATATTCGCATTGTGGTAATTTAATATTATCGTAAGTAAAAATTGTAACCTAATAAAAAAACTATGATTTTTTAATTTTTATGTATCAAATTTTCTCAATATTGAAATATATAGTTGATGTCATATTGTGAGAGAACTGTGGGTGATAAAAAAAAACTGATACTAAATACGGGCTCACCATCCAAAAATATGTAAGATTTAGGTGAAATGGTTCAAAAAGTTTTTACAAAGTTGTTTTTTGTTGGCCTGTGTTATACAACTGGTCTACCCAGGCGGGCACGGCACCCTACCGTCGGGCGCAAGAGAGGATCCTTAGGACCGAGTTCGTGGAGACATTCCATTGAGCCTCCCGGCATGGTGCGCACGCTGCATCCGGGCCAGGTCCCAGCCCGACAGGTACCAAAAGTGACCGCAGGGGGACGTAGGGACGGCGCCCTTTATTGTCCCGGCCACGACACCCTTGGCGCCGTATCGGACTGGGCCCTGGACCGAACTCCTCCAAAGGCGGGCCAAGATCTTGCAAGATGTCAGAGCTATCACAGGAGACGTAGGGGACTGCGCCCTTTATAGTCTCGCCATGATGCTCCAGCCACCTTGCCAGGTCCAGGCCAGACGCAGACCTGCCACCTGAGAACCCTTAAAATCCAAGAAAAGTAAAATATTTGTATCAGGGGGCAAATCTCTTAGAGGGGATCGCAGCGCATGGATTTTTTCTTTATTTGTTAGATGCAGTTGTTGTTGTTGCCGTTGGCGGCGGAATGCCCTCCGGGGCTGGGCGGTGGTTGTTGTTGCTGTTGCCGGTGGAGCGCTAGGGGCAACTCACACACAAGGCACACACACACTCATGTGTGGAGACAGCGACGCTGGTTTTGGCGGGCAGCGGCGCCTCAGCAAACACACACAGTTGCACTCTCACTCAACACTGTCGGACGTCGTTTGGCTGCTCACTGTTGTTTGTTTCACCCTCGTGACGTATTATCTTTCTTGTGTTTCCTTGTCGTTTTACTGGTTTCCTGTCGCACACTTGTATTTTTTTTGTCACTTCGTTGTCTCACTGTTATGTTTCTCCGCTCACACGTCTGCACACACCAAGCGCACCAGAAAAGTCACGCTCCCGTCGCATGATGGCCGACGATCCTCGATATCGATATCCATGGTTTCGATATTGCTCTTCAAGGCTGCCACCTTGGAAATGAGCAAAATCTGGATCTAAGGTAGGCGATTATCTAAAATCGAAATTAAATATAGGCTCCATGCCGAATGACAAGTTCTCGATCATAGTTCGAAGCGGTTCTTACGAACTATTGGCTCCGAGCCGAAAGAATTAATAATATCGGCTTAGTTCGGCAATAAAATGAGCGTGGGGGGTCAGCGGAATGCTGCCTCACAATATATATATATAACATTTTTTGAAAGAGAAAAGAATAATTATATTCACGCTGCCAGCTTCCCCTGCAATTTGACTTTGGGAAAATCTCCAGATTTGGCGGGAAAAAGCCGGATTTGCCAAGAAAATTCCAGATTTGGCAGAAAAATTTGAGACTTGGCGTGCCAAAGAGAATCTTAACTTAAAAAACAGAACAGTATTTCATACTAAAGCCTAATATGATCCCGATTGTTCCTATGACAGCTATTTTGACCAAATTGTTAAGTATCGTAAAATTTATAAAAATGGTAATAAAATGAAATTAATAAATATGAATAAAATCTTTCTCGGTCTGGGTTCGAACTCGCGGGCCCGTGTGTCCACGACACCATCCTCTTTACTACCTTAGTACTAAGCCCGCTGAAAACAACAACAAAAATTCAGAATGTAGCTAAATATTAATTTTGATTTAAAAAATACCAATAACAATAAATTAAAAAAAAAGTAATATTTGCCTGGTCTGAACCGGCAGGTCTTGAACCCGTGAAGCCTTGCGCGAGAGTCTAACAGACCATCCTCTGCCTACTTTGCCACTGAATGCAGCGCTCGACCAAACTCTACTTTGACTTAAAACAAGTCGGCCGGTGCTACAGTCGAGCATACTCGACTGTCGGAGACCCCGTACTTACTATCCAAAAGCAGCCACACATACATACAAATGTAAGCATGCGCCAAAACAAACATTCATCACTGCGGGCGGCAGTTCGCGCTAGTGACGGCTGTTGGGGCCTTTTGGTAAAAATTTTTAAAAATTCTAATTAAAAATTCGCGTCGATTGATACCTCGTTCACCCAAATCCGATAACTGGTTCAAAAGATTATTAAATTTAAAAATTTTAGTGGACTTCTCAAAGTGAAATGAAATGTCAGTTTGGTTGTCTGTTTGTCCGTTTGCATCAAAGCGCTAAAGAAGCTTAGATGTAATGATGGGGACTTATTCCTTTTCGAAAATCTAGAAATATTTGATCTACGACTTTTTAAAAAAAAAAGGCTAGCTTAGCGGGGAAACTTTAAGTCCCGCTAAATAAGAAACTTCAGATATGTCCTATATATCATTGGAAAAGCAGGTTAGAGGGCTTTAAGGCTTACCTTTACATTTTTTATCTAAAGTACTCAGGTAACATTTTACAGGGGAAATAAGGTTTTTTAGCTTACATTTTGGCGATTTATGACAAAACGGCTCTAACGATTTTTATTATTTAGTATGTTGTAGAACGTAAAATTTTAATTTTTTTTGGTATATGAAACATAAATTTTGGTTGAGAGGTTTGGAAGATATTACCTGTTAACTGAATATGTATATTTTCTAATAAGTATTAAGAGAGGAAAGCAGTATCAAGGCAGGCGTAGCAGCCAGAGCTTGAGAGTGTATAGCTGACAACTTTGCACTGAATACCGCACTTGACCAAACTCTACTACATGTACAATTTTGACGCACTTATACTTACTTCTCTCCCGATGAAATTATCTTAAGATTATTGTGGCCAAGTTTCAAGGTCGGATGTCAAACCGTTTGGGCTCTACAATGCTAAGTCAGTCAGTGACTCAGTCAGTTGGACAAAGAGATTTATACATATAGATAACATTTTATGAAAGGGAAAATAATAATTATATTGACGCTGCCAGATGCCCCTGCAATTGGACTTTGGGAAAATCTCCAGATTTGGCGGGAAAAGGCCGGATTTTGCGGGAAAATTTTAGACTTGGCGAAAATTTGAGACTTGGCGTGCAAAAGCGAATCTGTGAGTTTGGTTGAGACAACTTTTTCATACTAAAACTTGATTTTCACCCGATAGCTCCTATGGCAGCTATTTGATATAGTTAACCGATTTTAGTCAAATTTGTTCAGGATGTATAATACAAGCCCAGATGTATATTCTATCAGTTTGGTTCCAATATCTCAACAATCAAAAAACTTTTTCATTCTAAAACTTCATTTTCGATGTATCGTTCCTGTGGCAGCTATATGGTGTAGTGGTCTGATCCAAAAATAAAAACAAAACTTCATCTGCCTATGGTATCAGGAATGTACATAACAAGTTTAAGACCTCTAGCTCTTATGGTCTCTGAAATCGACGCGTTCAAACAGACGGACGGACGGACAGACAGACGGACATGGCTCAATCGACTCGGCTGTTGATCATGATCAAGATTATATATACTTTGAGTGGTCTACCACGCCCCCTTCTGCCTGTCAAACACATTATACCCCTTTTCGCTCATTTTCATGGGCTCCGGGTATAAAAAAAATAAATAAAATTTATATATAACAAGTTTAGCTCAATTATACTAGCTTAAGGCCAAATTGTCAACAAACAAAACTAAACTATCTGGCAACACTGGCTTTTTCTGCAACAGAAAACAATATTTTTTGGAAACACTGGATATTTTTGTTGCGCAAAAGCTGTCTGCGACATAGGTTTGCTGTTATGCCACCTTATTGCTGCTGTCATCTTTGAACTCATAGTAATATGTATTATATATTCGCTTTTTTTTATTAATTTATATCTTATTTAACAATTTTAAATTAAACTGAATTTTGTTCGTCACAAAATTGGATATCAGAAATCTTGGGGCTAGAAATTGCTTTCGTCACTAGTCTTTTACCTCGTGTAGAGGGTTTTTTTGTAGAACTTAGCTATTCTTTGAAACAGTTGTCGGATTTGGGTCATCGAGGTATCAATCGACGCGTATTTTTGATAAGAACTTTTAAAAAATAAGAAATTTTACCAAAAAGCCCCAACGGCTCCATAAGCTGCGATCATATAATTTTTTTCCTCCCACTTACACCCTGTATCTCATGACCCAGGTGAATAAGATAAAGTTTAAGCATGCCATTTTGTAAGTTAAGACTAAACCTTTCGATCGGTATACAACTCGATCTGATCGGACAGTCGTAGCAAATTTTCCAACTTAGCTGTATATATTGTTAGTCGCCTTTCGCACCCTTCGTGATGCTTTCGTCACTAACGCGAACTGCCGTCCGCAGTGATTAAAAGATGTCATGTGTCAAAAATCGATAAAAAGTAAGCTAAACAAGGGGGCTCCGCCCCCTGCTCGATTCGCTCGCGGTGAGGTGCGGCTACAGTAGGATACCCTGAGCCCATGTACTCTTTTATATAAAGTTGATTGTTGCCCATTTTCAATGGGCTCAGGGTATAAAAATTACACACGCGAAACTATGAACAACTTTTGGTTTTCTTAAATCACTGTGCTTATCACTGCAGACTACGTTATTAATGCCTCACTGAACTAATACATCACTCGGTATTATATTAAACTTATTTTAAATTAATTAGAAATTGATAAATTGGTAAATCGCAAGTCGTAATCGTAATCGCTTGCAATCGATGTAGAGTGTGTCAAGAGTAGCCATAAACTACAACTTCGCTCGGCCTGCAGTCTGGCAGCACCCATTTTCCTCTCTCCCTCTTACGCAACAAATTCGAGCCTGCCAAAGGCTGCTGCAGTGCGCGAGAAATTTGAAATAAAAGGCAATGTCTAATTTTATGAGATTCTTAAAGCGGAAAATGCTAAGTTTTTTTTTACAACGATAATAAGCAGATACTTATTATATATATGTGTAAGGAATCGGAAATGTTAATAATTAAAATTAATATTCTGCGTTTTTTTTATTTTTTATTTTTTTATTTTATTTTTGCAAAATGATCGCTTTTTTTCTCATTGAATTTCATGCATAGCTATCAGCTTCTGCTGATTTTTGCCATGCAAAAATACATATTTATATATTAACGCAATTATATTTTAATCAAATTGTATATTTGTATATACATAAATTATACATTAACATTTTCGTTACATGATATCGATAATATTTTTGCTTATCGCTTGATTCTTATTTGGTACCCAAAAAAAAAAATGGGTACTTATTCGTACTGTCTTTGTGCGCGCCTTGCATACAAACGTATACATGCTGTCTCGCTCGCACGCTTGATTTGCCATGCAAATATAATTATTGAATTAAATGTAAATTCCGAAATAACTTCTCTATTTATGGGTCAATCGCTTTGAAATTTTCAGTTTCGTTTAATACGCATACTTCTCTACTGATTGTTCAGTTAGGGAGTGCTATGTCAAAAATTGCGCCTGTAAATCGTTTTGTGCAATTTGTGGGCGAAGGGGGCGTGGCATCTAAAATTGGAAACAAACTTGACCTGCGTATGGTATCCAGGAACCTACATAACAAATTTGAAGTCTCTAGGTCATATAGTACTTGAAATCGAAACCCAAAAGAAAATGGGTACTATTTCGTACTGTCTTTGTGCGCGCCTTGCATACAAACGTATGCATGCTGTCTCGCTCGCACGTTTGATTTGCCATGCAAATGTAATTACTGATTTAAATGTAAATTCCGAAATAACTTCTCTATTTATGGGTCAATCGCTTTGAAATTTTCAGGGTCGTTTAATACGCATACTTCTCAACTGGTTGTTCAGTTAGGGAGTGCTATGTCAAAAATTGCGCCTGTAAATCGTTTTGTGCAATTTGTGGGCGAAGGGGGCGTGGCATCTAAAATTGGAAACAAACTTGACCTGCGTATGGTATCCAGGAACCTACATAACAAATTTGAAGTCTCTAGGTCATATAGTACTTGAAATCGAAACCCAAAAGAAAATGGGTACTATTTCGTACTGTCTTTGTGCGCGCCTTGCATACAAACGTATGCATGCTGTCTCGCTCGCACGTTTGATTTGCCATGCAAATGTAATTACTGATTTAAATGTAAATTCCGAAATAACTTCTCTATTTATGGGTCAATCGCTTTAAAATTTTCAGAGTCGTTTAATACGCATACTTCTCAACTGGCTGTTCAATGTTCAATGGGCTCAGGGAATAAAAACCTTATATCTCCTGTAAAATGTATTTTAGAATAAAAGTTTAAAGGTACGCCCAAAAGTCCTCAATGATATATAGGACATATCTGTAGCTTCCATGGTTTGGAAACTATTGGGGTTTAAATTTTGCGGGATTTTGCGTTTTCCCGCTTAACTAGTTTTTCAACAAGTCGTAAAACAAACTTTCCTAGATTTTTGAAAAGGAATAAATCCCCATCATTACATCTTAGGTTTTATAGCGCTTCGATGCAAACATTCAAACAAACAAACTGACTTTTCATCTAATTTTGAGAAGTCCACTGAAAATTTCAATTATAATTATCTTTCAAGCTAGCTGTCGGATTTGGGTGATCGAGATATCAATCGACGCGTATTTTTGATAAGAACTGTTGTAAAATAAAAAATTTTACCCAAAGGCCCCAACGGCCCCATAAGTTGCGATTGTTAAAATTTTGACCCTCCCACTTACACCCCCGTATCTCATAAGCCAGGTAAGTAAGAAGAAGTTTTAGTATGCCATTAGGACTATAACTCGATCTGATCGGACAGTCACAGCAAATTTTCCATATTAGCTGTATATATTGCGTGTCGCCTTTCGCACCCATCGTGCTGCTTCCGTCACTAGCGCGAACTGCCGTCAAAAATCAAAATGTCTCATCATATACAAAAAATCGATAAACCACAGCAACCTGCAAAGATTAAAGATAGGCAAAACACCAATGTATTACGAGACTTAAATTAAAAATTTACGTTTTACTATTAATCAAACACTCTCATGAATAGATCACATAAACAAAAACCTTTGTCGTACGTACGGGTTACTTACACAATTACACAATACTTTGTTCCCACAAATATAAAACTCCTAGTTGCAAAAGCTTGACTCATAGCATGCCTATTCTACGGAGTGGAATTGTTTGCTAGCTGTAGTGCCACAAGTCAGCAGCAGCTTAAAGTCGCTTTTACCAACATAGCTAGATATATATTTAACATTCGCAGAAGGGACCATTTATTTTTTTATTTATGCACGACTAAAAGCAATCGGCAAGGAAAAAATTACCAAGTATAAAAATTAAGTTAAAGATTACAAATACGAATACAATTAAATATAAATTATGAACTGTAAAGAAAACTTAAAGTTAGATCTGGGGTAAGCAAAAATTATAAATGATCCAAAATTTGCTGCTATGATTGGGGAAAACCCAGAAAACCCCAATCACATCAATAAAGATTAGTATTGTTAGTAATAATAGAATGAATGTTAGACTAGTATAAAGTAACATATAAAGTTATTAGTATTAGTAAGGTCAGGGATTTAACGATAGGTATTGGAAAATTGCGGATTTTTGGGAAGGGAGAGGGAGAGAGAGTTCTGAGGAAAAAACGTGAAAGAGGCTATTATAGGTAGTGCATAAAACACGAAACGAATCGTGTGAAGCGTAATCAGTTGTGCATGTAGATAAAAATAAAGGCTTGTAATTCCTAGTAGACCTGCGGGGGACCGAAAAGGGGAGGCGGGCCAGAAGAGAACTACAATCAATCTCGCCAATAATCAATTAGTGAAGAAGAACAACACCAAGAGTTTTCCTACGTTTAATTAAAGGCGGAAGATTGAGAAGACGAAGCCTATGGGAGTACGGTGGTAAACGAAGGTTGGGATCCCAGTTAAAACCACGTAAGGCGAAAAGCAAAAATTGCTTTTGAACTGATTCAATTCGATTCTGGTTTATTTCATACTGTGGGCTCCAAATGCATGAACAGTATTCCAGGATGGGACGAACTAAAGAAACGTAAACGAGTTTAGTGGTGAAAGTATCATTAAATTCTTTCGACCAACGTTTAATAAAACCAAGTACTCCTTTGGCGTCCTTAACTATAGTGGAGATGTGCAAATTGAAGCATAATTTGCAATGAAATTTGAACAGCCAGTTGAGAAGTATGCGTATTAAACGAAAGTTTGTTTCCAATTTTAGATGCCACGCCCCCTTCGCCCACAAATTGCACAAAACGATTTACAGGCGCAATTTTTGACATAGCAATCCCTAACTGAACAACCAGTTGAGAAGTATGCGTATTAAACGACCCTGAAAATTTCAAAGCGATTGACCCATAAATAGAGAAGTTATTTCGGAATTTACATTAAATTCAATAATTACATTTGCATGGCAAATCAAACGTGCGAGCGAGACAGCATGCATACGTTTGTATGCAAGGCGAGCACAAAGACAGTACGAATTAGTACCCATTTTTTTTTGGATACCAAATAAGAATCAAGCGATAAGCAAAAATATTATCGATATCATGTAACGAAAATGTTAATGTATAATTTATGTATATACAAATATACAATTTGATTAAAATATAATTGCGTTAATATATAAATATGTATTTTTTCATGGCAAAAATCAGCAGAAGCTGATAGCTATGCATGAAATTCAATGAGAAAAAAAGCGATCATTTTGCAAAAATAAAATAAAAAAATAAAAAATAAAAAAAACGCAGAATATTAATTTTAATTATTAACATTTCCGATTCCTTACATATATATAATAAGTATCTGCTTATTATCGTTGTAAAAAAAAACTTAGCATTTTCCGCTTTAAGAATCTCATAAAATTAGACATTGCCTTTTATTTCAAATTTCGCGCGCACTGCAGCAGCCTTTGGCAGGCTCGAATTTGTTGCGTAAGAGGGAGAGAGGAAAATGGGTGCTGCCAGACTGCAGGCCGAGCGAAGTTGTAGTTTATGGCTACTCTTGACACACTCTACATCGATTGCAAGCGATTACGATTACGACTTGCGATTTACCAATTTATCAATTTCTAATTAATTTTAAATAAGTTTAATATAATACCGAGTGATGTATTAGTTCAGTGAGGCATTAATAACGTAGTCTGCAGTGATAAGCACAGTGATTTAAGAAAACCAAAAGTTGTTCATAGTTTCGCGTGTGTAATTTTTATACCCTGAGCCCATTGAAAATGGGCAACAATCAACTTTATATAAAAGAGTACATGGGCTCAGGGTATCCTACTGTAGCCGCACCTCACCGCGAGCGAATCGAGCAGGGGGCGGAGCCCCCTTGTTTAGCTTACTTTTTATCGATTTTTGACACATGACATCTTTTAATCACTGCGGACGGCAGTTCGCGTTAGTGACGAAAGCATCACGAAGGGTGCGAAAGGCGACTAACAATATATACAGCTAAGTTGGAAAATTTGCTACGACTGTCCGATCAGATCGAGTTGTATACCGATCGAAAGGTTTAGTCTTAACTTACAAAATGGCATGCTTAAACTTTATCTTATTCACCTGGGTCATGAGATACAGGGGTGTAAGTGGGAGGAAAAAAAATTATATGATCGCAGCTTATGGAGCCGTTGGGGCTTTTTGGTAAAATTTCTTATTTTTTAAAAGTTCTTATCAAAAATACGCGTCGATTGATACCTCGATGACCCAAATCCGACAACTGTTTCAAAGAATAGCTAAGTTCTACAAAAAAACCCTCTACACGAGGTAAAAGACTAGTGACGAAAGCAATTTCTAGCCCCAAGATTTCTGATATCCAATTTTGTGACGAACAAAATTCAGTTTAATTTAAAATTGTTAAATAAGATATAAATTAATAAAAAAAAAGCGAATATATAATACATATTACTATGAGTTCAAAGATGACAGCAGCAATAAGGTGGCATAACAGCAAACCTATGTCGCAGACAGCTTTTGCGCAACAAAAATATCCAGTGTTTCCAAAAAATATTGTTTTCTGTTGCAGAAAAAGCCAGTGTTGCCAGATAGTTTAGTTTTGTTTGTTGACAATTTGGCCTTAAGCTAGTATAATTGAGCTAAACCGTCTGTTTGAACGCGTCGATTTCAGAGACCATAAGAGCTAGAGGTCTTAAACTTGTTATGTACATTCCTGATACCATAGGCAGATGAAGTTTTGTTTTTATTTTTGGATCAGACCACTACACCATATAGCTGCCACAGGAACGATACATCGAAAATGAAGTTTTAGAATGAAAAAGTTTTTTGATTGTTGAGATATCGGAACCAAACTGATAGAATATACATCTGGGCTTGTATTATACATCCTGAACAAATTTGACTATCATATAGCTGCCATAGGAGCTATCGGGTGAAAATCAAGTTTTAGTATGAAAAAGTTTTCTCAACCAAACTCACAGATTCGCTTTTGCACGCCAAGTCTCAAATTTTCGCCAAGTCTAGAATTTTTCCGCAAAATCCGGCCTTTTCCCGCCAAATCTGGAGATTTTCCCAAAGTCCAATTGCAGGGGCAGCTGGCAGCGTCAATATAATTATTATTTTCCCTTTCAAAAAATGTTATCTATATGTATAAATCTCTTTGTCCAACTGACTGACTCACTGACTGACTTAGCATTGTAGAGCCCAAACGGTTTGACATCCGACCTTGAAACTTGGTCACAATAATTTTAAGATAATTTCAATGGGAGAGGAGTTAGTGTAAGTGCGTCAAAATTGACGTCAAAGCTCACATGTATTTTCAGTAGTAGACTTTGGTCAAGTGCGGTATTCAGTGTCAAGGTAGTGCAGAGGATGGTCTATTAGGACCAAAACAAAACGGTCATGCAACACTGGATGTTGCATTGCAAAAAAAAACTGTCTGGCAACGCTGGTTATTTCAGCAACGCAAAATAAAACAAAACTGTCCGGCAGCACTGGTTATTTGTGCAACGCAAAGTTGTCAGCTATACACTCTCAAGCTCTGGCTGCTACGCCTGCCTTGATACTGCTTTCCTCTCTTAATACTTATTAGAAAATATACATATATTATAATAAACATATATTCGCCCGCCAACAAATAGAGAGACTGTTAGAGTATATTGATGACATTCAAATAGGCATGCAATTAGCAAGAAACGGCTTACTAGATCCAAAACTTTTAAATCATGACACAGCAATTCAATTAAAACAGGATCAACTCCTACATATTGAAACATCAGTTTGGGTATCGATAGATAATAATTTATACATAATTTTACAAATTCCATTAAAATCTCTTGAAATCCCAGTGTATACAGTGGTACCGTATCCGAATATTAATGAAAACCTTATTGAACACAAATTAATAACTAATATTGTATCTGCATACTTATACAAAGACAATGTCATAGATTTTAAAACTAAAACATTAATAACCGATGAATGTATAATATCAATAGTTAAGAAATCCAAATTACAATGTAAAACAAAACAAGGCCAAGTACCTTTGATTCAATATATCTTTCCCAACATTTTATTTACTTACAAATTAAGTCCAACGCCATTATTTACAGATTGCAAATCAGCACCATACGCTTACTTGGACATTCTCTACCACCGAGGAAACAATCACCTCAAGTTGAACAACCTAACCTATGCTATGGATGACGTCAGCAGTGTGATGTGCCAATGTTTTGTGATTGTCTTTAGTGCCTATTATTTGTGCTCTTTGTTTACTTTTTTGTTTTTGGGCCTTCAGCCTCTTTAAATATTTTACTGCTAAACAAGTTAATTATAAATTTATGTACTTTTGACCAATGAGTGTATTGATTGCAAAGGCGGTTCCAGTATGCATCGACCTACAAAATGATATCTCAAGAATGTATAATTCTGTGAGAAACCATTTCTTAAAACTTAATAAAATGGCTAAGCTTCTTTCGAGTGATTTTGACTCTAGTCTAGAGTTGCTTAGCCAATATAAATTTAACTCACCACCTGATTCTCAATTTTTAGCAGTTCCCCTTATTATACCAGTTACTCAGCCTCCCGTGACTCCATTGGCATCTCGTCACTATCAAGACGCTTTGCCAATTTTGTCTTTATCGGCCTCTCCGGGTATTGTTCACCTATTCAATTCTCCTACACCTTCTGCAGGTGATTATATCACTCAGACAACTGAATCAGCCCAAGTCATCGTGTCTTCGGTGCGGGCTGGATCTGGTCGGAAGGGTAGTCCTCCTCGCACTGCAGCGCTCAACAATAGGACTGATAACGTAGCTGACCCTACATCTGAGATCCCTATTTTAAATGTTGTTGCTCCTCGTACGCAAGTATTTGTGTCTAGAGGCTTCTTTTCTCAGCTTAAAAATCTATATTTGAGTAGTATGTGCTTTTATTCTGATATAATTGCTTTGTCAGAAACTTGGCTAAATCCTACAGTATCTGATTCTGAAGTTATGTCAAATAATTATCTTTTATATAGAAATGATCGACCGACTCGAAGAGGTGACGTACTTATTGCCACTAAATCGGCACTTCAGTCAGAACGCGTTACTTTTAATGTGACTACTGATATTGAAATTGTTGCTGTCAAAGTAACTTTTTCAACTCGATTAATTTTTATCACTTGCTCTTATATCCCTCCAAAAGCTTCTCCGGCAGTTTACTTGCAGCATTTTGCCTGTATTGAAGAAATTAATCTTCAAGTCAAAGACAACGACTTATTTATTTTGCTGGGTGATTTTAATTTGCCTAAAATTTTTTGGTCATTTTTCAGTAACACAAATAATCCCTGAAGATTTACATCACCCTACTTCTATTTCAATCTCGAAACCTTTTAGTCCACCTCTAATATGTCAGCAATCACTTCGTCGTTGTTTTCGCAAGGGAAATTATTCATTGCTTAATGAACTTATCCTTGCTACCGACTGGTGCTTTTTGGAAAAAGCGACTGACATCGATATTGCCCTTAGTTCTTTCTATGAGACCCTAAATGCACTCTTAGATGTGTGCATTCCAAATTATGTTCCACCGTCTGGTTCCATAAAGCCTCCTTGGTTTGCACCTAGACTTTCTTATTTAAAGAATATTAAAGCTAAATATTTTAATAAATATAAGAAGTCTGGTTCAAGTCTTGACTGGTCTAAGTACACAGTAGCCAAGTCGGACTTCGCCAATTTAAACTCGCTATGCTACGAGAATTATCTAACTCGATGCAAAAGACATCCAAGTTCCACTTCCAACTCATCTTATCCTTATTCTATTTTTCAATCAAACACTATGTTTGCTCCCTCTATTTCTTATAACACTATAGTCTCTTCTATTAGCTCTTTAAAATCTTCTTTCATTCCTTGGCCAGACAACATTCCTAGTTGTCTCCTTAAGGAATGCTGTTCTTCTTTAGCTGCTCCGTTGCATAAGCTTTTTAATCTATCCCTTGAATCTTCAATCTTTCCACATCTTTTGAAAGAATCTTATATCATTCCTTTCCACAAAAAAGTGGTAAGTCTGATATTTCGAGCTACAGAGGCATTGCAAAGCTATCAGCCATTCCTAAATTATTTGAAAAAATCCATGTTTCTTCTTTGCAGCATCTCTGTAAATCGATCATTTCCCCTGCACAACACGACTTTTTCGTTAATATTCTACTTAAAAATACGCGTCGATTGATACCTCAATTACCCAAATCCGATAACTGGTTCTAAAGATAAATAAATTTGAAAATTTTAGTGGACTTCTCAAAATGTAATGAAAAGTCAGTTTGTTTGTCGGTTTGCAACAAAGCGCTAAAGAAGCTTAAAAGTAATGATAGGGATTTATTCCTTTTCGAAAATCTAGATATGTTTGCTCTACGATTTTTTGAAAAAACCGCTAGTTTAGCGGGAAAACGCTTAATCCCGCTAAAATTGAACAGTTTCCAAACCATAGAAGCTGCAGGTATGTTCTATATATCATTGGAAAGGTATGTTTGAGGCGTACCTTTAAACTTTTTTTCTAAACTACTCAGGTAACATGTTACAGGTGAAATAAAGTTTTTTAGCTTACATTTTTTCGATTTCTGACAAAACGGCTGTAACGATTTTTGTTAAATTTTAATATGTTGTAATAAAATCTCGTTTTTTGGTATATGAAACATAAATTTTGGTTGAAGGGCTTGGAAGATATTACCTGTTAACAGAATAAATACATTTTTCTATCGGTCGAAAATCACGTTTTAGTACGAAAAACTTTTTGGTTTTATGAGATATCGTAACCAAACTATTATAATATGCATTTAAGTTAGACTTATATATCCTGACACAAATATGTTCTAATCGAACCACTATATCATATAGCTGTCATAGGACCGATCGGGCGAAATCCGAGTCTTAGTATGAAAAATATTTTTTTTCATAGTAAGTACGGGGTCTCCGACAGTAGAGTATGTAGTAGAGTCGGCTGTAGCAACGTGAGCAAAGCGAGCAGGGGGTGGAGCCCCCTAGTTTTTCTTTATAATTAAAGAACAAATTTTTTTTTAATATGAAATACGTTCAACAACTAAATTTATATATTTTACTATTTGCCTGCATTTATGATAAAGTTACAATGTCAAAATCAAAAGCAATTGCAAAAATTTCTGATGTCCCACAAAAAAAACCTCTACACGAAAATTGGCGTTCGGCACTGCGCAAGAAGTAATTTTTATGTACAAAGAAGCTCACCCTTTTTGCTCACAGTGCACAATGCCAATTTTTGCCTCTTTTTTATTAATTTATATTTTTATTTAAAATTTTTAGATTAAACTGAATTTTGTTCGTCACAAAATTGGATTTCAGAAATTTTGGGGCTAGAAATCGGAAAGTACCTACCTTTGGACCGTGCAGACGTGTTTCTTTAAAGCGCTCCGAATTAATCAAAATTAAATAGTACCCAAGTGCGGTAAAAATCTAAAATTAGGCCAAGAGCCACCTAGTGCGATGCGCACGATCATCCACTTAGTTTTGAAAGTGTAATTAAACAAATATATAAACTATAAGCAAATCAAATAGAATTTGAATTGAGCAAGTGTTAACTTCGATGAGTCACTACGATACCCGTGCCCAACGTCAGCGCGAGCAAGACGAGCGGCGACTCTCTTTGGCCAAAAATACACTTACTTTAGCTTTGTCTCAGAAGCAAAACCACAAACGCAACACACAACAGCCGAAAAATCAAAGCAGAACCTCTTAGCCGTAGAAGATGTGAGAGCTCCAAAAACCTGGAGCGAAGAGTGTGCCTCTCCATTACCGACCCCCTCACCGCGGAATCCACCACCACCACCTAACTTGCCCGTACAAGTCGCTGCAGCTAACGCTACGGCAACAACAACGTTAACTGTGTCAACAGTCGTCGTAACATCTTTTGCTGACCAAGCGCATGCTCTTTCAACTACTGCTTTGATTGCAAGCGCAGCGTCAAAAGCAGCGGGTCCGGCTTGGCAGACCGGAATGGATCGCTACATTCAAATAAAGCGAAAACTTAGCCCACAAAAAATACGGGAAAATAAATCAAAAATTAATCGCGGTGACTCAAACCAAACTGCTGGAGACCCAGTAAACACCATCAATAGGTTTGCACCGCTGGCTGATACTGTCAACGACCAGCCTACCAAAGCAGGAAATGGAGCAAAGAAACTAAAGCCCCCACCTATATACATCCGGGAAAAAAAATCCAACGCATTCGTGAACAAGATCGTTGACCTAGTAGGAAACAACAATTTTCATGTCGTTCCTTTAATTAAAGGGAACATTCACGAAATCAAGCTTCAATTAAAAGACGAGGAGCATTTCCGTAAAATCTCCAAGTATCTAAATGAAGCTAAGAAAAACTTCTACACTTATCAACTAAAAAGCAGCAAGGGCCTGCAGGTTGTACTTAAAGGTATTGAACCGGATGTGACCCCTTCCGAGGTCGCAAGTGCGTTAAAAGATAGGGGCTTTCTCGCTAAGTTGAGCTGGAGCCAGATAGTAAAGCTCCAAAGAAAAATTAAGTGCACCCGATCTACAAACTACAGCTCCTGCTGCATCGCCGGATCACTGTTGAGGAACCACACAAACGGAATGGTTCAGTTCAATGTTCAAACTACCAGGAATATGGGCATACCAGGACGTACTGCACGCTGCGTTCGGTATGTGTAGCTTGTGGAGACTCCCATGGCCCTGATTCCTGCCAAGTCAACAAGAATGACCCTAGTACAAAAAAGTGCGGAAACTGCGGTGGAAATCACACAGCTAATTACAAAGGCTGTCTAGTGTACAAGGAACTAAAAAGCCGCAACCGACGAGTACCAACAGCGCGCCATCAGCACCTGCCAGGTGCAGTTACAGCATCCCAAACTACACCCGACGTCTTCTTCGCCAAAGCAGCCAGGTCCTCATTTGGTCCCGCAAACACTGTCAACGGCATATCTTTCGCTAATGCTTTAAAATCTGGCCTTCAAAAATCAACTCCCTCAGCAGCGCCCCCAAGGGTAATACAAGAAGATTCGAGTATGGATAACGCGCAGCAGCCCATGCAGCAGTCACAAAGCTCTATTGAAGCGTTGATTTTCACCCTACAACAAAGTATGATGGAGTTCAATCTTATGCAAAATCAAAACACCTTGATACAGATGCTTGCATCTCAACAATCCATATAATCAATGGCGCCTCTACGAATATCTCTGTGGAACGCAAACGGTGTTTCACGGCATAAACTTGAACTTACCCAATTCCTATACGACAATCACATTGATGTAATGCTGCTTTCTGAGACGCACCTTACTAACAAATATAACTTTCAAATACGTGGATACATATTCTACGGCACAGATCACCCGGATGGAAAAGCACACGGCGGAACCGGTATTCTAATAAGAAACCGCATCAAACACGAATTCCACAAAAAGGTTTGCGGCAAACTATCTACAAGCCACATCTATAATTGTACAATCGGACATCAGCAATCTTACTATTGCTGCTGTATACTGTCCCCCCCGCTTTACAATCTCTGAAGATCAATTCATGCAATTCTACAATTTACTGGGACAGCGATTTATAGCAGCAGGAGATTATAATGCGAACCACCCGCACTGGGGTTCTCGCCTTGTGACCGCAAAAGGAAGGCAGCTATACAACGCAATCATAAAACCAAGCAACAAGCTCAATTATGTTTCCCCAGGTAGTCCTACATACTGGCCAGCAGACCGTAACAAACAACCAGACTTAATAGATTTTGCTGTGACAAAAAACATTCCACGCAATCTGATAAGCGCCGTAACACTTTCGGATCTTTCATCCAACCACTCCCCCGTGTTATTAAATCGACTGCAGTCCCAGGAACATGTGGAATATTCTAATAGACTCACAACACACAGAACCAACTGGCTCAAGTACAAGAAATACGTTAGCTCTCACCTCGATCTTGCTCCGCAGTTCAACATCGAAGCGGACATCGACTGCTCTGCTGACTTATTAGAATCTGTACTTGTTGCAGCAGCTAAGATCTCTACTCCACAATGCGCGCATGTGCAGACCAATAAACGTAAAACTAATCTTCAAATAGAACAACTTGTTCTGGAAAAGCGACGATTGCGACGTGAATGGCAGTCTCACCGGTCGCCATCTAAAAAACAACGCTTTAAAGATGCTTCACGCAAACTCAGCAAAGCTCTTAAGCATGAAGAAGCAGATGCCCAACGCCGCTACATAGACCAATTATCACCAACCAGTACCAAGCATCCTTTGTGGAGGGCTCACCCTACGCTAAGTGCGCCGATCGAAACGGTAACGCCTATAAGAAACTCCTCAGGCTGCTGGGCCGTAGCGACAAAGACAGAGCCAACACATTTGCTGCTCATCTACGTAATGTATTCCAACCAAATCCAGCAACAAATTCGTTTTTACTATCATCCTGTGTATCTGACAGTTCTGGCGAACCTGAACAACCTGAATTTCGTCCAAATGAAATTGTAAAAGTCATAAAAGAACAGATGAAACCAAAGAAAGCTCCAGGCTGCGATCTAATAACTCAAAAAATGATCATTGAACTTCCAAACTGTGCTATTTCCCTCATCTGTAAACTTTTCAACGCGATTACAACACTCGGCTACTTCCCAAAAAAATTGAAGAAATCGGTCATTATAATGATTCCCAAACCTCGAAAAGATCATACAATACCATCATCGTACAGACCAATTAGCCTACTACCGTGCTTGTCTAAGCTTTTTAAAAAATGCCTCTTGACGCGCATAATTCCTCATCTGAGAACACACAACACAACCCCAACACATCAATTTGGCTTCCGAGAAAAGCATGGAACTATCGAGCAAGTTAACCGAATAACATCAGAAATGCGTACAGCATACGAACATCGGGAATACTGCAGCGCAATATTCCTCGACGTCTCCCAGGCCTTCGATCGAGTGTGGCTTGAAGGTCTCATGCATAAAATCAAATCGACGCTCCCAGTGTACACTCATAAGCTTTCGAGTCGTACCTCTACAATAGAGTCTTCGCAGTGAGATGCAACACTACTACATCTGATGATAATATTATAGAAGCTGGAGTTCCCCAGGGAAGTGTATTGGGACCAACATTATACGTAATTTACACAGCGGACATCCCCATAAACGAGCGGCTAACAACATCTACGTTTGCCGACGACACCGCAATTCTTAGTCGTTCCAGATGCCCCATTAAAGCAACAGCACGTCTAGCTGAACATTTAGCGGTAGTAGAAAATAGGCTAGCCGACTGGCGTATTAAAATTAATACTACGTTTACTCTCAACATGCAAACATGTCCTCCGTTAGCACTGTCTAATACGCAACTCCCACAAGCCAAAGAAGTAACGTACCTTGGCGTTCATCTTGATAGGCGGCTCACCTGGCTCACCACCATAAAACCAGTGTGGACCTACGGCTCGCAGCTGTGGGGAAACGCGTGCAGTAGCAATATTGATATCATCCAGCGAGCATAATCAAAAATCTTGAGGACTATCACTGGAGCACCATGGTATGTTCGAAACGAGAACATTCATAGAGATTTAAACGTTATATACGTCAAAGATGAGATAGCAAGACAAAAGGCGAGCTACAACATTAAGCTATCTTTGCACCCAAATCCTCTTGCTCAACGGTTAACTCGGGCTTGCAGTCGAACCCGCCTTAAACGAAACGACCTTCCAGCCCAGCAATAAACCCTTGGGGCACCGTTGATCATATTAAGTCAACATGACTGTTAGTTAAGTTTTAAATATAAGATTTGATAAACTTATTGTAAGTCTCCCTTGGAGAAGATTCAATAGATAAAGGCAAAGTAAAAAAAAAAAAAAAAAAAAAAAAGATATTGCTTTCGTCACTAGACTTTTACCTCGTGTAGAGGTGTTTTTGTAAATAAAACCAAAATTAAAGATTTAGATTGGGAGCTACACAAACAAGACTTACAAGTAAAACTAATTACCAACACAGGAAGACAAAAACGGAGATTAATGAATTTTTTGGGGAAAACTTTTAAGTATTTGTATGGGACTCTAGATGCTGATGACTTAGAAGACTTAAATGATAACATTAACGATATTCGGAAAAATATAATCAGTAATGACAAAATTATTGAAGTAATTGACCAAATAAATACTGCTCTAAAAAATATTCAATCTGCTAAAAAAGATGCAAACACAGCAAATTTCGCCCGCCAACAAATAGAGAGACTGTTAGAGTATATTGATGACATTCAAATAGGCATGCAATTAGCAAGAAACGGCTTACTAGATCCAAAACTTTTAAATCATGACACAGCAATTCAATTAAAACAGGATCAACTCCTACATATTGAAACATCAGTTTGGGTATCGATAGATAATAATTTATACATAATTTTACAAATTCCATTAAAATCTCTTGAAATCCCAGTGTATACAGTGGTACCGTATCCGAATATTAATGAAAACCTTATTGAACACAAATTAATAACTAATATTGTATCTGCATACTTATACAAAGACAATGTCATAGATTTTAAAACTAAAACATTAATAACCGATGAATGTATAATATCAATAGTTAAGAAATCCAAATTACAATGTAAAACAAAACAAGGCCAAGTACCTTTGATTCAATATGTCATTTCCAACATTTTATTTACTTACAAATTAAGTCCAACGCCATTATTTACAGATTGCAAATCAGCACCATATACGCTTACAGGGAATCAGTTAATTCAATTATATCAATGCGGCGTTCAAATTAATAATGTTACAATAACAGTGGAAGAAATTTATCCGTACAAAACGGAAATAATATTAAGTGATACTACCAATGTTGAACCAATACAACACATAAGCAAGGAAATGAAATGCTATGTAAAAAAATCCAATCGGCAAGAAATAATTTTATACATTATAATTATTGTTATCATCTCCATAGCCATTTTATACGTATATTTGCGAATTTTTTTTTTTTTTTTTTTTTTTTATTACTTTGCCTTTATCTATTGATTATTCTCTAAGGGAGAATAAGTTTATCAAATCTTATATTTATAGCTTAGCTAACAGTCATGTTGACTTAATATGATCTACGGTGCCCCAAGGGTTTATTGCTGGGCTGGAAGGTCGTTTCGTTTAAGGCGGGTTCGACTGCAAACCCGAGTTAACCGTTGAGCAAGAGGATTTGGGTGCAAAGATAGCTTAATGTTGTAGCTCGCCTTTTGTCTTGCTATCTCATCTTTGACGTATATAACGTTTAAATCTCTATGAATGTTCCCGTTTCGAACATACCATGGTGCTCCAGTGATAGTCCTCAAGATTTTTGATTATGCTCGCTGTATGATATCAATATTGCTACTGCACGCGTTTCCCCACAGCTGCGAGCCGTAGGTCCACACTGGTTTTATGGTGGAATTGTAAAGTAGGACCTTGTAGTCCAAGCTGAGAGGAGATCGGGGGTTCAAAAGCCAATAGAGATTATTGGCTTTCAGTTTAATCTGCGTTTTTTTTGCTTCAAGGTGACGACGCCAGGTGAGCCGCCTATCAAGATGAGTTGCGTATTAGACAGTGCTAACGGAGGACATGTTTGCATGTTAAGAGTAAACGTTATGTGTTTACACTTTTGTTTATTTATTTTAATACGCCAGTCGGCTAGCCAATTCTCTACTACCGCCAAATGTTCAGCTAGACGTGCTGTTGCTTTAATGGGGCATCTGGAACGACTAAGAATTGCGGTGTCGTCGGCAAACGTAGATGTTGTTAGCCGCTCGTTTATGGGGATGTCCGCTGTGTAAATTACGTATAATGTTGGTCCCAATACACTTCCCTGGGGAACTCCAGCTTCTATAATATTATCATCAGATGTAGTAGTGTTGCATCTCACTGCGAAGACTCTATTGTAGAGGTACGACTCGAGAAGCTTATGAGTGTACACTGGGAGCGTCGATTTGATTTTATGCATGAGACCTTCAAGCCACACTCGATCGAAGGCCTGGGAGACGTCGAGGAATATTGCGCTGCAGTATTCCCGATGTTCGTATGCTGTACGCATTTCTGATGTTATTCGGTTAACTTGCTCGATAGTTCCATGCTTTTCTCGGAAGCCAAATTGATGTGTTGGGGTTGTGTTGTGTGTTCTCAGATGAGGAATTATGCGCGTCAAGAGGCATTTTTTAAAAAGCTTAGACAAGCACGGTAGTAGGCTAATTGGTCTGTACGATGATGGTATTGTATGATCTTTTCGAGGTTTGGGAATCATTATAATGACCGATTTCTTCCATTTTTTTGGGATGTAGCCGAGTGTTGTTATCGCGTTGAAAAGTTTACAGATGAGGGAAATAGCACAGTTTGGAAGTTCAATGATCATTTTTGGAGTTATTAGATCGCAGCCTGGAGCTTTCTTTGGTTTCATCTGTTCTTTTATGACTTTTACAATTTCATTTGGACGAAATTCAGGTTGTTCAGGTTCGCCAGAACTGTCAGATACACAGGATGATAGTAAAAACGAATTTGTTGCTGGATTTGGTTGGAATACATTACGTAGATGAGCAGCAAATGTGTTGGCTCTGTCTTTGTCGCTACGGGCCCAGCAGCCTGAGGAGTTTCTTATAGGCGTTACCGTTTCGATCGGCGCACTTAGCGTAGGGTGAGCCCTCCACAAAGGATGCTTGGTACTGGTTGGTGATAATTGGTCTATGTAGCGGCGTTGGGCATCTGCTTCTTCATGCTTAAGAGCTTTGCTGAGTTTGCGTGAAGCATCTTTAAAGCGTTGTTTTGTAGATGGCGACCGGTGAGACTGCCATTCACGTCGCAATCGTCGCTTTTCCAGAACAAGTTGTTCTATTTGAAGATTAGTTTTACGTTTATTGGTCTGCACATGCGCGCATTGTGGAGTAGAGATCTTAGCTGCTGCAACAAGTACAGATTCTAATAAGTCAGCAGAGCAGTCGATGTCCGCTTCGATGTTGAACTGCGGAGCAAGATCGAGGTGAGAGCTAACGTATTTCTTGTACTTGAGCCAGTTGGTTCTGTGTGTTGTGAGTCTATTAGAATATTCCACATGTTCCGGGGACTGCAGTCGATTTAATAACACGGGGGAGTGGTTGGATGAAAGATCCGAAAGTGTTACGGCGCTTATCAGATTGCGTGGAATGTTTTTTGTCACAGCAAAATCTATTAAGTCTGGTTGTTTGTTACGGTCTGCTGGCCAGTATGTAGGACTACCTGGGAAACATAATTGAGCTTGTTGCTTGGTTTTATGATTGCGTTGTATAGCTGCCTTCCTTTGCGGTCACAAGGCGAGAACCCCAGTGCGGGTGGTTCGCATTATAATCTCCTGCTGCTATAAATCGCTGTCCCAGTAAATTGTAGAATTGCATGAATTGATCTTCAGAGATTGTAAAGCGGGGGGGACAGTATACAGCAGCAATAGTAAGATTGCTGATGTCCGATTGTACAATTATAGATGTGGCTTGTAGATAGTTTGCCGCAAACCTTTTTGTGGAATTCGTGTTTGATGCGGTTTCTTATTAGAATACCGGTTCCGCCGTGTGCTTTTCCATCCGGGTGATCTGTGCCGTAGAATATGTATCCACGTATTTGAAAGTTATATTTGTTAGTAAGGTGCGTCTCAGAAAGCAGCATTACATCAATGTGATTGTCGTATAGGAATTGGGTAAGTTCAAGTTTATGCCGTGAAACACCGTTTGCGTTCCACAGAGATATTCGTAGAGGCGCCATTGATTATATGGATTGTTGAGATGCAAGCATCTGTATCAAGGTGTTTTGATTTTGCATAAGATTGAACTCCATCATACTTTGTTGTAGGGTGAAAATCAACGCTTCAATAGAGCTTTGTGACTGCTGCATGGGCTGCTGCGCGTTATCCATACTCGAATCTTCTTGTATTACCCTTGGGGGCGCTGCTGAGGGAGTTGATTTTTGAAGGCCAGATTTTAAAGCATTAGCGAAAGATATGCCGTTGACAGTGTTTGCGGGACGAAATGAGGACCTGGCTGCTTTGGCGAAGAAGACGTCGGGTGTAGTTTGGGATGCTATAATTGCACATGGCAGGTGCGGATGGCGCGCTGTTGGTACACGTCGGATGCAGCTTTTTAGTTCCTTGTACACTGAACCCTCTGTAATTAGCAGTGTGATTTCCACCGCAGTTTCCGTACTTTTTTGTATTAGGGTCATTCTTGTTGACTTGGCAGGAATCAGGGCCATGGGAGTCTCCACAAGCTACACATACCGAACGCAGCGTGCAGTACGTCCTGGTATGCCCATAATCCTGGCAGTTTGAACATTGAACTAAACCATTCCGTTTGTGTGGTTCCTCAACAGTGATCCGGCGATGCAGCAGGAGCTGTAGTTTGTAGATCGGGTGCACTTAATTTTTCTTTGGAGCTTTACTATCTGGCTCCAGCTCAACTTAGCGAGAAAGCCCCTATCTTTTAACGCACTTGCGACCTCGGAAGGGGTCACATCCGGTTCAATACCTTTAAGTACAACCTGCAGGCCCTTGCTGCTTTTTAGTTGATAAGTGTAGAAGTTTTTCTTAGCTTCATTTAGATACTTGGAGATTTTACGGAAATGCTCCTCGTCTTTTGATTGAAGCTTGATTTCGTGAATCTTCCCTTTAATTAAAGGAACGACATGAAAATTGTTGTTTCCTACTAGGTCAACGATCTTGTTCACGAATGCGTTGGATTTTTTTTCCCGGATGTATATAGGTGGGGGCTTTAGTTTCTTTGGTCCATTTCCTGCTTCGGTAGGCTGGTCGTTGACAGTATCAGCCAGCGGTGCAAACCTATTGATGGTGTTTACTGGGTCTCCAGCAGTTTGGTTTGAGTCACCGCGGTTAATTTTTGATTTATTTTCCAGTATTTTTTGTGGGCTAAGTTTTCGCTTTATTTGAATGTAGCGATCCATTCCGGTCTGCCAAGCCGGACCCGCTGCTTTTGACGCTGCGCTTGCAATCAAAGCAGTAGTTGAAAGAGCATGCGCTTGGTCAGCAAAAGATGTTACGACGACTGTTGACACAGTTAACGTTGTTGTTGCCGTAGCGTTAGCTGCAGCGACTTGTACGGGCAAGTTAGGTGGTGGTGGATTCCGCGGTGAGGGGTCGGTAATGGAGAGGCACACTCTTCGCTCCAGGTTTTGAGCCTCACATCTTCTACGGCTAAGAGGTTCTGCTTTGATTTTTCGGCTGTTGTGTGTTGCGTTTGTGGTTTTGCTTCTGAGACAAAGCTAAAGTAAGTGTATTTTTGGCCAAAGAGAGTCGCCGCTGGTCTTGCTCGCGCTGACGTTTGGCACGGGTATCGTAGTGACTCATCGAAGTTAACACTTGCTCAATTTAAATTCTATTTGATTTGCTTATAGTTTATATATTTGTTTAATTACACTTTGAAAACTAAGTGGATGATCGTGCGCATCGCACTAGGGGGCGCTTTAAGGAAACACGTCTGCACGGTCCGAAGGTAGGTTCGGTAGGGTTCGTAATTTGAACAAGGAATGGGGGAATAACGTAGTTAAAGAGCTAGACGCACATACCAATACAAACATAACTCAACAGACAGAACAGACAGAACCACAGCCAGATACAATTCCTAGCATAAACACCTCTCAGGAAGCTCAAATTCAAAACATAACAATCAAGAAACAGAACGGTTCACAGGCAGATCATATAAGTCAAAATGTAAACATAAAATATCTTGATAATAGCCGCAGCCGCCGAGTCAACTTATAAATAAATAATTTGCATCGACAGCATAATTTCCCCAACTTATACGCCTCGCGACAATGGTCATGTAGGCCGCAGCCGAAAATCAATTGTTAACATAACTTTTGAGGTTTCTTTATTCATTACGAACGAAGATCGAGTTAGTCTAACTTTATTCTTAAGCTCACCAAGGACACTCTGAATAAAAACTTATCTGCACTTAAATGTGTTCGTGTTTTTTGTTCTAATTTAAATTCGGTGCTTAGCGAAAACAAGTGCCAAGTAAGTATGTTTGACTGTTAAATGTACGTTGACTGTTTTGGAGATTTTTTAGCGCCATATATGAGATATAAATGCACCCTAAAATACTATTTTTTAAACATTTGTAGCCCTCAGTAGCCTAAATTCAGTTTAATCTTAATGTTTTAAATAATAATATAAATTAATATAACACTAGTCGGCCGGTGCTACAGTCGAGCATAGTCAACCGTCGGAGACCCCGTACTTACTTTAGCAAAAACTAATAATGGAAAAAAGTTTTTCTTACGAAGATTTGATTTTCGTCCGATCGGTCCTATGACAGCTATATGATATAGTGCTCCGATTTGAACCAACTTTGGACAGGCTATAGCTAAAGCCAAGTTTTATGTATATTTTATAAGTTTGGTTACGATATCTCATTAAACAAAAAAGTTTTTTATACTAAGACTTAATTTTCACCCGATCGGTCCTATGACAGCTATATGATATAGTTGACCGATTAGAACCAACTTCGGTAAGGAATTATAAGACTAACTTAAATGCATAGTTTCTAGGTTTGGTTACGATATCTCATATAACTAAAAAGTTTTTCATACCAAGTCTTAATTTTGGCTCGATCGGTCCTATGATAGCTTTATGACATAGTGCTCCGATTTAAACCAACTTTGGACAGGATAAAGCCAAGTTTTATTTATTTTCAATAAATTTGGTTACGATATCTCAAAAAACAAAAAAGTTGTTCATACTAAGACTTGATTTTCACCCGATCGGTCCTATGACAGCTATATGATATAGTGGTCCGATTTGAACCAACTTTGGACAGGATATATAAAACCAAATCATATGCTTATTGTATAAGTTTGCTTAAGATATCTCATAACACAAATTCCTGAATCCAGGTCACTTCTTGATTGGGGGACCACTATTATCCCTTTCCGAGCCTGAAATCAAGAATAACGCTTTGTCCATCATCAACCGATGGCGACGCCTAAAGGCTCTCAACCAGCATCTATGCCATCTCTGGAAGGAGGAGTATTTATAGGAGCTACACAAAAAAAATAAGCGGCAATTCCCTACACGGAACCTCGAAAAAGGCGATATGGTGATCATAAAGGAAGATAATTTACCATCCAACGAATGGCGCCTTGGGCGAATTCAAGCTGTATACCCAGGTGCTGATGGCCTGGTACGGATGGTAGACATCAAAACTTCTCGGGGACAGATTAAACGTCCTGTGACCAAGCTGGTCCTCCTTTCTGTAGATCCTAAGGTCGACGTCCAAAACTCCAACTAATTTCCGTGTTGTATTCATGTATCCATGACGCTTTTGTGTTCGTCGTTGTGTTTTCACCTGACTAATCATGTTCCGTCAAGCAGTGAGTGTCATTTTATAATGATTTAACATCACTCATATGTTAACATTAACATCTTTTAACTTAACATTAAAATAACATACTCTCCAAACCGCTCTCAAAGGGCGCTGACTTAACTAAAAGTGAGGTTCTCGGCTAGTATGAAATTACATGTCATCAAGAAGTGTTTTTTTATACAAGTTCAAGTTAAATATATTCAATTGAAACAAAAACCGCCAACTTTTATTGCCATCGTGGGAGTCTTATGTTCTGCTGCCCTCCACCCTGTACATTGCGATCAGAACTTCCCCATTGGAAGTGATGTGCATTTGCGTCACCTCCTATAAGAAGACTGACCTTGGAATTCTCACTGTCCTTGACAATGCTACGAACATTTTTATGAGGAGGGGGACCCGGATGGTCGTGGGCCATGTAGGTAAACAGTAGTCTAAGTGAAGCCGGCGAGAGCTCCAGACTGACTGCCGTGTTGTCGCCGTCGCTGTAGTTTGAGAGCAAAAATGTGCCTTTGCAAGAATGCAAGAGAGAGGCTTACCTTAATCCATGACGTAAAGTAGATTTTACTCCTTGCATGCAAATTCACATCCACAAACTCGGCCGCCAACCGTCCACGGCTCTTAGACTAGCACAACGTCTACTCCGCCTTCAGCCAGGCGGAGTAAAAGGGCAGCAGATGCTGCTTAAGAGTGGTGGAGGTTTATTTGCAGCAGTCTCAAAAACATATTGCGATAAACCCTCCACCACAGTGACATCAGCGTCTGAGTCATCAGACAGCTCCCCTAGGAACTCGTCCTCGTGACACATCGCCAGCATAGTTCTTGTAAGCAAAAAAGGGGTCAGTAGAGTACCCATCAAGGTTTGCAGCAGAGTCGTGATCCTCGATTTCCGAAGCGGGGTCCTGCTCGACCGGGTTGTCGACAGAACCTGCTTCGGCCGCGGAATCCGACTTGTACAGCTTGATGTTCACCGATATGAAGCCGAAGTGTAGCTCACTCTTCTCTGCTTCTATAGGGACGATTAACTCCTTAATCAAGATGAGCACCGCCTGCGTAGAACTGTCAGGGTTGCATTCCTACTCTACCACCTTCCAGTCATGCGTATGGAGGTGAGGGTTGCATCTTTGGAGCATTTTCAGGATTCTTTCCGGGAACACTCGGTCGAAATATTTTGTCGAAAGTTATTTCAAATAGGAACACTATATCATATAGCTGTCATAGGACCGATCTTCAATTGAAGATCATTTAGTTCCGCATATGAACTTCGATGAACAAGCTCCAGTGAGCTGTCGATGTTTTCATGGAAATCGATTCAATCAATTCGATAGATCGTCGCTTTCGCGAAAATCGAGTTGTCGATACTTCGATGTATTTTAACATCACTAATAAATTGAACGCAATTATTTTTTTTCGAGCCGAACCTTTTTTTTATGAAATGGGTTAGGTTCAGGTTAGGGTTCACGGAATATACAACATTAAATGTTCGGGTCATGATCCGGTTCGGATTGCCCAAAAACCCGAACCGAACCGGTTTAGCGAGGCTCGGCTCAGAACCGGTTTGCAGCCTTTCTTATGATAGAGCTTAGCTTCTCCTGGTACCTAATTGCCCTTGGGTCATTCCAGTGCATTTCGGTAACAGGTTCATCTTTGTGTTAGTTTCTTCTATGGCTTCCAGCCTAAGACTGAGTGATATGCGCATGTGATCCGACCAAATCTTAGCATCAACTGCAAAAATCCTTAACTAAAGAAAGTGATTCATACGATAACGCTGCTATATCATTTACAGAGCTTCCCATTGACCCAACAAATGTCAGTTTTCCAATGCAGTCTCCATTTGTTAACCACTTTAGCACCACAAGCCCAAAGCTGTCACAAAAATCTATGTGGCGTCTTCGGTAGATTATACGCGTTTTCGCAAATCAGGGATACTCCATGCATTGCTCTATTTTAACGCACGTTTTGGTCTCCCATTCGTATAGATATTGATACACTGGAAACCTCCACGGCATTGTACATGACATTTTATTGCCCCGTCTACCAGACATTTCCTTTTTCCCACCATACATCCTCCAATGTCTCTACCATATACACTGCGTCTTCTGGCTGGACTCCAGGTTACATTAAAGTCGCTAAAATATTTCATATATCTCTCGATTTGCTCCTCCGCCACATGCGTTCCGTTACAGAAAAAATATTGGTTAACTGTATGAATGTTAAGAATTCCGGGTATAGGACCTTATTTAGTAAACCGTTTATATTGTATGACAAAACTGTGAGTACGTTATTATTTAGTATAAGGTTACAATTATTTAATTCTAACCTTTTTTGTTTTTTATTCTTTGCATTACTGACCAAGGCTTAAATGTTTTTTGGTGCTGACATCTCCAAAAGTTTAGTGTAGTCAGTTTCGGTATCGGCTTCAAAAAGTTCTCTTAAGAGTTTGTTTCCATTTCGCTTTCGTAATATTAGCTCATTTAGAGCGATCCAGTAAAAATTAACTACGTCGATGATCAGTCAATCGTTGCGCACTTGAATATTTTTTACCACTTTCTAAGTCGATCCATTTTTTTCATAGTTCTTACATCGCACGCTTATAAGATCTGGCTCCACAGAAATCCAGCTTCCAGCCAGATTATTAGTGCTTTTAAAAATTTCCTGTATGTAGACTAGTTCTACTAACAGTGTCATTATTCAGCTTATTTTCCAGATCTTTTTGGCAAAAAAAAAAACGTCTATCGGGCTCTTGATTTTTAACTTTTGGGATAAATTTTAACAAAAGCTTCATATGGGGACTGACACAAAACCTATGCACCTAAGAGCACGAAGTTTCATGGAACGTTACAGTCAATGGGAACTGAACTCGATGGTCTCTCAGTGCTCTTTGGCGGCCAACGCCACATAAACACGCTGATGAAAGATGGGCTGGCGAAAAACATTGAGCTTTACAAACTGCTAACAAGCCTTTACTCGCCATCCCTTGCTACGGTCGAAGTACAAACTACGCCATCGCTAGAGCAGCTGTATAGAGCAACTGCTGAAAAAAATTTTTAAGTACTGGGTAGTGCAAATACACCAAAAAGATCCAAAGACTTCCTGTCAGAGCCACGGAAAGCCCCTTCGCAAACAGCTAGGCGTCAGGCGCAATTACCGAAGGAAACCACCACAACGGCCCCGCGCAACACAGCAACTCAGCAATCGGAGAACTGGACAGTGGTAAAGAGTCGTCAGCCAAATAGCTAGCGTCCAGACGCTGTTCTAATAGAGACTAAAGGAGACATATCATATAGCGATATCCTGATAATGGTCACACGAAGCCAGAACGAGAAGCTGCAATCCGTTGGCGAGAGTGTTCACAAAGTGAAGAGAACTGCAAAAAGTGACATGCTTCTGGAGCTGAAAAGTTCATCTACTGAGAATTTGTGCCATTGGGCAATCACTTGGAGGCAGCCTGGAGACACGTGCTCTAACACAGGAAGTGTCGATTGAGGTGAGAGACCTAGACGAGATGACCTCGGCAGATGACCTCATATCTGCGTTCAAGTCTCAACTTGATGTCGATCTTGGCGCCAAGTCCATAAAGAGGCTACGCCTCTTGCGCTGCAAGCATTAAAGCCACATGCAGCACTGCCCTGCCGCAGCAGACAGGGGAGGAAAAGCGCACATCAGTCATGACTATCTTCCTGCAGCTGAATCTCAACCATTGTGAGGCAGCCCAGGATCTTCTTGCGCAGGCTTAACGTGGAAGTGGCTCTAATCAGCGAACCTCATAGATGTAACCCCGGTGGAAATTGGATATGGAGCACTTCAGGAAAGGCGACAATTTAGAAAAGTGGTGCGCCTGCCCTGCAGCCCGAATCGGTTTCGAGAGCAACTTTGTTAGAGCAAGGCTAGGTGGGCACTGGATATACAGCTGCTACCTCCCGCCGAGTATCAGCTTTGAGGATTTTAGTCATGTATTGGATGAGAGTGGGCCTTAGAGTGGGGAAGCTCTGTCACTAATGCTAGAGAACGATGTCTGCTCGAAGCATTCGCGACTCTTGATTAAGCCCTTGTAAATCAAGGTTGCAGACACACCTTCACATGCGCCGGAGCAGGGTCAATCATCGACCTTACGTTTGTCAGCAGTTGCCTGTTTCCCTCATCAAACTGGCGAATTCAAAACACAGCGAGTGACTACGAGTCGATTTTGTTTTCCGTTGGAGTATTGCGTAGGCGAGACGGGAGTCTAGCGCCGAGGGACTTGGCTTACAAGAAAAACACACTTTAATGTCAAGCCTTTGCTGGCATGATGAGCAATGTTGCTTTTTCTTACACAGCAAAAAATATGTCAGATCAGCTGTCACAGCTCCTTAAATAGGCATGTGACGCCAGTATGGTGGCAAGTAGGCCATACAAGAGGCATCACAGACTACTGCCTACTGGTGGAACAATGAGATTGCCGAAGCACACAGGTGCTGCCTATCTGTGAGACGACAATACCAGCGCGCGAGAAGAAGGAACAGCGTAAACTGGCAATCACTTCGATTGCTAATTAAAAAGGCAAGAAGGGCTTTGAAAACTACAATTTGCGTCAGCAAGAGGGAGTGTTTCGTCAAACTGTGTGACTCGGCGGAACACGACCCCTGGGGTAAGGCATACAATATGCTCGTCAAACGAATTTACGTCAACAGACAAGAATCCCCAAGCGACCCCACACAACTTAGAGCGATTGTTGAGAAACGGGAGAACAGTCTTGAGCATAGAAGCGGCGACCCAGTTGCTCCTTTCGAGGTTAAGGCTGTAACTGCTGAAGAAGTTCTCGCAGCCGCCCGGAGGATGAAGCCTGGAAAATCTCCTGGTCCAGACGCCGTACCGAACCGCGCCATGAGGCTTGCCATCTCGCTGCGACCAGATATGTTTGCGGAGGTGTACACGCAATGTCTATGCGAAGGCATCTTTTCGGACAGATGGAAAATACAGGAGTTGGTGCTATGTGGAAACTTATCTGCTCGAGACTCGAAATAGCAATCAATAGCAGCGGAGGGCTATCTCCTCATTAATACGGTTTCAGGAGGTCATTGTCCACTATTGACGCCATCCGGAAGGTGACGGAGATCGCTTCAAAAGCAAAGGAAGGTACCAGATGGAAAGGCGGATCCAAGCAATATTGCCAGATTGCTACCCTGGATGTCAAGAATGCATTCAATACAGCGGTCTGATGAGTCATTTTCGACGCGCTTAGAACCTTTGGCGTCCCACCGTACCTTTATGCCCTGGTGAGGAACTATTTCGGTAGCAGACAACTGCGATACTCCACTACGGTTGGTACTGTGTCACATAGCATCACAGCAGGAGTGCCGAAAGGATCAGTCTTAGGGCCCATTCTGTGTATGATAGAATCCTTCGGCTGTCAATCCCAGATGGCTGTCAAATTATCGGTTGCTCTGATGATGTTGCACTTGTGGTCGTTTCCAAGTACCTAGGATGTACCAAGGCCACCCATCAGACAGAGGCCGTACTCGTCAGCAGCCAAAAAAGGGTGAAGACGGATCGCATCAGAATTAGAGACAGAGCCATCCGGTACCTTGGAGTTATAATTGACACTCGCATAAGCTTCCGGGAACTCCTAGCATCCGTGCAGGAAAAAGCAGCACACTCGAGTCGCGCACTGACCAGAATTATGCGCATTACCAGGGGAACCAAGCAGGAGAGGCGGATGTTGTTAACGAGCGTCGTCCGCTCCATCATGTTGTATGCTGCGCAGATTTGGGCAGACGCTATGACGGTGAAGAGCTATGCCAGAGAAATAAAAGCAATACACCGGCTCTGTGCATTGCGTGTATGCAGTGCATTCAGAACTGTATCAGACGATGCGGCCCTGGTCATTTCTGGCATGGTACCGATCGCCTTGCTGGCCGCCGAGGAAGAAGCCGTAGATGCAGCTTTAAAAGCCGGACAGACGAGAAGAAGTTCACGCCTTCAGGCAAGGGATGTGATCTTGACAAGCTGGCAGGCTCGATGGGACGCATCGGCGATGGACCGAGCGGAGACACGGAAGGGTCAACCTTTATCTATCGCAGCTTCTAAGTGGACATGGGTGCTTCAGACAGTACCTCCACAGGTTTTGCCACGAGGCATCTGCCTGCTGCACCTAGTGTGACGACGAAGCCAACAAAGACGCCGCGCATGTCACCTTCTATTGTGGGCGTTTCAGCGGTCAGAAGCAGCGAGTTTCTGTGTTGGCTGGCACAGAGATAACCCCCGAGAGCTTGGTGGAGCTGATGGGAAGAAGATTGTAACTTTGCAGGAGCTACGCAGTGTCGAGAGAGATCGAAACAGACGGGAGTAAAAGTAGTCTTCTTCCCTGCGACGCAGTGACGTTCAACATTCTTTTTTATTATAATGTAAATTTTAGAGTTACTAAGTAAGTAGAAGTAATAAAAATAAATTGAAAAAAAAAACACACTTATGCCCTTTATTACTTTTTTACTCCTCCGAGCTTCCTCATCTAGCGGATGCATTCGCCAGTTCGCTTCCCTCTGTTCTTCTTCTAGCTATTTCACTCTGTTCTTTTATACAGTCATAAAAACACTCGTTATGTTATTAACATTACGATAACTATCTTCTGTTAATGGCAGCCGCACTGCACTCGTCAAAGCACTAGGTTTTGGCACTCGAGAGCAGCAACAACTCAATCGAAGATCGCACTTATTATATGAAAGCTTATCCGAATTTTTATATGAATTAAATTTAATATTATTGAAAAACATTGTAATTCATTAAACATTTAACTCGCCCATATTTTCTATCGAGAACCTGTCTTACAATGACTGCTTTGTTATAATGACTGGTGTCACAACTGAACTTGGTGGCCGGAACTTGAAAAACTCCTCAATGACCGCCTCGTAGCTCTGGACACCATTAAGAACAGAACCGACGCCGGCGGCATCAAAGCTGCTCCCGAAAAGACGGATTCTACACTCGGAAAAAAATCCGGTCAAATCAGTCGAAAATCGTTCCCAAACGTAGTGTAAAACAGCGTGACACCGGTTGTTTATATAAATTATTATTATTATTTTTATTCTTAAACTTAAAAACTGTCCTTGGCCAGAGTGGGAAACGAGCCCGTGTTTTCTGAAACTGAAGCAGTGACTCTATCTAGAGTGCCACCGGAGCATCATTCGTTTCACATGACAATATAATACTGTTAAACTTAAAACGCCTAATATAGTTCAAGGATCGAAATTCATGTATCAAGAACATAGGGTCAAAGTTTGAAATCCATTGTAGATGTTTTGTTAACAAAAAAATTAGAACGATGCGTTCATGAATTATAATTTCGATGATATTTTTCGGTCTTTTTTTTCTGAGCGTAGTAAACGCATCAATGTTCATAACACCCAAGCACAGTCGGGTAACTTTCCACTCCGCTGTGCCCATTGCGGTGCCGATCACATCCTTCGGCGTTGCCAACAGTTCCTTAGCCTGGATTGCAACCAACGCAAGGAGGTCGTACCTAAAGCTAATTGTTTAAGCAGAGCGTACAAGCTGTCACGTTGTACCACCACCAAAAATTGCTTCAATTGCGGCCAACGACACCATACGTTGTAGCACAATTCAGCGGCAATAACAGCAAGTCAAGCACCCGCAACGATTTCACCAGTCAACGTGGCACCGTCAACGCAATCTACGGCCGTTATGGACAACACCGCTTCCTCGCCTAATTACAATTGTAAACAAAACCTTCAAAGTCCTACACAGCGTCTCAGGTATTCCGAATTAACATTCTTTTAGCCACAAAACGGATTATTGTCAGCAATCCCAACAACGGTCTCGAGGCAACTCTAAATGCTTTAATCGACCAAGGATCGAAGGCAACACTGACCTCAGAACAGGCCGTGCAAAGTCTACGACTCGCGCTTCGATTACCGGCGTTGGTCAATAAAATCGAAACACCGCCTAAAACGCTTCGCACTTGATGTCATCACGCCATGGTAGACGCTGAAACACTGCTGAAAGGCTTTTTCGAAGTCGAAGCTGTCCCTGAGCGTCCACCTGGCTCTGACGTAAAACTATGGTTTGATTCATTCTTCAAATAGACACACTCACGTCAACTAAATGTCCGCTATTTGGTTCGATTACCTTTTAAAACAAAGATTGATCCCAATATGACCCTAGAAAAATCTCATAAGCTTGCTCTTTACAGATTTCTTCAGCTCGAAAGACGTTTTCAACGTTACCCAGACAAATAAAGCCATTACTGTGAAGGAATTGATGAGTATTTTCAACTTGATCAAATCTCACCAGCGAAAGCCCGTCTATATCAACGCTGCACTATGGCGTATTTCAGGAAATTAGGTGGAAAAAAACTGTAACTTTTCATCCCGGTCTAACATTTGAAATATATATTCTTAACACTTCAAAGAAAACCTGGACCAAAAAAAAAAAGACGTGCCATGGGAAAGGTTATAAATTAACGTTCAAACGCTAAATTTCATGTTTTCAACATTTAAAATGCGATAACAAACTTAAAAAAAAAATAAAAATTAAAACTTTTATTTTTTATTTTTTGTTTTAATATTTAAAAATTTATAAAGTTGTTAAAAAAAATTTAAGTAATAAAAATGTTTGCAATTTCTAAGGTCAATAAATCCATTTTTACCGTTAATTTTCGCCCTGACTCATGACACGCCTACTTTTAATATGTAGTTGGTTTTTTATTAGAATTTTTAAAAAATCTGGCTTTTTTTCGTATATTTTTTTTAGAGATGCGCCCACATTTAAAAGCTTTACTCTTTCTAACAGCTATTGAATGTATCTATAATTCGATAATACAAAGTTTAAGATTTTATTCAGTAGTTTAAGAGACATAAGTTTTCGAATTCAGAAAATGATGTTTTTTTTTTTTTTTTTTTTTACTTTGCCTTTATTTATTGAATCTTCTCCAAGGGAGATTTACAATAAGTTTATCAAATCTTATATTTAAAGCTTAACTAACAGTCATGTTGACTTAATATGATCAACGGTGCCCCAAGGGTTTATTGCTGGGCTGGAAGGTCGTTTCGTTTAAGGCGGGTTCGACTGCAAACCCGAGTTAACCGTTGAGCAAGAGGATTTGGGTGCATGGATAGCTTAATGTTGTAGCTATATAACGTTTAAATCTCTATGAATGTTCTCGTTTCGAACATACCATGGTGCTCCAGTGATAGTCCTCAAGATTTTTGATTGTGCTCGCTGTATGATATCAATATTGCTACTGCACGCGTTTCCCCGCAGCTGCGAGCCGTAGGTCCACACTGGTTTTATGGTGGAATTGTAAAGTAGGACCTTGTAGTCCAAGCTGAGAGGAGATCGGGGGTTCAAAAGCCAATAGACATTATTGGCTTTCAGTTTAATCTGCGTTTTTTTTTTGCTTCAAGGTGACGACGCCAGGTGAGCCGCCTATCAAGATGAACGCCAAGGTACGTTACTTCTTTGGCTTGTGGGAGTTGCGTATTAGACAGTGCTAACGGAGGACATGTTTGCATGTTGAGAGTAAACGTAGTATTAATTTTAATACGCCAGTCGGCTAGCCTATTCTCTACTACCGCCAAATGTTCAGCTAGACGTGCTGTTGCTTTAATGGGGCATCTGGAACGACTAAGAATTGCGGTGTCGTCGGCAAACGTAGATGTTGTTAGCCGCTCGTTTATGGGGATGTCCGCTGTGTAAATTACGTATAATGTTGGTCCCAATACACTTCCCTGGGGAACTCCAGCTTCTATAATATTATCATCAGATGTAGTAGTGTTGCATCTCACTGCGAAGACTCTATTGTAGAGGTACGACTCGAGAAGCTTATGAGTGTACACTGGGAGCGTCGATTTGATTTTATGCATGAGACCTTCAAGCCACACTCGATCGAAGGCCTGGGAGACGTCGAGGAATATTGCGCTGCAGTATTCCCGATGTTCGTATGCTGTACGCATTTCTGATGTTATTCGGTTAACTTGCTCGATAGTTCCATGCTTTTCTCGGAAGCCAAATTGATGTGTTGGGATTGTGTTGTGTGTTCTCAGATGAGGAATTATGCGCGTCAAGAGGCATTTTTCAAAAAGCTTAGACAAGCACGGTAGTAGGCTAATTGGTCTGTACGATGATGGTATTGTATGATCTTTTCGAGGTTTGGGAATCATTATAATGACCGATTTCTTCCATTTTTTTGGGAAGTAGCCGAGTGTTGTAATCGCGTTGAAAAGTTTACAGATGAGGGAAATAGCACAGTTTGGAAATTCAATGATCATTTTTGGAGTTATTAGATCGCAGCCTGGAGCTTTCTTTGGTTTCATCTGTTCTTTTATGACTTTTACAATTTCATTTGCACGAAATTCAGGTGGTTCAGGTTCGCCAGGACTATCAGATACACAGGATGATAGTAAAAACGAATTTGTTGCGGGATTTGGTTGGAATACATTACGTAGGAGAGCAGCAAATGTGTTGGCTCTGTCTTTGTCGCTACGGGCCCAGCAGCCTGAGGAGTTTCTTATAGGCGTAACCGTTTCGATCGGCGCACTTAGCGTAGGGTGAGCCCTCCACAAAGGATGCTTGGTACTGGTTGGTGATAATTGCTCTATGTAGCGGCGTTGGGCATCTGCTTCTTCATGCTTAAGAGTTTTGCTGAGTCTGCGTGAAGCATCTTTAAAGCGTTGTTTTGTAGATGGCGACCGGTGAGACTGCCATTCACGTCGCAATCGTCGCTTTTCCAGAACAAGTTGTTCTATTTGAAGATTAGTTTTACGTTTATTGGTCTGCACATGCGCGCGTTGTGGAGTAGAGATCTTAGCTGCTGCAACAAGTACAGATTCTAATAAGTCAGCAGAGCAGTTGATGTCCGCTTCGATGTTGAACTGCGGAGCAAGATCGAGGTGAGAGCTAACGTATTTCTTGTACTTGAGCCAGTTGGTTCTGTGTGCTGTGAGTCTATTAGAATATTCCACATGTTCCGGGGACTGGAGTCGATTTAATAACACGGGGGAGTGGTTGGATGAAAGATCCGAAAGTGTTACGGCGCTTATCAGATTGCGTGGAATGTTTTTTGTCACAGCAAAATCTATTAAGTCTGGTTGTTTGTTAGGGTCTGCTGGCCAGTATGTAGGACTACCCGGGGAAACATAATTGAGTTTGTTGCTTGGTTTTATGATTGCGTTGTATAGCTGCCTTCCTTTTGCGGGCAAAAGGCGAGAACCCCAGTGCGGGTGTTTCGCATTGTAGTCTCCTGCTGCTATAAATCGCTGTCCCAATGAATTGTAGAATTGCATGAATTGATCTTCAGAGATTGTAAAGCGGGGAGGACAGTATACAGCGGCAATAGTAAGATTGCTGATGTCCGATTGTACAATTATAGATGTGGCTTGTAGATAGTTTGCCGCAAACCTTTTTGTGAAATTCGTGTTTGATGCGGTTTCTTATTAGAATACCGGTTCCGCCGTGTGCTTTTCCATCCGGGTGATCTGTGCCGTAGAATATGTATCCACGTATTTGAAAGTTATATTTGTTAGTAAGGTGCGTCTCAGAAAGCAGCATTACATCAATGTGATTGTCGTATAGGAATTGGGTAAGTTCAAGTTTATGCCGTGAAACACCGTTTGCGTTCCACAGAGATATTCGTAGAGGCGCCATTGATTATATGGATTGTTGAGATGCAAGCATCTGTATCAAGGTGTTTTGATTTTGCATAAGATTGAACTCCATCATACTTTGTTGTAGGATGAAAATCATGGCTTCAATAGAGCTTTGTGACTGCTGCATGGGCTGCTGCGCGTTATCCATACTCGAATCTTCTTGTATTACCCTTGGGGGCGCTGCTGAGGGAGTTGATTTTTGAAGGCCAGATTTTAAAGCATTAGCGAAAGATATGCCGTTGACAGTGTTTGCGGGACGAAATGAGGACCTGGCTGCTTTGGCGAAGAAGACGTCGGGTGTAGTTTGGGATGCTATAATTGCACATGGCAGGTGCGGATGGCGCGCTGTTGGTACACGTCGGATGCAGCTTTTTAGTTCCTTGTACACTGAACCCTCTGTAATTAGCAGTGTGATTTCCACCGCAGTTTCCGTACTTTTTTGTATTAGGGTCATTCTTGTTGACTTGGCAGGAATCAGGGCCATGGGAGTCTCCACAAGCTACACATACCGAACGCAGCGTGCAGTACGTCCTGGTATGCCCATATTCCTGGCAGTTTGAGCATTGAACTGGACCATTCCGTTTGTGTGGTTCCTCAACAGTGATCCGGCGATGCAGCAGGAGATGTAGTTTGTAGATCGGGTGCACTTAATTTTTCTTTGGAGCTTTACTATCTGGCTCCAGCTCAACTTTGAAGAGAGGTTGCGGTATTTTGCTTTTGTTTTACTCTCTTAGCGAGAAAGCCCCTATCTTTTAACGCACTTGCGACCTCGGAAGGGGTCACATCCGGTTCAATACCTTTAAGTACAACCTGCAGGCCCTGGCTGCTTTTTAGTTGATAAGTGTAGAAGTTTTTCTTAGCTTCATTTAGATACTTGGAGATTTTACGGAAATGCTCCTCGTCTTTTGATTGAAGCTTGATTTCGTGAATGTTCCCTTTAATTAAAGGAACGACATGAAAATTGTTGTTTCCTACTAGGTCAACGATCTTGTTCACGAATGCGTTGGATATCTTTTCCCGAATGTATATAGGTGGGGGCTTTAGTTTCTTTGGTCCATTTCCTGCTTCGGTAGGCTGGTCGTTGACAGTATCAACCAGCGGTGCAAACCTATTGATGGTGTTTACTGGGTCTCCAGCAGTTTGGTTTGAGTCACCGCGGTTAATTTTTGATTTATTTTCCAGTATTTTTTGTGGGCTAAGTTTTCGCTTTATTTGAATGTAGCGATCCATTCCGGTCTGCCAAGCCGGACCCGCTGCTTTTGACGCTGCGCTTGCAATCAAAGCAGTAGTTGAAAGAGCATGCGCTTGGTCAGCAAAAGATGTTACGACGACTGTTGACACAGTTAACGTTGTTGTTGCCGTAGCGTTAGCTGCAGCGACTTGTACGGGCAAGTTAGGTGGTGGTGGTGGATTCCGCGGTGAGGGGGTCGGTAATGGAGAGGCACACTCTTCGCTCCAGGTTTTGAGCCTCACATCTTCTACGGCTAAGAGGTTCTGCTTTAATTTTCGGCTGTTGTGTGTTGCGTTTGTGGTTTTGCTTCTGAGACAAAGCTAAAGTAAGTGTATTTTTGGCCAAAGAGAGTCGCCGCTGGTCTTGCTCGCGCTGACGTTTGGCACGGGTATCGTAGTGACTCATCGAAGTTAACACTTGCTCAATTTAAATTCTATTTGATTTGCTTATAGTTTATATATTTGTTTAATTACACTTTGAAAACTAAGTGGATGATCGTGCGCATCGCACTAGGGGGCGCTTTAAGGAAACACGTCTGCACGGTCCGAAGGTAGGTTCGGTAGGGTTCGTAATTTGAACAAGGAATGGGGGAATAACGTAGTTAAAGAGCTAGACGCACATACCAATACAAACATAACTCAACAGACAGAACAGACAGAACCACAGCCAGATACAATTCCTAGCATAAACACCTCTCAGGAAGCTCAAATTCAAAACATAACAATCAAGAAACAGAACGGTTCACAGGCAGATCATATAAGTCAAAATGTAAACATAAAATATCTTGATAATAGCCGCAGCCGCCGAGTCAACTTATAAATAAATAATTTGCATCGACAGCATAATTTCCCCAACTTATACGCCTCGCGACAATGGTCATGTAGGCCGCAGCCGAAAATCAATTGTTAACATAACTTTTGAGGTTTCTTTATTCATTACGAACGAAGATCGAGTTAGTCTAACTTTATTCTTAAGCTCACCAAGGACACTCTAAATAAAAACTTATCTGCACTTAAATGTGTTCGTGTTTTTTGTTCTTACTTAAAATTCGGTACTTAGTGAAATCAAGTGCCAAGTAAGTGGCGCAGAAGTAGAACTAAAGAACTGCATTTCCAAAAAACGCGTTAACTGCAAGATTCGGTAAGTGAAATAGTAAATCAATGAAAAATAACAAAAATTAAAAATCAAAATCTTCACTTCTAATACCGTGTGAATTACAACATTCGGTTAGTAAGAACTTAAAGCAATCAAAGCTCGAACGAAGCTTTTTGAAAAAAAAAAAGTTAATAAATAAAAATGGCTCCAGATTCAATTGCAACCAGAAGTGATAACGCTGAGCTTAGCGTTGAACAAATTGGAATGTGCTTAAAATATATTAACAGCCTACGAAAATTCGATTGCAACGCAACGCACATGTGCTTGTTTGTGAAGAGCATCGATTCAGCACTCTCGCTGTTTTCCACCGCTAGACCAATCCAGATGACACTCCAGCTGAATGCAGTTAAGGGGCTTCTAATCGGAGACGCTATGCGGGTATTGATGAATGCGAACTACGAGACATGGTCCACCTTAAGGGCAGCCCTACTACAACATTTTGAAGACCGGGCACCATTACATCAACTAATAGCAAGCATCAGGACGATAAAATTAAAAGGAGATCTCAGTAAGTTCCTAAACGATCTTGAATTTACATCAAATCGGGTCGGGTCAAATCAAAAAATTAATGTATTCATCATCCCTTGATGACTTTTTAAGCGATTGTATTTACGAAGAATTACCAGAAAGAATTTTGTTTAGACTAAGCAGATTTGATATAAGTACACCTATGAAATTAACCCTCTAGTGCCCAAGACCGCCTCTAGACGGGTAAGGTTAAAAACACCGTTATTTAATTCTTTTCATTCCTTTTGACTCATGTTTGGGTTTTTTCTAATTCGGGAAAGTCCGAAAATTAAGTTCGTTGCGTTTGGAATACATACTAGAGCTTTCGCAAGCTGCTGTAGTCTTTTGAAGCAGAAAATTAGTGCAACTCGGACGAAATAATTATTTTGTAAAAAGTGCAAAATATAAATATTTTTTTAAAATATTATAAAAAGTTTGCTGCTGGAAATAAAAATTGTACCGTGTTCCTGATAGTCTCAAGGACTCAAAATACGAAACCCACACTAAAAATAAGTTTTCGCTAGCTTTCTATTGCTTTTATAAGGTATCCCGTCTAGAGGTGGTCTTGGGACAATTCGGGGAAAAAAATTATATGGTAAGTTTGAAAGTGGAACAACCAATGACATATTTAAGTACAAATAATTGCTTCAGTAGACATGGAACGACGACATGTGAATAAGCTGTCAGCTCTTTCCGACGTGGAGATTGAAAAATTTTTAAATTCAATTGATTTTGACATTGATACGGACGGAGAAGTTCATAGAAAGGAAAATAAATGCACAGGGAAGAAAACTTTCCTTTTGATTAATGATGTACGTTATGATACCGTGGAGCATTTTCCAATGTTTTTATCACGCGCTGACAAAAAAACCTGTAAGCTTCCTGATTGTACTTCCGAAACTCAAATTGTCTGCCGTAAATGTAATATAAACCTGAGCTTTTCCCAGAAAAAAGTACTGTTTCTATGATTTTCATCACAAACTTTTTGTACACAAATATTTGAAGCTTTGTGAATTTAAGTAACTTTAGTTTTAATTGTTATTTTATTTGTTTTTGGAGCCTTTCTTTATATTATTTATAATAAAACGTGTACACAAAAGAATTGATTACCTAATTTTTTGTTGGCCCACCTTCCCAAAGCCGCCTCTAGGCGGTCCAAGGATATAGTCCTATAAAACTCGATCCGTGCAAAAGTAAACGTTTTTCTAAAACAAACATTCACTTTTGATACATACTGAATCCAAAAATAATTTTTTTCTTGGAAAAGAAAATTTGGGCACTAGAGGGTTAAGACAAATAGCTACGGAAAAAGGCTTATAAAACAATTGTCCACAAAACAGTAATGAATATTCCAAAAATGATCAATCGAATAAATTGAAATACAACCAAACCAATTTTAGACCAATTCATACTTTTCAACCAATCCCACAAAACGCAGTACCGCTGTATACACCAAGATACAGTTTCAATCCCAATTATATACCGCGACCACATTCTGTCGAAATTCAACCACTGAATCAAACTCAACAAACTTTTCCTCGAACAAATCTATTGCAACCAACACCACAGTTTAACCCGATACAAAACAACCAAACTCAGCAACAGACAGAATTAGGAGTTCCATTCAAAAGACAAAGAGAAAGTACACAACAAAGACGGGTAGAACCAATGGAAGTTGCTGAAAATTTTCGGCTACAAGCCTCGGGTAATCATCAGGAACAGTCACAGGTCCAAATGGATCAAGAAGAATATCAACAGGAACATAAATATTCACAAATATTCAATCAAATAGGTATGGAGAATTATCAACAGGAACAACAATTTGTAAAGGAGGAGAATTATATAGCTCCGGAGGATTATGATCAATACCAGTCAATCAATAGAACATTTATAGGGACCGCTCAACATGTAGACAATGATAAACAGGCTGAAATGACATTAGCAGTAACACACAGTACATCAGAGGAGGGAAGTCAGTATACTCAGATAACAGAAGGACCAATAAATCATTACAATAAGCAAATTATAATGATTAAAGGAACTGAGTATAAAATAATAACAGAAAAATATTTCAATAAAAACATAACGCAAATAGAATACGTATCGCCAATAAATGAAACAGAAGTAAAAGACATACTAGAAAACGTCGTAGGAACCAAAAATACAACAATTTATATTACTGACGATCGTGACTTCGCGCTAATACAAAGAACATACATGACCTTCTTAAATCCCAGAGTTATAGGAAAATTGACCAAATCCACAGCATTAAAGAAAAATATAGAAAGCTATGCAGATTTCAAGGAAATGATTTTAAAATTACATGAGGAAAAATTACATCAAGGTATAGAAAAAGTGGTAAATGAATTTATAGCTTCAGAGCTTTATTTCCCCGACTACCATAACTTAATACAGAATACTATTAATAAATGTGAAATTTGCAAACTCGTTAAAGCAGAACATAGATTTACCAAATTGCCTATGGAAATTACCCCAAAACTTAATAAAATCCGGGAAAAATATGTGATAGATTATTACATGAATAACAGACAAAAAATTATCTGACTTGTATTGACGTATATTCTAAATTCATGATGGCCGTAGAAACAGAATCAAGAACATGGCTTGATGTAAAAGGGGCATTACTTACAATATTCAACACAATGGGGAAACCAAAATTAATTAAATCAGACAGAGATACAGGAATGAACAGTTTAAGCCTTCGAAACTGGTAAGAAAGTGAAAACGTAGCCATAGAATACAATACAAATAAAACAGGAATTGCAGACATTGAAAGAATTCATAAAACAATTAACGAAAAAATGAGAATTATATTAGCTACCAAGGACATTGAAGGACAGGTACAGAAATGAAGGAAATAGCTTACACTTATAATCATAAAATAATACACGGAACTACTGGTAAAACACCCGCTGACTTTCTTTTTGTACAATAAACAACCAATAAAAAATGTGCAGGATAATAAGAAAATGACGATAGATAAAATAAATGAAAATAGAAAAGAACATGAGATTGACCCACAGATTTCAAAAAATCTACAGAAGACTTAGAAATCGCACAACCCATTTAGAAAAAATACTAACGTTACACAAGTAGACAGCAAACGATACGAAATACAAAACCGAGGACAAAAGACAGTTCACTACAAGACGGCATTTCATAAGAAAAAGAAAATAAGGAAATCTAAATATTTTACAAATTCCATTAAAATCTCTTGAAATCCCAGTGTATACAGTGGTACCGTATCCGAATATTTATGAAAACCTTATTGAACACACATTTATAACTAATATTGTATCTGCATACTTATACAAAGACAATGTCATAGATTTTAAAACTAAAAAATTAATAGCCGATGAATGTATAATATTAATAGTTGAGAAATCCAAATTACAATGTAAAACAAAACAAGGCCAAGTACCTTTGATTCAATATGTCTTTCCCAACATTTTATTTACTTACAAATTAAGTCCAACGCCATTATTTACAGATTGCAAATCAGCACCATATTCGCTTACAGGGAATCAGTTAATTCAATTAAATCAATGCGGCGCTCAAATTAATAATGTTACAATAACAGTGGAAGAAATTTATCCGTACAAAACGGAAATAATATTAAGTGATACTACTAATTTTGAACCAATAGAAAACACAAGCAAAGAAATAAAATACTATGTACAAGAAATCCAATCGGCAAGAAATAATTTTATACATTATAATTATTGTTATCATCTCCATAGCCATTTTATACGTATATTTGCGAATTCGAGGACGTATTTCAAACAAGAAAAGGGGGAGTAACGTAGTTATGGAGCCAGACGCACATACCAATACAAACATAACTCAACAGACAGAACCACAGCCAGGTACAATTCATAACATAAACACTTCTCAGGAAGCTCAAATTCAAAACACAACAATTAAGAGACAGAACGGTTCACAGCAAGATCATATAAGCCAAATGTAAACACCATAATTTCCCCAACATATGCGCCTCGCGACAATGGTCACGTAGGCCGCAGTCGAAAATCAATTGTAAACATAACTTTTGAGTTTTCTTTATTCATTAGGATCGAAGATCGAGTTAGTCTTAATTTATTCTTAAGCTCACCAAGAACACTCTGAATAAAAACTTATCTGCACCTAAATGTGTTCGTGTTTTTTGTGTTAATTTAAAATTCGGTACTTAGCGAAAACAAGTGCCAAGTAAGTTATATATATAAACATGCGTACATGCACATTTTATTTATTTTTAGTATTTATTTATTTGTGCACGACTAAAAGCAGTCGGCAAAGAAAACAAGGGGGCTCCGATCCTTTTTGCTTCTATAATCTGCTGCAATACTATTTGGTGTATATATGGGTAAACAAAATACAGACAAGAATTAAAAAACCCAAAACATACACAAAATTTAAAATAAATAATAACAGTAAAGAAATATTTATTCACTACCAAATGAATGAAACCCAAAATTCTGGAGAGTTTAATTTTTTTATTAATGTATACGAATTTATATTTATATTTATTAAAAAGCGATATGAATAAATATTTATAAATTATACATATAATATACATGTGTATCCAGAATATGCTGTTAAGTTTGTTTACGATATCTCATAAAACAAAAAAGGTTTTCATAATAAGACTTGATTTTCGCCCGATCGGTTCTATGACAGCTATTTGATATAGGGGTCCGATTTGAAATATAAAACCAAGTTAGATACATATTGTATCAGTTGTCTGCAGGAAATAAGGCCCCAAAAGAAGAAATAAAATAAGGCCCCAAATAATACCCCGATTTCAAGAATGAAATAAGTCCCCACCGAGATGAAACAAGGCCCCAAAAAATATTGAAATAAGGCCTCAAGTTTGGGGTGTTTTTTGATGATGAAATAACATCCCAATTTCAAAAATGAAATAACACCCCAATTTTGGATGTTGTTTTTTTTTTAATTTAATTCATTTATATACAATAAATAGCATAAGTGATTCGGGTAATGCTCTTTTTTTAAAAAAGTTAAAAAAAAAAAAAAATTTAAAGAGAGGGCGATTTATCATGAATTTAAAGATCAAAATAAGTTCCAGCACTCAACTAGATTTTTTTGATTTGAATTTTAAAGTTTAAAAAATAAATTCACTTTTTTATTCTTGCTTTGTGCAATTTGACACCATTATGGCCCGTTTACCATCACTACTTTTCTATCTGGTGTGTCAATAAGTGAGCCGTAGAAAAAAAATTGTTTTAATTGTTAAATTGTTACAGGGATCTATTGGGTTTGTTTTAACGAATATGTGCGTAACAGGCAGAAGGAGGCGTGGCAGACCCTATAAAGTACATATATTCTTGATCAGCATCAACAGCCGAGTCGATATAGCAATGTCCGTTTTTCTGCCTGTCCGTCCGCTGTATGAACTTCTAGATCTCAGAGACTATAAGAGCTAGATACATCAAACTTGGTATGTAGGTTCCTTTATATTGCAAGCAAATCAAGTTTGTTTCAGAATTTGGCCACGACTACTTTACCGCCTAAAAATTGACATAGAAAATGTTCAAATAATAAATTTTACTGTTTGATTTAATAAGGGACCGTTGGCAAGTAATTAAATCTTGAATAACTTGATAACATGAAAATTGAGTTAACATATCATACTTAAACTCGATATTCGACCGATCGTTCCTATGGCAACTATATAATATAGTCGACCGATTTGAACCAACTTTGGTCATAATGTGTAAGACAATAACAAATTCAAATTCAGTGAGCTTGGTTAGGATATCTCAAAGCACACAAAAAACTTTCATACTAAAGGTCATGACGCCAAGGGCGTAGGCGATGGGGGGGAGTGCAATTGCCCCCCCTATACTCAGCGCTAGCAAACTTTTAAGTTCCTAAATCCACTCTGGGCCGGTTTTTAATGTTTCCTTACATTTTATTAAAGAGATCATTTCAAATTTCACATAAATTTCTATACATTTTACGCAAAATATCTCTGATATAGTTATCAAACCTCTTAACTAAACAGTAAAAAAAAACCGGCCATCAGAGGTGTTTAGCTTCACATCAGATAAAAAAAAAATGTATTTGAAATTAGCTATTCAGGTGTGTTTCAGAAATCTGTAGGATTTTTGAAGAGAAATGTTTTTGAAAACAACCATATGAAATGTTGGTGTTCCTAAGAAGTCCGAGATTTAATATTTTCGAACATATTTCTTTTTGCATTACTATATAATTTACTAAATATTTAATTTTGTCAAATCTCTCGAATTATTTTAGACAATTGAAAGCAATGGTTTCCTTTTTTCAGGAACACCAATGGCTTTTCGGTTGCTTTATCGCTCTTATAAATTTGTAGAACACACCTAATAGGCATTTTTATTTTATTTGAAAATCAATTTTATTTTATTTAATAATTTTGGGGTATAGAATACTGCTTTTTCTATGCTTTTTTATAGAAAGTTTGTAGAACATGCCTGAATGCTCTTTTAAGACTATGTATGGTATGTAGTAAAGCTACTCTCCGAAAAAGTCTTAACTTGTATAGTTTTGCAAAAAAGGCACGACTACTAATAACTAATAATGGCTAAAATTTGAAATAATTTTATGGAAGTCGACTTCAGTGACATCGGAAATACATATTGTATATCAAAACAAGGGGGCTTTGCCCCTGCTTGCTTCGCTCGCCTACCCCCGGCTCGCGAAATACCCTGAGCCCAGGGATTTATAAAAGTTGATCTTCGACCAATTGTTCCTATCGCAGCTATATGATATATGGAACCGATTTGAACCAAATCTGGTCAGAATGTGCAAATCCAACATTAATGCATATTCTATTAGTTTTGTTACGATATCTTAAAAAAACAAAAAAACTTTTTCATACTAAAACTTGATTTTCTACCAATCGGTCCTATGACAGCTATATGATATAGTCGACCAATTTGAACGAACTTCGGCCAGGATGGACAAAACCAAGTTAAATGCATATTCTATAAGTTTGGTTCATACTAAAGTTGCTCCCGGGGCAAAGATTTTGTCGGCGCCCCTCCACCCCCTACAATTTCTTTTTAGCAACATAGTTTTTAAGCAAATAAACAAAACAAAGATTATTCCTTTAAAAACATATTAAATTGACAACTCCAGTGTCAAAAATGTTACTAAAATTAATTAAATGTTACTATAATAAAAACTTATAGCATGATAATTAGCTCGTTACATAAAAATGGGTACTATTAGATTTGTGACAGATTATGGTACACCATTTTGAACACTTTTATCTCCGAAACTATTAGAGTTGGAGGAACCAAATTGGGTGACAATACTCTTAGGATGTTGACCTATCGGAAGTTAATTTTAAAATTTGACCAGGCCCACGTCAGCCCATGTTTTTTTAGTTAAATAAAATATTTTAGACTTCTTTGACTTTTTAAATGCTGAGTCGTTGCCATTTTATCCGCTTATTGTCTGAATTTAACAATAACATCCTGAATACACACTTTAAAAATACATGATAAAATTAAGAATTTATAACTTTAATTTTATAATGGTTTGTTATTTCTAAAATTGTAAAATTGATTTAATTAATTAATTGTTAGCTTTTATGAAAGCAAAATCATAAATTACATTAGCCATATTTGGAGATATTCGATTGATAGCAAACGGAGACTGCTAAGTTATCTTGCCCAATCGATGATCGTAAGTGATAAACGATGTGCTAATGCTGATGTGATGTGAAGGATGTGATGTGAATCGTTAAAAAATCGTTGTCAAATTCTTTGTATGCTTTTAAAGTTCACTGTCCAATTTGGATTTAGTGTTAAATTCTTGTTTATTAATTCAAATCATCAGAAACAATAAAAAGTGCCTCAAATTTCAATTTTAGTTGCTAAATGATGGGGTCGATTGATTCTAAAAATGGAATTCGAAATATAGCAGTTTCTGGTATGTTTTTGTTGTAATCTGCAGCCACATACTAAAATTGTTTTCGCACTTTTCGTTGTCTGATTTATTTAATTTTAGGCTCGACCCCTCAAATTTTTTCTAAGTTCAAACTCTTTTTGGGAATATCGGCACGCCTAATATCTTAGCGCCTGGGGCGGTCGCCCCCCTTGCCCCACCCTCGAAACGGCGCTGTACCCTATATATGAGTTTGACTGAGATATCTCTAAAATCAAAAAATGGGTTTTAATAATAAAATTTGATCTCCTACCAATCGGCCCTATGGCAGCAATATGATATAGAGGACCGATTTGAAGCAACTTTGTTAAGGATGCATAGGACCAACTTATATGCATATTCTATCAGTTAAGTTGACCCTCTAGCGGGTAAGACCGTCTTTAGACGGTCATCCGTTTTTAAAATATAAATGGAAAACTTATAAATATTTCTTTTCGAATATATTTATTATATATTAAGAATTTATTTTGTGACGTTTAAAAATATATATGATTATTTTCCGATGAACCGTTATTTTACAGAATTTTGTTTAACATTGAAATTGTGGAAAATACCAAATAAAATTATGACCAAATAAATTGCAATTTCAATCGCCAAAAAAAAATATATTGACTAAGTCTATCGATTTGTAAATTAGACTGCTAGTAGGTAATATTATTCTCTTATGATTTGTAGAAAAATAAACACAAAAATACAACTAGAAGTATTCTTAAAAAGCTAAAAAGTGAAGACCATCTGTAGACGGTCTTGTCGGTTTGAGCAAAAAAAATTTGACCGTTCGCTTTCATCACAAGGGAATATCGTACGCGACATTTGAAATTTTCAGGGTCGTTTAATACGCATGCTTCTCAACTGATTGTTCAGTTAGGGAGTGCTATGTCAAAAATTGCGCCTGTAAATCGTTTTGTGCAATTTGTGGGCGAAGGGGGCGTGGCACCTAAAATTGGAAACAAACTTGACCTGCGTATGGTATCCAGGAACCTACATAACAAATTTGAAGTCACGGTCTTTGTGCGCGCCTTGCATACAAACGTATACATGATGTCTCGCTCGCACGTTCGATTTGCCATGCAAATGTAATTATTGAATTAAATGTAAATTCCGAAATAACTTCTCTATTTATGGGTCAATCGCTTTGAAATTTTCAGGGTCGTTTAATACACATACTTCTCAAGAGAGAGTTCTTTGTTTGAGCGAATTAAACGTGTTTTATTTTGCCCTTAAAGTTTTATCTTTTTCTGTGAATTGTAACACACCGTTTTTAAATTCTTTGATCTATAACTGTGCATAAGTGAACAAGCTATCGACTTTCTGTGTTAGTTGTAATCATTTGTGCATTGTGGTCCTAATATATAGCATTTTATTTTTGCTAAACTTAGTTTGCAGTTTCCCTTAAATAATTACATTCTTGTGCGTGTGTTTGTTTGTGTATTTCGGCTTTTGCTTTACACCTCGCTCACACAAGTTTGTTGTTATTGTAAGCACAGCAATCGATTTTGTTTGTGTTTACATCTCCTTATCTCAGTTTCGGCTCTTCGCACATCTTAATACATTTGTTTGTGCGTGTGTTCGCTGTTGCATTTCGTTTTTGTTTAGCAGCGTGCTCTCACAAGCAAATTGTTTTTGTGTTTTGCTCTCCTGTTTAGAGCTTCATTTGAATGCCCCCGCTCTATTTAAGTGCGCAATTTCTACCTATTCTGCCTATTGAGTATTTGTTTAACCCCTGTTGGAAATATGTCGTACTGCAAGAAAAATTGCAATATCAAGTGTGCTGATGATTCTGAGCAACCAAGATTTATTTATTGTTGGTTGTGTGAGAATATCATGCATGCAAAGTGTGCTGGTCTTACAGGTCGAGAATGTGATAAGATCATTGCCGTTTCTAAAAAGGAATGTGGTGCAGTGAAATGGTCTTGTCCAGTATGCATCGACATACAAATTGATTTCTCAAGAATGTATAGTTCTGTGAGAAACCAATTCTCAAAACTTAATAAAATGGCTAAGCTTCTTTCCAGTGATTTTGACTCTAGTCTGTAGTTGCTTAGCCAATATAAAATTAGCTCACCACCTGATTCTCAATTTTTATCAGTTCCCCCTAATATACCGGTTACTCAGCCTCCCGTGACTCCATTGGCATCTCGTCAATATCAAGATCAAGGGTATTAATAACCTATTCAATTCTCCTACACCTTCTACAGGTGATTATATCACTCAGTCAACTGAATCAGCCCAAGTCATCGTGTCTTCGGTGCGGGCTGGATCTGGTCGTAAGGGTAGACCTCCTCGTACTGCAGCGCCTAGCAATAGAACTGATAACGTAGTTGCCCCTTCATTTGAGATCCCTTTTTTAAATGTTGTTGCTCCTCGTAAGCAAGTATTTGTGTCTAGGTTATCTTCGGACACTACTTGTGAAAATGTGGAGGCATACATTTCTAGCAAAGTTTCTGCTAATGTCTCGATCACTAAATTTAATTTTGCTAGGGCCCGTGAAATAGCATCTTTTAAAATAAGTGTCCCCCACGACTCACTTGCTGTCATTTGTGATCCAAAATTTTGGCCACCTCATATGATTGTTCATGAGTTTAAGCCCAAAAGGCGTAGTGAATCCTTGCCTGTATCGCTTACAGCCGGCAGTTCCAACGTACAGGAGCCCGTTAGTACGCTTCAAAAAACTAGACCTGCGGCCCGATTTTGCCTGTATTCATTATCAAAATGTTAGAGGCCTCCTTACTAAGCTTAAAAATCTATATTTGATTAGTATGTCCTTTGATTCTGATATAAGTGCTTTGTCAGAAACTTGGTTAAATCCTACAGTATCTGATTCTGAAGTTATGTCAAATAATTATCTTTTATATAGAAATGATCGACCGACTCGAAGTGGTGGCGTACTTATTGCCACTAAATCGGCACTTCAGTCAGAACGCATTACTTTTAATTTGACTACTCATATTGAAATTGTTGCTGTCAAAGTAACTTTTTCAACTCGATCAATTTTTATCACCTGCTCTTATATCCCTCCAAAAGCTTCTTCTGCAGTTTACTTGCAACATTTCACCTGTATTGAAGAAATTAATCTTCAAGTCAAAAACAACGACTTATTTAATGTGTTGGGTGATTTTAATTTGCCTAAAATTTCTTGGTCGTTTTTCAGTAGCACAAATTACATTGTTCCCTTAAATCAAGATAATTTTTTAGATAACTTGCTTGATCTCTCATTGTTTCAAATGAATTCAATAAGAAATCACAATGATCTAATTCTTGATCTGGCTTTTATTAATGATTTCGCAAATACTGCCGTCTCTAGGGTATCCCCATTAAGTGTCCCTGAAGATTTACATCACCCTACTATAGAAATTTCTGTCTCACTCTCAAAACCTTTTAGTCCACCTCTATTATGTCAGCAATCACCTCGTCGTTGTTTTCGCAAGGGAAATTATTCATTGCTTAATGAACTTATCCTGGCTACCGACTGGTGCTTTTTAGAGAAAGCTACTGACATCGATATTGCCCTTAGTTCTTTCTATGAGACCCTAAATGCATTCTTAGATGTGTGCATTCCAAATTATGTTCCACGGTCTGGTTCTATAAAGCCTCCTTGGTTTACACCTAGACATTCTTAATTTAAAAATATTAAATCAAAATATTTAAAAAATATAAGAAGTCTGGTGCGAGTCTTGACTGGCCTAAGTACACAGTAGCCAAGTCGGACTTCGCCAATTTAAACTCGCTATGCTACGAGAATTATCTAACTCGTTGCAAAAGACAGTTTTCCCGTGACCCTAAACAATTTTACAAATTTGTTAACTTGAAGCGTAAATCCCCCAGTTTACCTTCCTCTTTTTTTATGGGATAGATAAAGCCAGCAACGACTCTGCAGCCGCTGAACTATTTGCTAACTTTTTTCAATCCACCTATTCTCCAATCTCCACTACCAACTCATCTTATCCTTATTCTATTTTTCAATCAAACAATATGTATGCTCCCACTATTTCTTTTAACACTATAATCTCTTCTATTAGCTCTTTAAAATCTTCTTTCATTCCTGGGCCAGACAACATTCCTAGTTGTCTCCTTAAGGAATGTTGTTCTTCTTTAGCTGCTATGTTGCTTAAGCTTTTTAATATATCCCTTGAATCTTCAATCTTTCCACATCTTTGGAAAGAATCTTATATCATTCCCCTCCACAAAAAAGGTGGAAAGTCTGATATTTCGAGCTACAGAGGCATTGCAAAGCTATCAGCCATTCCTAAATTATTTGAAAAAATCCTTGTTTCTTCTTAGCAGCATCTCTGTAAATCGATCATTTCCCCTGCACAACACGGCTTTATTAAGGGTCGGTCCACTACGACCAACTTGCTTGAATTTACCTCATTGGTAAATGATGCATTTTCAGAGAAAAAGCAAACTGATGTCATATACACTGACTTCAGTAAAGCCTTTGACTCTGTGAACCATGACCTCTTACTTAACAAACTTAATTGCATAGGTTTCCCTCCCGCCTTTGTACGTTGGGTTTCCACCTACTTAAAAGGTAGGACCCAAAAAGTGCTTCTTAGGTCAACTATTTTGAGTTCGGTTCACGTTACTTCTGGTGTACCTCAAGGTAGTCACTTGGGGTCTTTATTTTTTACTCTGTTCATTAACGATCTACCCACTATTTTGTCCCATTCATATATATTAATGTATGCGGATGATGTAAAGCTTATATTTTCATACACTGATCCCCTTCTTCATAATCGTCTGCAAGACGATTTGAACGCTATGCAACTATGGTGCTCGGCCAATAAGTTGTATCTCAATTGTTCAAAGTGTATGTTCATGACATTTAGTCGTACTAGGCCTTATTTAGGTTCTTATACGATTGACAATACCCCTTTGGATCTTGGAGTTTTATTTGATTGCAAATTATGCTTCAATTCGCACATTTCCACTATAGTTAATGACGCCAAAGGAGTACTTGGTTTTATTAAACGTTGGTCGAAAGAATTTAATGATACTTTCACCACTAAACTCGTTTACGTTTCTTTAGTTCGTCCCATCCTGGAATATTGTTCATGCATTTGGAGCCCACAGTATCACATAAACCAGAATCGAATTGAATCAGTTTAAAAGCAATATTTGCATTTCGCCTTACGTGGTTTTAACTGGGATCCCAACCTTCGTACAACCGTACTCCCATAGGCTTCGTCTTCTCAATCTTCCGCCTTTAATTAATCGTAGGAAAACTCTTGGTGTTGTTCTTCTTCACTAATTGATTATTGGCGAGATTGATTCTAGTTCCCTTCTGGCCCGCCTCACCTTTTCGGTCCCCCGCAGGTCTACTAGGAATTACAAGAATTTATTTTTATCTACATGCACAACTGATTACGCTTCACACGATTCGTTTCGTGTTTTATGCTCTACCTATAATAGCCTCTTTCACGTTTTCTCCTCAACACTCTCTCTCCCTTCTCTAAAATCCGCAATTTTCAAATACCTATCGTTAAATCCCTGACCTTACTAATACTAATAACTTGTTATGCTACTTTATACTAATCTAACATTCATACTATTATTAACAATACTAATCTTAATTGATCTGATTGGGTTTTTCTGGGTTTTCCCCAATCCTAGCAACAAATGTTGGATCATTTATAATTTTTGCTTACCCCAGATCTAACTTTAATTTTTTTTTCTTTACAGTTCATAATTTATTTTTAATTGTATTTGTATTTTTAATCTTTAACTTAATTTTTATACTTGGTAAATTTTTCTTTGCCGACTGCTTTTAATCGTGCATAAATAAATAAAAAAAAAAAAAAAAAAATTGTTCAGTTAGGGAGTACTATGTCAAAAATTTCGCCTGTAAATCGTTTTGTGCAATTTGTGGGCGAAGGGGGCGTCGATTGATACCTCAATCACCCAAATCCGATAACTGGTTTAAAAGATAATAAATTTGAAAATTTTAGTGGACTTCTCAAAATGAAATGAAAAGTTAGTTTCTTTGTTTGTCTGTTTGTCTGTTTGTATCAAAGCGCTAAAGAAGCTTAGATGTAATGATGGGGATTTATTCCTTTTCGAAAATCTAGAAATGTTTGTTCTACGACTTTTTGAAAAAACCGCTAGTTTAGCGGGAAAACGCTAAATTCCGGTAAAATTGAAACCTCAACAGTTTTCAAACCATAGAAGCTACAGATATGTTCTATATATCAATGCAAAGGTGTGTTTGAGGGCTTTTAGGCCTTTAAACTTTTTCCTAAAGTACTCAGGTAATATTTTACAGGTGAAATAAAGTTTTTTAGCTTACATTTTGGCGATTTTGACATAACGGCTCTAACGATTTCTGTTAAAATTTAATATGTTGTAATACGTTTTTTGGTTTATGAAACATAAATTTTGGTTGAGGGGTTTGGATGATATTGCCTGTTAAGTGAATAAATACATTTTTCAATCGGTCGAAAATCACGTTTTAGTTCGAAAAACTTTTTGGTTTTATGAGATATCTCAACCAAACTGATACAATATGCATTTAACTTGGTTTTATATATCCTGACCAAAGTTGGTTCAAATCGGACCACTATATCATATAGCTGTCATAGGACCGATCGGTCCAATATTAAGTCTTAGTATGAAAAACGTTTTTGTTTTACGAGATATCGTAACCAATTTAATAAAATATGCATTTAAGTTATATTTACGTATCCTGACCAAAGTAGGTTCTAATCGAACCACTATATCATATAGCTGTCATAGGACCGATCGGGCGAAATCCAAGTCTTAGTATGAAAAACTTTTTCATAATAAGTACGGGGTCTCCGACAGTAGAGTATGCTCGGCTGTAGCAACGCGAGCAAAGCGAAAAGGGGCGAAGCCCTCTAGTTTTTCTTTATCATTAAAGAAAAACAATTTTTTAAATATGAAATACGTTTAACAACTAAATTTATACATTATTCTATTTGCCTGCATTAATGATAAAGTTAGAATGTCAAAAGCAAAAGCAATTGCAAAAATTTCTGACATCCCACAAAAAAAACCTCTACACGAGGTAAAAGTCTAGTGACGAAAGCAATTTCTGGCCCCAAAATTTCTGATATCCAATTTTGTGACGAACAAAATTCAGTTTAATCTAAAAATTTTAAATAAAAATATAAATTAATAAAAAAAAAAAAAGCGAAAATTGTCACTCGGCACTGCGCAAAAAGTAATTTTTATGTACAACGAAGCTCACCCTTTTTACTCACAGCGCACAATGCCAATTTTCGCTTTTTTTAATAATTATCCAATTATAATGTTGTCAATCGGTGGTCTTCTTCAGATAGAGGTAATGTACATTTCTAAGTCCTTTGCTTGCATATTTAAATATAAAAATTTATACAAATTCTTATCACTTTTGCTTATAATTTTTTGGTCCGCTTAGGCTTACCAAAAGTTCTGTTAAGAAAAGATCAAAATGTTTATCATCCAATTGCATTGTTTTACTTACCTTGCAGTTTATTAATCGCAACCTTTCTGCAGTAATTTAAAATTGTAAAAGCACTAAAGAAATGTCGTAGTTTTCAAAGCGTACTCAGTTTTTTTCCAACTTGATAAATTGTTTTGCTTGCTTACTTACCAAATCTAATCCAATTGCAACCAGATAAAGTTCCATACCATTTTAATTATTTTATAGATAGTTTTAAAATGATAATTGATAAGGTTTCTGGTTTGGGATGTCTGTTAACTCACACAAATCTAGTCCCATGTAACTAGATAAGTTCTCATCCCATTTTAACAACTCTTAGCACAGTTTAAGAGGAACAGTTGATTAGATTTACGGTTTTTGTTTTTTTCAACTCACCCAAATCTAATTCCATTACATCCAGTCAAATTTGCATCTCGTTTGAACTACTTTTAAGTCAGTTTTAGAGGGACAGTTGATAAATTTTCTGATTTTGGATGTTTTTAAACTTACACAAATCTAGTCCATTGTGACCAGTCAAATTCTCATCTCATTTCTGTTAATTTTAGCTGGATTAACACACCCAAATCTAGTCCGGTTGCAACCAGTCTAATTTAAGTTGCCTTAATACTATCAATTAAACTTTTTTCTTATACTAGTTACCTTTATATTAAATCTAGAACTATTCGTTTTTGACACTAGTTAACTTTTTCCACCTGATACGATAGGTATCGCCAACGCAGAAACGTCTAAAGACTTTTCTAAGAATTTTTCTCTGGAACTCCCGAAGAGCAGCTTCATCTGATTGTGTTACTATCCAGACATCTGAACCATTTTGAAGCACTGGAATGATGAGCGTCTTGTAAAGTTTTATTTTTTTGGGCCAATTTTTAGCCCCAAAATTTCTGACGAACAAAATTCAGTTTAATCTAAAAATTTTAAATAAAAATATAAATTAATAAATAATTAATACTCATTTTAATTATTTTATAGATAGTTTTAAAATGACAATTAATAAGGGTTCTGGTTTGGGATGCCTGTTAACTCACACAAATCTAGTCCTATGTAACTAGATAAGTTCTCATCCCATTTTAACAACTCTTAGCACAGTTTAAGAGGAACAGTTGATTAGATTTACGGTTTTTGTTTTTTTAAACTCACCCAAATCTAGTCCCATTGCAACCAGTCAAATTTTCATCCCGTTTGAACTACTTTTAAGTCAGTTTTAGAGGGACAGTTGATACATTTTCTGATTTGGGATGTTTTTAAACTTACACAAATCTAGTCCATTGTGACCAGTCAAATTCTCATCTCATTTCTGTTAATTTTAGCTGGATTAACACACCCAAATCTAGTCCGGTTGCAACCAGTCTAATTTAAGTTGCCTTAATACTATCAATTAAACTTTTTTTCTTATACTAGTTACCTTTATATTAAATCTAGAACTATTCGTTTTTGACACTAGTTAACTTTTTCCACCTGATACGATAGGTATCGCCAACGCAGAAACGTCTAAAGACTTTGCTAAGAATTTTTCTCTGGAACTCCCGAAGAGCAGCTTCATCTGATTGTGTTACTATCCAGACATCTGAACCATTTTGAAGCACTGGAATGATGAGCGTCTTGTAAAGTTTTATTTTTTTGAGGCAATTTTTAGCCCCAAAATTTCTTATATCCAATTTTGGGACGAACAAAATTCAGTTAAATCTAAAAATTTTAAATAAAAATATAAATTAATAAATAATTAATAAACTAATTAAAAATAACGAAAATTGGCATTGTGCACTGTGAGAAAAAGGGTGAGCTTCTTTGTTCATAAAAATTAAAAAATAAAAATTTTGCTCAGTGCCGTATGCCAATGTTCCCCATTTTTTTTTAAATTTATATTTTTATTTAAAATTTTAAGATTAAACTGAATTTTTATTCATCACAAAATTGGATATCAGTAACTTTGGGGCTAGAAATTGCTTTCGTCGCTAGCCTTTTACCTCGTGTAGAGGTGCACTGTGTGCAAAAAGGTCGAGCTTATTTGTACATAATAATTACTTTTTGCGCAGTGCCGAATGCCAATTTTCCCTTACTTTTTATTAATTTATATTTTTATTTGAATCGTATTTTAAACTGAATTTTGTTCGTCACAAAATTGGATATCAGAAATTTTTGCAATTGCTTTTGCTTTTGACATTGTAACTTTATCATTAGTGCAGGCAAATAGTATAATATAAAAATTAAGTTGTTAAACGTATTTCATATTTAAAAAAATTTTTTATCTTTAATTATATAGAAAAACTAGGGGGCTTCGCCCCTTTTCGCTTTGCTTGCGTTGCTACAGCCGAGCATACTCTACTGTCGGAGACCCCGTACTTACTATGAAAAAAAAAAACTTTTTCATACTAAGACTTGGATTTCGCCCGATCGGTTCTATAAAAGCTATATGATAAAGTGGTTCGATTAGAACCAACTTTGGTCAGGATTTATAAGTCTAACTTAAATGCATATTCTATTAGTTTAGTTACAATATCTCGTAAAACAAGAAAGTTTTTCATACTAAGACTTAATATTGGACCGATCGGTCCTATGACAGCTATATGATATAGTGGTCCGATTTGAACCTCCTTTGGTCAGAATATATAAAACCAAGTTAAGTGCATATTGTATTAGTTTGTTTGAGATTTCTCATAAAACAAAAAAGTTTTTATCAGTAAAACTTAATTTTCTCCCGATTGGTTTTATGACAGCTATATGATATAGTGGTCCGATAAGAACTTACTTTGGTCAGGATTTTTAAAACTAACTTAAATGCATATGCCATCAATTTGGTTAAAATATCTCATTAAACAAACAAGTTTTTCATACTCAAACCTAATTTTGACCCGATCGGTCCTATAACAGCTATGTGATATAGTGGTCCGATTTGAACCAACTTTGGTCAGAATATATAAAACCAAGTTAAATGCATATTGTATTAGTTTGGTTGAGATATCTCATAAAACCAAAAAGTTTTTCTTACTAAAACGTGATTTTCGATCGATAGAAAAATGTATTGATTCACTTAGCAGGTAATATCTTCCAAACCCCTCAACCAAAAGTTAAGTTTCGTATACCAAAAAACGAGAAATTGTACGTATGACAACATATTTAACAGAAATAGTTAGAGCCGTTTTATCAGAAATCGCCAAAATGTAAGTTAAACAAGGGGGCTCCGCCCCCTGCTCGCTTCGCTCGCGGTGAGGTGCGGCTCGACAGTAGGATACCCTGAGCCCATGTACTCTTTTATAAAAGTTGATTGTTGCTCATTTTCAATGGGCTCAGGGTATCAAAAATTACACACGCGAAGCTATGAACAACTTTCGGTTTTCTTAAATCACTGTGCTTATCACTGCAGACTACGTTATTAATGCCTCACTGAACTAATACATCACTCGATTACGATTACGACTTGCGATTTACCAATTTATCAATTTCTAATTAATTTTAAATAAGTTTAATATAATAAACTTTAATAAAATACACTTATTTAAAATTAATTAGAAATTGATAAATTGGTAAATCGCAAGTCGTAATCGTAATCGCTTGCAATCGATGTAGCGTGTGTCAAGAGTAGCCACAAACTACAACTTTGCTCAGCCTGCAATCTGGCAGCACCCATTTTCCTCTCACACTCTCTCCCTCTTACGCAACAAATTCAAGCCTGCTAAAGGCTGCTGCAGTGCGCGCGAAATTTGAAATAAAAGGCAATGTCTAATTTTATGAGATTCTTAAAGCGGAAAATGCTAAGTTTTTTTTTACAACGATAATAAGCAGATACTTATTATATATATGTGTAAGAAATCGAAAATATTAATAATTAAAATTATTATTTTGCAGCTTTCAGTGCTCGGCAAAGATGCAAGAGTAGTGCTGCAAAATGATCGCTATTTCTCTCATGCAATTTCATACATAGCTATCAGCTTCTGCTGATTTTTGCCATGCAAAAATACATATTTATATATTAACACAATTATATTTTAATCAAATTGTATATTTGTATATACATAAATTATACATTAACATTTTCATTACATGATATCGATAATATTTTTGCTTATCGCTTAATTCTTATTTGGTACCCAAAAAAAAAATGGGTACTTATTCGTACTGTCTTTGTGCGCGCCTTGCATACAAACGTATACATGCTGTCTCGCTCGCACGCTTGATTTGCCATGCAAATATAATTATTGAATTAAATGTAAATTCCGAAATAACTTCTCTATTTATGGGTCAATCGCTTTGAAATTTTCAGTTTCGTTTAATACGCATACTTCTCTACTGATTGTTCAGTTAGGGAGTGCTATGTCAAAAATTGCGCCTGTAAATCGTTTTTTTGCAATTTGTGGGCGAAGGGGGCGTGGCATCAAAAATTGGAAACAAACTTGACCTGCGTATGGTGTTCACAAACCTGCATTCCAAATTTGAAGTCTCTAGCACTTACAGTCTCTGAGATCGACGCGTTCAAACAGACGGACAGACGGACGGACGGACAGACGGACAGACAGACGGACAGGGCTAGATAGACTTGGCTGTTGATCCTGATCAAGAATATATATACTTTATGGGGTCTGCCACCTCTCCTTCTGCCTGTTACATACATTCTTCCAAACACATTATACCCTTTTTTGCCCATTTTCAATGGGCTCAGGGTATAAAAACATTATATCACCTGTAAAATGTTACCTGAGTACTTAGATAGAAAGTTTAAAGGTACGCCTTAAAGCCATTTAACACACCATTCCAATGATGTATAGGACATATCTGTTGAGGTTTTAATTTTAGCGGGATTTAGCGTTTTCCCGCTAAACTAGCTGTTTTTTCAAAAAGTCGTAGAACAAACATTTCTAGATTTTCGAAAAGGAATAATTCCCCATCATTACATCTAAGCTTTTTTAGCGCTTTGATACAAACAGACAAACTGTTAAGTTAAGTTAAAGTTGATGATTTAGTTATAAATGAAAAGATGTCTTATTGGTCTTTAGGCTTGATCGAGAGTGTTCTCTCGGTTTTATTCAATTTTATATTTGGCCTATAACATACAATATTCTAAGTGAGCTCTGCCGCTAAGAGGGTCGACAGAAAGTTATGTATATACATATAAGTGACGGATCCTATTACTGCACTTATGTATATTTATGATTGTATAAACATAGCAACAAAGTGTCGTTATGTTATGAGTTGTTACTCTTACTTTTAAGTTGGGCATATGACCGCTTGTTGTATTGTATACTCTACAATACTGTGAGCATATGCTCATTTGGCATCACTGCGGAGGGCAGTTCGCGTTAGTGACGAAAGCAGCACGAAGGGTGCGAAAGGCGACTAACTATATATACAGCTAAGTTGGAAAATTTGCTACGACTGTCCGATCAGATCAAGTTATATATTGATCGAAAGGTTAGTCCTAACTTACAAAATGGCATACTAAAACTTTTTCTAATTCACCTGGGTCATGAGATACGGGGGTGTAAGTGGGAGGGGAAAAATTTGTATGATCGCAGCTTGTGGAGCCGTTGGGGCTTTTTGGTAAAATTTTTTATTTTTTAAAAATTCTTATTAAAAATACGCGTCGATTGATACCTCGATGACCCAAATCCGTTAACTGGTTCAAAAGATAAATAAATTTGAAATTTTTAGTGGACTTCTCAAAATGAAATGAAAAGTTAGTTTCTTTGTTTGTCTGTTTGTCTGTTTGTATCAAAGCGCTAAAAAAGCTAAGATGAAATGATGGGGATTTATTCCTCTTTGAAAATCTAGAAATGTTTGTTTTACGATTTTTTAATTTCCCGCTAGATTAGCGGGAAAACGCTAAATCCCGCTAAAATTGAATTCCAAACCATAGAAGCTACAGATATGTTCTATATATCATTGGAAAGGTATGTTTGAGGGCTTTTATGCGTACCTTATTTTTTTTTTTTCTGAAGTATTCAGGTAACATTTTACAGGTGATATAATGTTTTAAAGCTTACATTTTGGCGATTTTTGACAAAACGGCGATTTTATTATTTATTTATTATGTTGTAAAACGTACAATTTCGCGTTTTTTGGTATATGAAACATAAATTTTGGTTGAGGGGTTTGGAAGATATTACCTGTTAAGTGAATAAATACATTTTTCTATCGGTCGAAAATCACGTTTAAGTAAGAATCTGAGATATCTCAACCGAACTGATACAATATGCATTTAACTTATCCTGACCAAAGTTGGATCAAATCGGACCACTATATCATATAGCTGTCATAGGACCGATCGGGTCAAAATAAAGTTTTAGTATGAAAAACTTGTTTGTTTAGTGAGATATTTTAACCAAATTGATAGCATATGCATTTAAGTCAGTTTTTAAACTCCTGAATGAAGTACGTTCTTATCGGACCACTATATCATATAGCCAATCGGTCCAATATTAAGTCTTGGTGTGAAAAACTTTTTTGTTTTACGAGATATCGTAACCAAACTAATAGAATATGCATTTAAATTAGACTTATATATTCTGACCAAAGTAGGTTCTAATCGAACCACTATATCATATAGCTGTCATAGCACCGATCGGGCGAAATCCAAGTCTTAGTATGTCTCCGACAGTAGTGTATGCTCGGCTGTAGCAACGCGACCAAAACGAATTTTAGTTTTTCTAGTTTTAGTTTTTCTTTATATTTAAAGAACAATTTTTTTTTTAAATATGAAATACGTTGAACAACTAATTTTATATATTTTACTATTTGCCTGCATTATTGATAAAGTTACAATGTCAAAAGCAAAAGCAATTGCAAAAATTTTCGGCACTGCGCAAGAAGTAATTTTTATGTACAAAGAAGCTCACCCTTTTTACTCACAGTGCACAATGCCAATTTTCGCTTATTTTTTAATAATTTATATTTTTAAAATTTAAAATTTTTAGATTAAACTGAATTTTGTTCGTCACAAAATTGGATATCAGAAATTATGGGGCTAGAAATTGCTTTCGTCACTAGACTTTTACCTCGTGTAGAGGTTTTTTTTGTGGGATACAACATACTACAAAACAAACAAACTGACTTTTTATTTCATTTTGAGATGACCAACAAAAATTTAAAATTTAGTTATCCCTTGAACCAGTTGTCGGATTTGGGTCATCGAGGTATCAATCGACGCGTATTTTTGATAATAATTTTTAAAAAATAAAACATTTCACCAAAATGCCCCAACGGCTCCATAAGCTGCGATCATATACATTTTTCCCCTTCCACTTACACCCCCGTATTTCATGACCCAGGTGAATTAGAAAAAGTTTAAGTATGCCATTTGTAAGCTAGGACTAAACCTTTCGATCGGTATATAAGTCGATCTGATCGGACAGTCGTAGCAAATTTTCCAAATTAGCTGTATATATTGTTAGTCGCCTTTCCCACCCTTCGTGATGCTTTCTTCACTAACGCGAGCTGCCGTCCGCAGTGATTACTATAGAATGCAAGTATGGGAAGTTTTTTTATTAAGTAGCGAACATCGCCCCCTGCTCGATTCGATTGTGGTGATGTAGTTGAGCTCAGGTGAACAAAGAAGTTTTCTTTTACGTATGGCAGCTATATGATATGTTATAGTGGGCCGATTTGAATAAAATTTTTTTAGGATGTATAAGACATAGGCAGACACTTGCCATTATTCACATATCACCACCAAGTTTTATTAACAGTGACGGTTTTTTGCGAACTATGCCCCCCACAGTAGGCGTGGACAAATTTTAATATTTACTTGATCTGCCTGAAATTGTAGGGAGCTTACATTCCAAATGTACGCCTAACTCTTACCATCTCTAAGATCTTTTAGTTCATACGAAGAGACGGACGTAAGTATACCGACGCGGCTGTTGGTGCTGATGAAGAATATATATATATATATATATATATATATATATATGTATATTATACACGCCTCCTTCCCGCACAGGGTATTAAAATAAATACTTAAAAATTGTTTCTGTCCCCCCTCCCCCCAAATTTTCATCCTGCGTACGCCCTTGATAACACTATGTAACAAAAATAAAAAATTTCTCAGTCCTTGGTATGTAATTGTTATTTCCTAGTCTGTTATGTCTTAAAAGTATGGAAACCACCTAATATTTCTCTAAAACTTTGCTTTTGTCACCAGGCATCTGCAGGATACTTGCAGCCTCGTGAAGCCATGTTTGAACGAAATTATCTGTAATATAATAAGAAACAACTCTCAATAAGCCACAACAAACCTCTAATGTAGTGTGTACTGCATCTAGGGTTTAACCAAAGTTTGTAAAATAGTTTTCAAATGCATTCTTTAATTGGTATGCTTTATTGAAGATGAACATAGCGTATTTTTCAAAAAAGCGCTGCCATGGTCACAAAAGCAAAGTTATATTGGGACAATAGCTGTTTTCTATATTTTTGGGACCTAACTGACTAGGAAATAACAATTACATCCCAAGGACAAAAATCTTGTTACATAGTGTAATTGATGCTGTTCATGATATGGTTATAGCAGACAGACGATTGACACTGATACGAAGAACGAATTAGCGTTGAGAAAGCTGATGGCAAGATGGGTGCCGCATTTCGGATCAAAAACGCAATCGAATGCAATTGTCGCAACAGCATTTGGATATTTTCCAGAAGAATAAAACTGATTTAGTGCGTCGATGGATGTACTATGGATGAGACTTGGGCTTACCACTATAATCCAGCACTGCGACAACAAACTTCAGAGTAGACTGAAGCCGGTGTTTCGGCTCCGAAGCAACCAAGGTGGTTAAAATCATCGAAAAAGGTTATGGCTTCAGTTTTCTTGGATGCGAAGGGAATATTGTTGTTTGACTACTTGCAAAGTGATAAGACAATAACAGGGGAATACTACTGCAGTCTTTTGGACCAACTGTATGCGATGATTCGTGAAAAAAGACCTGGCTTAGCGAAGAAGAAAATCCTCTAACATCAGGACAAACCTCCGGCCCACAAAGGTGCTCTGTCGATGGGAAATTGCGTGACTTACGTTATGAATTGTTGGCACATCCACCATATTCACCAGATCTGGCACCCTCTGATTTCCATTTGTTCCCACACCTCAAAAAATTCCCACGTAGGACCCATTTTTTCGACTTTGTCACTTTGTCGAAACCTCGCTTGGTATAAAAGGTGTCGGATTGATCAGTTCCTACTGAAGGCTAGTACTGCTTAATGTCATGCAGGTTGCATTCTAGGCCAACATTTAAGAAACTGAGAGTTACGCCAATATTTATTTTTCAACTGCGTTGCCATAAAAATGTATGAAGATACAGAAAGATACACAAATACAAGTCCTGATGAACGTGCCCAATGTAAAAATTGATGTATGTATGTACAATGAACACATGTACTAATATGCGTATGAATCGATGGAATAATATATGTAAGTGTTGTTCATTGCACATTCGCAGCACTAAAAAGTGATTTCAAATATTTCATCTGGAAATTACATGTGGTGAGGGTGCATCTTCTTCTCCATTTCAATTTCAACTCGAGCCTCGTCAATGCTAGCGACGGTGGGCAGTCCCCCTGGCCAATGTAGTAGCTCCTGTTCATGGTCCATAATCATATTTGCTTCGGCTTGATGACAATAATTATAAGACTGATAATGCTTTTACTGCTTTCATGTTACCTTGAATACGATGCAGTTTACTGCCATATGCCCAGTCTGTGTAGTATCCCATAACAAAGGTGAGAGGCAGCAGAGGCGCCAACGCTGAGGCTCGCTTAACCCGCTGGTAATAACTAGCGCAGCCGTATAAAGCACTTAAATAAAAGCCGCTTAGCCAGTAGAATAGCTCCCGTTGATGGGCAATCGCCAGCGCTTGTTCCCGTTGTTTAATTTGGTAGTGCATCTGTATCCAGCGTTCCATCTAGTTAAGTATTTATTATTATTAAAGATTCTGTACACTAACGATTATGCAAAAAGTACTTTGCAACACTTGCCTTTAATTCCTGGCACTTACGGTATGCCGTATCATCAGGCTTAGGATATCCCAAACTATCGGATTTCTTGCAAGAGGTCGTGGCGCCCATTTTTCGTTTTTGTTGATTGACAAACTCAGGTTCTCCACTATTCAGTTGCCGCTGTTTCCCCGTTACAGTTACATTTTTAATCGACCCGTTACTGGCGAGTGCCATTGCGCAGACGCCGAACCAGAGCAAATTTTTTTATTTTTTTTTATCTGGGAGGACGGCAGAACGCAAGTGTTGGACAGTACCTTGAATAAGGTTTGTCCCATGTTTCTGTTTAAGATTGTATTAGTTGTTTGCTTGTGTTGCGAGGACAAGCTCCTTTACGTTTCAATTCAAAGTCGTAGTTATTATGTACATAAATATATATATAAGCAAATATTTAAGTGCAAACAAATACTTGTCGAGCTCGATTATTTTAAACCAGTTTTTGTTTAACAGTTTTGCAATGTTTCTGTATGAAGAAAAAATAGTTCATTTTTGCTGTGGTGTCCTGACACATACATACGTACGCTGCAGTTGTTCTGGTTTTGTAAATTGAATTGAATTATTGTTAACAGATTTACTGTAAGCGCCTCATGAATGGGGGCATTGTGATTCAACTTTATGTATAAAAAAGAGTATTTGTCTATAATAAAAAAAGTGACGACACGCATAAATATACAAATAGACAGGTACGAATTTCCAAATGTTTAAACAGATACTTATGAATGTGAACACTAACCCAAATATAAATATAAGCATATGTATGCATATATTATGTTCACAGCTATGTATGTACAATATTCACATACATTGTATGTGTGTAAATTTCACTGTATATGTAATTGCACATGCATACACGTATGTATGTATGGATGTGTGCTATACTAAGAGTGCTCGAGGGTTGTAAATATCGAGCTTGTACGTACGGTTGGCACATTAAATAGTAGAGATGGGCACGGGCCCGAAAACAATATTTAAGACATACATTTTCAAAAAGTCCACCTCGCACAGCGAGCGAAACAGCTGATCTTGCGGAACATAATTAATAACTTAGACAAAAATAAAGTTTTCTTAAGAACGATAATTTTTCTGGAATAACAACACAAAAATGAATTTAATTACAAAAAAAAGAACTGTCCTTTTTTACAAGTCCATAGTCAATTTCACCCATGGACTCAATGTTTGGCGTTTTTTGTGGACAAATTCAGTTTTACGAAATGAGTTCTCTATAGGTTATTTATTTAGTGATATATCTCTAACAATATATGTTTTTTAGCTGGCGTTTAACATACTGATCAAATAAGGTCAAAATCGGATGAATTTATCATATAGCTGGCATAGAAACTAGCCGATACAATTGAGCACTTAAAGGTATCTAAAGCACTGTGGAATATTACTGCCAGGAATTTGCTAATTATTTTTTGTGTGTTATTTCTCTATTATTTATTTGCTTAGTTGTGGAACATAAAGCAGTGTGACCAAGCACCTTATATTAAATAAAAATTCACTTAAAATAAAATATACATTTTTGTCATCATGATGAAATTAACATGGTGGAGTGCTCACTCACCACAGGCCTTATTTTCGGAGCCAATTTTATTCACCATGACTCGTGGTGAAAGTAGGTTGTCAACATTACATTAGTACCCCTTGAAAATAACCAATAAATGGCCAATGGCTCTCTTTCAAACGCGGTAACGATGGACATAAGAGAAATCAAGAGGGCTCCACACACTGCTCGCTTCGCTCGCGGTGAGGTGCGGCTACAATCGAGCACGCTCGACAGTAGGATACCCTGAGCCCAGGTATTTTTTTATAAAAGTTTATTTTCGACCAATTGTTCCTGTGGCAGCTATATGGTATATGGAACCGATTTGAACCAAATCTGGTCAGAATGTGCAAAACCAACATTAATGAATATTCTATCAGTTTGGTTAGAATGTCTACAAAAAAAAAAATAAATTCAAACTAAAACTTGATTTTCTCCCAATCGGTCCTATGACAGCTATATGATATAGTCGACCGATTTGAGGAACTCCGGCCAGATTGGACAAAACCAAGTTAAATGCATGTCCCACAAAAAACCCCTACACGTGGTTCAAGTCTAGTGACGAAAGCGATTTCTAGCTCCAAAATTTCTGATATCCAATTTTGTGACGAACAAAATTCAGTTTAAAATACGATTCAAATAAAAATATAAATTAATAAAAAAACTAGTCGGCCGGTGCTGCAGTCGAGCATACTCGACTGTCGGAGACCCCGTACTAACTATGGCAAAAACTAATAATGGAAGAAATTAAAAAATATTTAGTTAACTTAAATGCATATTCTATCATATTAGTAAAAATGTCTCATAAAACATAAAAGATTTGTATACTTAGACTTGACTTGATTTATATGATATAGTGGTCCGATTTGAACCAACTTTGGACAGGATATATAAAACCAATTGTTATGCAAATTTAATCAGTTTGGTAACGATATCTCATTAAATAAAAAAGTTTTTCATACTAAGACTTGATTTTCGCCCCATCGGTCCTATGACAGCTATATGATATAGTGGACCGAATTAAGCCAACTTCGGTAAGGATGTATAAGAATAACTTAAATGAATATTCTAGAAGTTTGGTTATGATATCTTATAAAACTCAAAAGTTTTTCATACTAAGACTTAATTTTCGCCCGATCGGTCCGATGGCAGCTATATGGTATAGTGGTCCGATTTGAACCAACTTTTAACAGGATATATAAAACCAAGTTTTATGTATATTCTATCAGTTTGGTTACAATATCTCATTAAACAAAAAAGTTTTTCATACTAAATCTTGATTTTCGACCGACTGTTCCTATGGGCGCTATATGATATAGTGATCCGATTCAAAAAAGAAACAAACTTGACCTGCCTGCAAGATAGAGGAAATTACATACCAAATTTGGTGTCACTAACTTTTAAATTGTTTTTATAATTTGGATATGAAATTTTTTTTCGATTTGTGGGCGATAAAGGAGAGAGATATTTAAGACAAACTGATACAATAAGCATATGATTTGGTTTTATATATCCTGTCCAAAGTTGGTTCAAATCGGACCAGTATATCATATAGCTGTCATAGAATCGATCGGGTCAAAATCAAGTCATAGTATGAACAACTTTTTTGTTTTTTGAGATATCGTAACCAAACTTATAGAAAATAAATAAAACTTGGCTTTATCCTGTCCAAAGTTGGTTTAAATCGGAGCACTATATCATAAAGCTAACATAGGACCGATCGGGCCAAAATTAAGTCTTAGTATGAAAAACTTTTTAGTTATATGAGATATCGTAACCAAACCTATAGAATATTCATCTAAGTTAGTCTTATACATCCTTACCTAAGTTGGTTCAAATCGGTCAACTATATCATATAGCTGTCATAGGACCGATCGGGTGAAAATTAAGTCTTAGTATGAAAAACTTGTGTGTTTTATGAGATATCGTAACCAAACTTATAGAATATACATTAAACTTGGCTTTATATAGCCTGTCCAAAGTTGGTTCAAATCGGACCACTATATCATATAGCTGTCATAGGACCGATCGGACGAAAATCAAGTCTTAGTAAGATAAACTTTTTTCCATTAATATTTTTTGCTAAAGTAAGTACGGGGTCTCCGACAGTCGACTATGCTCGACTGTAGCACCGGCCGACTAGTTTTTTATTAATTTATATTTTTATTTAAAGTTTTTATGTTAAACTAAATTTAAAATACACACTCGAAACTATGATCAACTTTCGGTTTTCTTAAATCACTGTGTTTATCACTGCAGACTACGTAATTAATGCTCCACTGAACTAATACATCACTCGGTATTATACTAACGCACTTAAAATTAATTAGAAATTGATGAATTGGTAAATCGCAAGTCGTAATCGTAATCGCTTGCAATCGATGTAGAGTGTGTCAAGAGTAGCCACAAACTACAACTTTGCTCAGTTTGCATTCTGGCAACACCCATTTTCCTCTCTCACTCTCTCCCTCTCACGCAACACATTTGAGCCAGCCAAAGGCTGCTGCAGTGCGCGCGAATGTTGAAATAAAAGACTATGTCTAATTTTATGAGATTCTTAAAGCGGAAAATGCTAAGTTTTTTTTACAACGATAATAAGCAGATACTTATTATATATATGTGTGAGAAATCGGAAATATAAGTAATTAAAATTATTATTTTGCAGCTTTCAGTGCTCGGCAAAGATGCAAAAGAAGTGCTGCAAAAATTATCGCTTTTTCTCTCATGCAATTTCATGCATAGCTATCAGCTTCTGCTGATTTTTGCCATGCAAAAGTACATATTCATATATACATAAATTATACATTAACATTTTCATTACATGATATCGATAATATTTTTGCTTATCGCTTTATTCTTATTTGGTACCCAAATAAAAAATGGGTGCTATTTCGTATTGTCTTTGTGCGCGCCTTGCATACAAACGTATACATGCTGTCTCGCTTGCACGTTTGATTTGCCATGCAAATGTTATTATTGAATTAAATGTAAATTCCGAAATAACTTCTCTATTTATGGGTCAATCATTTTGAAACTTTCAGGGTCGTTTAATACGCATACTTCTCAACTGATTGTTCAGTCAGGGAGTGCTATGTCATAAATTGCGCCTGTAAATCGTTTTGTGAAATTTGTGGGCGAAGGGGGCGTGTCACCCAAAATTGGAAACAAACTTGACCTGCGTATGGTATTCACAAGCCTGCATTCCAAATTTGAAGTCTCTAGCACTTATAGTATATGAGATTGACGCGTTCAAACAGACAGACGGACAGGGCTAGATCGACTCGGCTGTTGATCCTGATCAAGAATATATATACTTTATGGGGTCATACGTTCTGCCAAACACATTATACCCTTTTTTGCCCATTTTCAATGGGCTCAGGGTATAAAAAATGTTTTCAAACTAAGACTTGGATTTCGCCCGACCGGTCCTATGACAGCTATATGATATAGTTTTTCGATTAGAACCAACTTTGGTCAGGATATATAAGTCTAACTTAAATGCATATTCTAGTAGTTTGGTTACGATATCTCGTAAAACAAAAAAGTTTTTCATACTAAGACTTAATATTGGACCGATCGGTCCTATGACAGCTATATGATATAGTGGTCCGATTTGAACCCATTTCGGTCAGGATATATAAAACAAAGTTAAATGCATATTGTATCAGTTTGGTTAAGATATATCATAAAACCAAAAAGTTTTTCGTACTGAAACGTGATTTTCGAACAATAGAAAAATGTATATATTTAGTTAACAGGTAATATCTTCCAAACACCTCAGCCAAAGTTTATGTTTCATATACCAAAAAACGCAAAATTTTACGTACTACAACATACTCAAATTTAATAAAAGTATATCGCCAAAATTTAAGCTAAAAAACTTTATTTCACCTGTAAAATGTTACCTCAGTACTTAAGAAAAAAGTTTAAAAGTATGCCTAGAAGCCCTCTAAAACACCTTTCCAATGGAATATATATATAACATATCTGTGGCTTCTATGGTTTGGAAATTTTTGAGGGATTAAGCGTTTTCCCGCTAAACTATCGGCTTTTTCAAAATGTCGTTGAACAAACATTTCTAGATTTTTGAAATGAAATAGATCCCCATCATTACATCTAAGCTTTTTTAGCGCTTTGATACCAACAGACAAACAAACTGACTTTTCATTTCATTTTGAGAAGTCCACTTAAAATTTCAAATTTATTTATCTTTTGAACCAGTTATCGGATTTGGGTGATCGAGGTATCAATCGACGCGTATTTTTGATAAAAATTTAAAAAAATCAAAAGTTTTACCAAAACGCCCCAACGGCCCCATTAGCTGCAATCATTTAAGTTTTGACCCTCCCACTTACACCCCCTTATCTCATGAACCAGGTGGGTTGGAAAAAGTTTTAGTATGCCATATTGTAAGTTAGGACTAAACCTTTTGATCGGTATATAACTCGATATGATCGGATAGTCGTAGCAAATTTTTCAAATTAGCTGTATATATTGCTAGTCGCCCTTCGCACCCTTCGTGCTGCTTTCGTCACTAGCGCGAACTGCCGTCCGCAGTGATTCTATCAGTTTGATTAAGATATCTCAAAAAACATAAAACTTTTTTATGCTAAGACTTAATTTTCGATTGAGCGTCTCTTTTGCAGCTATATGATATAGTGGACCGATTTTAACCAAATTTGGTCAGGATGTATAATACCAGCCCAGATGCATATTCTATCAGTTTTGTTCTAATATCTCAACAACTTCATTTTCGATGTAACATTACTATGGCAGCTATGTTATATAGTAGTCCGATCCAAAATAAAAGCAAACTTGATCTTCCTATGGTATCCAGGAACCTACATAGCAAGTTTGAAGTCTCTAGCTTTTATGGTTTCTAAGATCGAAGCGTTCAAACAGACGGAAAGACAGACAGACGGACATGGCTCAATTTACCCGGATGTTGATCCTGATCAAGAACATGTACACTTATGGGGGTCTGCAACGCCCCCTTCTGCCTGTTATATACATTCTGCCAAACAATGGGTTTCAATGGGTTTAGGGTATAACCAGGAATTAAAACCTTAACCGAAACCGTAACCTTTAACAGGTAAAAACCGATTTAAATTTGTAACCGTAACTGAAGCCGTAACCGATAAAATTTTGTCTCGCCATACGAAAACCTAAAAACTGAAACTCTTCAAACCGAAATAATCGTTTAGTAACCGATTCATTTACAAGGGTTAATTTCGGTTCTGGGCGTCGCGAAGCGTGGCAGGAGATGATCAAAACTTAATGTCTTTACCAGTCCTCTAAACAGGTAGCCGACCGTTACTTTGGCTTGCTCGCGATTTTCGACGATATAACAACAACTTTTGACGCTGAGCGCAAATATCTTATGACCCCCTTCCCCTCTATAAAACGAAAGAACAACCAGTCACACAGCAAATGAGAATGGCGAGACACTGGAAGGCAAAAACAACCACACAGATTTTCGTCGCGACGATGGGGCAATAAAAGTGTTTATTTTTTTAAATTTATGACATCAAAAGTTGTGTTTGTTGTAGATGTTGTTGTAGTGCTCAGTGTTGCAAATTTCGTGCAACTTCAATTTTTGTCTTCGTGTGAGTTTCTTACGAATTTCGTGGTGACGTATCGGCGGTTACTTTTGTGCGTATTCTTGGCGTCGCCACGCGTCGCAGAAAAATAAAGGATTGAGCAACTGCGAGCGAGACAGCGAACCGTTGCACACGATATGCAAAGACACATATGTATGTATGTACATATGTGTGTTTGTTTCTTAGGGTGGACTGTGCACATATGAAAATGCGACTATAGAAATACCCATCAGTTTTATTTATATTAACATACATAGGTACATAAAATAAATATATATTAACAATGGGAGTTTTTATGTAAAATTACGTTTTACCTTAATATTTACATACAATTGTAATTATTTAGTTACATATATACATACATATGCAAATAAAATTATTTGGGGACAGCGTATTTCGTAGGCACCTCACGTTTCGTCTTACTGCTCGCGATTGAAAAAAACGCGCAACTTTGCCTTTGTTACTCCAGTTAAATCGGTGATGGCTTTGAAAAGTGCAGAAGTGCGTGTTTGTGTTTGTACATGTGTACAACTAAAGTACAAATTATTAATTTCCTTAGTCGAGTCCAGTGGCCCTTGCTGGTTGCAGTGTAGGTCCAATGTTCGTGGCTCCACTCGGGTATGTTGATCCAGTAACTCCGCCGGTTGCAGCTAGAGTCTAATGGGTATAATAATGAAGCTTGTGGTGGGATCACTTTAAAGATCTCCTGTTGCCAGCCTTGGGGCTTGGCAATTAAACAAATGAAGCTCAGTACGGCTAAAGCCGGAGTAGTGCATTTATGATTGAAGTGCTCTGTTTAAAGCTAGATACAAGACTGAATTTATGAAATAGAAGAATATGAAACTAAAGCTAAATACATTAAACGGAAATCTACAGAACATGTCATGAGCTCATGGTCGGCAAGCCGACTCAGCATAAACATAATATAAGCAAAGTAATTGCGACATAAACTGTCGTCTGGTTATTGCACCCAATCGTTAATCTGATGCGTCAGCGTTCCGGGCGCGCGGGTTACTCGAGAAGTTCTGGCGAGGGTCGCTAGTTAACTTGCTTGTTAACTTACACACAGTGCGTCAAGTAACAGTTTTAACAAGGAAAAAAAGTGTAATTTTTGTAAAGAATTTTTTATTTTTTTGTAAACCGAAACCGAACCGGTATTTCATAGCCGAAACTAACCAAAAACCGGTAACCGGTACGAAACCGATATTATAAGATTTTGCGTAACCTTTAACCGAAAACCTTAATGCGAGAATGACCGAAGATATCTGATTTTCACTATGCATCCAACATCAACGATAAACGGTGGCGATTGTTACCAAACGCAGTGAATTAACGCAATAAATCCTATACGGAGCAAATAAATGCCTTCTGCATGCATGATAATAATATTACTGTAAATAAAATATTTATTAAAAAACATGAAATATATCTTTCAAACTGTTGATTAAGGAAGCGTAGTACAATTTAAAATAAACTTTATCTACGACGGACAGACACACATGTCTATATCGACACGGCTGTTGATGCTGATCAAGAATATATATACCTTATTAGGTCATATTTGCCTCCTTCTCCCTGTTACATACATTCCAACGAATACAATATAATTTTATACTTATTTCAAAAGTAACGGGCATAACATACCCACAAAAAAAAACCACTACACGAGGTAAAAGTCTAGTGCAGAAGGCAATTTCTAGCCCAAAAATTTTAGATATCCAATTTTGTGACCAAAAAAAAAAGTTTAATTTAAAAGTTATAATCATAATATAAATTTAAAAAAAAAAACACGAAAATTGGCATTTGGCACTGCGCAAAAAGTAATTATTATGTTCGTGGTAGCTCACCCTTTTTGCGCACAGTGCAGAATGCCAAGCGCTCTCACTCAATGTACACAGAATGCTTAACGGACTAAAGCAAATATATATACATATATATATGTATATACTTTATAGGGTCTGCCACGCCTCCTTCTGCCTGTTACGCACATATTCGTTAAAACAAACCCAATAGACCCCTGTACTTTTTTAAGTACGGGGTCTAAATATACAATTTGGAAAATATAAATATTAAATAAATTATTAATCAAATATATAACTTGCGATTATTATCAGGTCAATGGTTACAGCTCAAGGAAAACACAACCGATACCGATACCGATAATTGCACTTAAGCGCTCTCACTCAATGTACACAGAATGCTTAACGGACTAAAGCAAATTCACGCGCGCACACTACATACGTACATATGTACATGTATTGAAGAAAAATTGCACGCGCGGAACTATGATCGACTCTGCTTTATTAAATCACTGCAGACTATGCTATAAATGGACCATTAATTTAATATTTCACTCTTTTTTATAACTGGCGATTATTATTAGTTCAATGGTCACAGCACAAGAGAACACAACCGATACCGACACCGATACCGATTGTTACACTCATACTCAAATTCGCGCGCGCCCTCTACATATACATATGTACATACATATATATATATATATATATATATATATATATATATATATATATATAAATATTTGCAGAAAAATGACACACGCGAAACTATGAACAACTTTCGGCTTTCTTAAGTCACTGTGTTTATCACTGCAGACTACGTTATTAATGTAGAGATGCCAAGAGTAGCCACAATCTACAACTTTGTTCAGCCTGCATTCTGGCAGCACCCATTTTCCTCTCTCACTCTCTCTCTCTCTCTCTCTCTCATGAAACAAATTCGAGCCAGCCAAAGGCTGCTGCAGTGCGCGCAAAATTTGAAATTAAAGACAATGTCCAATTTTATGGGATTTTTAAAGCGGAAAATGCTAAGTTTTTTTTTACAATGATAATAAGCAGATACTTATTATATATGTGTGTGAGGAGTCGGAAATATATATAATTAAACTTATTATTTTGCAGCTTTCAGTGATCGGCTAAGATGCAAAAGTAGTGCTGCAAAATGATCGCTTTTCCTCTCATGCATTTTCATGCATAGCAATCAGCTTCTGGCCGTCTATATTGAAAATTGTGACGTCATAAGGAATTTTGCCATGCAAAAATACATATTTATATATTAACACAAATATATTTTAATCTAATTGTATATTAGTATATACATAAATTATAAATCAACAATTTTATTACATGATATCGATATTACTTTTGCTTATCGCTCGATTCTTACTCGGTACCCAATTCGTACTGTTTTTGTGCGCGCCTTGCTTATAAACGTATACATGCTGTTTCGCTCGCACGTTCAACTTGCCATGCAAATGTTATTATTGAATTATTGAATTAAATGTAATTCCCAAATATCTTCTCTATTTATGGCATCCAAAATTGGAAACAAACTTTACCTGCGTTTGGTACCCAGGAACCTACATAGGTCTCTAGGTTTTATGGTCTCTGAAATCGACGCGTTCAAACAGACGGACGGACAGACAAGCGGACATGGCTCAATCGACTCGGCTGTTGATCCTGATCAAGAATATATATACTTTGGGGGGGGTCTGCCATGCCTCCTTCTGCCTGTTTCATACATTCTGCGAAACACATTATACCCTTTTATGCCCACTTTTAATGGGCACAAGGTATAAAAACACGAAAATTGGCATTCTGCACTGTGCGCAAAAAGGGTGAGCTACCACGAACATAATAATTACTTTTTGCGCAGTGCCAAATGCCAATTTTCGTGTTTTTTTTTTTAAATTTATATTATAATTTAAAACTTTAAAATTAAACTTTTTTTTTGGTCACAAAATTGGATATCTGAAATTTTTGGGCTAGAAATTGCCTTCTGCACTAGACTTTTACCTCGTGTAGAGGTTTTTTTTTGTGGGTATTGTATGCCCGTTACTTTTGAAATAAGTATAAAATTATATTGTATTCGTTGGAATGTATGTAACAGGGAGAAGGAGGCAAATATGACTTAATAAGGTATATATATTCTTGATCAGCATCAACAGCCGAGTCGATATAGCAATGTCCGTCTGTCTGTCCGTCTGTATGACTTGGTATGTAGGTTCCTCTATATTGCAAGCAGATCAAGTTTGTTTAAAAATTCGCCCACAAATCGAAAAAAAAATGTCATATCCAAATTATAAGAACAATTTAAAAGCTAGTGACACCAAATTTGGTATGTAGATTCCCCAATATTAAAGGCAGATCAAGTTTGTTTCTTTTTTGAATTGGACCACTATATCATATAGCGCCCATAGGAACAATCGGTCAAAAAACAAGTTTTAGTATGAAACAATTTTTTTGTGTTGTGAGATATTTTAAGCAAACTGATACAATAAGCATATGATTTGGTTTTATATATCCTGTACAAAGTTGGTTCAAATCGGACCTCTATATCATATAGCTGTCATAGGACCGATCGGGCGAAAACCAAGTCTTAGTATGAAAATCTTTTAGGTTTTATGAGACATTGTAACCAATTTGATAGAATATGCATTTAAATATCTAAATATTTTTTAATTTTTTCCATTATTAGTTTTTGACATAGTAAGTACAGGGTCTCCGACAGTCGAGTATGCTTGACTGTAGCACTGGCCGACTAGTTTTAATGGTAGGTAAGTGTGGTGAGCTGGTGACAACCAAGCTGTGCTCCGTTTTGTTCCACAGTAGGTGACCTTTCGAATGAACCTGAATGAGAACCGGCTGTGACTGCGATAGCTATAACCACTTGCTGTATTTTAGGAATCTCAGTAATTGGTCTGGAGCGATGTTGCTTACATCGCTTAGTGATTCTAGTGTGTACTTCCCGAGCATCGTACGTCTACCTCTGCTGAGCGCTGTGCAGTGACAGAGCAGATGCTCCGGTGTTTCCACTTCCCGTACGTCTTTACAGCTACGGCAGTGTTGGTTGAATGGTAGTCCTGTTTTCATAGCATGAGATCCTATATGCCAGTGTACTGTTTTTGTGGCCGTTAGTCTAGCAATGTCTTTCCTAGACATGCTGAGGAGCTCTTCTGCGCGTTTTTTGTTGTAGGTTGGCCATGTCTGTTTGGCTCTTTTACACCTTATTTGAGTTTTCCATTTCTAATTTGCTAGGGCTACGAGCCGACCGTGTATCTTACGTTTTAAGCTGTTCAAAGGCGGTCGTACATCCTCCGGTGTTGTAGGTAGTTCTGACCCTGTTCTGGCCAGTTCGTCTGCTTTTTCGTTACCTTCATGGTCCCTATGGCCTGGGATCCATATAAGGGTAACGTTTTTCTGTCGGCTAACTGCATTTAACATGTCTTTGCAGTTTATTGTTCACCTGGCATTTTGTCTGACTGAGCTGAGGGCCTTGATGGCCGCTTGGCTATCAGAGAAGAATGCCACCTTCGAGTTCACGAGACTTCCCGTCAATAGAAGTTTGGCTGCTTCCATTATTAAGAAGGTCTCTGCCTGGAACACACTCGTAGATCCAGGGAGGTGAAATGTCTTTCCACTTCTAGATCCGGCGAGTACACTCCGGCACCCACACCACAGTCCATCTTGGATCCGTCGGTGTAGAGTGATATCCCAAAGGTGTCATCGAGTTTCCCTGTTGCCCACTCATCTCTAGACGGTATTCTGGTTTTGAATTTTTGTTCAAAGTTTGTGTTGGTTACCACATAGTCAGTCTTGGTGGACGTTTCTATGCGTGTCTTTTGTAGTATGCTGTTGTGTTGGGCATGATCTCATTCCACCTGTGGCTCCAGCAAATGCTGTATTCTGGATAGTTTCTCTATGTTATATTTCTTTGAGAGGGCTGGCCACCAGACCAGAGCTCCATATGTCAGTATGGATCTGACTACTAAAACCACAGTGTCATTCTTGGGTGCAATCCCCAGCTTTTGCTGAAGGTTTTCTTGCACGAGTACTAGGCTATGCATGCCTTCCTAACTCTCTCCTCAATATTTAGTTTCCAAGATAGCTTTGGGTCCAGTATCACACCTAGATACTTTGCTTTGCGCGATAGCTGCAGCGTGCTTCCGCTGAGCCTTGGCAGGTTGAAGATGGGAACTTTTGTTTTCCTGGTGAAAAAAATTAGTTCTTTTTTCTCAGAATTTACACCTAGGCCGCACGACTTACCCCAGTCGTTTAGTTTCCTAAGTGCTACCTCCATTATGTTGCTGATTATGTCTACGAAGGGTCCGGATACGAGCAATACCACGTCGTCAGCGTATTCTATAGCTCTGACCCCCCCTTTGTTTAGCTGTTGAAGTATCTTGATCATATTTATTAGCCAAAGTAGCGGGGACAGTATTCCCCCCTAATGTGTGACTCTGCTCACGTATCGCGTGAGATTATCGCCACATAGGTTGGCTGTTATCTTCCTACTCTTCAGCATAGACGCGATCCATGAACTGATGTATCCCTCGACATCTAGGTCTAAGAGGGATTTCAGGATGGAATCCGCTTTTAAATTATTAAAGGCTCCTTCTATGTCCAAGAAGACGGCCAGTGTGTACTGTTTCGCTTCAAGGGATGCTTCCACCTGTCGCACTACTTCGTGTAATGCTGTCTCCGTGGATTTCCCTTTTGTATACGTATGTTGGGGCTTGCACTGCTTCCCCTCAATTTTATTACGTATATGAATATCCAATATTCTTTCCAAAGTCTTAAGGCTGAATGATGTTAGACTTATGGGTCTGTAGTACTTTGCGAGAACATGCCCTCTTCTTCCTGGTTTCGGAATGAATATTACTTTCGCCTCCCTTCAGGCTCTTGGTACATAGTTCATCCTAATGCAGGCCTAGAATATGTCAGTCAGCCACGAGAGTGAGTCTTCCCCTATGACTTGTAGCATCTTTGGTATTATTCCATCCGGTCCTGGACTTTTGTATGGATCAAATGTATTTATTACCTAGAGAAGTCGCTCTCTGGATATTAATTTTTCGTTGCCATCTTGGTAACTGCTAGTAGCTGGGGGAGTTTCAATCTCCGTTCTATTTTTTTCTGGGAAGTGCGTGTCTACCAGTATCTCTAGTGATTCCCTGATAGACTTTGTACTATTCCCGTCCGACTTGTTCAACAGGCTCGGGTTGTTGTGTTCTTTCGATAGGATCTTGGTGATTCTGGCCGTGTGCTTCACGTTGTCTATGGATTCGCAATATTTGGCCCACGATTCTTTCTTGGCCTTATAAAGCGCCTGTTTATATGTCTTCAGGGCGTCCTTATATGGTTGCCATACCTTGCTAGCATAGCTATGGTTGAAAGTCTTCCTAGATATCTGGCTTCCATGCATTTTATGTACCTGTGGTCAGAAAAAGAGTGGCGCGTGGAAACTCGCCAATTTTTTACCTGAAACATGTTGTTACCTGTAAGCAGCGTGAGGTCGAGGACCTCTTGCCAACCCGAGTGTTCCTCACTACTGGGGAATACAAAGATTAGGGTGCTGCCTTTGTTACAGATAGTAATGTTCCTGTTGATAATGTAATCAAAGAGGGACTCACCTCGATTATGGTTTTCGGAGCTGTCCCATACTGTTGCCTACAGTTTGCGTCACAGCCTACCAGTAAGTCTGATAGGTTCTTCTCCGCGTGTTCGAAGAGCCGTTCCACTGATGCTGGTGGGGCCGGTTCATCATGCGCCATGTAACCTTAATCTTGGCTTTCCGTACGCCATACCACAATCTGTTGTTCATGGCTTCCAGCTGCGCCAGACATTCCTCATTGATCAACAATAGGAATGGCTGGTTCGCCTTCATGACCTGATCTGCCTTCAAGACGGCCCAGTCATCGGTCTTCATGTCTGGGTTCATTGCTCTCAGCGTCCAGATCAGCTTGTCATGATCCGTTTGCCCCTTGGGTAGCCAGATGCGCGCCCGAGGACGCCGGGGGATGTCCTTGGCTGGGACGAGCTTTATCTTAAGTCCGTCCCATGCGTGGCCGAATTTGATGACACATTCTGCCGAGGTCGAGGGTGTGACGCCTCGTCTACGCAGGTGATTACCCTGTGGCCACGGGTCACGTCTGGACATGGTCCATAACCAAATCGGAGAGTTTAGTCTCCACCTCACCCCACTACTCCGCCAGCAGCTTTCCGTCAGCGTTGTTATGCTTGGCCACCCCGCTGAAGGTCCTGGTCTCGGCCTTGCCAAACGAGGTAGCCTGGGGACCACCAAGTGCGTATCTCGCTCTCTTTGGCGCATTGAGCCCCTCCATTTGGGACCTATTGCTCTTCCATTTCTCCTTCGCCACCATCTTTGCTTTCGGCATCGACTTTGTGGCATGCACCGCTGCTAAGCTAGCTTGTTGTGCCTCGAACTTAGCTATCGTCTCTCGACAACGTGCTTTGTCCTCTGCGTCGCGCGGGTCAATCGTTCCATTTGCCTCGTTCTTTGCGATCTTACGCAGAACGAAACGGCAACGACTGGCCTTTGCCTTCAGCAGCTGGTATTCCGACTTTGCTTCCCCATCCCCTCCGGAATTAGCAGCGATGGATTGGTCTTTGATGGTGTTGTCGGTTTGGGGCGTGCTCGTCTGAGCAACACCCCCTGGTTGTTGCACTAACGTATCCTGGCTGGAGCCGAGTAGTGCCTTCTCGTCGATATCACTAGTATCGACATCCTCCTGGTGCCTCGGTTTATCCGAGACGGGTGTTGGGGGGCTCATTTCATGATCATAAACGCCCGCAAGGCTAGCTACGTCCGGGGTTGCCCGTCCTCCAGGAAGGCTCCGTCCGAACACAGCTGGATTTGACCCTCAGCTGCGAACTTTGCACGAAAGCCCCTGACTTGAGGGTAGGCCGTTTAAAGACACTTGCCCAGGTCTTGGATAAGGATAGGTTGTCGACAGGATATTGGGTTTTTGGGGAAGACGGGGATTGCTATCGCTGCTAAAATTTAGCCGTACAACTGTACGTTACCAGGAGACACCACGAGGAGGTCCAATCCCGAAGGAAACGGGTGTACGGAACATTACTGGACTTTCCACCTATGAGTCGACTTGATGTTCAGAGGGCAAGGAAAAATCACTCCATCTTGATTAAGTTGGAGCTTTACCTAGTTCTCATTGCATCCTTGTCCCCCTTTTATAATAATTATATTTTTATTAATATTAATAAATTTTAATAATTATTATAATATTTTGGAAATCCCACAAAAAAAAAACCTCGGTGCATAATGCCAATTTTCGTTTTTTTTTAAATTAGTTTATATATTTATTTAAAATTTTTATATTAAACTGAATTTTGTTCTTCACAAAATTCGATATCAGGAATTTTGGGGCTTGAAATTGCTTTCGTCACTAGAGTTTTACCTCGTTTTGGGGTTTTTTGTGGGATATAAGAAATTTTTGCAATTGCTTTTGTTTTTGACATTGAAATTTTATCATTGATGCAGGCAGATAGTAAAATATATAAATTTATTGTAAAATTTGTTGTATATTTAAAAAAATTTTTGTTTTAATTATAAAGAAAACTAGGGGCTCCGCCCCGCTCGCGTTGCTACAGTCGAGCATATTTTATGATATAGTGGTCCGGTTTGAACCAACTTTGGTCAGGATATATAAAACCAAGTTAAATGCATATTGTATCAGTTTGGTTGAGATATCTCATAAAACCAAAAAGTTTTTCGTACGTGATTATCGACAGATAGAAAAATTTATTTATTCAGCCAAAATTTATGTTTCATATACCAAAAACTGCAAAATTTTACGTACTGCAACATATTACAATTTAATAAAAATCGTTAGAGCCGTTATGTCAGTCATAGCAAATTTTCCAACTTAGCTGTATATATTGCTAGTCGCCTTTCGCACCCTTCGTGCTGCTTTCGTCACAAGCGCGAACTGCCGTCCGCAGTGATATAATAGCAATTATTATTAATTAATATTTTTTAAATATAATACCAATTATTATTATTATTATTTAACATTTTATTTATTTTAATATTTTTTATATTTTCATAATTTTAAATATTTTCATATTTTATATATTTTATATATATTATATTTATATATACAAACATTTTTACATAAGTATTATAATATTTTATTAAAATGCCAAGGCAGAAAAGATTGTCAGCTTCCGCTAGGTCTAGGAGACAACAAAATAAAAACAATTTAAATAGGTCAGATTCAGAATACGCTGAGAGCGAGAGGCAAGATAATGCTTTATCTCAAAGAGAACGTAGGGAAAATGATGAATATGGTCATGTTCAAAGGATTAGGGACAATACAAGACATCAACTTAGAAGAAGTTATAGAATACTCGCAGTTTCTGATCAGGCAGCTAATACTTTGCAACACCAGGTGAATAGACAAAACCAAGAATTTCGGCAAAGAGAACGACAGAGAGACAATTTAAAACATGCGATTCACAGAGAAGACCCAGAATTCCTGGAAAAGAGAAAGACTAAGCGACAATTTAGCACATGCTGCTCGTCGGGCTGATACTCCAGTTAGAGAATTGGAGCGAACAGCTAATACTTCGCAACACCAGTTGCACAGACTTAATCTAGAATTTCGGAAAAGAGAAAGACAAAGCGACAATTTAGCACATGCTGCTCGTCGGGCTGATACTCCAGTTAGAGAATTGAAGCAAACAGCTAATGCTTTGCAACACCAGTTGCACAGACAGGACACAGAATTTAGGGAAAAAGAACGAGAAATAGACAGAGCTCGGCGGGCTTCACAGCGCCAAGATTTTAATAGAAGAATTTTAGAAAATGAAAGGGATAGAAGCCAAAAGGCTGTGGCTAGAGGAAATCGAACTCATAGGATTATTGAGCAAACAAATAATTCAAATGCTAGGCATAGTGCTCGAATACTTGCAAGACAGCTGGCCATTGATGCCCTTTTGAGTGTATCACAAAGAGTATGTCAGTATAGAAGCAGTAGTCAAAATAGAGCAGCAGAAAATAGGAGAAATGCGACACGAAATAGTTAACAACGCGCGAAAATCTCAGCATAGAAACAACAGTTCAAATAAAATGATAGCCAAATTTAACAACAGCGTCAAAAACGGGCCCATTCACGTTTGCCTTTGCTGCAAGGGCTTAAGGTTTAAAAAAAAGTACATAACTCTCTCGTGCAACTTTTGAAAGCAAGTTTAAACCTTCAAGTAGCTCAAATTTCTTGGATTTTGCATCTGTATCCCCAACGGATAATAAATATAACTTTTGCAAGACTTGCGGAAAAAAAATTTTAAAAGGCAAAAATCCAAGAGCTTCATTAACAAATGGCCTTGATTTCCCAGAGCTTAATAAATGTCCACGTCTTCCTTTTATGAAAATTAAGTCTTTGGGATATAGTCGCTAAAATGCTATTAAAGGAGCAGTGGTAAATGTGCCAATTCCAGTGGCCAATGCTGTAACGTCACTTCCAAGAGCGTTTGATCAAGCTGATGTAATTCAACTTCACTTAGAACGGAGATTGGAATACAACCATGATTTTATGGAATAGAATAGAGGAGGAAAATATTGACCCAGGAGGTCAGGAAACACTGTAAGAGAATGTCTCTACGGAAAATACTGCCATGCAAAGAATAATTATTGCTCCTGGAGAAGTCTAATAGATTTTATTGAAGACAGCGATTCTGAGGAGTTAGCGTTTCCAACTATATTTGCTGACAATAAAAGAAAGTGTCAGGAAAGTTTTACAGCCATAGTGAGGTCAGAGCTAAGGAATAGTGAAAGGAGAAGTTGTAGAGCTGACAAATTATTTCTTAGCTATAAAAATTAGAAATGATTAAAATTAGGAATAATACTTCTATTTGCCTACGTAAGCATAGCGCTTCTCATGGCATTTCGGCTGCAAACGCCTGTAGTGAGAATCACATTGAATCCTCAATAATGCATGACGATGGCTTTAGAGTTTTAAAGGGTATTTGCACTTCTCCTGTCCATTGGGTAGCCGAAAAGAAAAAGGTTTTGGCTATGATTAGGCAGATTGGTCTGCCAACCTTTTTCATAACATTTTCGGCAGCTGAGACTAGATGGTCTGAGCTTTTAGTCTTGCTATCTAATAATGTAGATAAGCAAACTATAACAAAAGAAGCTGCATCAAATTTAAGTTTTAATAGAAAAAACCGTCTTATTAGAGCAGATCCTGTAACATGTGCTCGGTATTTCGAGGTATAGCGATCTATAGGGAGCTATTGAAAGCAACTAAGAAGGATGGCGGTGTTTTCGGTAACCATAGAGTCATTTAATATTATTGGCGAGTTGAATTTCAGCAGAGTGGCTCTCCACATGTACATGGCATATTTTGGCTGAAAGACGCCCCAAAGCTCGACTTAAATGATGAATCCAGTATTCAACTTATCAAGTCATTTATTGATCAGTTTATCACAACTGATACTAATTGCCAAGAAGTTCAACCATTTCTGGAGTATCAAACTCACAATCACGGAAATTCTTGCAGACGACAAGTTAGAGGAAACCTAATTTGTCGATTCGGTATTCCATACCCTCCTATGCCTCAAGCTGAAATTTGGTTCCCGGTAGGCGACAACACTCAAAATATAGAGGAGCATAGAAGAAATTTTTAAATAATGAATACTTGGAACTATTCAAAGATTTTAAAAACTTCCTGTCCCACGTGCATCCTAACTTAACCTATGAGAAGTATATAAATGCACTAAGATCGAGTCTAAAGAAACCCAAAGTTTTCTTAAAGCGATCTTTTAGTGCTATTAAGGTAAACGGCTATAAAAAGCATCTTCTCTTGATGCAGCGAGCAAATATAGATATTCAGTTTATTCTATAGCCCTATGCTTGCTGTTTCTATGTTGTTAATTATATTAACAAGTCCCAGCGAGGAATTTCAAATTTATTGCGAGAAGCAGTTAGTAAAATTAGTCGGGGTAATGTAACAATCAAGCAAAAGTTACAACATATAGGACACAAATTTATTTGTGGCACTGAGATCTCTGCTCAGGAAGCCGTTTATTGCTGTTTAGGGATGAGTTTGTTAGGAAGCAGTTCAGTACTACAATACTTCGTAGCCAGTTTCAATTCTGAAATCCAGAGAACAGCTTCATTTTGTAACGTTTACAAAGATTCAATAGAAAACAGTCGTAGGAAATAAATTGTATTAGATGCTAATGAACTCAAGAATGCATTGGATAAGAAAATGAGAATAAAATAGAAAGCCCAGAAGATAATGAGCTTAGAGTTTAGTTTAGTCTTAGGATTGCCTGAGAAAGATCCTCAACTAAATGTCTTAAACGTCAATGGGAATGATAACAATGTAGGTGATAGTAATGATCGCTTGATTAAGCTCCCACGCTTAGTTTCAGAAGAAACGTTATCTAATATTGTTGGGTCCCTCAATTTAAAACAGAAAACCTATTTAACACATGTCACATATGTTGGAAAGAGCCGACTTATATTAGCAATTTTCCAATCCCTGTCTGATATGTACAACCGGAAGGCAGGAGCCGTTCATGGTCCTGTTAATGATAATAATAAATATATTATTTTATGTGCCCCTACCGGAAAAGCCACATTCGAAATCAGTGGGTCAACTCTGCATTCTATGTTTTCTCTTGCAGTCAACCAGTCTTGCTCTCATTTGAGACCATTAAGTCATAATTTAGTTAATACATTGCATTCAAACTTAATAGACCTCATATTAATTATTATTGATGAAATTTCAATGGTTAGTTCATTAATGTTCTCACACTTGGAACCCCGATAAAAACAAATTCCCGTCAGCATTTAATAATATGGCATCGGGTTGCATGACTGCTGATGATATTCAACTTATCCGATCACGAATCTGTCAACCATCCAATGTGCCCGATGACGCAATTCATCTCTTTACTAGCAATAATGAGAAAAATCATTTCAACACAACAAAACTTAATTTAATTCCAACGAAACAGTTTTATTCTACCGCTGAAGACTTTTTAAAAGCCGTCCACTTAAATGCGGCACAAAGAAATAATATATTTGTAGGTGTTAGGAGTTTTAAAACGCCAGAAACGCAGGGACTTTGTATGTCTCTTCTCTTAAAAACCACTGCCAAATATATGATGACGGTCAATGTAGATACAGGTGATGGGTTAGTTAACGAAGCATCCAGCATATTGATGCAAATAGATTTTGATACATCCATTACTCCAACTATTTTATGGATTACATTTTCAGAGGAAACCGTACGAGAAATTGCTCGCTCAAAACGTGCACACCGATCTGAACCTTTATGGACCCCAATTCAGAAATTAGTAAGAAGCTTTCATTATAAGAACAATGAGCAAGTTACAATTGACCGTAGGCAGTTTCCAGTTGTACCTGCAGAAGGTATTACTATTCACAAAAGTCACAAATAATAGGAAACTTCAATCCCTCTTAGCCTCCCCAAGACAATGATTAGGTCAAAATTCAATTAGAAAATTTGCGGACTGCTCAAGTTCTTCGAACAGTTCCGCCTTAGACATTTCCTTTGAAGATATTCAATCAGATAGACCTATGCTTCTTTCGTCTATTCTGTGTTTTGTGGAAGCCTCTAATTTTAGAAATATAAATATAGAAATTCCTGGGTTCAGTATTGCTGTCCAGCTTGAGTCTGTGCGACGTTTAACAGGTATTTTATTTTATGCCAAGAATGAAATAGTGAATGGAATTTCTTTTAAAGTAAGCGGTAGAAATAATCGGGCCTGTTCCGAATTTCGAACGTTTTCATAAAGTAATAACGAAACGAAAACAAACGTTTTACTATTTGCTCTTCCCAATTTCGACCTAAACTTGGTTTTACTTTTCGAACTCGGTTTCGAAAACGTTTCGATAGCAGTAAGTCATCGACTGTACCAGGTATTTTAGCCAATGAAGAAATAGAAATTGCTTAAATAATTCTGCAAAATGCCGGCAATTATGGTTATTGCTTGCTTGCTTTTTTTGCATTAAATTTTTTTGTCACCAGCTAATTGCCTGGCTTGTGCATATCGACATGAACCAGAGTTGTCATGAATTCAATAATAAAAACATTCAATCTTCAATTTTTTTTCTTAAATCCGATTAGAATTACTTAACACTATTTTTGAAAATTAATTTTTAATATTTCATGTTAAATATAGCACATAAAAGGTAAATTAAACTAAAATTTCGTTGTTCGAATTTTATTTATCAATTGAAGTAACTCTAGCAACTTTCGATTGCGAGAGTTAGTATCGATACCAAAAAGAAAAGTAAAATTCAGAACAGCTCGGTATAGTCATTGCCGCTCGATTTTTTTTTTTGTATGCAATATTTTGTAGATGTTAATAAAAAAATTCTTTTAAAATATACTTCAACTTTAAACAGCTAAAGTAGTGATGCTAAGCGCTTCTAAAAACGTTCAAGGTTATTTGAATTTTCAGTTTATTGTTAAAGGGAATTATTTTATTGCTTTATGTAGCATTTACTTTTGATTCCACTCGCTCAACAGCGACAATTCTTGTCGATTTACGGAATTCGGAACAGCAATCAACTCGATTTGCGGCAATTCCACTCGTTTTCGGAATTCGTAACAGGCAAGAATATAACTCATTCGTGCTTTTTCGAGTATGTCATATTTAGATATAGCTATAGCTTTTCTCATTATATATAAAAATCCTACATATCCTCCACCAGTGTTTAGAACAGAAGTTGAGGATCTATTTCGGCAAAATGAATTTTTAAATGGGAAAACGATTATATTGGGGGATTTCAATTTTTGTTCGAAAACGTTAGAGCGCTCCGCCATGTTGGATTTTGCTAGTCTATCATACTAAATTTTTAGTGACATTCATTGCTCATAACTTAAGCCCAAAACTAGTCGAATTTGACTTTTATTTTGGTTTTAAAATTTGTTCAATACGGAAACCTCAGTTTTTAGACTTTTGAGACTTTTTCGGGCCGCCATTTTGGAATTTAAAAAAGTGCCCATCAGCTTTCGAAAGATCAATCATTAACGAAAATTTAAAGACTAAAATCATCAAAATCCATCCACGTCAATTTTGGGCAGAGGCTTGTTCCGTTTGACAAAGAACGTTCCATATGTAAAATTTTACCTTATCACTTAAGAAAAAAAGTTTAAGTGTTCGCCTAAAAGCCCTTGTAGCTTTTCAACGATATATAGGAATATCTGTAGCTTATATGGCTTGGAATCTGTTCGGGTTTTAATTTTAGCGGAATCTAGCTTGTTTTCGCTAAACTAGCAGTTTTTTTTAAATGTCGTAGAATAAACATTTCTATATTTTTGAAAAGAAATAAATCCCCATGATTTAATCTGAGCTTATTTAGCGATTTGATACAGACACACAAACAAACAAACAAACTGACTTTTTATTTCTGTTTGCAGACCTTGCTCTAAGTTGAGGAATTGACCGCAGGGATTTCGTATTTTAGCTTGTGCGTTTATTTCTGCTTTTCATCCACGCGCTATGCCAGTCAGAATAGTGTGACCAGAGATAGGCAATACAAAATATACAAAATTGGTGTTGCCAGATGGGCAAAGAAACACTTACAAAATTCTAAGCATAATTCATTACAGCGGTTAATTAAAATTCGATACTTAATTACTTAACTAATACTGTTGCTCAAACATCCTCCTCCTGTTGAAAAAATCCACGTTGCTTTCACGTCGCAAGATACCTTTGGTGGTTTTCAGATCGACCACTCCGACTCTTCCATCCAACCTGGAATCGCTGATGTTACGCGAGCCAAGTTCCTTTGTTGAGGCGGTATGTTATCTTCATGAATCATTACAATTTGGCTTCTAGAATGTTGGGCTGGGCTGCCGTCCATTTTTTATCTCTGATAAAGCGTGTGAAGGTAGTCGCGATGTAATAAATCTCAGAACTGCTGTTTCAAAAACGTAACCTCTTGCCAACGAAAAAAATAGCGCAGTTGAGAATTTGAACCTGCTTTATATAAGGACTCGTCTGGGGCAGCTAAAAGTGAAGATACAATCAGTAAGTGTGCCGGAGTCAGAGCAATTTCATCGTTGGGGTCATCCGATTGTGACGCTATAGGTCTTGAGTTCAGTATTGCTTCCACCTCAGTGAACAGCATCTGAAGTTCTTCATACGTAAGATTCGCTTCGGCCATGTTTTTTGAAAGCAGTGCTTTTGCAGATTTCACTGACACTTCCCAAAGCCCGCCAAAATGTGGCTCTCTTGGGGGGATATATGAAAACTCGAATCCTTTTCGTGCGCTGTAATTTTTGACGAGATCTATTGCTGGTGAGTCTAATATTTCTCGGTTGAATTCCGCCAGTCGAGCTGCTGCGCCCACAAAGTTCTTGCCACTATCGCAGTAGATCCTTAAAGGCAATCCTCGTCGAGAAATTTTCTCTCAATAAGGATATCAAGACCTTGGAGTTGGCATGTAAGTGTTCGTGGTGTAGAAATTCGAGATAAAGATATACAAATCAATGTGAAGCTGGTAAAATCGCTGGAAACTTGGCATCAAAAGGCATCTCCAATCTAGCTAGCCTTCCACCTACTCTAACCACATTTACAATAACACCATTTTCAAGCTGCATTTCATGTATGAATGGTGGAAGGCTTAACAGTTTTTTTATTTGATAGCAACTTAGTTTCTTCACTGAACGCTGACTGCTGAAAACCCCCTACTATTCGCTAGAATGTCACATTTAGCTCTGATGCTGATATATATACAACGTCGCTAGCCTTGAGTTGACGATTTGGCATGACATTGTTATACATCCAATACACATAAGAGAGAATTCGTAGAATTTTTACATGCGATGATGATTTCTCGATGATTTGATTGATTATCGACCTTAATCGTCGATAAGTTTATCCTTTCGTAATTCGATCATTGGTGCTTAAGCACACTCAGATCCTTCGCCGCATCCTAATGTATTCCTGCAGACCACGAACACTCTAGAGCGGTCTGCTAAATACTCAGTGCAGATCATTGTTGCTCGCTCACAAACTTCGATTGGAGATGGCAGAGGTTCACTCAAACGTGGCCAGTCTTCATGTGACCTTTTCAGAAACTAAGGCCCTGAAAACCACATGTTGTCTTGAAGATCAGTTGTGCTGCAACCTTTGGAGACTATGTCGGCTGGGTTCTGTGTCGATGGAACGCGGTGCCATTGTACGTCGTTATAATCCTCTTGAAGCTCAGCTATGCGGTTCGCCACGAAGCAATTCAGCTTGGAGGTGTGCATCTGCATCCATTGAAGAACTATTTTTGAATCGGTCCAAAAGGTGATGGTGCTGATATATGCCGTCGGCTTCGTTTGAAATTTGCTATATGTTTTATTAAGGAGTACTGCCGCTCATAGTTCTAGCTTTGGTAGTGATATGAGCTTCACAGGAGCTACTCTTGATTTAGCAATTAACAGACTTGTCTTGATTGTTGAATTAGTTTGTATACGAACGCGCACAGCACCCGTACGCTCTCTCCGAGGCGTCCGCAAATCCGTGTATCTCTTCCTTGACTGTGAGGGCTGTGTGTACAAAACGTGAAATGGTTAATGATGAAGATCGTTGGAGATCAATTTTGCATCTAATAATGATTGGACTCATGAGTCCTAGAAAATCATACATCCTTGCTATTGTTGACAATACAATCCGATTTGTGACTGGTTCCCTTTGTTGAATGGGGAATTTGTAGCACAGATGATCATGATTGGTTAGCCACGATTATACAAGTACCTTCGTTGCACTTTCGTCTTCAATTTTAATGGGAACTTCACGCTCATTTGAAATGAGTTCAGTTACAATGCTCTGAAATTTTGTCATACGTAGATTTCCCTTTTCGACAAGCGGAATGATCTGATCTCTTTTCTCCTTCAAGTCATCAATAGAATCTGCACCTGTAAGTAGGTAGTCGGCGTAAAAAAGTCGTCCTCGTCCAAACTAGCGAGATGATGAAACAACGAATTGCTAAAAATGGTGCTGATGATAGGCCATAGGTCACCGTATATAGCAGGTATACTTAAACAACATCTGTTTGGTTCTCTCCATAAGATGAGTTGAAAGAGTCTATCGGGGGGATCAATCATAAATTGGCTATACATTTTAACAATATCACCTGTAAGTACAAATTTGTGCAAACGAAAGGCTAGTAACGTGGTGATCAAATACTGCTGAATAGTTGGACCGGTCATCAGCATGTCATTTAATGACTTTCCTGAAGATGACTTAGAGAATCCACCGAACACGACTCGCCCCTTCGTTGCTAGGCTCTACGCCCGGAGCACACCACTTGGTTGGTTGGTGCAAATGGACTTGATAACTGCAAATGTTGATGTCCATTGAAATGCAGAAATCCTTGATTTTAACGTTGTCGAAACATTGAAGATGATATTCTCAATGGCATCTGATATACCGCTCACGGCTTGTAAGACATTTTTCCAGCTGCATTCGCTTAACAGCTTCTTCTGTTTTAAGATTCGCTTCCGAACAAGAATCCACATGGCGCGAAGCAAGTGATATTCGCCAAACCTGTCCCTGACTTGAACGATAGCTGTTGGTAGAATGCCTCGTTTGGCAGCTCGTACTACCATTGACACGGTTGGTTGAGAAGGTTGATGAGATTGCTGAACACTCGGATTTGCAGCTCGAGTTTCAGCTCCTGCCTTAACGTCTATATCAAACTTATGCAGCAGAGTGTGATGAGTTGCACGACAGATTTTGCAACGAGGATTGGACGAACGTTGTCTTTGACTATGTGATTTCCTTAGGCAATTAAAACAAAACGTTGGTCAAGAATCAAGGCAGCAAATGTAGAGCAATTTGATATGTAATGCTCACTCGAGTTACAATATTCGCATTTGCCGTTTGTTGTTACAAATGACTTCGAAGGTTGCTCGGAATTAGACTTCGATTTTGTATCTTGTGAGTCTCCAATTGATTGGCTCTTTGAACGGCTTTCTAAGATTTGACATCTATGAGTGAGAATTTTGCAACAGTCGTCCCAAGAAGGAAGAGACTCGAATAACTGTTTTTCGTCATAATGATATTTGGTGTCTGAATCTATCTTCGACAATAGAATGTGTATGATGCCCGAATTCATGATGTCTTCCCCAGTTCCTAATGACAAAAGCGAACTTCTAATTGCTCCAGCATAATCTAGCAATTTTTGTAGCGCTGGTGCATTTGACTTCTGCATTTGTGGCAAATTGAATATGCCTTTAATATAGTCGAGGAAGATCAAAACGTCATTGTCATATCGACTTTTTAGTCGCGCCAATACCTTTAAATAATATTCCTCCGTGACTTGGAAATCCTGTACAACTTCTAAAGCTGGTCCTGAAAGACAGTTGAGTAAGTGATTGAACTTGTCAAGAGTTTAAACGGAGATATCTTGGTCTAAGAGATTTGTAAATGAAGTCATAAAACGCTTATCTGTATCTTAATAGTTTCCCGAAGAACTGGAGTTTAAATAGCTAGCGTCGGGGATGCATGTCCGCCTTCTTCTGTTCATGAGAGTTAGGATTTTAGACTTATTTTCGATAAATGCCTCTTCTATTCTTGGCCTGCCTGCATCTGCATAAAACATATCCTCAATTTGTGTTTGGAATTGGCAGAGAGTCCGAAAATAGCTTTCCAATACTTGCAAATTACATTTAAGCACTGCCAGCTCCACGTTTTCGCCTATTGACATAATTCTGGTTTTAATGTTTTCCATATTCCGCTCCATGGTTGTTCTTTGTAGGCGTAATTTAAATAATTTGATATCGTTTATTTCGGCTGGTGGAAGATGGAATGTACTCGCACTGTCGTTCATATTGATTATGTAAGCTTACCAATGTCTGCCAATGTAACTCAAGGTTCACTATCAACGTGCAAATTAATTTATCTATTTCCCTGTACCGCGTATGTCTTACACGTGTGCACGCGCTGACGATTAGAAAAGGGCAACAGCAAGAATCACAACGATGTACGGTAAACTCAAAACCCAAGCCGAATGACAAAGAAGAAACGCCGATATTGAGCCGTTACTATTTGTGCATGTAGCTGTATTTTCGCTATGCACATGCGTTACTCACTGTGAAATTGCATACAAACTTGAGATGTGTGTGGGTTTCTCTTGTATGAATGTGTAATGGTGGATGAATTCTTGTGGGTTTTGTCCAGCGGAGCCTTGACGCTTGGGGTCCGATGATTTGGTCAGAAAAGCTTGAGACGATCTGCCTGTGATCGTTGTCCAGCGAAGCCTTGGAAAACTTGCGATGGTTGGTCTGTGAAGCCCTGGCCGATGAACACAGCAAGAATTTCCAGCGTGTTGAAAAAGATGGCGGTTCCTTGAGAAGAAAAGCGGTTAAGTTGACGAAGACGAGATTCGGGCTTGGAATACTACTTATCTATTGGAGATAAGTCCTGTCACGGTCGCCAATAATGTATCAGGACCTTGATCTGGATTTAGGAATTGACCCGCTTGCCTCTTTACCGGATTTTAATACAAGAGGGATTTCGTATTTAAGCTTTTGCGTTAATTTCTGTTTTTCATCCACGCGCTATGCTAGTCATAGTTGCGCAACTTATCTGTCAAACTAATTTGATTTTCGTCATATGTACTGTCCAGTCAGTCAATGTCCATGCTAGGAAAATACTTGTAGTGCTAAACAAAAATATTCTAGCAACAAATCCTTTTGAATACTCGGATCTGAAATTAAAGGTCATTAGGCGACCTTTTACGCAACTTGAAATATTGCATATTTGATTGGCGTGCACGAATTTTGGACTTGATATTCTGCATCGGACCGGTGTAGTAGAGTCCCCAAAACGAAAACATTTAGTTTTCCATCAATTTTGGTTATTCGCTTGTTCGACGTCAAGTCGAGCTGTTTGCTGGGTTACGCCGTCACACATTCACGCTATCATATACAGTCGGACGGGCTGTCGATGTGTGAGTGATTGCGCTATACACTTACTGAGCAGTCATTTGTTGAGCTCACGTATATTCTTCTCGCTCGCGCTTATAGCCTGACTTGACTAAGCTTTCAAAGCTTGTGCATAGTGTGGACACAAACTTATTACTGCCCAGCAAGCATTTGCTACGCCATCGCTTCTCAGGTATCAAGTCTTAACTATTATTTTTGTTTTGTATTAAGCAGCCAATATTCAAATTTTAACAATCAGCTTTTGTTATAGGCCTGGCCACCAAAAAACTCTAGGATTAAAATATTGTCGATTAATTTTCTAGACTTACTGTGCGATTTTCGTCAACTATTCTAGGCTTACATTTAATTACGGCGCATTATTGCCACTTATATTTAATAAATAAATTTCCTAAAAAATTAGTAACATAGTCATACAGCCTAGATTGACCCTTGTACTAGACTTTAGCTTTATCCTAAAATTAAAATTCTGATTAATCTTCATCTAGCCATACCTTATAGGTTAAAATTGTTAGCCTTTAACTTATGCGATAATCTAGAAATAATATCAGCTGCTAATTTATTCTACATACTCGGATCATAAATATATATAGTATAGTATATACATCTTAATGTTACTATTAATTAGGGCATCGACGCACTCATTAGAGTCAGCCACTTAGCTATGCAGTTGGAAAACCTAGTCATTAAGAAATGGCAGATAAACAGCCAGTAACAGATACAGTTGCTCCCAAGCCGGTTGTCATTTCCCCAGCCTCGCGGTCTGGTCATGGAAATGTTCCGGTAAACTGTTCAAGTGGGAGCGGAAACAGTAATGTCGTTCAGGACATGGATACCACTCCCGCCCCAGATGCCATACAGTCCAAGCGTGACATGTATTTGCAGTTCATTGAGCGACTGTCTCGAAGGTGCATCAGTCGTCACTATGAAAGTGATAGCACTGTCATTGTAGATGTCGTTGGTAGTCCGGTTAATTCCGCTGACTCGGGGGATTGCGCATCATCATGCGTATCGATACTCTCTCCACCGACACACTCTGCTACACCCTCCTCGAACGTTTCAACACCTCCACCTCCACTACCGCCACAAGCCACATTAGTAAGGCCCATAGAGCCATTATTGGCGAATCAAGAGACTCCCAGTACATCGGCAGTAGCAGCAGCAGCAACACGTTCTGAATACTCTGCCCTGTACAAAAAAAACGGTGAACCTGAAACATTTCGAGGAACGTAGAAGCTCTGTTAAATCCTGCAATGCTCATTTGGATGCGGCGTGCCCACGGGTAAGTCCCCCTCAGAAATTTGCAAACCGATTCAGTTTGCTTAACAAGTCAGACTTTGAGCAATCCGATGGGGCCGCACCAATTGGACAAACACTGTCACCGCAGCCCAAGCGGTTCAAGAAACTACCGGTCACAAAAGAAACAGAAATTGCCACGACTCCTAGCCCCCCAGCGGACGTCGCCGTTGCCAAAATTTCTGTCCCAACTCCATCCATAGTTGTTGAAGCAGCGATAGTTTCCCCTTCGCAAAATGCTACGGTCAATCACAGCTCGACAGCTGAATCAGGCAAACGACCCGATCAGGCAAGGCAGTATAAGCCTCCCCAAATCGTTGTCCGTTTTATACCCAGTCCTCAAGGTCAGAGTGACCCAAATACTCGAGCTAATAGTGATGCCAATGTGCTTTTCGCGAAATTCAGTGAGTTTCACCCCGAATAAGAAATTATTCCGTTAAATTTTGTGGCCCTGGCACCTTGCGTATACTGCCCAAAACGCCAGATACATATCGCTTCATCATTCAGGTCCTTAAGCAGGACCATTCGCTCGAATACAATACGTATCAGTTGCGTGAGGATCGCTCGTTCCGAGTGGTCGTCCGCTGCATTAATGCTAATGTCAGGGCACAGGCCATTAGAGACGAGCTGATTTGTATGGGCTACACGGTACGTAGCGTGTATTTCCCGCAGTACAAGAACCGTAGCGGTTCTGGTACGTACGCACCCAATCTAATCTTCCTGGAGTTGGCACCTGATCCAACTGGTAAGAATTCTCGGATATTCGGTGTACAAACGTTGTGCAAGCACTTAGTAAGCGTTGAGTGGCCGCAACGCAATCGCATTTGCTTGCCGCTGCCAACGTTTTAATCACACAGCTTAATACTGCTCACACACGGCACGCTGTGTCAAGTGTGGCATGGAGCATCCAACCAAGTCATGCAAGAAACCCAACAATGCCCCACGCGGGTGTGCCAATTGTGGCAAGGAACACACTGCGAACTTCAAGGGCTGCGAGGTCTACCAGAAACTATTGCAAGCCAAGCTCCTAGCCGATAATCGTCGTCAGGCTAAAATAGATTTGCGTCGGCAAATGCCGAGTAACTCCCCACCTGTCAGGTCGCAAAAATCGCGAAAACCTAGTCAGAATCTGCGTCAGTTGCCACAGCAGCAGCAGCAACAACGACAACGTCAGCCACAGCGTTGTAATCAGCAGACTCAGCAGAATCATGGCCAGCAACAATAACAGCAGGCTACTCAGTCAATTAGGCAAAATCCATTTGCACAGACAACATCAGGCCCGGCCCAGAGTCGAAAAACCCGTAAGAATGCCAAGCGAAAGCAACGGCAACAGTCGCGACGACAACAACAACAACAGCATCGCTCAAATGCTGTTGGCGATGGCAATGTTATTGCAACTGTTGGCATTGCTTCCGCTTCCGCCACCACTCCCATCATACCTGCTGCCGCAAAAACTCTAGATCCTCGTGCCAGGTGGGCGCAGGTTGAGAAATTGCAGCACGAGCAACAGCAGCAACAACTACAATGCCAGCAAGGGCAACGACAAATGTCTCTCTCGCGAAAGCAACTTGTCCAACTACAATGTCAGCAACTGGAAAAAACATTCCAGAATTCTTTTGCCCACTTCGCTGTTGCTCAAAATCATTTAGCAAATGAAATGCAACAGCAGCAGCAGACGCCCGATGAAATGCTAGTCGACCCCTGCGCTGATGCTTCTGTTGCATCCAACTCGAGTCCTAAAGATCCTCCCGACCAAAGTGTCATGTTAGCCGAGCTGTTTGAGCGGCTAAGGGCAGAATTGGCGTTGAATCCAGAGAGTGGTGGGCAGAGAGCAGAGAGTCAAAAGAACTGCACGCAATAGAGTATATGACTGTGTGGGTGTGTACGCAAAGGACGGGAATGAAAAGTACAGCACTGAGCATATGAATATATGCACATGTAATAAAATATATTTATATTTTATATATAATTTATTAGGTGGGCAACTATGTTCCCTCTGTTTGTCAATAGATGCTGCCAACAGTGTGTGCTAGTCGATTCTAACATTACGTAAACGTTATTAACCAAGCTTAGACATATGGTAAACAAACTGCTTCGACACATTAGTGATTTTGTTTTTGTATCATATACTTTTTGTTTTGTGAAAATGTCTGATTTTGTGACGAATAATCGTCATTTGCGGGAAGTGTTAATTTTCCTCTTTCATTCGCAAAAAAACAGCGGCTGAAGCGCATTGAGAGCTACAAAATGTTTATAAAGATGCTGCTTTAAGTGAAACAACTTGCCGAGATTTGTTCCGTCGCTTCAAAGACGGTGATTTCAATGTTGACGACCGTCCGCGTGAAGGAAGGCCAAAAACCTTCGAAAACGCTGAATTAGAGGCATTGCTCAATGAGGATCCGCGTCAAACGCAAGAAGAACTTGCTTCAGTATTAGGAGTTACCCGCCAATCCATTTCCAAGCGATTGCATGCTTTGGCACTGCGCGAGAAGCGGCCGCAATACGCGGAGATGCATGAAAAAGTGATTCTACAGCATGACAACGCTCGGCCTCACGTTGCCAAATCCGTTAAAACCTACCTGGAAACGCTGAAATGGGAAATCTTAACTCCAGATATTGCGCCGTCCGATTATCACCTGTTCCGATCGATGGCACATGGACCAGCAGTTCCATACATATGAAGACATCAAAAAATGGCTTGATTCGTGGATAGCCTCAAAAGATGAACAGTTTTACCGGGACGGTATACGAGATCTGCCAGAAAGATGGGCAAAAGTAGTAGCCAGCGATGGGCAATACTTTCAATGATTCAAATGTAACCATTTTTTCAGAATAAAGTTGTATTTCCTTTAAAAAAAACAGCGAGAACTTAGTTGCGCACCTAATATATATGCAATGAACTGGTCAGTAATTATATATATACACATGTGTGTGTGTGTATATATATTTGCATATATGACAATTTATATGCGCCGACAAGTGCGCTTTTTGACTATGAAAATTATATATATACAAAAGTATATATTTGCATATATGACAATTTATATGCGCCGTCAACTGCACGAAATGACTATGTAAATACACGTGTAGTGCAGAAAAAGGTAATATAAAGTGAACCGCGCGCAGAAGAGGGCGAAAACGCGAAAAAACGAGACGAACCGAAGAAATCGAAACGAAACGAATAAAGAGGAAAGAACAAGGCAAGACGAGTGAAAAAACTTCACAAGTGCTTTCAAATGTGATCATTTTTTGAAATTTCGGATCAGCAACTGTACAGGTACAAGTTGCGAGAAATGCGTGTGAATATATATGTATAAATTATTCAATTTTGATCATAGATCAAATAAAGAAAAACGGTTTGATTATTTTAACGACGTCGAGTCGGAGTGCGTTGTGATTCTTTGGATCTTTATTTCGAACTGATACAATTTATATTTTTCAATTTACTCGAAAGCGAAACTTATGGTTTCGCAATCGTCTCATAGCGGCCGCTCAAATATGCAGCGCTTCCCTGCTATGCAACGACGTCCGGCCAAAAGCTTATTCAGCAATTTTGGCTGGCATCGGGTTACGGTCAACAATCCAGAGATTGTTGACTTTAGTTAACTTATATGTTCACGTATCGGACTGTATGCCCATAGGGTGATTATAAGTGAAAAAAGGACAACAGTGCGACTTACCCCAAAAGTTACGGGTTTCGTAACTTACTGTACTTCTTCACTTTTTGCGTAATGACATCTGATTGATGATATTATGATCCAAATGACATCTATGTATATGGGTTGATACGGACTCTTGCCTTACATCAGGCATTCGCTAAGAGAGTGTATATATATTTATGTTGTATATATATTATGTTGATGACTGCTTTCTCACTGGGTGCCGAAATGCCAACGGCAAATGGCAAAAATTTTCACGAGACACGTGGGATTTTTTCTTTCACTTTTTCCCCATTCATGTATGTATGTACATATACATTCGTACATGTGCACACTCGTATAATTCCAATTACTTGAGATTCGCCGGAATTACAAGTGGACATGTGCATATCTGTGTGGGTGTACAAACCATGTGCTCTTCTTATTTTTTTTTCTCTCCTCCTTCTCCCTTTCCCTCCGCTGCTGCTGCTCGACTCGGCTCACTCAATCGCTCCAACGCTCCGTTTTATCTCCTATGCACAATAAATTTTGCAAATGCTCTCTTTCTGCTGTTTTCAAGCGCCGCATTTGCTGTTCCCCAACCATATTAATTAGTCTAATATAAACACTTGCTTTTAATCACCAAATTAAAATTAAAGTTCACACGCCACAAAGGCCAAATTTATGCACCACAAATGTCAATGTTACAAAAAGGCAAAAAAAAAGACAAAAGCATAACAACAACCGATTAAAACACGCATTTTTTGTATCACTTTTGGTTCCCTTTGAACTTGGCACGCGTCAAACGCTCTCATTGGGCGACGTTTGTGTACCCTTCCCGAAATTGAAAATTTTATACAGTAAAAATAACTTATCGCAACAAAATATTTTCACCAAACTATGGAATATTTCTTTATTTTGGTATTTATTAATTCTCATTTTAATAATAAGTGCTCATTGCAATACATTCCACTGACATGTTGTGAAATACTTTACTGCTAGGGTGATCAAAAATTCGTATACCCCATTTTTTTTTTTATTAATTTTCTTTTCTTTGCACACGCATTCTCATGAAAAAAAAATGAAGGTCCGCCCCTCTCTCTCTCTTTACTAGCGTTCGTAATCAATCGTTTTTGTCACGATGCATCACCGTACAACGCTGGGTTGACGGAAATACATTGAGTGCACTAGCCGTACTAAAGGGTATATTCTGCTTTCAAATCTAGAATACAAACTCATCTTGGAAAACATTCACAGTCATCGCAAACACACTTCGTACACACCCTTTCATCTTCATACACACATCACTGCGGACGGCAGTACGCGCTAGAGACGAAAGCAGCACGAAGGGTGCGAAAGGCGACTAGCAATATATACTGTTTGATCAGATCGAGTTATATACAGATGTAAGGTTTGTTCCTAACTAACACAACTTTTACTAACTTACCTAGTTCATGAGATAAGGGAGTGTAAGTGCGATGAGAAAAATTTAAATGATTGCAGCTAATGGGTCGGTTGGGTCCTTTTTTTATTTTTATTATTCCTAATTCTTATCAAAAATACGCGTCGATTGGTACCTCGATCACCCAAATCTGACAACTAGTTCAAAAGAAAATCAAATTTGAAATTTTTAGTGGACTTCTCAAAATGAGATGAAAAGTTAGTTTGTTTGTTTGTCTCTTTGTATCAACGCGCTAAAAAAGCTTAGATGTAATGATGGGGATCTATTCCAATTCAAAAATCTAAAAATGTTTGTTGTTAGCGGGAAAACGCTAAGTCCCGGTAAAATTGAAACCTCAACAGTTTCCAAACCATAGAAGCTACAGCTATGTTCTATATATAATTGGTAAGGTGTGGTAAAGGACTTTTATACGTACCTTTAACAACATTTTACAGGTGATATAATGTTTTTAAGCTTACATTTTGGCGATCTCTGACAAAACGGCTCTAACGATTTCTGTTAAATATTAATATGTTGTAATACGTACAATTTTGCGTTGGCATTCGGCACTATGCAAAAAGTAATTTTTATGTACAGTGCACAATGCCAATTTTCGCATTATATTTATTATTTTCTATTTTTATTTAAAATTTTTAGATTAAACTGAATTTTGTTCGTCACACAATTGGATATCAGAAATTTTGGTTCTAGAAATTACTTTCGTCACTAATATATGGAATATATGGAATTTTATCAAGTTGGCGTTATCAATGAGCGCCTGGCTGAAAAATATTCGTTTTTACCCCTAAAATACACTTGAATAATTTAAGCCCGATCGGAGATCATTTCATGGACCCAAAAACGGGTCAAATGTCACCACAGGGCATTTGTATGGAAAAATATAGTTTTTGTATAGAAAACTTTTTGTTTCTAAAGATATCTTAACCAAACTCAAAGATTGCTTATTTGAAACAGCCTGTTACACCCTGACCAAGTTTGGTCAAGATAGGAACAATAGGCTTCACTTTACCTTTAGTATGAACAACTTTTTAGTTTCTTAAGATATCTAAGAGATGAGATTTCTTCAAAGATTTTTTTTTTTTTGTATCTGACCTCTATATTATAAAGCTGTCATGGCATCGATAGATCGAAAACTAAAATTAGTACAATAAACTTCTTGGATTTCGATGTTTATTAACTATTCTGACACAATAAACATTTGGCTGGTATGATACATCTCGAGTATAAAAAATTTTTTTTAGACTTTTGACTGACTGATTGTTCCTATGGCAACTATTTGATATAGTAAGCCGATTTGAACCAAATTTGGTCAGGATGTATAAAACCAACTTAAATGCAAATTCTTTGAGTTTGGTTGAGATATCTAAGAAATCAAAAATGTTCCCCATACTAATGGTGAATTTGACCCCGATTGTTCCTATGACAGCTATATGATATAGTGCACCGGTTTGAACCAAATTTGGTCATATATATCAAGGATGAACCCCCCTGTTGGATAAAGCTGTGCTTATCAGACTTTTTTATATATTTTTTTATTTTGTAGCTTAAAAAAAACCTGTACCCTGTTATATCCAGCGTTACCATATTTTAACAGCCGAAAAAATGGTCCTGTCGATTATTCTGACAAGGACGAACAAAAATAATATCTTTTTCGGATTCAGCGACCTCAAATTTATCAGTCCTGAAAGTTTCATGAAGAAACTCGAAATAAAGTGGCTCAGGACGATTCGGGTTAATAAAAGTACAGGGGTGTATTAAGTTTGATTTAACGAATATGTGCGTAACAGTCAGAAGGAGACGTGGCAGACCCTATTAAGTATATATATTCTTAATCAGCATCAATAGCCAAGTCGATATAGCAATGTCCGTTTGTCCGTCTGAACGTCTGTCTGTTCTTCTGTTTGTATGAACACCTAGATCTCAGAGGCTATAAGAGCTGGAGACACCAAACTTGGTATGTAGGCTAATCAATATTGCAAGCAGAACAAGTTTGTTTCTAAATTCGGCCAAGCTCCTTTTATCGCCTACAAATCGAAAGCTAGTGACACCAAACTTAGTATGTAGATTCCTCTATATTTCAGGCAGATCAACCAAACTAATACGAAATGAATATAATTCGGTTTTATATATCCTGACTAAAGTTGGTTTAAATCGGACCACTATATCATATAGCTGTCATATGACCGATCGGGCGATCAAGTCTTAGTATGAAAAACTTTTTTGATTTCTGAGGTATCATAACCAAACGAATAGATTATGCATTTAAGTTATTCTTTTACATCCTTACCAAAGTTGGTTCAAATCGGACCACTATATCATATAGTTGTAATAGGACCAATCGGGCGAAAATCAAGTCTTAGTATGAACAATTTTAGACCCCGTACTTAAAAAAAGTACAGGGGTCTATTGGGTTTGTTTTAACGAATATGTGCGTAACAGGCAGAAGGAGGCGTGACAGACCCTATAAAGTATATATATTCTTGATTAGCATCAATAGCCAAGTCGATATAGCAATGTCCGTCTGTATAAGCGCCTAGATCTCAGAGACTATAAGAGCTAGAGACTAGATCAAGTTTGTTTCTTTTTTGAATCGGACCACTATATCATATAGCGCCCATAGGAACAATCGGTCGAAAATCAAGTTTTAGTATGAAAAACTTTTTTGTTTTATAAAATATCGTAACCAAACTGATATTATATGCATTAAACTTGGTTTTATATATCCTGTCCAAAGTTGGTTCGAATCGGACCACTATATCATATAGCTGTCATAGGACCGATCGGGTGAAAATCAAGTCTTAGTATGAACTAGTTGGACGGAGCTACAGTCGATCATTCTCGACTGTCGGAGACCTCGTACTTACTATAGAAAAAGCTAAGACTGCTGAAAATTTAAAAATATTCTGATTACCTTATATGATATAGTGGTCCGATTAGAACCAACTTCGGTTAGAATGTATAAGACTAACCTAAATGCATATTCTGTCAGTTTGTTTACTATATATCATAAAACTAAAAAGTTTTTCATACTAAGACTTCATTTTCGGCCGATTGGTCCTAGGACAGCTATACGATATAGTGGTCCGATTCGAACCAACTTTAGACAGGATATATAAAACCAAGTTTAATGTATATATTATTAGTTTGGTTATCATATATCATTAAACAAAAAAGTTTTTCATACTAAAACTTGATTTTCGACCGATTCTTCCTATGGGCGCTATATGATATAGTGGTCTAATAGAAAAAAGAAACAAGCTTGATCTGCCTGCAATATAGAGTTTGGTGTCACTAGCTTTTAAATTGCTCCTATAATTTGGATACGAAATTTTCTATGTCGATTTTACGGCGGTAAAGGGGGCGTGACCAAATTCTGAAACAAACTTGATCTGCTTGCAATATAGAGGAACTTACATACCAAGTTTGGGGTCTCTAGCTCTTATAGTCTCTGAGATCTAGGTGTTCATACAGACGGATGGACAGACAGACAGACAGACAGACAGACGGACATTGCTATATCAACTTGGCTATTGATGCTGATCAAGAATATATATACTTTATAGGGTCTCCCATGCCTCCTTCTGCCTGTTACGCACATATTCCTTAAGACAAACCCTGTACTTTTTTGAAGTACGGGGTCCAAAAACTTTTTTGTTTTATGGGATATCGTAACCAAATTGATAGAATATGCATTTAACTTGGTTTTATATATCCTGTGCAAAGTTGGTTCGAATCGGACCACTATTTCATATAGCGCCCATAGAAACAATCGGTCGAAAATCAAGTTTTAGTGCAAAAAACTTTTTGGTTTAATGAGATATCTCAACCCAACTATTACAATATTTTACTCGGTTTTATATATCCTGACCGAAGTTGGTTCATATCGGATCGATCCGGCGAAAATCGTAACCAAACTGACAGAATATGCTGTTAAGCTGGTCGTAGACATCCTTACCAATTAAAATTGGAGCAATTAGTCGAAAATTTAATAAAGCGCTCTGCAAGGGCGTCTAGTAACCTATTTTTTTTTTAATTTTTAGCAGTCTTTGCTTTTTTCATAGTAAGTACGGGAAGTCCGACAGTCGAGTATGGTCGACAGTAGCACCGCGAGCGAAGCGAGCCTGGGGTTGGCGAGCGAAGCGAGCAGGTGGCGGAGCCCCTGAGTTTTTTTTTTAAATTAACCAAACTTATAGAATATGCATAAAGGTCGTTCTTATATATCCAGATCAAAGTTGGCTTTAATCGGTTCCCGATATCATATAGGTGCCATAGGAACAATCCGTCGAAATTCAACTTTTTGTATAAAGTACCAGAATACACCGTGATCAACTTTAGACGAACCTCACTGAGAGCAAGGACGGTGACTGCTGTATTATTTGTATTTGTGTGTACGTGGTTATGTGTGAGTGTGTCTATGTGTCCGTCTGTCTGTCCGTCTGTTTGAAATCTTTGATCTTAGAGACTATAACAGCTAGAGACTTAAAGCTTGGTATGTAGGCTCCTGGATACCATAGTCAGATCAAGTTTGTTTATTTTTTTGAATCGGACTACTATATCATATATCTGCCATAGAAACGATTACAAAGTATCAATCGACACGCACTTTTAATAAGAATTTACCAAAAGGCCTCAACTGCCCCAATAGCTGCAATCATTAAAATTTTGCCCCTCCCACTTACACCTTCTTGTCTCATGAACTGGATGAGTAAGCAAAAGTTTAAGTATGCCATTTTGTAAGTTAGAACTAAACCTTTCGAGAACTCGATCTGATCGATCTGTAAATATTGCTAGTCACCTTTCGTGCTGCTTTCGTCACTAACGCGAACTGCCGTCCGCAGTGATTTAATTTATTTTATATTATCATTGAAAGGAAGTTTTATTTAATTTATTTGATATTTATTCATATCTGCGTTCTTCATTTTATCGGCATTTATTAGATTCATCTTTTCCTCTTTTCCAAAATCATCATAATATCGCTTTTTTGATGGGTTCGTAACTGGAGCGATCTTTTTTTCATTGTTGATAGACGAAAATAGGTTTAAAACCTATTTCCAATACCTCATCGTGAAGCGTTGCAATAACAAAGCCATGTTGTTGTTAATGCAACGAGTAGTTTTTACTTTAATTTCGCTTTTACTTGAATTCGCATTCTGTTGCATACGCTAGGCGAAAACAGAAAGCACAATCGGACAAAGTCGGATTTTTAAAGTGAACACTATGGCGAAGCACTATGGCGTATTTCAGAAATTAGGTGGCAAAAATATGTTACTTTTAAGCCCGCTGAGATATCGGTCTAAAATTTGAAATATACGTGTATATTCTTAACACTTCAAAGAAAATTTAGACCAAAAAAAATCGTGGCATGGAAAACGGAGTAAATAAACGTTCAAACGCAAAGTTTCATGTTTTTCAACATTTAAAATGCGATAACAAAATTTTAGAAAAACTTAAAAAAAAAAACTTTTTTTTTTTTCATTTTTTGTTTTTATTTTTAGAAAATTATAAAGTTGTTAAAAAAATTTAGGTCCTTACCGTTACTTTGCGCCCTTTCAAACTTCAAACTTCTTTGGATAGATTTGGGGCCCCATATGACGAGATTTTTTTTATAAATATTTTTTAAAAATCTGGCTTGTTTTCTTATCTTTTTTTTAGAGGTGGACCCATATTTGTTATCATAACACGAGAATGACAAAACCGATTTTCAAAAGCTTTACTTTTTCTGACAGCTAGTGAATATATCTATAATTCAATAATACAAAGTTTACGACTTAAATCAGTAGTTTAAGAGACATAAATTTTCGAATTAAGAAAATTACGATTTTTTGATTTTTTTTTCTTAAATTTTTGTTGTTTAAAATTCTAGGATAAGTCGAAAAAATTTATTACATTTCATATTCTCTTTTGTTTACATAGCTGCATTAATTACTCGTCGTTCAGGCAAAGATTCATTGAAATCTATGGAAATTTGGTTAGGATGTAGTGGGCAATCAAAGATAGCCAACTTATGAGTTTGATTGAGATATCTCCCAAAACAAAAAAAGTTTTTCATACTAAAACTTGATTTTCTACCGATCAGCCCTATGGCAGCTATATGATATAGTAGACCGATTTGAAGCAACTTTGGTAAGGAGTCATAAGACCAACTTATATGCATATAATATAACCATAAATATGCAATTTACTTAAATTTAAGTGTCTATTATTTATAAAATATATAAATTTGTAAGTAATTTTAATTGAACATTTGCTTGAGTTGATAGTTTCGGTAGAAGCGATGATAAGTTTAGCAGTGATAAAAGTGATGGGACTGGAAAATTTTTATTATTAATTCCGATGCATTTCTTCAAGATATAAGCCTCTCATTCATTCTCATTAAGACACTCAGGCAACAGTTTCACCTGAAGTGTTGGTCCTATACCCATCGATATAAAATAACTTTCTAAAGCATTCGATCTCAATTGCCAACAGCCCAATTCTGAATTTAACCAAAACGAAAATTTTTTAATTAGTATTGCTTTAAAATCAATTTATTATTTTTGTTTTGGGCATTGTATATTGCTAATAAAATCGGATGTTAATTAGCATAAGCATTGAGTTTTTTTAATAAAAAAATTTGAAAATTTGGTAACTTAAAAATTTTTTTATAAATGTTAAAAAATTTGAAAATTTATGAAAAATGTTAAAAAATTTGAAAATTTATGAAAAATGTTATAAAGAAAATGTAAATACTTAAAAAATGTTAAAATTTTTTTAAAAATTTAAAAAAATTCTTAAATTTTGGAAAAACGTAAACATTTTTTTTTAATTTAATAAAATATTTAAAAACTGCTAAAATTTAAGAAAAATTTAAAATTTTTTAAAAATGTTAAGAAATGTTCAAATTTTAGAAGTTTGTTAAAAAATTAATAATTTTAAATATGCTAAAAATTTAATCAAATTTTAAAAAAATTTAAAAAAATGTAAAAAAATATTTAAAAATTAAATAATATGTTAAGGAAAATGTTAATATTTTATAAAAATGTTAAAAAATTATAACATTTTTTAAAAATGTTAAAAATTAAAATATATATTATGAATCTATATAAATTAAACAAATGTTAAAATTTTTTTATTTACTTAAAATTTTTCAAAAATTTAAAAAAATTTTAAGAATTTATTTTAACATTTACTTTTACTTTAAAATGTTTAAAGATACGCCTAAAAGCCTCCAAACACACCTTTCCAATGATGTATAGAACATATCTGTAGCTTTTATGGTTTGAAAACTGTTGATTAATTAAAAAAGCTTTACAAAAAACCAAATTTTCTTAATTCAAAAACTAATAGCTCTTAAACTACTGGCTTAAATCTTAGACTGTGTATGGATGAATTACAGATATATTTATAAGCTTTTAGGAAAAATAAAGCTTTTGAAAATAAGTTGTGGCATTCTTGAGTAATGGTGACAAAATTGGGCGCACCTCTAAAAAACGGCAAAAAAAAAAACCAATTTTTAAAAATTCTAATAAAACCCCTGCTATAGGAAAAAAAAAAATATTTTTTCTCGTTTAGGGCCCCATATCTATCCAAAAAAGTGGGTTTGGCTCAATTCAGAAGGAAAAAGTCCAAATTTGTTGCCTAGTGTTTCAGGTAAATTGAATTGACGCAAAGATTTTGTTTTTTTTTTTTTTTGAGTTTAGATCGTTAATTTTAAATGTTTTTCAGGCTTTGCCTCAAAGTTGGGCACAAAAGCGGCCAGGCCCGAAAGCAAATTCGCAGATTCTAATGTTTTCTTTTTTTTAAGTCTTGACCTTATAAGGCTTTAATCGGTTGACTATATAATACTATATAGCTGTCATTGAAACAAACAGTCGAAAATTTAATACAAGAGCATAATATCTTTGGCGTGCCGAGCGGAATCCAGGTGCCTTACACCTTACCGCGACTGAAGGGGGCCGGGGGACCCTGGAGAGAACAAAGACTACTTGTTTTTGATTAAATTATAATATTTTGGTTTTCTTAATTTGTTTCATTTAATTTTGTTAGCATATGGATTTTTGTTTCTTTGTTACTTGGAGTATTTTAAACACCCATAAATAAACTGACATCCAAAGTGATTAGCTTATTTCAACATTTTTCAAGTTGAAAATTTAGTTTCTGTATGTTAATGGTTTACATATGCTTAATATGCATTAATTTGAATGTTATTTGAGCGGCGAGAAATTTATGGAGATTTATGTTGACCCTTGTGCGATAAATTGATTGGTATATGATTTTCATGTGTTTTTTTAGACGCAGTGACAATAAACTACGCCACAGTTAGGAACAAAATGCGCTGCTTGAATGATTGACCGCTTACAAATACGTCGCTTGGGTGCAGCTGCAAAAAATAAACGCACGGTAGGTAGTGGAAGTTTTCACTCGGCAAGCGGCATTACGACGCCAGCGACGGCTAGCACCAGCTCCTCCAGCGGAAACTGCTTAACACCGCAACAGCATCAGCACTCACTACCAAATCCACATCAGAATCAACACCCGCATCCATCGCCAGCTAGCAGTCCTGGCAACGGACTGGGTACATGTCAAGATGCGGCTAGCATGCTTAACAGTCAAACGAACATTGTGAACTCGGGCAGCGGCACTGTCTTCGGAATGCAGCAGCCAATTGGAGGAACATCAACGGGAATAGGGACGGGTCCGACGGCGGTCGTAAGCAGTCAAACGGCGACTAACGTCCACAATAATGGAGCAGGAGCAACAGTCTGTCCAGTGGGAGGCGTAGGAGGTGGTCTCAATATTCTGGGAGGTATAAGCGGCCTGGGCGGTGGTACCGCTACCGCCGGAATGGGAATCTGTGGCGGGATTAGTAGCACTGTGGGCAGCGCTGCCATTACAGGCGTACCCCCCATTGGATTGGGTATCGCTACTGGAATTGGAAATAAGATTATGTTGGGCCGAAAACAAAGTCTGAAGGGTGGAGAGCCCTTTCTAGCAGATTACGGACCGGAGGAATCGCTTAATGAGAGCGCCGACATTGAGTGGGTCAACAAGTTGTGGGTGCGACGGCTGATGCGTTTGTGTGCTCTGGTCTCACTAACTTCCGTCTCACTAAATACGCCCAAAACTTTTGAACGTCATCCTTCGCTGCAGTACATAACTTTTGTTTCGGATACAGCGGTAACGGTTCTCTTTACGGCTGAAATGATTGCTAAAATGCATATTCGTGGCGTTTTGCATGTGAGCTAGTCCTGCTCTGTTTCTCAGGTATTAAAATAATCTTTGCATACTTTTCAGGGTGAAGTACCATATCTGAAAGATCATTGGTGTCAGTTCGATGCTTCCATGGTTAGCTTTCTGTGGGTCTCCATCATATTGCAAGTTTTTGAAGTGCTTGAAATTGTGCCAAAGTAAGTATATATACTTCACGCACGAACGTCTTAGCTATATGTATATACATTTTATTTATAGATTCTCCTACCTATCTATAATGCGGGCACCGCGCCCTCTAATTATGATACGCTTTCTACGCGTTTTTCTTAAGTTTAGTATGCCTAAGAGTCGCATCAATCAGATTTTCAAGTAGGTATTGACCTCAAGCACATAATGCATCGTTTCACAGAATGTTTTTTTATTTAAAGACGATCGAGCCAGCAAATCTACAATGTGACTCTTTTCTTCTTGTTCTTTATGTCGTTATATGGACTGCTCGGAGTGCAGTTCTTTGGAGAGCTGAAAAATCACTGTGTGATGAACAATACAGAGTACGATCTTTTGGGCAGACCGTAAGTTTGGCGCATAAATCACAGATATTTTAAATTTAATACGACACGTTTATCTACAGTAAATTAACAATTAACTCGTTGGCCATACCAGACACATTCTGTTCGATGGATCCTGATTCGGGCTATCAGTGCTCCCCAGGCATGCGCTGTATGAAGATGGACTTCTTGAGCAGCTATGTGATTGGATTTAATGGATTCGAGGACATTGCGACAAGCATATTTACAGTATATCAGGCTGCATCGCAAGAGGGCTGGGTTTTTATAATGTACCGGGCAATAGATTCGCTGCCGGCTTGGCGTGCCGCTTTTTACTTTAGTACTATGATTTTCTTTCTGGCATGGCTTGTGAAAAACGTTTTCATAGCTGTGATAACGGAGACCTTCAATGAAATTCGCGTTCAGTTCCAGCAGATGTGGGGCGCTAGAGGTCACATACAGAAAACGGCTGCTTCTCAAATACTCAGCGGTAACGATTCGGGCTGGAGGTTGGTTACAATTGATGACAATAAGCATGGCGGATTGGCTCCAGAGACCTGCCATGCCATATTACGATCTCCATACTTCCGAATGCTAGTTATGACGGTGATCCTTGCCAATGGAATTGTGACAGCTACTATGGCTTTTAAGCATGATGGAAGACCACGCCATGTATTCTACGAGAAATACTACTACATCGAAGTAGCTTTTACGTGTCTGCTCGATCTTGAAACTCTTTTTAAAATTTATTGTTTGGGTTGGCGTGGCTACTATAAGCACTCAATTCACAAGTTCGAGCTGTTGCTGGCAGCGGGTACTACACTTCATATAGTTCCTCTCTTCTATCTGTCTGGACTAACATATTTTCAAGTGCTCAGAGTAGTGCGACTAATTAAGGCCTCACCTATGCTGGAAGGATTTGTTTATAAGATATTTGGACCAGGAAAAAAACTAGGCTCCCTGATAATCTTCACCATGTGTTTACTAATTATAAGTTCGAGCATATCAATGCAACTGTTTTGCTTTTTGTGTGATTTTACAAAGTTTGAGTCATTCCCCGAGGCCTTTATGAGCATGTTTCAGATTCTCACGCAAGAGGCGTGGGTAGAGGTCATGGATGAGACCATGATACGAACTAGTAAGACCCTGACGCCACTAGTAGCAGTATACTTTATACTTTATCATCTATTTGTTACACTGATCGTGCTCAGTCTTTTCGTGGCGGTTATTTTGGACAATCTGGAGTTAGATGAGGATATCAAGAAACTTAAACAACTCAAGTTTCGTGAGCAAAGTGCTGAAATCAAAGAGACTCTTCCCTTTCGTCTGCGCATTTTCGAAAAGTTCCCAGACTCACCACAAATGACGATTCTTCATCGCATTCCCAATGACTTTATACTGCCTAAGGTGCGTGAAAGTTTTATGAAACACTTTGTCATTGAATTGGAAACAGATGACCCGTCGCTGGTTGAAAACTGCAAGCGGCCCATGTCTGAATGCTGGGAGTCCAATGTTGTTTTTCGAAAGCAGAAACCAGTGCGCATTATGAACAAAACTGCCAAGGTGCGAGCCGCTGGAAGCAGCCTCCGAAAGCTGGCAATTACTCATATAATTAAGTAAATAACATATTTACAACAGGGCTTGCTTTACTACTCCAAAGCAGCAGGAGCAGTACAAAAATTGCTATGCTCTTGCTACTTCCTCTAACTTTGCATAAAACAGTAGCAGATGCTATGCTATGCTATGCACTCTGCTATATTTCGTATTGGAGCAGAGCAATTGCAGTAGCAAAAAAATTTAACAATATGCTATGTGTAGTTATAGCAATAGCAAAAATTTGTAGCACAAAAAGTAGTGGAGCAATCAAAACTTTCGACTACTGCTACTGCTATAGTCTTACCTATAGTTTTACTACTCCCGTAGTAATTTTCGTAGTAGATCTTATATTTGCTCTTCAATATTCTCTCGGAGTTGCTCTAGTACTTGCTCCCGTAGCTGCTATATGTCTTCAAATAGAAGTGACGGAATAAAGCTTGTATATTTTAATTATGACTTTAAAATTTTCATAGCATTTACCAGAGTAACTACGGGAGCATGTTGGAGAACTACTGCGGGAGTAGTTACGGGAGTAGTAGAACTAAAACTATGACTATAGCAGCAGCAGTAGCAGGAGTCGAAAATATTGATTGCTCTGTTACTTTTTGTGCATCAAATTTTTGCTATTGCTATAACTACAGATAGCTTATTGTTAAATTTTTATGCAACTGCTATTGCTCTGCTCGAATATGAAACATAGCGGAGAGCAAAGCATAGCATATGCTATTCAAATATTATGCTATGTGCTCTGCTACTGCTCTATACAAAGTCAGAGCAGTAGCAAGGGAAAAACTACAAAACTACGAAGTAGCAAAGCATTATCAAGCCCTGATTAACAGCACAATTTACATGATTTTATTACAGATTTTTTCATTTATACAGCGATAGCAACAATCAGCGTCTTATGTTGGGTGATTCGGCGATGTTACCAGTGGTAGGTACCAAAGGCGGCCTCAAATCACAGGGAACTATTACACATTCAAAGCCTTGGAGGGTTGATCAAAAAAAGTAAGTACCTCTTGCCCGTAGGTGGCATGATTCGTTTGATGTGTGTGCGCTACCAATTCACAGATTTGGTTCACGCTCCATACGCCGCAGCGTACGCTCTGGCTCTATTAAACTCAAGCAGACCTATGAGCATCTAATGGAAAACGGTGACATTGCGGCCGCACCACGTGCTAATTCTGGTCGAGCCAGGCCTCACGATTTGGATATCAAGTTACTGCAAGCAAAACGACAGCAAGCAGAGATGCGACGCAATCAGCGAGAGGAGGATTTACGTGAGAATCATCCGTTTTTTGACACCCCACTGTTTCTAGTTCCGCGCGAAAGTCGCTTTCGTAAGATTTTCCAGAAAATCGTTCATGCACGGTATGATGCGAGGCTTAAGGATCCACTTACTGGAAAGGAGCGTAAAGTGCAGTACAAAAGCTTGCAGTGAGTCGAAATTCACGTTTTTTCTAGCCATATATAAATATTATCTTATTGCGTTCAATTTTATAGTAATTTCCTTGGTCTGGTCACCTATCTAGACTGGGTAATGATATTTGCCACAACACTCTCGTGCATTTCCATGATGTTTGAGACACCCAGCTATCGTTTAATGAATCATCCCACGCTGCAGATTGCTGAATACGGCTTTGTGATATTTATGAGTCTGGAGCTTGCTTTAAAAATTCTGGCTGATGGCTTGTTCTTCACCCCCAAGGCATATATTAAGGACGTTGCTGCTGCTCTAGACGTATTCATTTATGTAGTATCAACTTCGTTTCTCTGTTGGATGCCACACAACATACCCACCAGTTCGGCAGCTCAGCTGCTAATGATTCTTCGCTGTGTGCGCCCCCTAAGAATCTTTACATTAGTTCCCCATATGAGAAAAGTGGTTTATGAGTTATGCCGTGGCTTTAAAGAAATCTTGTTGGTATCCACACTACTTATTCTGCTTATGTTCATTTTTGCAAGCTACGGTGTACAGCTTTATGGAGGTCGTTTGGCGCGATGTAATGATCCTACAATACTTCATCGTGAGGATTGTGTTGGTGTCTTTATGCGGCGCGTCTTTGTGACGAAAATGAAGCTGATACCGGGAGCAGATGAGTCCTACCCAGCTATGTTGGTTCCAAGAGTCTGGGCCAATCCTCGTCGCTTTAATTTTGACAACATTGGCGATGCCATGTTAACGCTGTTCGAGGTACTATCATTCAAGGGCTGGTTGGATGTGCGCGATGTACTTATTAAAGCTGTCGGACCGGTAATTCAAATCGACTTCCTCATTTAATTTTACTTCCTGATAAGTTCATATTTCATTTCAGATTCATGCAATCTACATTCACATATACATATTTTTAGGTTGCATGATAGGATTGACTCTCTTCGTGGGTGTTGTCATTGCAAACTACTCAGAGAACAAGGGCACAGCGTTGCTGACTGTCGACCAGCGTCGATGGTGTGACCTAAAGAAGCGACTTAAAATCGCTCAGCCACTTCACCTGCCCCCGCGTCCGGATGGTCGAAAGATCCGCGCCTTTACTTACGATATTACTCAGCACATTATTTTCAAGCGGGTTATTGCTGTGGTGGTGTTGATCAACAGTATGTTGTTGTCTATAACAGTGAGTTTCAATAGCAGGCAGTAGAATGGATTTAATTGAATCCAACCACTTTACCTATTTACAGTGGATTAAGGGTGAGGTGCACACAGAACGTTTGGTCATTGTGAGCGCCGTGCTCACCTTTGTTTTTGTAATTGAGGTGGTCATGAAAAATATTGCCTTTACGCCTCGCGGATACTGGCAGTCCAGACGCAATCGATACGATCTGCTTGTAACCGTTGCCGGAGTTATCTGGATTATACTGCAAACAATTCTTAGGGTATGATTTGAATATACATAGAATAATGAAAAAAACTTATCAATATTATAATACTACATATCTTTTCTTTTCACCGATATTTTCTTATTTTTTTTATCCCTAAATCTTATGGTTTGTAGAACGATTTGTCATATTTTTTCGGTTTTATGGTAGTTATTCTGCGTTTCTTTACAATAACTGGAAAGCATACCACGCTAAAAATGCTCATGCTGACGGTAGGTGTGTCAGTGTGCAAGTCATTCTTCATCATCTTTGGAATGTTTCTTTTGGTCTTTTTCTATGCGTTAGCCGGAACCATACTATTTGGTAAGTCTGGTGTTAGTTAACAGAATTTTCTTTTAAATTTAATGTATTTTTTTAAGGTACTGTTAAATATGGTGAAGGTATAGGAAGACGTGCTAACTTTGGATCTCCGGTGACTGGCGTGGCTATGCTGTTTCGCATTGTTACTGGCGAGGATTGGAATAAAATTATGCACGACTGTATGGTTCAGCCACCATATTGTACCCTGGGTGAAAATTACTGGGAAACTGATTGTGGAAACTTTACTGCAAGTTTAATATATTTTTGCACTTTCTACGTGATAATTACGTACATTGTCCTTAATCTGCTAGTGGGTAAGAAGCATAGATATATAGTTGAAGCATTTGAAAGACTGTCACGACATTTCTTACTTAGCTATTATCATGGAGAACTTTTCCTTATTTTACTCAAATGAAGAGGATGCCTTATTGTCCTATGCAGACATACGGAACTTTCAAAACACTTGGAACATCGTCGACATACATCAGCGTGGAGTTATACCCGTAAGAAGGGTAAAATTCATTTTGCGACTTTTGAAAGGTCGCTTAGAGTGTGATCCGCAAAAGGATCGCTTACTTTTCAAGTACATGTGCTACGAGCTTGACAAACTTCATAATGGCGAAGATGTAACATTTCACGATGTTATAAAGTAGGTCATTCTAAAGGGTTTCTCAACAAGAGCATGTCGATGTTGCAATGGATAATCAAACTGTATTTGTGATTATAAAGAGTTTCTAATTAGATTCCATACTTAAAAAAAGTTCAAGTGTCTATTAAATTTTTTCTACAATAGTGGGCATAAGTATTTTGATAAAAGTATGAGACAATATTTTTCCAATAATCTCTTCGCTTGTATTTTTTATTATTTTTTGTATGTGATAATTTTAGAGAACTTTTGTATGAAAAGGAAGACGAAATTGTCATTTTTAGCGATTTTCGAAAAATCATAAAAAATATAAGCGAAAGAAACTTTTTGCATTAAAGCATCTGCTCAGGCTATAATTACTTGGTAATGATTATATTAAAATTTTTTATGTTTTTCATCAAGAATAATCGTTAATTTTGAGTAATTTAATAAAACTTACACCATTATTTTAAATCTAAAAATAAATAAAAATCAAATATAATCATTATTATTGATCAAAAAGAAAAATAAAAATCAGCTATGATGATAAAAAATGATTTTTATCTTTTTGCTCAAAATAAAACTCGAAAATAGTACCGGGGCTTAGTTTTGTGATTCCTTTATAAGGATATGCAATAATATTGCTGAAAAGTCGAACACAGAATCCGTAAATCACAGTTGAGTTTTTTTTTTCAGCGAAAAAAAAAATAATTTTTGATTTTTTTTTATCAATAATAATGATCACTTTTGATTTTTTTTATCAATAGTAATGATTAATATTTAGTTGTTTTTTATTTTAATTTGTTTTTTTTATTAAAAGTAATGATTATGGTGTAAGTTTTATGCCACAAAAAAAACCTCTACACGAGGTAAAAGTCTAGTGACGAAAGCAATTTCTAGCCTCAAAATTTATGATATCCAATTTTGTGTAGAACAAAATTTAGTTTTATCTATAAATTTTAAATAAAAATATAAATTAATTTAAAAAAAGCGAAAATTGGCGTTGTGCACTGTGAGTAAAAAGGGTGAGCTTCTTTGAACATAAAAATTACTTTTTGCGCAGTGCCGAATGCCTATTTTCGCTTTTTTTTTTATTAATTTATATTTTTATTTAAAATTTTTAGATAAAACTAAATTTTGTTCTACACAAAATTGGATATCATAAATTTTGAGGCTAGAAATTGCTTTCGTCACTAGACTTTTACCTCGTGTAGAAGTTTTTTTTGTTTAAACTGAATTTTGTTCGTCACAAAATTGGATATCAGAAATTTTGGGGCTAGAAATTGCTTTTGTCACTAGACTTTTACCTCATGTAGAGGTTTTTTTGTTGGATATCAGAAATTTTTGCAATTGCTTTTGCTTTTGACATTGTAGCATTATCATTAATGCAGGCAAATAGTAAAATATATAAATTTAGTTGTTCAACGTATTTCATATTTAAAAAAAAGTTTTTCTTTAATTATAAAGAAAAACTAGGGGGCTTCGCCTCCTGCTCGCTTTGCTCGCGTTTCTACAGCCGAGCATACTCTACTGTCGGAGACCCCGTACTTACTATGAAAAAAAAAAGTTTTTCATACTAAGACTTGGATTTCGCCCGATCGGTGCTATGACACCTATATGATATAGTGGTTCGATTAGAACCAACTTTGGTCAGAATATATAAGTCTAATTTAAATGCATATTCTATTAGTTTGGTTACGATATCTCTTAAAACAAAAAAGTTTTTCATACTAAGACTTTATATTGGACCGATTGGCTATATGATATAGTGGTCCGATAAGAACTAACTTCGGTCAGGATTTTTAAAACTAAATTAAATGCAAATGCCATCAATTTGGTTGAAATATCTCACTAAACAAACAAGTTTTTCATACTAAAACCTAATTTTGACCCGATCGGTTCTATGACAGCTATATGATATAGTTCACCGATTCGATCCAACTTTGGTCAGGATATATAAAACCAAGTTAAATGCATATTGTATCAGTTTGGTTGAGATATCTCATAAAACCAAAAAGTTTTTCGTACTAAAACGTGATTTTCGACCGATAGAAAAATGTCTATATTCAGTTAACAGGTAATATCTTCCAAACCCCTCAGCCGAAGTTTTTGTTTCATATACCAAAAAAAAATTTTACATACTACAACATACTCAAATTTAATAAAAATCGTTAGAGCCGTTATTTCAGAAATCGCCAAAATGTAAGCTAAAAAACTTTGTTTCATCTGTAAATGTTACCTGCGGACTTAAGAAAAAAGATTAAGGGTACGCCTAAAAGCCTTCAAACACATTTTTCCAATGATAAATACCTGTAGCTTCTATGGTTTGGAAACTGAAACCTCTACATATTAAATTGGGCTTGTAATTGGATATTTTAGTTTTTTGTCAATTACAAAATTCTAAAGCAAACTTGATCTGCGTGCCCAACATAGCAGTGTTCTCACCGAATTCCGTAGCTCTAGCTCTTATAGTCTCTGAGATCCAGGTTATTATATGTCCTCCTTATATCATATTTTCTCAATTATCTCCCCTGTTTATTATCCGATATCGATTAATTTTCAGCACACCTCAGGACTTCCCCACTTCTGTTCCAAGTCTCAAGGCTGTAGCTTTAAAATTGCTCCTGTTATTAGATTTTATATCATTTACGTGGGCGGAAGTGGGCGTGGCTAAATTTTAAAATAAACTTGATATAGGTCAACATCCTCGGAGTATTGTCTTCAAATTTTGTTGCTCTAGCTCTTATAGTCTCGGAGATAAAGGTGTTCAAAGTAGTGTACCATAATTGTCACGAATCTAGTAGGCACTAGTACCCATTTTTTTGAGAACCGAGTTAGCTATGAGTAATACAATAATTATAAGAATCATAATTAATATTAGATTTGAATGCTCACTAAAGCTATGGAAGTGTAGACCCTTTAGGCGAATGCCGTCTTTTTCAAGATCATCAATTAATTTTCTTTAATGTGTTATATCATTTGTGTTTTTCATCATTATTTTGGCTAGGGGAACTTGTTCGGTCGTTTCGTAAATAATAAGCTTAGATATTAAATGAATTGTTATGAATTATTATGAATTACCCTAATGCTAGGTTATTTGAGTTTTTGGTTAAATTTTCCCTTAATAGTGTTAATTTCTTTCATATGTTTTTCAGGGTTTATTTTGCATAAAAAACAAAAAAAAAAATTGCATAAACATAAAATCCGTTAAACAAAATCGTATTTTGTGTCTGTTACGGACGTTGCGTTACGGACGTTACACTTTTCCATCAAGCCAAATTGTGTAAATGAAAAATATTTATGTATGTTATTCAAAAATCTTACATTAGTCCATTTTTTTTTTAATTTTTTTCAGAGACAGTTTTTACATAATTTTTGGAAACGTAAATTAATGAAACGCCACTTATATTTTTGAAAAAATCTTTAGCATTTCTTAATATCATATTTTGTGCTTTTACTATTTGCCAAACTTTTCGCTTAACAACAGCGCCAACACCGTTAGCCGCACCTTTTCAATGGGAAGTAGCGAAAAAACTCCATTCGAAACAATTTACACCACATTCTTTTACGAATTGTGGAATGTTTCTAAGAATATACTTATTTTTAAATTAACTTCCACATCCATCAGAAAATATCTTTATTCTATTAACGGAATAAAGCTTTCTGATTTTCTTAATTGACAATTTAATAAAACAACTAGAGGGCTCCGCACCCTGCTGGCTTCGCTTGCCAACCCCCGGTTCGCTTCGCTCGCGAAATTGATGCGTGAAAAAGAGGAGCACTTCTTATATTTGTCTTGACTAAACTTCTTTAACGCAAAACTAAATTACTGTACCATTTCAAAATTTCGGACACTTGTTAATTCGGACAACCTAATAATTCGGACACTCAATTTTTATATATAAAATATTCTGTAGCCCGATCACATTAACGTGTTTGTATGTAAGAAAAAAAATATAAGTAACAAAAATATGTGCAAATAAAGGCATTTAAACTGCAGTTTCTGCCATTTAAGAGCAAAGAGTCGTTATTTCTAAAATTGGGTTGATACAGCACGTGTTTTATCAGTTTATTATTATTTTTTACTTCTGATAGGTCAGTAATTAGAACCTGCTAAATGTCATGATACCTTCTTATACAAATCAGACTTATACGTTTTTTACCGTTCGTACGATGCAATTATTATCAGTTTTTAGAAAAAATTTTGAAATTGCAAAAATTAAAAAAGTTTGAAACCGACGTTCATATGGCAGCTATATTATATAGTCATCCGATTTAGACCAAATGTTATCAGGGTGTAACATTTAGTAAAAAAGACATATTCTGTGAGTTTGGTTGAGATAGTTCAAAAAACAAAATAATTGTCGTACTAAGAGTTAATTTCTATCCAATTGTTCCAATGGCAGCTATATTATATAGTTACCCGATGTTCACCAAATTTGCATTGTGCACTGTGCGCAAAGAGAGTGAGCTTTTTTGTACATAAAAATTACTTTTTGCGCAGTGCCGATAGCCAATTTTCGCTTTTTTTTTTATCAATTTATATTTTTATTTTAAATTTTTAGATTGAACTGAATTTTGTTCGTCATAAAATTGGATATTAGAAATTTTGGGGCTAGAAATTGCTTTCGTCACTAGACTTTTACCTCGTTTAGAGGTTTTTTTTGTGGGATATCAGAAATTTTTGCAATTGCTTTTGCTTTTGACATTGTAACTTTATCATTAATGCAGGCAAATAGTAAAATATAAAAATTTAGTTGTTGAACGTATTTCATATTAAAAAAATTTTTTTCTTTAATTATAAAGAAAAACTAGTGGGCTCCGCCCCCTGCTCGCTTTGCTCGCGTTGCTACAGCCGAGCATACTCTACTGTCCACGTACTTACTATGAAAAAAAATAGTTTTTCATACTAAGACTTGGATTTCGCCAGACTTATATAACTTTGGTCAGGATATATAAGTCTTAATTAAATGCATGTTCTATTAGTTTGGTTACGATATCTAGTAAAACAAAAAAGTTTTTCTTACTAAGACTTAATATTGGACCGATCGGTCCTATAACAGCTATAAGATATAGTGGTCCGATTTGAACCAACTTTGGTCAGGATATATAAAACCAAGTTAAATGCATATTGTATTAGTTTGGTTAAGATTTCTCATTAAACAAATAAGTTTTTCATACTAAAACCTAATTTTGACCCGATCGGTCCTATGACAGCTGTATGATATAGTGGTCCGATTTGAACCAACTTTGGTAAGGATATATAAAACCAAGTTTAATGCATATTGTATCAGTTTGGTTGAGATATCTCATAAAACCAAAAAGTTTTTCGTACTAAAACGTGATTTTCGACCGATAAAAAAATGTATTTATTCACTTAACAGGTAATATCTTCCAAACCCCTCAACCCAAATTTAACGCATTTAAATTTAACAAAAAACGCGAAATTGTACGTATAACAACATATTAAAATTTAACAGAAATCGTTAGAGCCGTTTTTTCAGAAATCGCCAAAATGTAAGCTAAAAACTTTATTTCACCTGTAAAATGTTACCTGAGTACTTTAGAAATAAAGTGTAGCGGTTTTTTGAAAAAGTCGTAGAAGAAACATTTCTAGATTTTCGAAAAGGAATAAATCCCCATCATTACATTTAAGCTTCCTTAGCGCTTTAATGCAAACAGACAAACAAACTGACTTTTCATTTCATTTTGAGAAGTCCACTAAAATTTTCAAATTTATTTATCTTTTGAACCAGTTATCGGATTTGGGTGATTGAGGTATCAATCGACGCGTATTTTTAAGTAGAATTCTTAAAAAATTAAAAATTTACCAAAAAGCCCCAACGGCCCCATAAGCTGCAATCACCTAAATTTTTCCCCTCCCACTTACACCCCTGTATCTCATGACCCAGGTTGGTTAGAAAAAGTTTTAGTACGCCATTTTGTAAGTTAGAACTAAACCTTTCGATCGGTATATAAATCTGACCTGACCGGACAGTCGTAGCAAATTTTCCAACTTAGCTGTATATATTGTTAGTCGCCTTTCGCACCCTTCGTGATGCTTTCGTCACTAACGCCGACCGATTGTTTCTATGGTCGCTATATGATATAGTAGTCAGACCAAAAAAAAAGAAACAAACTTGATCTGCCCGCAATATAGAAGTATCTACATACCAAGTTTGGTGTCACTAGCTCTCAAATTGTTCTTATAATTTGAATATGCAATTTTCTGCTCACGATGTATAATACCAGCCAAATGTATATGGTGTCAGATTGGTTGGAAAAACCAAAAACAAAGAAGTTTATCATACTTAACCCGAATCGTCCTGGGCAATTGTTTTTCGTGTTTCTTCATGAAACTTTTAGGACTTGTTGCTGAATCCGAAAATGACATTCTTTTTATTCGTCCTTGTCAGGATAATCGACAGGACCATTTTTTCGGCCGTTACCATATGGTAACGCTGGGAATACAAGGGTACAGTTTTTTTTTAAACTAAAAAATACGAATATTTGCGAAAAAGTCTAATAAACACAGCTTTATCCAACAGGGGGGGCTCCTCCTTGATATATATACCAAATTTGGTTCAAATCGGTGCACTATATCATAAGATACAGTGAACTGTCATAGGAACAATCGGGGTTAAATTCACCTTTAGTGTGGAAAACTTTTTTGTTTTCTGGGATATTTCAACCAAACTCACAGAATATACGATTAAGTTGGTTTTATACATCCTGACCAAATTTGGATCAAATCGGCTTACTATATCACATAGCTGTCATAGGCACAATTATATTTTATGAACAAAACAGTACCGAAACACGAGTAAAATGTATGGAAAAAAACCTGTACCCTGTACTTCCCAGCGTTACCATATGGTAACACGAAGATAATAAGCGTAAATTTACCGAAAAAAGTGTTTTCTTTCGCGATTTTTTTTTTATAATTGAAAAGAGCACTTTTATCTTTCTAATGATGTGTGCATTGCCTATAGTTCAGTACTAAAATTAGTAAAACGATTTAAATTTACTTGCGACGAATTGCCAAATGCTGAAATTTTGCACTGCAGAATATAGTGAGTAACTTAAAGCGCATTTTTCGATTAGCTAGCTTCAAGAGAATGTTTCAATCAACTTTTTATAAGTTAGAGACAACAATTTACTCCTAGAATATCATAATAAAGTTATTCTAATGTTTACATGTTGTCTTAAAAATTAGTTTTAGTAAATGCCTATTGCTCCATATGGTAACGCTGGGAATATTCGGGTTAATCTTAGTTTTCGATCTATCGATCCCATGACAGCTTTATAATATAGAGGTCAGATACAAAAAAAAAATAGTCTTGATCTGCGTACGGTACAGACAGACGGACAGGGCTACATTGAATCGTCTTTAAAAATCAATAGTAATGGCACATAATCGATTTTTTAACCTACTGTGGACTATCCCGCAAAACAAGATTATTTTCAGGACAAATTAGACTTTAGTCCAATGACTATCCCGCAAAATTAAGAATATTTTTAGGACAAATGAGACTTTAGTCCATGACAAAAATTACAAAAATAAAATGAAAGTAAAACAGAAAAAGGGGGGAAAAAGGTAAAACTATAAACTGCGTATAATAGCAGCGAGCGAAGCGAGCAGGGGGTGGAGCCCCCTAGTAACCTTTAAAGTTTGGATTTCATACAACGAAAATGTCCTCAGACATTACGTCCACGGGTGTTACTTACGTAATTTTCGTTGCATTAAATGAAAACTCTATAGGTTAGTTGCTTAGTGGTTTGTGTAACAAAAACCAATTGTTGAACTAAATTTAGTTATTACAAAGCCTAGTCTCTATATTCTCGTCATACGAATTAAGCTAGCTTTCATTTTGTAGTGATTTAATTTGGATCTCATGTGTTTTTTTTTTATTTATATTTATGTTAATATTTTCATTTGTTTTTATTTTGGTATAAATGATGAACTCGAACTAAAATATACTTTAAATAAGAACACAAGTGGGCGGATACAGTCGAGCACGCTCGACAGTAGGATACCCTGTGCCCAGGTACTCTGTACTGAAAGTTGATTTTCGACCGATTGTTCATATGGCAGCTATATGATATAGGAAACCGATCTGAACCAAATTTGGCTGGGATATATAACACCAACTTAAATGTGGTTGGTAAGATATCTCAAAAAAACAATAAACTTTTTTATACTATAACTTGATTTTCGACTGAGCATCTCCATGGTAGCTATATGATATAGTAGTCCGATTTGAACCAAATTTGGTCAGGATGTATATTACCCTCAAAGATGTATAGTGTGTCAGAGATATCTCAAAAAACCTATAAGTTTTTAATATTAAAACTTCATTTTCGATGTATCGTTCCTATGGCAGCTATATGAAATAGAAGTCCGATCCAAAACAAAAACAAAAAATTTGATCTGCGTACGGTATCCAGGAACTTACTTACCAAATTTGAAGTCCCAGCTCTTATGGTCTCTGAGATCGATGTGTTCAATCAGTCGGACAGACAGACGGAAATGGCTCAATCGAGTCCTGAGTAAGAATATATATACTTTATGGGGTCTGCCACGCCCTCTGCTGCATGTGACGTACATTCTGCCACACACATTATACCCTTTTTTGACCATTTTCAATAGGGTCTGGGTATAAAAAGAAAAATGAAACCAATCAATTCGAAAAAAAATCGGAAAGTCCCAGCTCTATTACACACTAGTTCTAACGCTGCGACTTACATCGCGACTTAGTTCAAGTGCAGATTTACACTCAGATTTAATATCAGAGACTATTAAAACTAGAGCTACCAAATTTGTTGATAATACTGCTGTATTGTGCACGCAGATCCAGTTTGCTTTTTCTTTTATATTGAAATATAATATACTCGCTTCGCTCTCGAAATTAAAACGTAAAAAGGGGGAGCACTTCCTTTACTTTTATTAAATAAACTTCTTTAACACAAAAATAAATTACTATACAATTTTAATAAATCGGACAACCTGATAGTTCGGACAGGTATCCAAGCGGCGCTTTGCTCTAAGACTAAAACAACAGATTTAAAAGCAGGAGGTCATGGTTTGAACCCGGTTACTGCCGAAATATGTTTTTCTTTTTTTTTACCATGAGCATTGGAATAGCCCAGTAGAGTAGCGTACTCGCGGGTGATGACTTCCAGGTTCAACGCTGCTGCGCGCTGGTTGCTGTCAAAAATTTTTTTTGTGTTCAAATTTATTAGCGAGAGTGTGTTTCATTGTTCTGTCAAATAGTTTTTAACCAGGGACGGTAACTGCTTTAAGTTTTAGAAATTAAAATTGCAACTTAACAATTATTTCCAAACTTTTATTTAGAAGTTACGATATAACACTTATTTTTTATTTTTATTAAAATAGTAATAAATAATAATTAAATAATAATTTTTATTTAAAAATTGAAAAATAACATTAATTTTTGATTTTTTCAATAAAAATTTAAAATTTGTGTTATTTTTTATTCTTATTTTAAATGTCACAAATAAGTATTCAATAACATTTAAGAAAAAAAAAGAAAAAAATTCATTTGAATGTCTTTTGAGTCAATTGGTGTGTTAAAAAAATTTAAAAATATTCTTATTCTATTTGTGCCAAAAAGACTTGGCGCTTTTTCCACCAAAAAGGTTCAAAGGCATTGATTTTTACTTAAATGTTATTGAATAACTCTTATTTGTGACATTTAAAATAAGAATCAACAAGGGGGCTCCCCTATGACAGCTATATGATATAGTCAACTGATTTGAACGAACTTCGGCCAGGAAGGACAAAACCAAGTTAAATGCATATTCTATCAGCTTGATTAAGATATCTCAAAAAAATTATCATTATTATTTTAAATTTTTATTGAAAAAATCAAGAATAAGTGTTATTTTCCAACTTTTAAATAAAAATTATTTTTTTTTTACTTATTTAATAAAAATTAAAAATAAGAGCTAAAATGAATTTTTATTATTTTTTATCGGAAATAAAAGTTTTTAGCTTAGATCGCTAATTACGACAAAAATAAGAAATTTTGATGTTTTGCATGTTATCCGAACATAATTCTATCCTATTGATTTATGTAGTTAAAATTTGCTAACATAACACTTATTTACGGTCCCTGTTTTTAACATAAGAAAATAAATTCTCCGTCCGCAGTGATAAGTCGAATGATAGACTGAAATTGCATATGGAATTTTTTTGCATAAAGATAATTTTATACAATGAATAGCTACAAAATAACTTCCAGATAAGTTAAGAAAATACATTTAATAGATATTTGAGGAGATATGTTGTTCATGAATAAACATATGTTAAATTCTCCGTCTATTGAAGCGTCATTCGAGCTCACGACCCCTGCGTCTGAGTCTAACACAACATCTTCTGCGCCACTTAGGCACTTAGTCCGCGGCCTGGCTTATCACTTTTAAATGTAAATTCAAAATAGGCTCGAGCTTTGACCTCGAATTAAACGCACTTGTAGGTCGATTTTTCCAAAATAATGATTTATTTTTTGTAATAAAAAAACACCAACTTATAATTGTCATAGAAAATAATGATTAACACCAAGACCCTTATAATTTTACAATCTCTGCATTTTCGCTATGATTTTTAAATTTTTGATTCCTTACGTTTTTTTTAATGATCACTGCGGACGGCAGTCCTCGCTAGTGACAAAGGCAGCACGAAGGGTGCGAAAGGCGGCTAACAATATATGTAGATGTATATATTGTTAGTCGCGTTTCGCACCCTTCATGAGATAAGGGGGTGTAAGTGGGAGGTGCAAAATTTAAATGATTGCAGCTAATGGGGCCGTTGGGGCCTTTTGGGAAAAATTTTTATTTTCCGACAACTAGCTCAAAAGATAATTAAATTTACAATTTTTAGTGGACTTCTCCAAATAAAATTAAAAGTCAGTTTGCTTGTCTGTTTGTATCAAAGCGCTAAAAAAAAGAGTGGATTTAATGATGGGGATTGATTCCCCTTCAAAAATCTAGAAACTTTTGTTTTACGACTTTTTGAATTTCCCGCTAGTTAAGCGGAAAACGCTAAGTCCCTCTAATATTGAAACCCCCACAGTTTCCAACCTATATATGTCCCATGTACGTATATCATTGAAAATGTATGTTTGAGAGCTTTTAACAGTACCTCTTTTTTTAAGTACTATGGTAACATTTTAAAGGTGAAATATGGTTTTCTACCTTAAATTTGGGAGATTTTTGATAAATGACACATGACATTTTAATCAAATTTCAATATGTTCTAGTCAATAAAACTCCGCGTTTTTTGGTATATCACACATATCGTGTAACAATTTATTTATTTATTTATCTATATTACAAAGAGTTCAATGATGACAGCAGCAATAAAGTGTCATACCACCAAACCTATGTAGCAGACAGCTTTTGAATACAAAATAAACACGAAAATTGGCATTCGGCACTGCGCAAAAATAAATTTTTATGTTCGTGTTTATTTTGTATTTATTTATATTAAGACCGTACTTAAAGAAATACAGGGGTTTATTGGGTTTGTTTTAACAAAATAAACACGAAAATTGGCATTCGGCACTGCGCAAAAATAAATTTTTATGTTCGTGGTAGCTCACCGTTTTTGCGCACAGTGCAAAATTAAAATTTTCGTGTTTATTTTGTATTTATTTTTATTAAGACCCCGTACTTAAAAAAAGGACAGGGGTTTATTGGGTTTGTTTTAACGAATATGTGCGTAACACGCAGCAGGAGGCGTGGCAGACCCTATAAAGTATATATATTCTTGATCAGCATCAATAGCCAAGTCGATATAGCAATGTCCGTCTGTCTGTCAGCCCGTCCGTCTGTATGAACACCTAGATCTCAGAGACTATAAGAGTTGAATCGGACCACTATATCATATAGCTGTCATAGGACCGATCGGGCGAAAATCAAGTCTTAGTATGAAAAACTTTTTTGTTTTATGAGATTTCTAAAGCAAACTGATAAAATAAGCTATTACTTGGTTTTATATATTCTGATTCAAATCGGACCACTACATCATACAGCTGTCATAGGACCGATCGGGCGAAAATCAAGTCTTAGTATGAGCAACTTCTTTGTTTAATGAGATATCGTAACCAAACAGATAGAATATGCATTTAAGTTAAGTAAATATTTATTAAGTTTATGCACTATTAGTTTTTGCCAAAGTAAGTACGGGGCCTCCGACAGTCGAGTATTCTCGACTGTAGCACCTGCCCACTAGTTTTACTTAAAATTTCACAAAATTGGGTATCTGTAATTATGGGGGTTTTTTACGGTAGGTCGAAAATCACGTTTTATTACTAAAAACATTTTCGTTTTTTGAGATACCTCAACCAATCTGATAGAGAATGTATTAAAGTCAGTCTTATATATCCTGACCAAACACTGAATTTTAATTGAAAAAGAATAAAAATTAAACCCACGAACATTGTCTGACTTTCCTCCGCTTATCACACTACGCCACAGAAGCCCATGACTGATCGGACGCCAATTTGTTACATAATATGTTAACTCAATTTTCATGTTATCAAGATATTCAATATTTAATTACTTGCCTTCCCTCATCAAATCAAACAGTAAAATTTATGGTTTGAATATCTTCCCTATTTACTGTCCGATCGGAGTGAAATTTTCAGCAAACATCTATGACTTCCCGCTTCGTCTAGCCAAAATCTCTACATCTCTGGAATCTCTAGCTGTTAGATTGTGCTTATAATATGGATATCAAAATTTCTAAGTGGATTTTTAGGCTAAATTCTAAAACAAACTTTATCTGCTTGCAAGTAGGTGGAACCTTCATACAAAGTTTAGTGTCTCTAGCTTTTAAATTGCTCTTATAATGTGGGCGGTTGCTTCCAAAATTAGGAACCTACATACTAAGTTTGGTGTCTCTTGCTCTTATAGTCTGTGAGATCTAGGTGTTCATACAGACGTCAGGACATACGGACAGACGGACATTGTCATATCGACTCGGCTATTGACGCTGATCAAGAATATACTTTATAGGGTCTGCCACGCCTCCTTCTGCCTGTTACGCACATATTCTTTAAAACAAACCCAATAGACCCCTGTACTTTTTTTAAGTACGGGGTCTAAAAATAAAGTCTTGGAAAATTAATGCAAACTTTGACCTCGAACTCAGCGCAAGTCGAATTTCCAAAAACGTCGCCTTATCTCACGATGAAATTATTTTAGGTATATTGTGGCCAAATAAAAATCATAAATTTGAAGATCATTGTGAGATCGCGTAGATTACCCTTTTAGAAAAGGATTGGTATACTATATTTTACGCTCTTTTAAAGTTACTAGAAGTGAATGACTTTTCCAATTGGAAAAAAAACAACAAAATAATCATTATTTACCGTTCCTGGAAAAAACTAAATTGACTATCATATAGGGTTTAAGTAGACAATGAAAAGCCGGCCCAAAATAATTTTTTTGAAATTTGATATCATTTGTAAATGCCTAATGGCCTGCACTGATAATTCAACAGGATAGCTTGCTCTCTCTTTCGAGTTGGAATAAAAAAGAAGTAACATTGGCACTTAACTGACTGTTTATTTAGGAAATAGTTAGGCCACCTATTGTAGAAAAACTGTGCTCCCTAGTTTTATTTAAAAAATGTACATGTATATCATTATGTTTGCTTCTTAGCACCTCATACTTCCCTTTGTAAATGATTCTGCTACTAAATTTGAACGACGGCCTATGTTATATAGACTTTCCGGCTCATTTAAACAGACCTACGAATTCAGAAAACTTTCGAAGAACAATCCTAGAGAATTTAAATAACTTCTTATGGATGTATTGCTATCTAGCTTACCATATATAAGTTTCGCTTCCTGTCATTTACGGTAATTAATAAAGATTTTTCGGACGTACCACGAAATTTTTGAGCTATGGAACATTAATTTTGTCAATAGATTTTATTATTTGGTAGTTTTGCTCAATCGTATAAATTCTCATGGTGATTTGTCACCAATAGGTTAGACAGACGACGCCAAAACAAATTATATAGTACAAGCTTCCAACATCGACTTGCTTCAGTTGAAAAACTTTGTATTTACCGTGGTCATCGAAACCAATCATAACCATTTAAAACAATATATATTTAGCATGTTATCCTATCGGTCTGTTGATATTCGCAAGGCACTGCAGCTGGAGGAACTCCTAGCGCGTGAGGAATTCGAGTACCTGGTAGAAGAGGAGGTTGCTAAGATGACAATACGTACCTGGCTGGAAGGCTGTCTCAAAAAAATACGCGCACAAAATGCCAGTGTAAACTCCAATTACATTTGTATCTATTCAATTACTCAAATTATTTTCATTTTAGAAACAACAAAACTCGCTGATTGCTGGACTTCGCGCCACCAATGAACAACCTGTGATGCGTCCTAATATGCAAGACGACAAGGTGGCTAGTGGAGTCATAGATAAATTAACAATTAGTACGATAAGTGGTGCGGTAGCCGGCACCTGCCCGCCTTCTAGTGATGCTTTCTCACCAACGTTAAGCTCTACGGAAAATGATGAAAAGGATGCTAGCAGTAGCGGTATAGCACTTCCTCACTCTGAAGCACACGCTTCAAGTGTTCGCCATGTCATGGTAGTGGGCAAACGCAATTATGTCCTTAATCGCAGTGATTCCACAGGTAGTTCAGCTGGAAGAAAATTTCTGGCGCCTACTTCAAGTGATCCACAACAGCGCTCCACGCTAAGCGATAAGGAACGACTGCATATTAGCAGTCAGCAGCGTAAAAAGAACTCGATGACCACCCTTCCACATATCTCCCAGATGGGTAAGCAGCGCGACACAAACAAGGCATCTGGGTTTTTTACTCAAGTTAACAATGAAACTGGCCTGTTTCACTACCCGACAATTAATCCGACTGTCGCAGCTGCAGCTGCCATGCATAGCTATGGGGATCATCACCACCATCGTCACGGGACACTGAGTAGTCCCTCCGCTATGATAAGTCAACTGATTGGCGGTAGTGGCAAGCTGTTACCATTCAACAATCAGGCTAACGCGGTTTATGAAGTACATGACTGGTGGCAAGAGCAGGTTTTGTGCACGCAAACCAGCGACGATGAAGTTTAGAAAAATGGTATCAATGATCAATGCAACTGTTGTTAACATTGTTTTTTTTCTAAATTAGTCGAAGAGATTTTACTTTTAGATGAGAGAACTATTTACAGTCTAAAACTAGGTGGAAAGACTAACCAATATTGTTGCGATTCATTTGAATATTAGATAATAAAAGATAATGTTAATTACCAAAAAAAAAAAAAAATATATATAACGGTATGTTCTAAAAACGGTTGAGGTTGCCAATTTCGGTTTCTCCATCACTTAAAGTCTTTAAGATCTAGACGCCCACATGGACGGGCGGTCGGATGGATAGACAGACGGACATGACTATACCAGTGGTGCTGGAGACAGGGTAATTAAAATGTTGATATAACATACTAGATGATTTTTATTTATTACACCCATGCCCATATAAAGTCTATTGAAAGGGGTTTTATCAATTATTTGGTACACAAATCAAGTACCCTCATTCCATTACAAATTTTTGCTTTTACAGCGTTTGGACTAAAGAGGGTACAGACAGTTTGGCCCTGTCCGTCTGCCTGAATGAACCCGTCGATCTCCTGGTATTTTCTGGATACCATACGCAGATGATGTATATTTTATCTTTTGTATGCCACCTCTACTAAATCCGTTTCTATACCCTTATATTATATTTTTGTCACGAATTTGTAACGCATTAGACGTGGTAGACTCCATAAAGTACACTCAGGAAAAAAATCAAGATTTCCGTACTTAAACAGGACATTTTCAAGTACAAACGATCTCAAAAGCTGTCTAAGTTTGGAATTTCTAAAGTTGAGAACAAAAATTTTATTTCAAGTTTGGTTTTCGCAAGTACGGAAATCTTAAAATGAGATTTTTCGGGGATATTTTAAGTACGCTTTGGGTTTAACTTAAGTCTGAAAAAATTGTAAGCATACTACTTTAAGTACACAAAAATCTTGAACTAAACCCAAAATGTACTTGGTTTTAGTACAAAACATTGTCATAATTAATTAACTTTAATCTTAAAACATACTCTAGTATGTGTACTAAAATTAGGCAAAATACCGAAATTAAATACCATTTAATCTTGGTTAGCGACCTTTCGAAATAGGTGCTGATTTTACCAGCGATCCAACCTTAGCGTCATGTCTGCTTAGCTAGAACCACTTGAGAATTCTAAGGTGCGACAATAAAAAAGAAATATCCCAAAACGTACTTGTTTTTAGTACGAAACGATCTAATTTTTAACTTCTTTTCAATCTTAACAAAAACTATTTTAACCACAAATAACTTAGTTGCTTCTGGAGGTATCTTTACGAGACTCACAGATTATATATTTATCATGGTCTTATATATTCTGACTAAGTTTGGACAAAATCGGACTACTATTTCGGATAGCTGCCATAGGAATGTGAAGTCCGAATTCTAAATTTAAGATCGATTCATACTTAATTCAAGATTTTTAGTACACAGCAATCTTAAAATTTTAAGAACGAAACGGTATGAATTCAAGTACGGTCGCACCTTATTTTAGGATGGCATATTTTGATATAGCAATGATGATTTGATATAGCAATGTCCGTCTGTCTGTTTGTCCGATTGATTCTATGCGACTTTAATTTTTGAAGCTCGATAAAACTTTTTTCACATCTGTCTTATTACTCAAGGCAGTACATTGGAACCGATCGAATTGTCTACACTCTACACTGTAAAAGAACAAACGTAGAAAAGCCAAGCCACTTTTTTCAAGAACAAGAATAAAATAAAAATTAAATAAAAAAATTGTGTTTTAATTAAACAAAAAACTTGCTAAACGGAAGGAGGCGTGGCTGGCCCCCTCAATAGCCGAGTCTATTTAGCCATGTTCGTCTGTTTATCGCGTTTGAAGCTAGAGACTTCAAACTTGGTATGCAGATTAAGTTTGCTTTTAATATTTGATCGAAACACTACCATAAATTGTAAATTAGTGAATTTATGCTGAGGTAATAAACTCAGTTTTATCCAGGGGTTTCTCCACAAGAAATTTATATTTGTGCAAAAAACCAAAACGCTTTCAAAACAAGTACTCCCAACAAAACCGCCAAAGTTAGGGTATCCGACTCACTCTCGAAATTCACCTTCTTTGAATGCCCATGACGAGCCTCAACAAAAGAAATCAATGGAAAACAGACACAAACAAACTTACATGCTTTCCGCGCAACAGGGTGTTTGGCCGGCGGTTATCTCGACACACTACTTGCACTTGCCCAAAGGTGGAATAAAGAATCGAAAGCCAGATCACGAACTAATGCCGCAGTTTTTACAATTTCTCTAACTTTTCGAGCGCAACTTTTTTTTTTATTTATTTATTTATGCATGACTTAAAGCAGTCGGCAAAGAAAAAATTAACAGGTATAAAAATTAAGTTAAAGATTACAAATAAAAATAAAATTAAATATAAATTAAGAACTGTAAAGAAAATAATTAAAGTTACATTTTTGCATACCCCCTGCAAAATTTATAAATAATCCAACATCTGTTGCAAGGATTTGGGCAAACCCAGAAAAACCCAATCAGATCAATAAAGATTAGTTTTATTAATAGTAATAGGATGAATTTTAGACTAGTATAATGTAATATAGCAAGCTATTAGAATTATTAAGGTCAGGAGTTTAACGAAAGGTATTGGAAAATTGCAGATTTTAGGGAAGGGAGAGGGAGAGATCCTTTACAGATTTTATACGTTGCAAAGGGGTATTGTCAATCGTATAAGTACCTTAATAGGGCCTAGTACGACTAAATGTCGTGAACATACACTTTGAACAATTAAGATGCAACTTTTTGGCCGAGAGCTATAGTTGCATAGCGTTCAAATCGTCTTGCAGACGAATATGCAGAAGGGGATCAGTGTATGAAAAGATAAGCTTTACATCATCTGCAATCATTTAAATATAAGAAACAGACAGAATAATGGGTAAATCGTTAGTAAAAAATAAACGGCCCAAGACTACCTTGAGGTACACCAGAAGTAACGTGAACCGAACTCGAAATGGTTGACCTAAGAAGCACTTTTTGGGTCCTACCTTCTAAGTAGGTGGAAACCCAACGTACAAAGGCGGGAGGGAAACCTATGCAATTAAGTTTGTAAAGTAAGAGGTCATGGCTCACAGAGTCAAAGACTTTACTGATGTCAGTGAATATGACATCAGCTTTTTTTGTGAAAATGCATCATTTACCAGGGTGGTAAATTCAAGCAAGTTGGTCGTAGTGGACCGACCCTTAATAATGCCGTGTTGTGCAGGGGAAATTATCGATTAACAGATATGCTGCAAATAAGAAACATGGATTTTTTCAAATAATTTAGGAATGGCTGATAGCTATGCAAAGCCTATGTAGTTCGAAATATCAGACTTACCACTTTTTTTGTGAAGGGGAATGATATAAGATTCTTTCCAAAGATATGGAAAGACTTAAGATTCAAGGGATAGATTGAAAAGCTTATGCTTGTCCCTAAGGATACAAATAGGAATGTTGGTTGGCCCAGGAATGAAAGAAGATTTTGAAGAGATTATAGTGCTGTAAGAAATAGAGGGAGCAAACATAGTGTTTGATTGATTAAAAGAATACGGATAAGATGAGTTGGAAGTGGAGATTGGAGAGTAGGTGGATTCAAAAAGTTAGCAAATAGAACAGCGGCTGCAGAGTCGTTGGTGGCATTATCTATCCCATGAAAAAAGAGGAAGGTAAACTGGGGGATTTAAGCTTCAAGTTAACAAATTTGTAAAATTGTTTAGGGTCACGGGAAAGCTGTCTTTTGCATCGAGTTAGATAGTTCTCGTAGCATAGCGAGTTTAAATTGGCGAAGTCCGACTTGGCTACTGTGTACTTAGACCAGTCAAGACTTGAACCAGACTTCTTATATTTATTAAAATATTTAGATTTAATATTTTTTAAATAAGAAAGTCTAGGTGAAAACCAAGGAGTCGTTATAGAAATAAACGATGGAACATAGTTTGGAATGAACACATTTAAGAGTGCATTTAGGGTCTCATAGAAAGAACTAAAGGCAATATCGATGTCAGTCGCTTTTTTCAAAAGGCACCAGTCGGTAGTAAGGATAAGTTAATTAAGCAATGAAAAATTTCCCTTGCGAAAACAACGACGAGGTGATTGCTGACATAATGGAGGTGGACTAAAAGGAGATTGAGATAGAAATTTCTACCACAAAAAAAACCTCTACACGAGGTAAAAGTCTAGTGACGAAAGCAATTTCAAGCCCCAAAATGTATGATATTCGATTTTGTGACAAAATATATAGTCATCACTGCGGACGGCAGTTCGCGCTAGTGACCAAAGCAGCACGAAGGGTGCGAAAGGCGACTAGCAATATATACAGCTAACAATGAAAATTTGATACGACTATCCGATAAGATCGAGTTACATACCGATCGAAAGAAAGGAAAGGAAGAAAAAAGTCCACTAAAAATTTCAAATTTATTTATCTTTTGAGCCAGTTATCGGATTTGGGTGATCGAGGTATCAATCGACTCAAATTAAAAAAAAAAAAAAAATTTTACCAAAAGGCCCCAACAGCCCCATTAGATACAATCATTGAATTTTTTGCCCTCCCACTTACACCCCCATATCTCATGACCCTGAGTTAGAAAAAGTTTTAGTATGCCATTTTGTTAGTTAGAACTAAACCGGTCGATCTGATCGGACAGTCATAGCAAATTTTCAATATTAGCTGTATATATTGCTAGTCGCCTTCGCACTCTTCGTGCTGCTTTCGTCACTATCGCGAACTGCCGTCCGCAGTGATAGCTCAAAACACAAAAATAATTCTCATACCAATAGTTAATTTCCATTTAATTGTTTCAATGGCAGCTATATTATATAGTTCGATGTTCACCAAATTTGGTCAGGGTGTATTAGACAGTCTCAAATACACAATCTGTGATTTTGGTTGACATGTCTTAAGAACCAAACAAGTTTTTCACACTAAAGGTTAATTTGAGCTTGATTGTACCTATGACAGCTTTATGATATAATCATCCGATTTTAACAAAAGTTGTTCAGGGTGTAAAATATGGTAAAAAAAAACTCAATTTGTGAGTTTGGTTAAGATAACTTGAAAAACAAAAAAGTTCTCCATACCAAAGTTGAATCTGAACCCGATTGTTCCTAATGCAGCTATATGATATAGTAGCCTGATTTTGACAAATTGTAAAATATCCTAAAATTTAAAAATGTGTTAATAAAATTAAATTAAAAAATAAAATAAAAATTCTGCCTGGTGTGGGAAATGCGCCTCCCTGAACGTGGGTTTAACACACCATCCTCTGTACTACTAACTTAGATACTGAACCCGCCAGCTGACCAAACACTGCTATATGTTCATTAAATAAATGTAAGATTTGTTCTATCAAATTGATTTTAAAACTAGTGGGACGGTGCTTCAGTCGAGTATACTCGACTGTCGGAGACCCCATACTTACTATGGCAAAAACTAATAATGAAAAAAATAAAAAAAATATTAAGTTAACTTAAATGCATATTCTATCATATTGGTTACAATGTCTCATAAAACATAAAAGATTTTCATACTAAGACTTGATTTTCACCCGATCGGTCCTAAGACAGCTATATGATACAGTGGTCCGATTTGAACCAACTTTGGACAGGATATATAAAACCAAGTTTTATGCACATTCAATCAGTTTGGTTACAATATCTCATTAAACAAAAAAGTTTTTTATATTAAGACTTAATTTTCACCCGATCGGTCCTATGACAGCTATATGATATAGTTGACCGATTAGAACCAACTTCGGTAAAGATGTATAGGACTAACTTAAATGCATATTCTATAGGTTTGGTTACAATGTCTCATAAAACTAAAATCGGGACTATGCCAGCTATATGATATAGTGCTCCGACTTAAACCAACTTTGGACAGGATATATAAAACCAAGTTCTATTTATATTCTATCAGTTTGGTTACGATATTTCATAAAACAAAAAAGTTTTTCATACTAAGACTTAATTTTCACACGATCGGTCCTTTGACAGCTATGTGATTTAGTGAACCGATTTGAACCAACTTCGGTAAGGATGTATAAGACTAACTTAAATGCATATTTTCTAAGTTTGGTTACGATATCTCATAAAACTAAAAAGTTGTTCATACTAAGACTTGATTTTTACTCGATCGGTCCTGTGACAGCTATATGATTTATTGCTCCGATTTGAACCAACTTTGGACAGGATATATAAAACCAAGTCATATGCTTATTGTATTAGTTTGCTCTAGATATCCCATAAATCAAAAGAGTTTTTCGTACTAAAACTTGGTTTTCGGACGATTGTTCAAATGGGCGCTATATGATATAGTGGTCCGATTCAAAAAAGAAACAAACTTGACCTGCTTGTAATATAGAGGAATCTGCATACCGAATTTGGTGTGATAAGCTTCTAAATTGCTCTTGTAATTTGGATATGAAATTTTTTTTTCGATTTGTTGGCGATAAAGGGGGCGTGACCGAATTTTGAAACAAACATACCAATTGGTGTCTCTATCTCTTATAGTCTCTGAGATCTAGGCGCTCATACAGACGGACGGACAGACGGGCATTGCTATATCGACTCGGCTATTGATGCTGATCAAGAATATATATACTTTATAGGGTCTACCACGCCTCTTTCTGCCTGTTACGCACATATTCGTTATAACAACCCTAAAAGACCCCTGTACTTTTTTTAAGTACGGGGTCTAAAAAGCCATGATCAACCGAGATTCGAAACCGGAGCTTCTGCTTCTGAATCTACCACACCATCCTCTGCACTACTTTGCCACTGAATACCGCGTCTGACCTACTACTCTACTACACTACAAACACATGTAAACTGAAAATACATGGGAACTTTGAACTTTAATTTAAGGCACTTGCACTTCGAATTTTGAAAAACGCAGCCTTGTCTCCCGATGAAATTATCTTACGAAAATTGTGGCCAAGTTTCAAGGTCGTACGCTAAGCCGTCTGGGCCAAATTGGGCCAAATCCTTTTAAAAATAAAAAAAAATTAAAATAAAAAAAAAAAGATTTTTTTTATGGGCTTTTGGGTCAAAATGCATATACAAAAAAAAAATTTGGAAAAAATCTTTTGGTTTTTGAGTTATTTGATTCGTTACGCTAAATTGTCCAAAGCGACCACTGTGCGCTGGTCTAGTTCTTTGAAGCCGTACTATCGGGCTTCTGTATGTTGGAGTTGCCGGCTGTAAGAGAAACAGGCAAGGATTCACTACGCCTTTTGGGCTTAAACTCATAAACAATCATATGACGTGGCCAAAATTTTTCATCACTGCGGACGGCAGTTCGCGTTAGTGACGAAAGCAGCACGTAGGGTGCGCAGGGCGACTAACTATATATACAGCTAAGTTGGAAAATTTGCTACGACTGTCCGATCAGATCAAGTTATATATTGATCGAAAGGCTTAGTCCTAACTTACAAAATGGCATACTAAAACCTTTTCTAATTCACCTGGGACATGAGATACGGGTAAGTGTAAGTGGAAAGGGAAAAATTTGTATGATCGCAGCTTGTGGAGCCGTTGGGGCTTTTTGGTAAAATTATTTATTTTTTAAAAATTTTTATCAAAAATACGCGTCGATTGATACCTCGATGACCCAAATCCGTTAACTGGTTCAAAAGATAAATAAATTTAAAATTTGTAGTGGACTTCTCAAAATTAAATGAAAAGTTAGTTTCTTTGTTTGTCTGTTTGTCTGTTTGTATCAAAGCGCTAAAAAAGCTGAGCTGTAATGATGAGGATTTATTCCTCTTTGAAAATCTAGAAATGTTTGTTTCGACTTTTTTAATTTCCCGCTAGTTTAGCGGGAAAACGCTAAATCCCGCTAAAATTGAAACTCCGACAGTTTCCAAACCATAGAAGCTACAGATATGTTCTATATATCATTGGAAAGGTATGTTTGAGGGCTTTTATGCGTACCTTAACTTTTTTTCTAAAGTATTCAGGTAACATTTTACAGGTGATATTATGTTTTTAAGCTTACATTTTGGCGATTTTTAACAAAACGGCTCTAACGATTTCTGTTAAATTTTATTATGTTGTAAAACGTAAAAAAGTTATAAATTAATAAAAAAAAAAAACGAAAATTGGCATTCGGCACTGCGCAAAAAGTAATTTTTATGTACAAAGAAGCTCACCCTTTTTGCTCACAGTGCACAATGCCAATTTTTGCTTTTTTTTTTATTAATTTATATTTTTATTTACAATTTTTAGATTAAACTGAATTTTGTTCGTCACAAAATTGGATATCAGAAATTTTGGGGCTAGAAATTGCTTTCGTCACTAGATCACAAATGACAGTAAATGAGTCGTGAGGGACACTAATTTAAAAAGATGCAATTTCACGGGCCGTTGCAAAATTAAATTTAGAGATTGAGACATTACCAGAGACTTTCCTAGAAATGTATGCCGCTACAGATTCATAAGTAGTGTCCGAGATAAGCTAGACATGAATACTTGCTCATGAATACTTGCAACAACATTTAAAATAGGGATCTCAGACGCAGCTACGTTATCAGTCCTATTATTAGGCGCTGCAGTGCGAAGAGGTCTAACCTTCCGACCAGATCCAGCCCGAACCGAAAACACGATGACTTGGGCTGATTCAGTTGTCTGATCGATAGAAACACCTGCAGCAGGTGTAGGAGAATTGAATAGGTTAATAATACCCGGAGAGGCCGATAAAGACAAAGTTGGCAAAGCGTCTTGATAGTGACGAGATGCCAATGGAGTTACGGAAGGCTGGGTAACTGGTACATCAGGGGGAACTGCTAAACATTGAGAATCAGGTGGTGAGTTAAATTTATATTGGCTAAGCAACTCCAGACTAGAGTCAAAATCACTCGAAAGAAGCTTAGTCATTTTTTTTAGTTTTGAGAATTGGTTTGTCACAGAATTATACATTCTTGAGAAAATAATTTGTAAGTCGATTCATACTGGACAAGACCATTTCACTGCACCACATTCCCTTTTAGAAACAGCAATGATCTTCTCGACCTGTAAGACCAGCACACTTTGCATGCATGATATTCTCACACAACCAACAATAAATAAATCTCGGTTGCTCAGAATCAACACACTTGATAGTGCAGTTTATCAATAGAGGTTAAACAGATAAATAAATAGGCAGAATTGCGCCCGTAAGTAACAATTGCTTGTGAGAGCGCGCTGCTAAACAAAATCAACAGCGAACACACACAAACAAATGTATAAGGACGTACGAAGATCCGAAACTGAGATAAGGAGATGTAAACACAAACAAAAACAATCGCTGTGCTTACGATAACAACAAACTTATGTGAGCGAGGTGTAAAGCAAAAGTCGAACCACTATATCATATAGCGCCCATTGGAACAATCGGTCGAAAATCAAGGTTTAGTATGTTTTACGAGATATCTAAAGCAAACTGATACAATAAGCATATGACTTGGTTTTATATATCCTGTCCAAAGTTAGTTCAAATCGGACCACTATATCATATAGCTGTTATAGGACCGATCGGGCGAAAATCAAGTCTTAGTATGAATATCTTTTATGTTTTATGAGACATTGTAACCAATATGATACAATATGCATTTAAGTTAACTAAATATTTTCTTATTTTTTCCATTATTAGTTTTTTCCATAGTAAGGACGGGGTCTCCGACAGTCGAGTATGCTCGACTGGAGCACCGGCCGACTAGTTTCTTTTACAGGAGAAATTAAGTTTTTTACCTTTTATTTTGTCGATTTCTGATCAAACGGCTCTAACGATTTTTATTCAATTTAAGTATGTTGTAGTAGTAAAATTTTGCGTTTTTTGGTATATGAAACATAAATATTGGCTGAGGGGTTTGGAAGATATTATCTTTTAACTGAATATATAAATTTTTCTATCGGTCGAAAATCACGTTTTAGTACGAAAAACTTTTTGGTTTTATGAGATATCTCAACCAAACGGATTCAATATGCATTTAACTTGGTTTAATTTATCCTGACCAAAGTTGGTTAAAATCGGACCACTTAGCAGCACGAAGGGTGCGAAAGACGACTAGCAGAATATACAGCTAACAATGAAAATTTGCTATGAATGTCTATGACTATGACTATGAGATAAGAGGATGTAAGTGGGAGGGGCAAAATTTATATGATTGCAGCTAATGGGGCTGTTGGGGCCTTTTGGTAAAATTTTTTTTGACTCTACGAAAACACAACTTTGCAGTAGCAGGTTTTAATCCTTGCTGTCGCAGGAACCATCGTAGATATCCTTGCTGTAGCAGAATATAGTCCTTGCTGTCGCAGGGCACATCAGAGATAAATTTGCAGTAGCAGGTTATAATCCTTGTTGTCGCAGGGACCATCGTAGATATCCTTGCTGTAGCAGAATATAGTCCTTGCTGTCGCAGGACACATCAGAGGTAACTTTGCAGTAGCAGGTTATAATCCTTGCTGTCGCAGGAAACATCGTAGATATCCTTGCTGTAGCAGAATATAGTCCTTGCTGTCGCAGGGCACATCAGAGATAAATTTGCAGTAGCAGGTTATAATCCTTGTTGTCGCAGGGACCATCGTAGATATCCTTGCTGTAGCAGAATATAGTCCTTGGTGTCGCAGCACGCATCAGAGATAGCTTTGCAGTAGCAAGTTATAATCATTGCTGCCGCAGGAGCCCTTGCTGTAGCAGGATATAGTCTTTGCTGTCGCAAGACACAACAGAGATAGCCTCGCATTAGCAGGTTATAATCCTTGCTGTCGCAGGATCCATCGCAGATATCCTCGCTGTCGCAGGGTATTGTTCTTGCTGTCGCGGAACCAGAAAAGATATCCTCGCTATCGCAGGATCCAGTAGTAATAATTAAAGTATTAGTATCCTAGAGCCTTGCTGTCGCAGGAGTCAATTAAGAGAGCCTTGCTGTCGCAGGAATAAGTTAAGTTATCCTTGCTGTCGCGGGACGGGGTCGGTCATACTCCTTACGTCGCGGGACTTAGTGTATTCGTCCTTGCTGACGCAGGACATAGTCTTAGTCGTCCTCGCATTAGCAGGACTAGGGCCAACCCAGCGGTGGGCGGGCAAAATAAGCGGAGAATTCTTGGAGAACGCAGTATCGGGGCATTCTTACTCCTTGCTGTCGGGGGACCTAGTGTATTCGTCCTTGCTGTCGCAGGACATAGTATTAGTCGTCCTTCCTGAAGAAGGACATAAATTTAATTGTCCCTGCAAATAGTCGTCATTAGCAGGACTAGGGTCAACCCATCGGTGAGCGGGCAAAATTAGCGGAGAATCCATGGAGAATCCTTGCTGTCGCAGGACCTAGTTTTTCCGTCCTTCCTGAAGAAGGACATAGTATTAGTCGTCCTTCCTGAAGAAGGACATAATTTAATTGTCCCTGCAAAAGCGGGACACGGGGAATTTATCCTTGCTGTCGCAGGATCTACATTTGACTCGCTGTCGCAGGACTTGTTCCCGATACCCTTGCAGTAGTGGGGTTCCCAGTACGAGAGACGAATCGAGCTACAACAAGGGGTGAAACCAGCGATACCCGGCAATAAACGAACCTTCATTGGATTCCAAGGACATCGGTCAGAGACCCGAGAATATCATTATGTCGGCCATCATGTCGCTAATAAACGATTACCATTAAATATTGAATATCTATCTGCCTTCTTTGGTGCTTGGCAGAAACGTGGTGAAGGCCATTGAGCTAATTAATGAAAATGCTATTCAGGATCAACTAGACGATGACGACAAGGGAAACGAAATAATAGATATGTTGGACACTATGACGTTGAACAATGTGCAGCTTGTGCGTTGTGCATCCCACACTTTGCAATTGTGCGTGTATGGCGTGAACAAGAAGGACGACATAAGCCAGAAGATACATGCATGCCGTCAAATATGTAAAGTTCTGCGTGTAGGAAAATATAGTAATATTATTTATAAAAATGTTAATGATCTTATTTCAGACGTACTTTGATCGAGATGTCACTACAAGGTGGAACTCAACATATTTGATGTTGGTTGAACTTTTTGATTTGAAGAGTTTTATTACGACGGAAAGCACATTTTTTATAGACGCTGACTGGGACTGTGTTGAGCTGTATCTTAACGCATTTAAAGATGTATAAGTAAGTTTTGATAAGTTAGAATAGTGGAAACACTAAGCGAGATACTTTTGTTAACATTTATTCGAGCGATACGCTTCCTGGTGATACAAAATAAGATCTAAATCTAAAGAGCATAAAAGCTTAACGTCTAACCTAAGCTCGCCGGCAGCGCTGCCGCTGAAGCCGTCAGCCTCACATTGCTGTCCCACGGTAATGCAGCGTAAGCGCCTCGTGCATAGTGTCGCGTTACCCAGCGGATGTTGGGCAACATAATTGCAAGTTGTTGACCGATGGAGCTTGCCGAATTTGACGCTTTTGTTTACGCTAACTCGCTGACCACTGATAACGTTGAGTCAGCAAGTCTGGGGAGCGCGTGTGGCAAATTCTCTTCTCTACTTCGGTTAGCGGGAAGCTCGTAGTTAACTTATATGATACAACTCTGAAACTGTAACAGGAGCACCTAACTTATAGTGATTTTTTTATTGCATGGATGGAACTAAGGCTGAAATGTCATAACAGCGAAAACATGATAGCAAAGCAGTTATTAACTCAACTAAAATTGCGCGAAAAAATTGAGCGAAACTAAATGGCTTGAAAACGAAGCTTTGTTGTCTGTTCCTTAATATACCCCCAACAATTTAAGTATATATAATAATAATAATATATAATATTCATTTATTTATTAAAAATCTTAATTTAAGATTAATGCGTCATGGATGGAATTCGGACTGTGCAAGAGGTGGTGGAAGAAGAAGTTTCTGATAAACTATCCAAACTTTATATGGAAATAGAAAATTTCAATTTAGTTCATGGTCGGCTACCATTAACGGCAAATATCAAAGATTTTTACCGGGACATGAAATTTAAGTCACCCCATTTGACTGAAGTTGCAAAGGGGGTGCTAGCCACACCAGCAACGCAAGTATCGGTGGAAAGCTCATTCTCTGCACTAAATTTCATTTTATATGAAAGACGATCCTCTTTAAGTGCCGAGAATATTAATTCTATATTAATTGGCAAACTTAATTCCTAATTTTATAGTTATAAGTTTTTTATGATTTCATTTCATTATATTATTTTATTATTTTTAAATACATAAAGATTTTTGTTTGGTCATTACACAAATTTGTTTTTCATTTTAAATTTGTATTTAGATGACAAGTTTGATTTACAGAATTTCTCGTTCAACAACATAGAGCAAACACAACAATATAATAAAGACTTTTTTAAGAACTCGTCGCTTGCTTTGTTCCCTTACTGACTCTCAGTAGCTGAGCGACGAACGATTGTGTTTGAACGATTTTGTCTCTTTTTGACTGACTAAATTTCATTTTAAATGAAAGACGATCCTCTTTAAGTGCCGAGAATATTAATTCTATATTAATTGGTAAACTTAATTCCTAATTTTATAGTTATAGGTTTTTTATTATTTCATTTCATTATATTATTTTATTATTTTTAAATACATAAAGATTTTTGTTTGGTCATTACACAAATTTGTTTTTCATTTTAAATTTGTATTAAGATGACAAGTTTAATTTACAGAATTTCTCGTTCAACAACATAGAGCAAACACAACAATATAAATAAAGACTTTTTTAAGAACTCGTTGCTTGCTTTGTTCCCTTACTGACTCTCAGTAGCTGAGCGACGAACGATTTTGTTCGAACGATTTTGTCTCTTTTCTTCGGTCTTTTGACTGAGCAGGCTGAGCACAAAAATTCGGTTGAGCATATTTTACGAGCTCTGGTAAAAAGAATTATAATGTCGGTATCTAAAGTTTCTATACGAACTACCACGCTGGTAATAAATATTTTGTTCCTTAATACGGCAATCTAAAGCAGCTGTCAACGTTATAAGTTTCATTGCTCGTACTGTAATTCCCAAAGGGTCTTTGAGGCCTGATAAGAAAACATTTAGACACATAGAAGCATACAGTTCCTTTTTAGCTTTGACCACATTTTCATCACTTTCATTTACTGATACGTAGGGTTGATTGAATTTCGATTATCTCACTATAAAATTTTTCAAACGTTTTTCTATCCTGTCGCAAAAAATTGAGATTTTTAATAAGCAAGGTTTCGGACCGCTTTTCTGCATAATGAAAGATTAAGTTGTTATAACCTGAGCCCATTGAAAATGGGTAAAAAAGGGTTTAATGCGTCTGGCAGAATGTATGTAACAGGCAGAAGGAGGCGTGGCGGACCCCATAAGGTATATATTTTCTTGATCAGGATCAACAGCCGAGTCGATCTAGCCCTGTCCGTCTGTCTGTCCGTCTGTCTTTCCGTCTGTTTAATCGCGTCGATCTCAGAGACTTTAAGAGCTAGAGACTTTAAACTTTTTATGTAGGTATGTAGGTACCATACGCAGGTCAAGTTTGTTTCCAATTTTGGATGCCAAGTCCCCTTCACCCACAAATCGCACAAAATGATTTACAGGCGCAATTTTTAAGATATCACTGCTTAAATGAACAATCAGGTGGGAAGTAAGTCTATTAAACGACCCTAAAAATTTCAAAGCGATTGACCCATAAATAGAGAAGATATTTCGGAATTACATTTAATTAAATTATTCAATAATTACCTTTGCATGGCAAGTTGAGCGTGCGAGCGAAACAGCATGTATACGTTTATATGCAAGGCGCGCACAATGCCAGTACGAAACAGTACCCATTATTTTGTTGGGTACCGAGTAAGAATCGAGCGATAAGCAAAAGTATTATCAATATCATGTAATGAAATGGTTGATGTATAATTTATGTATATACAAATATACAATTAGATTAAAATGTAATTGTGTTAACATATAAATATGTATTTTTGCATGGCAAAATTCCTTATGACGTCACAATTTTTAATATAGTCGGGCAGAAGCTGATAGCTATGCATGAAATTGCATGTGAGAAAAAGCGATCATTTTGCAGCACTACTTTTGCATCTTTGCCGAGCACTGAAAGCTGCAAAATAATAATTTTAATTATTTATGTTTCCGATTCCTCACACATATATATAATAAGTATCTGCTTATTATCATTGTAAAAAAAAACTTAACATTTTCCGCTTTGAAAATGTTATGTATTTATCGCCTATCGTTTGTGCCAGCTGGATAGACTCTAGGGGTCGCTCACCTAGTTATCGATAGGTGATATAGTCAAATGCGGCGAGTAGTCTGTGGGGGGAGTGGCAACTCCAGATGTTCTGCTAGACAGAGATAGGTAGCAACTCCAAAACGAGACAGCACATATGCGCTACCCCTTCATGCCCCTCGATGCAATTGAGTCAAACTAGACTCAAACTGCAGCAACGGTGGGCTGAATAGGATAAAAGGGAATTGGCAAATTTTCATGAAACCACGTTGCTGCAGAACATGCGGACGGGAGTTTGATTTTACCAGCGTTCAGCGAAGGTTGCAATTTTTGTCGGGAGTCGAAAAGTTTGTCTGCACGTTGAGCAGCGTTAGATCCCATTCTACGCTCCCGTGCCATTAGAAACTGTTCCCGCGACCGTGTGCTGATTTAATCAAACGCTGTGTCACCTTCGGCGAGCTGTGCTCCGGATTGCCTAGTGTGTGTGAGGGACAACGGTTGCCAGTCGACGCAGAGGACGTCTGACGTCAGCAGCGTTGGACCAACGTTCCAGCTCCAGGATCAGTGGGGGAAGCTTCGCACCCGTCTTTAAATCAGCAGAAGGCTCATCCAGGCAGACCCGAGTGAGTCCATTCCAATTGCCCCGCCACATCGTTGGCAACCTTGTTTTGCTGTGAAGAGCTGCAAGAAAGTCATCTTCCTGTCCCTGTGCCGCCCCAGGAAATACATTTTCACTATTGTTTTATATAAAATGTGTTAATGTTTATTGTATAAAGAAAATCGAACGTCATACAAAAAAGAAATAAATCGAACAAAACAAAATCATAAATTATAACGCATTAAAATTAAAGTAAAACTAAGTTGAATTTTCAATACAATTTGTTTAAAGTAAATAAAATTAAAAATTCAAGTAAAGTAAAACATAATAAAATTTAAGTAAAGTAAAAAATAATAAAAATTTAAAGTAAAATATAAATATTAAAGTAAAATTAAAACTTAGAGTAAAGTAAAGTAAATAAAAATAAAAATCTGTAAAAATTCAAAACAACAGCTTAGGAACAACACGAGACTATAACAATTTAAAAAACACACAACAATATACACTAGATATTGTATATTTACATATATATATATACAAGCACAAAAAATATTCGCCCCTTTACCCACACAGAGAGCTCTTTAGGTAGGCAAGGTAGCAATTAAGCGAAAAATATTACATTTACTAAATTACAACACAATATATTACAAAACTTATTACACATCAATTAACCACACTTACCAATTCACACATATATATATATATATCTATACATATTTACTTTGATAATTCCGCGGCGTCTCCGCTCCAGCATCTTGCCACTGGTGGCAACATCGTTGTGTTCCTGGTCTGTCTGTTTATTTGTCTCTTCATTGTTGCCGTTTTAATGTCGTCAAGAAAACTGTAAATATAAAATATTAAAATTAGTCCAAATGTTATTAGAAACTAAAAAATTGAATTTATTTGTGATGAGAATGAAGATGATGTCCGGCTAAGTTTTTTTTGTGCAAGGGGAGGGGAAGCGAGATGTCCAACGCAGGCTGAGATTGGCCCGTTCGCGTGGCCAACATATGGGAGACGAGGAATGCATGCCGTCTCAGGAAGGGAGGGTACGCCCGGGTCCAGCAAATGGTCCCTGTTCGAACGGAAGAAGGATTAGTGTTGTTTTCTGTTTGTAATGTAATTTTTACGTACCTGTTGTATTTACTGTTGCAGTTTTTTCGTCGCCGTCGTTCCTTTTTGCGTTGTTTGTTTTCTTTTTGTCGATAGCGATGGTAATTGAGCTGCAGCGGCAGTTTAGCGATGATTTATCGATTGTGCGAACTGCGGGCCAGGGTTGGAACCACACCCGTGAATAGTTCCGATGAGCTAGTCGGCGCGGCCCACCGAGTAACAACCAGTTCGTAACAATATGGCGCCCAAGTTTAAAAAAAAAAGATGATAATAAATTGCTATAAATGCAAATTCCCTCGTATCCGGGATTCGCGCCTCCGATGTCTTATGTGGCACGATAGGTGGCCAATAATCGCTCGGAGTGCGGCGTAATCCCGGAGTACGATGGGACCATAGACTAATCTATGTTACGGTGATGCGGAATGAAATGATATTGTTCGGATGGTACCGGTTGACACCTTCGTATGTTGACGAAGTGTATGCAACCGGGTATCGTAGCCTGGTGGCATCCGTGCAATATCAAAACGTTCTGTGATAAACTGTGATATTAGGTTGGTTTGTTTTTGTTGTGTCCAGTTAGTTTATTTATTATTTATTCATACCAAACTATTCGTTCTGTCTCCTTCTGGTTCACGTCGGGAATGTGCTGGCCATAGCTTAGCAGAGCTTTGGTGACAGGTGTCCCAGGGTGATATAGGATCACTCCTGCGTCGCACCTGCCTCACAGCGCACCCCGATTGTGGCCAGAAGTGAGACAGAAGCCGAGTAGAATGCAATTAGCGTTGCTGGGATGTCGTTCCTCAATCACTTGAGGAACCGTGCATTTCACCAATGCTTAAATGTTTGTCCAAGGTTCGAATTGTGCGTAGTAAAATGTTAGTTGTTATATGTATTTTGGGAAAAATTGGAACATTGTTTTTTTCAATAATTACAGTTTATTTATTTATTTATTATTTTTTTCGGCGTAATTAAATTTTGTTTTGCTATTAGCAATAAATCGAATTAACAATCGTATTTATTTAGATATTATTTATTTATTTATTCGCTAGGATTCGTACATATTTATTTCCTATACTCCAATTGTTTTAGATAGATTCTCTTAAAAATATTGTGTGAGGGCGCTCAGGTTTCTTTCCCTTATATCATGGCCGAAGAATCAGGTTGGGAAGCTCAGGGAGCGCCGGCTCAACAACCACCACGTCCGTCGGGGGGTTTAGCAAGGACTCCGACGAACTTTCGCGGATTCCTAGAGAGGCAGCCTCCATCTGCCGAAGAACTGATCCAGTGGGAGAAAGAGGCGGCCAGTCAAGACCTTCAATATCCGAAGAAGCCGCAGAGAGACACGGTGCTCGAGTCTGCCGTAAACGTCGCGGTTGCTGCGATGCATCAAACATATCGGAGCTCGTTGCGAGATGAAATAAGCGAGTCCATGCGCGAGGAGATCCGAGCCCAATTTTTAGAAATGATGAAGCTAATAAACGACAGACTAAGGCCTCCGAATGGTGGCTCGAGGACCGAAGCCTCCGCAGCGACGCATCCGGACGAACGGGCACCAAATTCGAGCACCGAAGCCTCGGCAGCACCAGCACCGAACACAGGAGCCATCCCGAAACGTGCGGAAGGGCACCGTTCGAACAATATTCCACCGCCAGTGACGCCAAGGCAATCCTTGCAGGTTCGACAGCCGGAGTTTTGCAGTCCACCGGTCGTGCCGGATCCGCAGGCAACGAACTGGAGAAATCCAACAGGCAGGAACCCTAGGCAGAACGAGAGGAGAGGTGATGAATATCGGGAAGACAATATGCAGTACCACGCTCGTGAGCGCACTCACCTGAAGCTGGAGCGATGGAATTTGAAGTTCGATGGCGAGGATCCCATGCTCTCCGTCGAGGACTTCGTTTTCCGTGTGGAGTTCCTGCAAAGGCAATATCAGTGCCCGTGGAAAGATGTTCTGCGTGGGTTCCACATCCTCTTGTCTGGTCGAGCGCGCGAGTGGTATTGGGTGCACGTAAAGCACTCTAGAGCCGACAATTGGTCGCAACTACGCCCAGCTCTGATGGACCGATTCAGGGGCTACCAGACGGAGCATGACATCATGCAGGAGCTAGTGCAGCGGGAGCAGCCGTCCAGCGAGTCAGCCGATGAAGGAGAGCCTGGCGAAATATATCTACGCGATGGATATAATCACCGTGGACGAACTGCGTCAAGAGTGCATCGAGGTAGAGAGAAATTTGGGTCGTAGGACGAGATCCGGATATACTCAGCAGCCGCGCTATTCACAGGGCCCCAGACACTCAGTCCATGAGGTAGAGATTCCACCGCGTCCACCAGAGCCGCCGCTAGAGGATGTTGAAGAGGCTTCCGTGCGATGCAAGATCGAATGTTGGAACTGCCGCCAACTTGGACACAGTTTCCGTGATTGTCTCTCCAAAGAGCGGAAAATCTTCTGCTATCGGTGCGGGAAACCGGATACGCTCTGCCCGGAATGCGTAAATTGTCCGGAAACTCCGAGAGCGCGGTGAGAGCAGGACAAACGCGTTCGGGAACGGCGACCGCAGAAAGGAAGGAGTGGAGTTCAGGCCAGAGGAGGTAGAGAAGGAGACGGCAACAGGATCTGGAAATAAAATAGATAAGTTACTGGAGTATAATATTTATAATGTTACGGATAAGGATACATTTAATACATCCAATAAGGATAATTACCTCACAAGAGGAAAAAAGTTACGAGGCTTGCCATATGAAGAACGTGTCCGGGCATACATGTCGGCCCGGAATAGAATTTTTGGCGAGCGACAGCTGGAGGGGATGACACTGGCCACTCGACGTATCTTAAAGGCTAGAGCGCGTTTCCGGCAACGACGATTGACGAGGCGACAGGTCATCGAGGCTGTACGGCGAGACGACAACACGGATCCACGAGTGTTTGCAGATGTGGAGATCCAGGGACGTAGGATGAAAGGTCTTCTAGACACGGGAGCGTCGGTTAGTCTGCTGGGAAAAGGATGTCGGGAATTGGTGGATGAGCTGGGATGGACGGTGCAGCCATACACGTCGATGGTGAGGACAGCGGCAGAAGTCAGTCGTCCAATTTTGGGACGTGTTGTGCTGCCTGTAAAATACAAGGTTAGAACAGAAGATATCGTATTTTACATGTGCCCTGACCTGCAGCAAGATTTATATCTCGGAATAGATTTCTGGAGGGCGTTTGAAATCGCTCCTGGAGTGCTCGGAGCACCACCCGATGTCGATGTGCGTCCAGAGGCTTCCGAAGTCACTGTGAGCAACCCTGACGTCGCCTACTATCGGGACGAGGATGATGTCGTGTCTGATCCGGAGATGTGGAACCTGGAAGAGAGGCAGGAGAATCAGTTGGAGGCCGTTAAACGCGAATTTCTCCAGTTTGAGAAGGACGGTTTAGGAAAGACTCACCTGCTACAGCATCGGATACAGCTGATTGAAGGAACCGAACCCGTGAAGGACCGACATTATCCTCTGTCGCCGGCCAAACAGGAGATCGTGTGGGCTGAAGTCGATAAGATGCTGCAATTGGGCATTATCGAAGAAAGCGACAGTCCCTGGAGCAACCGTACGACCGTAGTGATGCGACCTGGAAAAAACAGATTTTGTTTACATGCCCGTAAGCTAAATAGCTTAACCGTAAAGGATGCTTACCCACTTCCATGCATAGAAGGCATCTTATCCCGCATCGACGAGACGCACTACATCTCGAGCGTCGACTTGAAGTTCGCGTTTTGGCAGATCGAGCTGGAGGAGAAGAGCAGATCGTATACGGCGTTTACAGTACCCGGGAGACCATTGTACCAGTTCAGGCACATGCCATTCGGTCTCTGCAACGCAGCACAACAATTATGCAGGCTCATGGACAAGGTGATCCCAGCGACATTGAGATCCAACGTCTTCGTGTACTTGGACGATCTCCTCATCATTTCAGCAGATTTTCAGACGCCCATCAAGTATCTTCGATTGGTCGCAGAGTGTTTGAAAAAGGCCAACCTCACGATTGGCATGTCGAAATCCAAATTCTGTTTCCGCAGCATCAAATATCTGGGTTACATCATAGGTGGCGGAACGTTAAGGATGGATCCAGGCAGAGTGGAGGCGATCAAAAACATTCCTGTCCCCAGAAATGTCAAGGAGCTCAGGAGTTTTCTAGGTACGGCGGGGTGGTATCGCCGGTTCATTAAAAACTTCGCGGAGATCTCCGTTCCATTGACCGATGCGCTGAAAAAGAAGAATAGTAGATTCCAGCTTAGTGATGAAGCCATAGAGGCGGTGGAGAAGCTCAAGGATGCACTCACCACAGCTCCAGTGTTAGTCCATGCTGACTTTAAACGGCCCTTCTTCATTCAGTGCGATGCCTCTCACTTTGGCGTTGGAGCTGTGCTTTTTCAACTGGATGACGAGCAGCAGGAAAGGCCGATCGCATTCTTTTCAGCGAAGTTGAACAAACATCAGATCAACTACACGGTGACGGAGAAGGAGTGCTTAGCCGCGAAGCTTGCGATCCATCGATTCCGACCATATGTGGAAATGATGCCATTTACGGTCATCACCGACCACGCCAGCCTACAGTGGCTTTTGAGTCTCAAAGACTTGACCGGGAGACTAGCCAGATGGTCAGTGGAGCTGCAATCTTTCCATTCACGATGCGGCATAAGAAAGGCGCCGATAACGTCGTTGCTGACACGTTATCCCGGAGTGTGGAAGAAGTGGAGGTTACACCGGAGAGTCTGCTGGGGTTCGAAACTCTGGAGTTCGAGTCCGCCGAGTATCAGGAGTTGGTAAACGAGGTGACAAGCAACCAACATCGCTTGCCCGATTTGAAGGTCCAGGACGGATTTATATTCAAGAGAACCGAGGCGAGACGCTGGATGATGAAGTGGAGGCACGACTTGGAAGTTGTGGGTCCGGAATCATTGACAGCCGGCTCATCCAAGAGCTCACGCTGAGGAGACCGCAGCTCATGGAGGAATGGGAAAAACGCTCCATGCATTGCGCAGGCAATTTTACTGGCCCGGGATGACGATTCAAGTTCGCGACTTCGTGCGGAAATGCGAAACCTGCAAGGAAACGAAGGCTCAGAATTATCGCACCCAGGTAGGAATCGGAAAAGAGGTACTTACCGATCGTCCTTTTCAGAAACTTTACATTGACTTCCTTGGGAAGTATCCACGGTCGAAGCGCGGACACGCCTGGATATTTATCGTCGTGGATCACTTTTCCAAATTCACTTTTCTGAAGGCGATGAGAGAAGCTTCTGCAGCAGACGTGATCAACTTCCTGGCTGTTATGTATTTATCGCCTATAGTTTGTGCCAGCTGGATAGACTCTAGGGGGGGGTCGCTCACCTAGTTATCGATAGGTGATATCGTCAAATGCGGCGAGTAGTCTGTGGGGGGAGTGGCAACTCCAGATATTCTGCTAGACAGAGATAGGTAGCAACTCCAAAACGAGACAGCACATATGCGCTACCCCTTCATGCCCCTCGATGCAATTGAGTCAAACTAGACTCAAACTGCAGCAACGGTGGGCTGAATAGGATAAAAAGGGAATTGGCAAATTTTCATGAAACCACGTTGCTGCAGAACATGCGGACGGGAGTTTGATTTTACCAGCGTTCAGCGAAGGTTGCAATTTTTGTCGGGAGTCGAAAAGTTTGTCTGCACGTTGAGCAGCGTTAGATCCCATTCTACGCTCCCGTGCCATTAGAAACTGTTCCCGCGACCGTGTGCTGATTTAATCAAACGCTGTGTCACCTTCGGCGAGCTGTGCTCCGGATTGCCTAGTGTGTGTGAGGGACAACGGTTGCCAGTCGACGCAGAGGACGTCTGACGTCAGCAGCGTTGGACCAACGTTCCAGCTCCAGCATCAGTGGGAGAAGCTTCGCACCCGTCTTTAAATCAGCAGAAGGCTCATCCAGGCAGACCCGAGTGAGTCCATTCCAATTGCCCCGCCACATCGTTGGCAACCTTGTTTTGCTGTGAAGAGCTGCAAGAAAGTCATCTTCCTGTCCCTGTGCCGCCCCAGGAAATACATTTTCACTATTGTTTTATATAAAATGTGTTAATGTTTATTGTTATAAAGAAAATCGAACGTCATACAAAAAAAGAAATAAATCGAACAAAACAAAATCATAAATTATAACGCATTAAAATTAAAGTAAAACTAAGTTGAATTTTCAATACAATTCGTTTAAAGTAAATAAAATTAAAAATTCAAGTAAAGTAAAACATAATAAAATTTAAGTAAAGTAAAAATAATAAAAATTTAAAGTAAAATATAAATATTAAAGTAAAATTAAAACTTAGAGTAAAGTAAAGTAAATAAAAATAAAAATCTGTAAAAATTCAAAACAACAGCTTAGGAACAACACGAGACTATAACAATTTAAAAACACACAACAATATACACTAGATATTGTATATTTACATATATATATACAAGCACAAAAATATTCGCCCTTTACCCACACAGAGAGCTCTTTAGGTAGGCAAGGTAGCAATTAAGCGAAAAATATTACATTTACTAAATTACAACACAATATATTACAAAACTTATTACACATCAATTAACCACACTTACCAATTCACACATATATATATATATATATCTATACATATTTACTTTGATAATTCCGCGGCGTCTCCGCTCCAGCATCTTGCCACTGGTGGCAACATCGTTGTGTTCCTGGTCTGTCTGTTTATTTGTCTCTTCATTGTTGCCGTTTTAATGTCGTCAAGAAAACTGTAAATATAAAATATTAAAATTAGTCCAAATGTTATTAGAAACTAAGAAATTGAAATTATATTTGCCATGAGAATGAAGATGATGTCCGGCTAAGTTTTTTTTGTGCAAGGGGAGGGGAAGCGAGATGTCCAACGCAGGCTGAGATTGGCCCGTTCGCGTGGCCAACATATGGGAGACGAGGAATGCATGCCGTCTCAGGAAGGAGACGTACCGGGTCCAGCAAATGGTCCCTGTTCGAACGGAAGAAGGATTAGTGTTGTTTTCTGTTTGTAATGTAATTTTACGTACCTGTTGTATTTACTGTTGCAGTTTTTCGTCGCCGTCGTTCCTTTTGCGTTGTTTGTTTTCTTTTTGTCGATAGCGATGGTAATTGAGCTGCAGCGGCAGTTTAGCGATGATTTATCGATTGTGCGAACTGCGGGCCAGGGTTGGAACCACACCCGTGAATAGTTCCGATAAGCTAGTCGGCGCGGCCCACCGAGTAACAACCAGTTCGTAACAAAAATCTTATAAAATTAGGCATTGTCTTTTATTTCAAATTTTGCGCACACTGCAGCAGCCTTTGGCAGGCTCGAATTTGTTGTGAGAGTGAGAGAGAGAGTGAGAGTGAGAGAGGAAAATGGGTGCTGCCAGAGTGCAGGCTGAGCAAAGTTGTAGTTTGTGGCTACTCTTGACACACTCTACATCGATTCCAAGCGATTACGATTTGCGATTTATCAATTTATAAATATTTAATTAATTTTAAATACGTTTAATATAATACCGAGCGCATGCAAATCTGTACTTGAACTTTGTCGCGATGTTAGTCGCAACGTCAGAACTAGTATGTAAGCACGCTTGCCAATCCCTAAGTAAAAACACTCACGCGTTTGCTTAAGAACTGTGTCGTTTATTCGGTTTGTATTGGGTTTTATAGGTTATCTTATGCACTAAAGGATAAAGATCACTATTGTGTTATAATATTCTTTACTCTTTCCTTCTCATTGAGTAAACTAGTTATTTCTTATCTATTATTTATTCAGTTTTGTTTATGTTGCCCTTGCCCATCTATTTCTGAGCGCCAGAATCACTGCCCATGTGGTAATCCAACGCCTTGGTGACCTTTTCAAGTGGAGGCGCTCAATCAAAAGTTAAGTCTTAGTATTAAAAAGTTTTTTGTTTTTTGAGATATCTTAACCAAACTGATAGAATATGCATTCTACTTGGTTTTGTCATATATATATAACTGTCATAGAAACTATTGGTCGAAAATCAACTTTTAAAAAAGAGTACATGGGCTCAGGGTATCCTACTGTCGAGCGTGCTCGACTGTAGCCGCACCTCACCGCGAGCGAAGCGAGTTGGGCTTAGGCAAGCGAAGCGAGCTTGTTTTTATTTTGAATCCAGTTAAGAGCGGTTCCATAGGCGTTTAATGCTTTATTCGCGTGGCCAGTAATTTTATTTCTAATTGCTCTTAGGAGAATTTTACCATTAGGGGCCTGTTCAATGTCGCCTATGACGGAAAGAATTTCATCAACATTTTTTATAAATTCGTGAAGAAGGCAAGGATTTCCCTCGAAAATGGTGAGTTGCTTAATGGTATCGAGGATTTTGAACGAATTAAGCACATCTACGCCATTGGACTCCAAATAAATGTTGCTCGGAGTTTGCATTTTAATACTATTTAGATTTGACCTGGTTCTGGGCATTTCTTATAATTATTTTTATCCGTTTTTGTGTTAATACTCCAGCTATTATTTACCCGGTGTATGAGCTACTAACATCGCTGTGCTTATACTTATATAAATATATTTACGGAAACGGAATGATAGCAGATGATAGCAGAACGATTATTCAATTGAAATAAAGAACAGTTTTCTTTTAACATAGCTCTTATACACTTTACAGCTGCTTACAATAAACCAGTTTTCATGTATTGAAAATTGTTGAGATCATTAAACCTACTTTACCTCTCACTCATTGAATGCTTTTTCGTTTTTCGTGAGGATGGTAGTGGTGTGCTTGCATAAAAAATTTACACTGATTCAACATATTTTGAGTCAGCTGAAAAAAGCAAGAAATGCGTTGAAAAGAAAATTTAATGCTATTAAACAAATGAAATCTCTTGCTACTATTGAATTGGAGAAAACTTTTAAGCCCATAATAGAACCTCTACATGAACTCGTTGACAGGAATAAAAGAAACATTCAAAAGTTAAGAATATCCGAAGGGGATAAGGCAAAGTCTAGATTAAAGCAGGCTTTAATATCATCTAATTATATAAAGCTTGATGATAATATTTATGATGAGGTTGGTTGATGAGGGCTAGAAGATAAGCTTCAGCAACACCAGCTAAATAACAGCACCAGTACAACAGCACCAGTACAACAGCACCAGTAAAACAGCACCAGTACAACAGAACCAGTAAAAATCATAATTAATCAATAAAACTGATTTTCCATATTCCAACTACTAATTTGCATTTTTTATTTTGAAGGGGAGTCTAATGTTTTATAAATATTAAAGTACATAAGTATTATTCAGCAGTATGAATCGAATTACTGATGAGTGATAACACAATCAGACACATACACGAGTTAAATCATTGTTAATCTGTTGGGTAAGTTGCACTGAACTCCTTAACTCCTTAACATACCTTGTGGACTGTCTCACTTACTGTGTTTGCTGGTTGTTTTTATGGACTACTTTCCTCTAGAGCAGCGATGGGCAAGCCCTTGCTCGCGCTACTCAGAACACTCAGACAACAACAATAACTTTTGACGCCGCGCGCAACTCACACAACACACAGCAAATGCTCGAGTTTCGGCTGCGACGCGTACGGTCATAAAAGTGTTCATTTTGCTATGATTTATGACTTCAGCAGCATCTTGTACACTGTGTGAAAAAGTAGAGTTAGTTTTGATGCGTTTTGATGCGTTTTGATTTTTACCACATAATGAGCGTTCGACTTGCAAATAAAACTAATAAGAACTTCTTTTAGTGTACAATTGTCTTGGTTTGTCAAAACCAACAACAACCACACAGATTTTTCGTCGCGACGCACAGAGTCATAAATGTGTTCATTTTGCTTTAATTTATGACTGCAAAAGTTGTGTTTGTTGTAGATGTTGTTGTAGTGCTCACGATTGCAAATTCCGTGCCCACCGCTGATTTAAAGAATACTATAAAATCTATTAAAAATAAATCTGTCAGCAACAAGGCTGAGTATTTTGATGGGGATAATTGGGAAAATATCTACTTGGGAATTGATGAATCTAAATCAAATTTTAAAAAAACTGTTAATTAAAAGTAATTCAGCTTCCCGTTCTTTAATGTTAGGAAACTGTACATTAAATGTTAACAAAAAGGAAATTAAATTGTCAAGTGGTAGCAGTTGGCTCCTTTCCCCTGGTCTATACTCATTAATTTTTCATAAAGAATTTATAGACTATAACAAGAATGACTTGGATATATATAATAACTTTAAGCTGAGACTAGCGCACATAGAAGAAAGTACAATCCACGCAGTCAAGTGAAAGGAAATCGAACAAATAAATATACTGAAATTATCAAGCCTCTTCTAAGTAGTAGTATTTTATTGCCAACAGCAATGTCCACACCAAATCTTTCGAAAACAGGTTCAGGGTACACGAGCCTACAGTTATCAAAACCAAACTATATGTATTGGGATGATGTCAATGAATTAGTTGAACGATTACAACTCTTAATAGCCTCTAAAAGAGCTGGTGATACCAGCCATGATAATAAAATTATGTCAATAAAAGAAGAACTGCGTGAGGCACAGATTATCACTGCGGACGGCAGTTCGCGTTAGTGACGAAAGCATCACGATGACTGAAATCCAACAACTGGTTCAAAGGATAACTAAATTTTAAATTTTTAGTGGTCATCTCAAAATGAAATAAAAAGTCAGTTTGTTTTTTTGTCTGTTTGTCTGTTTGTATCAAAGCGCTAAAAAAGCTTAGATGTAATGATGGGGATTTATTCCTTTTCAAAAATCAAGAGATGTTTGTTCTACGTTAGTTTAGCGGGAAAACGCTCAACATTTTACAGGTGATGTAATGTTTTTATGCTTACATTTTGACGATTTCTGACAAAACGGCTTTAACGATTTTTATTATATTTGAGTATGTTGTAGTACTTTAAGATTTTGGTATATGAAACATAAATGTTGGCTGAGGGTCTTGGAAGATATTACCTGTTAGCTGAATATATACATTTTTCTATCGGTTGAAAATCACGTCTTAGAACGAAAAACTTTTTGGTTTCCTGAGATATCTTAACCAAACTGATACAATATGCATTTTATTTAGTTTTATCTATCCTGACGAAAGTTGGTAGAAATCGGACCACTATATCATATAGCTGTCATAGGAACGATCGGGTCAAAATTAGGTTTTAGTATGAAAAATTTTTGATTTTAGATTTTGCTAATTTTTTAGTGACATTCATTGCCCAAAACTAGTCGAATCTGACTTTATTTTTGGCTTGTACAATTTTTTCAATATTGAAACCTCAGTTTTTCGTGTTTTTGAGACGCCATTTTTGACAGCCATTTTGAAATTTCAAAAAGTGACCATCGGCTTTCAAAAGAGCGGTCAATAAGAAGATTTTTAAGATCAAGATTATAAAAATCCATCCATGTCAATTATATATCTATCATGCCTTATAATACGTTTTATATTTTATTTTTCTCTCTTTCTCATCTTTATTTTCTTATATTTTATCCTGTTCATAAGCCCTGCTTATAATATATATTTATATTTATTTATTTTTAAATTATTTACTATGCAATTTGTAAATTTTGTACCACATACTGACACACAAAAAAAACCTCTACACGAGGTAAAAGTCTAGTGACGAATGCAGTTTCTAGCCCCAAAATTTCCGATACCCAATTTTGTGACGAACAAAATTCAGTTTAATATAAAACTTTTAAATTATTTTAAAATTTGAATTAAGAACACGCGTCGATTGATACCTCGATCACCCGAATCCGTCAACTAGTTCAAAAGATAATTAAATTTGAAATTTTTAGTGGACTTCTCAAAATGAGATGAAAAAATTGTTTGTCTATTTGTTTGTTTGTCTGTTTGCATCAAAGCGCTAAAGAAGCTTAGAGGTAATGATGGGGATTTATTCCTTTTCAAAAATCTAGAAATGTTTGTTTCCAAACCATAGAAGCTACAGATATTGTCTATATATCATTGGAAAGGTGTGTTTGAGGGCTTTTATGCGTACCTTTAAACTATTCTTAAGTACTCAGGTAACATTTTATAGGTGAAATAAGGTTTTTTAGCTTACATTTTGGCGATTTCTGACAAAACGGCTCCAACGATTTTTATTAAACTTGAGTTTGTTGTAGAACGTAAAATTTTTGGTATATGAAATATAAATGTTGGCTAAGGGGCTTGGAAGATATTACCTGTTAACTAAATCTATACATTTTTCTATCGGTTAAATATCACGTTTTAGAACGAAAAACTTTTTGGTTTCCTGAGATATCTCAGCCAAACTAATACAATATGCATTTTACTTAGTTTTATATATCCTGACCAAAGTTGGTTCAAATCGGACCGCTATATCACATAGCTGTCATAGCACCGATCGGGTCAAAATTAGGTTTTAGTATGAAAAACTATTTTGTTTAATTAAATATTTTAATCAAATTAATAGAATATGCATTTAAGTTAGATTTATACATCCTGGCCGAAGTTAGTTTATATCGAACCCATATATCATATAGCTGTCATGGGACCAATCAGGCGAAAATCAAGTTTGACTGTGAAAAACTTTTTTGTTTTGTGAGAAATCTTAACCAAACTAATACAATGTGCATTTAAGTTGGTTTTGTATATCCTGACCAAAGTTGGCTCAAATCGAACCACTATATCATATAGCTGTCATAGGACCGATCGGGCGAAATCCAAGTCTTAATAACGGGGTCTCCGACAAAACAGAAGGCTCGACTGTAGCAACGCGTGCGATCGCTTCGCGAAGCCCCATAGTCTTCTTTATAATTAAAAAAAAATTTTAAATATGAAAGAAATTCAACAACTAAATTTATATATTTTACTATCTGCCTGCATCAGTGATAAAGTTACAATGTGAAATGCAATTGCCAAAATTTCTGATATCCCACAAAAAAAACCTCTACACGAGGTAAAAGTCTAGTGACGAAAGCAATTTCAAGCCCCAAAATTGATGATATCCAATTTTGTGACGAACAAAATTCAGTTTAATATAAAAACTTTAAATACAAATATAAATTAATAAAAAAAAATGCGAAAAATGCGAAGTACAGGGGTCTATTGGGTTTGTTTTGACGAATATGTGCGTTACAGGCAGAATGAGGCGTGGCAGACTCTATAAAGTATATATATTATTGATCAGCATCAATAGCCGAGTCGATATAGCAATGTCCGTCTGTCTGTCTGTATGAGCGCCTAGATCTCAGAGACTATAAGAGATAGACCCACCAAACTTGGTATGTAGGTTCCTCTATAATGCAAGCAGATCAAGCTTTTTTTAAAATTCGGCCACGCCACCTTTATCGCCCACAAATCGAGAAAAAAAATTTCATATCCAAATTATAAGAGCAATTTAAAATATAGTGACACCAAATTTGGCATGTAGATTCCTCAATTTTGCGGACAAGTTTGTTTCTTTTTTGAATCGGATCACTATATCATATAGAGCCCATAGGAACAATCGGTCGAAAATCAAATTTTAGTATGAAAAACTTTTTAACATAAAAAAATTTTGATACATATACATATGATACATATGATAAGCATATGACTTGGTTTGATATATCCTGTCCAAAGTTGGTTAAAATCGGACCACTATATCATATAGCTGTCATAGGACTGATCGGGTGAAAACTAAGTCTTAGTATGAACAACTTTTTTGTTTTTTGAGATGTCGTAACTAAACTGATAAATTATACATTAAACTTGGTTTTATATATCCTGTTTAAAGTTGGTTCAAATCGGACCACTATATCATATACCTGTCATGACCGATCGGGCAAAAATCAAGTCTTAGTATGAAAAACTTTTTAGTTTTATGAGATATCGTAACCAAACTTATAGAATATGCATTTAAGTTAGTCTTATACATCCTTACCGAAGTTAGTTCAAATCGGTCCACTATATCATATAGCTGTCATAAGACCGATCGGGCGAAATTCAAGTCTTAGTATGAAAATCTTTTATGTTTTATGAGACATTGTAACCAATATGATGCATTTAAGATAACTAAATATTTTTTAATTTTTTCCATTATTAGTTTTTTTCATAGTAAGTACGGGGTCTCCGACAGTCGAGTATGCTCGACTGTAGCACCGGCCCACTAGTTTTAAAATCAATTTGACAAAACAAACATATTTATTTACATTTACTTTATTAACATATAGCTGTGTTTGGTCAGCTGTAGAGTTCAGTACCTAAGTAGTGCAGAGGATGGTGTGTTAGATCCAGGTGCAGAGAGGCGCGCGTTCATTTCCCACACCAGGCAGGATTTTTATTTTATTTTTTAATTTAATTTTATTAGCATATTTTTAAATTTAAGGATATTTTACAATTTGGTCAATATCGGGCTACTATATCATATAGCTGCAATAGGAACAATCGGGTTCAGATTCAACTTTAGTATGGAGAGCTTTTTTGTTTTTCAAGTTATCTCAATCAAACTCACAGATTGTGTTTGTTTTACCATATTTTATATCCTGACCAACATTTGTCATGACTATATCATATAGATCTCATAGGTACAATCAAGCTCAAATTAACCTTTAGTATGAAAAACTTTTTTGTATCTTAAGACTTGTCAACCAAACTCACAGAATGTGTATTTGAGACTGTCTGTTACATCCTGACCAAATTTGGTGAACATCGGGTAACTATATTATATAGCTGCCATTGGAACAATTGGATAGAAATTAACTCTTAGTACAAAAATTATTTTTGTTTTTTGAGCGATCTGAACCAAACTCACAGAATATGTATTTTTTACTCAATGTTACACCCTGTTTAAATTTGGTCTAAGTCGGATGACTATCACTGCGGACAGCAGTTCGCGTTAGTGACGAAAGCATCACGAAGGGTGCGAAAGGCGACTAACAATATATACAGCTAAGTTGGAAAATTTGCTACGACTGTCCGATCTGATCGAGTTATATACAGATCGAAAGGTTTAGTCTTAACTTACAAAATGGCATACCAAAACTTTTTCTAACCAACCGGCGTCATAAGATACGGGGGTGTAAGTGGGAGGGGAAAAATTTAAATGATTGCAGCAAATGGGGCTGTTGGGGCCTTTTAATAAAATTATTTATTTATTTATTTATTAATTTTTAAAAATTGTACTTAAAAATACTCGTCGATTGATATCTTAATCACCCAAATCCGATAACTGGTTCAAAAGATAAATAAATTTGAAAATTTTAGTGGACTTCTCAAAGTTTGTCGGTTTGTCTGTTTGCATCAAAGCGCTAAAGAAGCTTAGATGTAATGATGGGGATTTATTCCTTTTTGAAAATCTAGAAATGTTTGTTCTACGACTTTTTGAAAAAACCGCTAGCTTACCGGAAAATTGAAACCTCAGCAGTTTCCAAACCATAGAAGCTACAGATATGTTCTATATTTTATTCAAAAGATGTGTTTGAAGGCTTTTTGGCGTACCTTTTTTAAAGCACTCAGTTAACATTTTACAGGTCAAATAAAATTTTTTATCTTCCATTTTGGCGATTTCTGACAAAACGGCTCTAACGATTTTTATTAAATTTGAGTCTGTTGTAGTACGTAAAATTTTGCGTTTTTTTGATAAAAGACAAATAAAAGTTGGCTGATGAGTTTGCCAGAAATAACCTGTTTACGGAATATACACATTTTTCAATCGGTCGAAAATCACGTTTTAGTACGAAAAACTTTTTGGTTTTATGAGATATCTCAACCAAACTGATACAATATGCATTTACTTGGTTTAATATATCCTGACTAAAGTTGGTTCAAATCGGACCACTATATCATATAGCTGTCTTACGACCGATCTTATCAAAATTAGGTTTTAGTGTGAAAATCTTTTTTGTTTAGTGTAATATTTTAACCAAATTGATGGAATATGCATTTAAGTTAGTTTTATACATCCTGACCGAAGTTGGCTCATGTCGGACCACTATATCATATAGCTGTCATACGACCAATAAGGCGAAAATCAAGTTTTACTGTGAAGAACTTTTTTGTTTTATGAGAAATCTCAACCAAACTAATACAGTATGCATTTAACTTGGTTTTATATAACCTGACCAAAGTTGTTTCAATCTGACCACTATATCATATATGAAAGAAATTCAACAACTGCATTTATATTTGTTACTATATGCCTGCATTAATGATAAAGTTACAATGTCAAAAGCCAAATGAATTTCAAAAATTTCTGATACCCCACAAAAAACCCCCACACGAGTTAAAGTCTAGTGACGAAAGCAATTTCTAGCCCAAAAATTCTGATATCCAATTTTGGAGGAAAAAAATTAAATTTAATATAAAAATTTTCACAAAATTGGATATCAGAGTTTTTGGGGCTGGAATTTGCTCTTGTCACTAGACTTTTACCTCATGTAAAGCTTATGTTGTCCAAACATAACAAAAACCTCCCAAAACGGTATTGCTGCCACCAAATACATTGCTTAAAATCTTTTTCTCAGAAATTTTAATAAACTTCATTCAAACCCAACCAAAATCTCTTAAACGGTTTTTCTGAAACGAAATATATTCTTAACGAACGATTATATCATATAGCTGTCATAGGACCGATCGGCGAAGTCCAAGTCTTAGTATGAAAAACTTCTCTTTTCATAGTAAGTACGGGGTCTTCGACAGAAGAGTATGCCTGACTGTAGCAACGCGTGCGTTGTGAGGACTTGTCGGCGGAATAAAATGCCATTCTATCCTTTCCTATTCCAATATTGGAGCTATGCTGTTCTGTTCAATAGCTTGAATAAATTCGGAGCTCAACTTTCTTTCTGTTCCTACGAAGTTCGTCCCATTGTCTGAATACAGGTGTTGACATTTTCCTTTCCTTGATGTAAATCTTTTAAGTGCTGCTATAAATGCCTCTGTCGTTAGGTCACTCACAGCGTCTAGATGGACAGCCTATGTGCATACAAAAAGCGCTATGTATCCTTTGTATGACTTTTATCGCCTTCCTTTAGAGACTCTCATATTTATTGGTCCTACATAGTCGATTCCTGTGTGACTGAATGGTTGTGATATGGTGACTCTAGACTCTGGAATCTGACCCATTAATTGTTCCGTGTTTGATTGTCGACACCTCGAACATTTTGTACATCGATGAATTATTCGCTTTACTGCATTTTTTAATCCCTTGATCCAAAATTGCCGCTTTATTTGTGCTTCGGTTATTCTATTCCCTCCGTGAAGAGTTTCTAAGTGTGCCTTTTCAATTATAAGGTCTGCCAAATGTGATTTATTTATTATTAGTGGATGCTCTAGATTGTATTGTAGCTCTGTGAATTGTAATCTGCCGCCCACTCCCAAAACTCCATTATCGTCGAGGAATGGCGCAACTTTACTTTTTGTGTCTATTTGTAATTTATCTTTGAGTTTCGTTACTTCGGTTGTGTATTCTCTATATTGGTTATGTATTGCTATCACTTGTTTGGCTTCTCTTAGCTCGTTTGCTGATAGTCTTCCTTGATTGCCCTTTTTCTTGCAAAGGCTCAAAAATCGTCTGACGTACGCAATGACTCTAATCAATTTTTCAAAACTACTGAATTTGGTTTCTAACAAGTTTAGAAAGTTTTTCCCGTCTTGCGTTTGAAGATTAATTTGTACAATGTTTTCTTTTTCTGTTGTCTCTGCATTTACTTGTATTGTCGCTGTTACGACACTTAGTAATTTCGCTAACATATGCGCTGCACACAATTCCAGTTTTAGCAATGTCTTTCGATTTTTGATTGGGTTCACCTTCGTTTTGCTGGTAATTATATCTATACCGGTAGGTGTCTTTCCATAAATAACTGCAGCATAAGCCATTTCAGAGGCCACTACAAATCCATGAATTTCTAGTGGTGTATCGTAGCATGCTCCTGTCCATCGTGAAAGCTTTAGGCTTTCAATGGACTTAAGTTTTTTGTTAAACTCTACCCATTCTTCGGAAAGCGTTTTACTCAGTGTCTCATCCCAACTCATTTCTGACATCCAAAGTTTTTGAATGAACAATTTGGCTACAACTGTAATAGGTGATAGCCATCCCATTGGGCCGAAAATTCTTGCTAATGTTGATAGAATTTTCCGTTTTGTTAATTTTTTGTATGTTGTTATTTTAAATAATTTTTCGGTGACATGGCCAGATAAACTTGTCGTAACTAATTTGTTATTCGATGTCCATTTCCGCAGGTGAAATCCATAATTTTCTAGCTCCTTTGAAATGTTTTTATAAATGACGACACATTCTTCTTTACTTCTCCTGTCATTAGGTCATCCATGTAGAAGTCGTTTTATATGATATTCTTTATGATTGGTGTTGTACATCTTTCTGATATTTCTAGCAAGCATCATGTTGCTAAAAACGGCGCCGATGTTGTCCGCATGTTCGTTGTATCTAGCATGTTCTGAACACTTTTGTCAGATTCACTGTTCATGTTTGGCAGGTCTAAAATGTGGTTCCAGTGCCTTGCATATAGTTTTCTCGAATTTTCGTATCGATTCTTTAGGGTTCTTAACGCTGTGTCGCAGTTTTATGTGCTGATGTGTAAGTGTCTTATTAATTGCGCCGCCTCTCCTCTTACAAGTTCTTTTAGTGGTTTAAATTTTGACGTGATATCTAACTCGCCCTTCGTATCTACCATTTGAGTAAAGGTATCCGAAAAGCTTGATCATGCTGTAATATCTCGATAAAACGCCGGTATTTCCAAGGGTTTCAGCTTAATTCTTAATTATGACGGCTTGTTCTCTTTGAGCCATCGTATTTTTTCTCTTTTTTCTTCGTTAAGATCTTCATAGTGATCCAGTATCCCACAAAAAAAACCTCTACGAGCAAAATTCAGTTTAATCTTAAAATTTTAAATAAAAATATAAAATAATAAAAACAAAGCGAAAATTGGAAAAAAGGGTAAGCTTCTTTGTACATAAAAATTACTTTTTGCGCAGTGCAAAAAAACTGAATTTTGTTCGTCACAAAATTGGATATCAGAAATTTTGGGGCTAGAAATTGCTTTCGTCACTAGACTTTTACCTCGTGTAAAGGTTTTTTTTTTGTTGGATATCAGAAATTTTTGCAATTGCTTTTGCTTTTGACATTGTAACTTTATCATTAATGCAGGCAAATAGTAAAATATATAAACTTAGTTGTTGAACGTATTTCATATTTAAAAAAATGTTTTTCTTTAATTATAAAGAAAAACTAGGGGGCTGCACCCCCTGCTCGCTTTGCTCGCGTTGCTACAGCCGAGCATACTCTACTGTCTGAGACTTCGTACTTACTATGAAAGAAAAGTTTTTCATACTAAGACTTGGATTTCGCCCGATCGGTCCTATGAACCAACTTTTGTCAGAATATATAAGTCTAATTTAAATGCATATTCCATAAGTTTGGTTAAAATATTTCATTAAACAAAAAAGTTGTTCATACTAAGACTTAATATTAGACCGATCGGTCCTATAACAGCTATATGATATAGTGGTCCGATTTGATCCAACTTTGGTCAGGATATATAAAACCAAGTTAAATGCATATTGTATTAGTTTGGTTAAGATTTCTCATAAAACAAAAAAGTTGTTCATACTAAGACTTGATTTTCACCCGATCAGTCCTATGACAGCTATATGATATAGTGGTCCGATAAGAACTAACTTCGGTCAGGATTTTTAGAACTAACCTAAATGCATATGCTATCAATTTGATTAAAATATCTCACTAAATCGGCAAAATGTAAGCCAAAAACTTTATTTCACTTGTAAAATGATACCTGTTACACACCTTTCCAATGATATATAGAACATCTCTGTAGCTTCTATGGTTTGGAAACTGTTGAGGTTTCAATTTTAGCGGGAATTCGCGTTTTCCCGCTAAACTAGCTGTTTTTTAAAAAAGTCGTAGAGCAAACATTTCTAGATTTTTGAAAAGGAATAAATCCCCATCATTACATCTAAGCTTCTTTAGCGCTTTGATGCAAACAGACAAACCGACAAACTTTGAGAAGTCCACTAAAATTTTCAAATTTATTTATCTTTTGAACCAGTTATCGGCTTTGGGTGATTGAGGTATCAATCGACGCGTATTTTTAAGTAAAATTTTTTAAAAATCAAAAATTTTACCAAAAGGCCCCAACAGCCCCATTAGTTGCAATCATTTTAATTATTCCCCTTCCACTTCCACCCCCACATATTATGACCCAGGTTGGTTAGAAAAAGTTTTAGTATGCCATTTTGCAAGTTAAGACTAAACCTTTCGATCGGTATATAACTCGATCTGATCGGACAGTCGTAGCAAATTTTCCAACTTAGCTGTATATATTGTTAGTCGCCTTTCGCACCCTTCGTGATGCTTTCGTCACTAACGCGAACTACCGTCCGCAGTGATCGAATTAATTGCTTGGCCTTGTTTTCTCAATTCCTTAAATAGCTCTGTCAGTCTATCGAAATCTTCTTTGATTTCGTCACAATCATTTTGGTGCTGTTTATGGTTTTGTCCAGCACGATTCATCGTTCTTTGTAAGGTGCGAGCTGCTCGGTGAAATTCTTCTGCTCGTATTTCATTTTCTTCTATGTCGTTTATCATTATCTTTTTCAATGATTGCTTAATTGTTTTTTTATTCAACTCATTCATTATCCTATTTTTGATAACTTGAGTTTTTTCGTATGCTTCTTTTTCGAAGTATTCGCCAGCCAAAATTGCTTCATGTGCTTTTAAAATTTGATGTTGTGTTTTGAACAGCTCCCACTGTTCTTGAACCTTTGTCGCCCAATTACGACTAGGCTGCTCGTCTTTGTCCAATTCCGCTTCCCAGCGTTTTAGCTGCTCATATATTGCAGACTGACTTGCCCCTAATGCGTTCAACTGTTCCCGTGTATAAACCATTATTACTAAATTTCTTTTGAATAAACCAAACCCGAAATAATATATATATTTTTTTTAAATTTTATTTTCAAATATTTTTGACTTTCAAATTTTGTTTAGCTCTCGAATAAGGTTTTCTTTTGTTGCTCCAGTGGTAATTGCAATTAATGTATGCAATTCCTTACGTCTCTTATTCCTTTGGATCCTTTTCCCGGCTTGTTTCGTCTTCTTCCTCGGCTGCTTTTGTGCTTCTGACCTCTTTTCACGCCTTAGATTGTAGTCCTCGTTCGTCGAGGGAAATGGGCTGGAACCTTTTTCTGCAGCGTCCTTTAAAACTCTTTCCGTTTCTAGATTGAGTCTTCTAATTTATTGATTTGGAGTGCCTTGTAATCCCTCAAAAAACCTCTACACGAGTTAAAAGTCTAGTGATTTTAGCCCTAATTTTGATATCCAATTTTGTGACGAATAAAATTCAGTTTAATCTTAAATTTTAAATAAAAATATAAATTAATAAAAAAAGGAAAAATTGGTTTTGTGCACTGTGAGCAAAAAGGGTGAGCTTTTTTGTACATAAAAATTACTCTTGCGCAGTGCCGATTGCCAATCTTCGCTTTCTTTTATTAATTTATATTTTTTATTAAAATTTGTAGAGCAAACTGATTTTTGTTCGTCACAAAATTGGATTTTAGAAATTTTGGGGCTAGAAATTGTACATATTACAACATATTAAAATTTAACAGAAATCGTTAAAGCCGTTTTGCCAAAAATCGCCAAAATGTTAGCTAAAAAACTTTATTTCACCTGTAAAATGTTACCGGAGTACTTAAGAAAAAAAGTTTAAAGGTACGCCTCTCAAACACACCTTTCCAATGATATATAGAACATATCTGTAGCTTCTATGGTTTGGAAACTGTTGAGGTTTTAATTTTACCGGGACTTAGCGTTTCCCGCTAAACTAGCGGTTTTTTTCAAAAAGTCGTAGAACAAACATTTCTAGATTTTCGAAAAGTAATAAATCCCCATCATTACATCCAAGCTTCTTTAGCGCTTTTATACAAACAGACAAACAGACAAACCGACAAACAGACAAACAAAGAAACTGACTTTTTATTTCATTTTGAGAAGTCCACTAAAATTTTCAAATTTATTTATCTTTTGAACCAGTTATCGGATTTGGGTGATTGAGGTATCAAACGACGCGTATTTTTAAGTAAAATTTTTTAAAAATCAAAAATTTTACCAAAAGGCCCCAACAGCCCCATTAGTTGCAATCATTTTAATTATTCCCCTTCCACTTCCACCCCCACATATTATGACCCAGGTTGGTTAGAAAAAGTTTTAGTATGCCATTTTGCAAGTTAAGACTAAACCTTTCGATCGGTATATAACTCGATCTGATCGGACAGTCGTAGCAAATTTTCCAACTTAGCTGTATATATTGTTAGTCGCCTTTCGCACCCTTCGTGATGCTTTCGTCACTAACGCGAACTGCCGTCTGCAGTGATCGGCAATACTTAAGTGTCTTGAAGTATTTTCAATCACCCGTCGCTGAGTTTTCTCCAGTAGTTCTTCAAATTTTTTTTTTTAACGCCCAGATGTTGCAAGGTTTTGTGTGTTTTTTGTTGTTTGCCGGCTGCTCTCCGTGTTTTCAGCTACAATGCCCAGATCTGGTTGCTGCTTGTTCTAGTGATACAAAAAATCTATTGACGAGGTAAAATAGAAATTTCTGATATCAATTTTTGACGAACAAAATTCAGTTTAATCTAAATTTTAAATAAAATATAAATTAATAAAAAAAAGCGAAAATTGGCATTGTGCACTGTGAGCAAAAAGAGTGAGCTTCTTTGTACATAAAAATTACTTTTTGCGCAGTGCCGAATGACAATTTTCGCTGTTTTTTTATTAATTTATATTTTTATTTAAAATTTTTAGATTAAACTGAATTTTGTTCGTCACAAAATTGGATATCAGAAATTTTGGGGCTAGAAATTGCTTTCGTTACTAGACTTTTACCTCGTGTAGAGGTTTTTTTTGTGGGATATCAGAAATTTTTGCAATTGCTTTTGCTTTTGACATTGTAACTTTATCATTAATGCAGGCAAATAGTGAAATATATAAATTTAGTGGTTCAACGTATTTCATATTTAAAAAAAAATTGTTCTTTAATCATAAAGAAAAACTAGGGGGCTCCGCCCCCTGCTCGCTTTGCTCGCGTTGCTACAGCCGAGCATACTCTACTGTCGGAGACCCCGTACTTAATATGAAAAAAAAAGTTTTTCATACTAAGACTTGGATTTCGCCCGATCAGTGCTATGACAGCTATATGATTTAGTGGTTCGATTAGAACCAAATTTGGTCAGAATAAATGCATATTCTATTGGTTTGGTTACGATATCTCGTAAAACAAAAAAGTTTTTCATACCAAGACTTAATATTGGACCGATTGGCTATATGATATAGTGGTCCGATAACAACTAACTTCGGTCAGGATTTTTAAAACTGACTTAAATGCAAATGCTATCAATTTGGTTAAAATATCTCACTAAACAAACAAGTTTTTCATACTAAAACCTTATTTTGACCCGATCGGTCCTATGACAGCTTTATGATTTAGTAGTCCGATTTAAACCAACTTTGGTCAGGATATTTAAAACCAAGTTAAATGCATATTGTATCAGTTTGGTTGAGATATCTCATAAAACCAAAAAGTTTTTCGTACTAAAACATGATTTTCGACCGATAGAAAAATGTATTTATTCACTTAACAGGTAATATCTTCCAAGCCCCTCAACCAAAATTTATGTTTCATATACCAAAAAACGCGAAATTGTACAACATAATAAAATTTAACAGAAATCGTTTGAACCGTTTTGTCAAAAATCGCCAAAATGTAAGCTTAAAAACATAATATCACCTGTAAAATGTTACCTGAATACTTTAGAAAAAAAGTTTTAAGGTACGCATAAAAGTCCTCAAACATACCTTTCCTATGATATATAGAACATATCTGTAGCTTCTATGGTTTGGAAACTGTTGGAGTTTCAATTTTAGCGGGATTTAGCGTTTTCCCGCTAAACTAGCGGGAAATTGAAAAAGTCGTAAAACAAACATTTCTAGATTTTCAAAGAGGAATAAATCCCCATCATTATATCTAAGCTTTTTTAGCGCTTTGATACAAGCAGACAAACAAAGAAACTAACTTTTCATTTCATTTTGAGAAGTCCACTAAAATTTTCAAATTTATTTATCTTTTGAACCAGTAAACGGATTTGGGTCATCGAGTCTTGGGTCATAAAAGTTTTAAGGTACGCATAAAAGTCCTCAAACATACCTTTCCAATGATATATAGAACATATCTGTAGCTTCTATGGTTTGGAAACTGTTGGAGTTTCAATTTTAGCGGGATTTAGCGTTTTCCCGCTAAACTAGCGGGAAATTGAAAAAGTCGTAAAACAAACATTTCTAGATTTTCAAAGAGGAATAAATCCCCATTACTACATCTAAGCTTTTTTAGCGCTTTGATACAAGCAGACAAACAAAGAAACTAACTTTTCATTTCATTTTGAGAAGTCCACTAAAATTTTCAAATTTATTTATCTTTTGAACCAGTTAACGGATTTGGGTCATCGAGGTAGCAATCGACGCGTATTTTTTTAATAAAAATTTTAAAAAAATAAATAATTTTACCAAAAAGCCCCAACGGCTCCACAAGCTGCGATCATACAAATTTTTCCCCTCCCACTTACACCCCCGTATCTCATGACCCAGGTTGGTTAGAAAAAGTTTTAGTATGCCATTTTGTAAGTTAGAACTAAACCTTTCGATCGGTATATAACTCGATCTAATCGGACAGTCATAGCAAATTTTCCAACTTAGCTGTATATATAGTTAGTCGCCTTTCGCACCCTTCGTGCTGCTTTCGTCACTAACGCGAACTGCCGTCCGCAGTGATAACCACTTGTTACCGCTTTCGGTGTTCTCTGTAGTAACGCCGAAACAAACTCAGAGGTGAAGCTTCAGATTTTGTTGCAGGATACCCACGTCACCTTCTTCAGTGATCGTTGTCGGGTTCCCGCTCCGCCTTTTTTGTTTCTTTGTTTTTTTTTTTTTGTTTTTATTTTTCCGCCGTTGTGGTTTACTTTTTGCCACTTTTTACCGCTTGCTCGTGCTCTCTGTGGTTATGCCGAGCCGAACTCAGAGGCGGTGCTTCAGATTTTTGTTGAAGGATTCCCACGTTGCCTTCTTCAGCAATCGTTGCCAGGCTTCCGCGCTGCCTTTTTGTTTTTCCGCCGTTGTGGTTTAGTTTTTACCACTTTTTACTGCTTGCTCGTGTTCTCTGTGGTAACGTCGAATCGTATTCAGAGTTGGAGCCATAGATTTCGATACAGGATTCCCATGTCGCCTTTTTTAGCGATCATTGCCAGGTTCCCGAGCCGCCTTTTTGTTTTTTTTTTGTTTTTATTTTCCGCCGTTGTGGTTTACTTTTAACCACTTTTTACCGCTTGATCATACAGAGGTTAAGCTTCAGTATTTTGTTGCTGGATTCCCGCATCGCCTTCTTCAGCGATCGTTCCCAAGACGCTTTTTTCCTGCGTCGCTCAGTGCTAATTCCTTCGCAGATCTGTCTTCTGCGCCGCTTGTTCTTGCTCGGCTGCCTTCCGTCTAGTCCCACGCTGCAGTCGCAAGTAGTTTGCCGGAGAATTATGTTTGTTATGTTTTGTTTTTTTTATTTTCGTAGCTGCGCACACTGGGGCAGAAGGCCGAAAAGCGTGCCAAAAATCTTTTTTTTGACGAAAGCGTTCGTAAAAAGAAATAATAGCATTCGATAGAGAAAACTTAAAAGATTACGAATCCAAAAGATTTTTGAAATCAGGTAAAAATTGTGGGCGTGACAGCCTCTCAAAGTTGACCCATTTTTCAGTGCGCGCAAAAATGTGAAAATTTTATAAAAATTGCAAACTTTAAAACTGATTTGATGACAAGTTGTATGACCGGTCTTTATGTTTTTGTTTTCATATGAAAAGTACATTCATTTCTAGTTAAATGCCGTAGAATTTTGCTTCTTGACTTGTTGACCTTTTATCCCAGCGATGCTTAAAAAAAGCACTAAAATTAGGCTATTTTTTGATTTTGATGGAATAGAACAAAAATTGGACTCATTTGGACTCGATCCCACTACCACAGGAGTCTTTGTTAATCAATTCTCTAACGAAGTAACCCCGGTCTTTCATGCGTCCAGCTGCGTCTGGGGAAGTTATAGGACAAAAACTGATGCAACCTCGCAAAAAAATTAGTGATAGAAAGGAAGAGCGCAGTACAATTACATACGTTTTCGGTATGCCTGTCTGTTAATGAATAAGATGCAAAAAAATATAGATGCGAATATAATGAATTAGCATTATTGTAACTTGTACCTGTCTTAAAATCGTTTAGAGCCGTTATTGCGCAAATTATGTTTGGCTAATTTTGAGCAGGTATGTATTACAGGTAAAACCGATAGTTAAGGAAATTTATACGAACTTCTATCCGTTCTGATGCAATATGAATGGAGATCACTGCCTATTCTTTTTCAATAGGGTTTTAGTTTTTACCTAGTCAAAAAGGAAATACCTATTTAATGATTCAAAGGCAATATTGGGTAAACTAGGTGTTGTTTTTTACCTAATTAAAAAGGAAGTATGTACCTGTTTAATGAAATGTTTTACCTAATTAAAAAAAACTATTTAATAAAATGCAGTCAATGTTGTTAGACAGTTCATTTTTGACTTCATAAGAGCCATTACATATCTGGGGCTGCTTTTTTCTTGAACAGTATTTTTAAATATAATTCAGAAAACACCCACGCGTTTGCTTAAGAACTGTCTCGATTATTTGGTTTGTATTGGGTTTTATAGGATATCTTATGTACTAATTAGACAGAGCTCAATATAGTGTTGACAATATTCTTGGCTTACTTCTACTCATCGAATCTATGTGATCTTATGTATTATTAGGATTTAGTTGACATGATGTTAGTGTATGTTTGACTCTTTTCTACTTATTGTTCTATGTTATCTAATCTATTATTTAGAGTGAGCTAACCATAGGGTTAACGTGTACTTGGCACCTTTTTACTTGTTGTATGGATAAGCGTTGTAATATCTTTGACTCCTTTCTTTGCATTCTTGTATTACCTGATCTTACGTACTAGCGTGTATCTCTTATCTATTTTGAGCATACAGGTTCACAAAGTAGTCTATTATTTCTGAGCGCCAGGATTGCGACCCATTACACTGTAGTGACCCTTTCAAGTGGTTTGTGTCCCAAATCTGTTACGCATCCCGAGGGCCGTTCAAACCGTATGTTCATTTATGAACAGCAGGCAATGCACGAGATGCAAGCTAAACGTTTCTGTGGCCGCTATGATATAACTTTTTATATTTTTGATAGCTTTTAAGTGAATAATAATGTTTTAGCTTTTAGTTCTGATTTGATTTCACTGCAACAAGTCGTCTTGTAAATGTTAGGCTCACTCATGCTCTAAAACGAAGACGTGTTTTATCAAATTATAATTAATAAGCTGATAAATTAAAAACATAACTAATCTTTTTAATTGGCGCCCAACTTAACCAGATTGACGAGCTCGTAACCAAGCCCCGTAGCCGGAAGTGCAAAACCGATCTATTTAATCTTGTGTTTAAAAAAAAAATAAAACAAAACAAAGTCGTCCATCAAACGTTGAGACACTTTCTATTAAAAACAACATAAACAAATCTGTGCTGTGTGTTTGAAACGAAAGACTTTGTTTCGTGTGGCAATACAAACTGCGCCGAACGAAACACAACATAATATATGCCCAGTGCAGTGGTTGCTGACCTACGTCAACTTGGTCAGTGCATGTGTGTTGAAGCACACGAATTATATCTTTTGTACACCAAAGCCGCTGGAGCTCTTCCGGCAGCCGAGTGTCACCAGTACAGCCAGCAAGCTAACCTGGGCAGCTTTGAGAACACTTTTACCGACTGCAGCGAGGGAAACAGCATCGCCGGCGTAATTTATTTACATAAGGCTAGGATTACCCCGTCCTTTATATCATGTAAGTGGGTTGCTCAGCAACGAAAATTTTAAGTCTTGTGGAAAAAAAGGAAAATTAAAAATAAATGAGTTCCATATTTTGAACATATTATATTGTTTTGTGTGTCATCTTGTTTTGCAAGTCCGGTCAAGTTTCTGTGAAATATAGGAAACGTTTTGCGCTTTCGACCATCGTTTCAGTAAATAATAAATCTATACAAAATTTTTTTTTCTCTCTACTATTTGATGATCTGATTCTGTTACTAGCTGACTTTTGTCTCTTATTACAGCAACTCATGAATGGGGCATTCTTAAATTATAGAGACCCCATCGCAAAAAACTGCGATTCAGAAAGCTCAGATAGTGACGTCGATAAAGTAAAATCAGACATAGGAGACTTAAAGGACTGTTTGCGAAAGCCGACGCCCTCAACCAAGTCAAACATGGATACACAACAGATTGAAATGTTGGTCGACTCAGCGGTTGCAGCTGCGCTAGCAACGCAAGCGCAGGCATTTAATGCAAGTAATGCCGCTCTAAACAGACAAATAGCTGTATTGACGCAAAGGGAAACAGAAATGAAAGTCACGGCACCCCCAATCAAAACGTTTGGGGAAATACTAATCGTTGAAGACATTCGTTGCGATGAACCTTTAGATGCGAACAAATGCCTGCCCGAGCTTACAGGGTCCCAAGGAGCTTATGTTTAATGGAGACAAGCGGCAGCGGCAGCATACAAAATATTTAGGCGGTATAACGGCAGCTCTCGCCATTATCAAGCTGTCATTATAATCAGAAGCAAGATAAGGGATTCAGTCGACGCAGTTTTGGTTTCGTTTGCAACAAAATTGAATTTTAATGCCATCATTGACAAGAAATGGGAACTCTCAGGCAAGGGCAACTTACCCTACCTCAATATTATGACGATGTTGAGAAAACGCTCACTTTGCTCATAAACAAAGTCAATATGACATACGACCCAGAACTAGCGAGAGCGTGATCCTTCGCGCGTATTCATCTCTGGTCTTAGGCGCAGTCTCACCGATGTTCTCTTTGCGGCACACCCGCCTGATGTTCCTTCAGGAGATAGAGGCCAATCACGAAAGGTACACTTTTGCGGCGAACTATGCCAAAAGTGTTGAGGAGAAGGCTCGGAGACCCGACCAAAGACCTCAGGCCCAGCAACGGCAAAAAGACTCAGATGCAACAGAGGCACAGCCTGGCCTTGCAAAAAGCCCACACTACACGCGGCAACAAAAGCCCCAACAGCCCAAACAGACCGACTAGCGTAGTGGTAGACAACGCAACGGCAGCGATGATCAGCAATGGATGATGACCCTTTAATGTCTAAGGTCCTGATGCCATTGCAGGCACCAGTGTATGTCAACTCAAGTAACCCACAAGGTTACAAAAGAACAAGAATCTCTGACCAAGCAACGGGTCAGAGGCGCCAATGGGTAAATCACACTACTCAGAGCCAAAAATGTGGATCTGAGGAATACGCAGCGGCAGCAAGAAGTGCTGAGGCACAAATAGCTGACGACTCGGATGGGGATTCTGACGCTCTCAATTTTTTAGGGGTAGGTCCCTGCTTAATCCACTCAGTCATTGATGAACAACCGGTTGATGTTGTCCGTTCCCAGACGAATCGCAAATGAAAATTCAGAACAAGCTCAAGAAGGCACAAGACACACTAAGAGCTAGGAAAAATGCCTCTCGACAGAAAAGGGTCTTTGAAGTTGGGGAAAAGGTGTTTGTGAAGTCTAATCGCAGGCTTGGAAACAAACTCACAACACAAAGAGCGAGCAGTGGAAGATGACCTGAGAATCACAGATCTCATTAAGGGGAGGGTGGTCCACAAGGACAACTTGAGGTAGAGCATCCAGTTTTTCCTTTCTATCATTAACATTTTTTTTCCGCCTTATCGCGCTATTAGGCATTTTTCTCTTTTGTTAAGCTAGTGGGATATAAGATTTTAGATCAGTTTTGGTGATAGGACATGAATAAATTCAAACAATAGACACGTAGAAATAAACACTGGGGTACAGGATCAGACCAATCAACTTACCTACACGGTAAACCAAATTTTGAAGGCCACAAAGGATAGGCAAATCGATTCTGGCCATTTATACGAAACACTTTTGGACAGGAACAGAATGTTACTGATGGAATTGGAAAACATAATGCTCGCAATTACCCTCTCTAGACCACGCAGACTAAAAATCCGTTTGGCATGAGGAGCACACAGATACCCCCATTGCCGACCTAATGTCCGTTGCGTCCGTAAAAGTGCTACAACCCACAAACATAATTTTTCATTTATTTCATAATTTCATTTCCAAAAATTAAGCACACCGGTCCCGGTGCCGGTCTCGCACAAGAGTCACATACTGCAAATGGATGATAACATCGTCGCCGAGTGCCAAGACCAAATTTATGCGCTGAAAAATTACACAGCCGCAGCGAGAACAACTTTCTGTCAATTACAATAGGCAACAAATTTTGACTTTTTCCTTTTAAATTTAACCAAACGGACTTTTTTGGATAGATATGGGGCCCCAAACGACGAAGACATTTTTTTTTCTATAGCAGAGTTTTTTTTTAATTTTTAAAATTTGGCTTTTTTTCGGGCCGTTTTTTAGAGAATGGCCAAACCGATTTTCAAAAGCTTTATTTTCTTTAGTTACCTAAAAGCTAATGTATATATTTGTAATTTATCAATACATATTATAAGATTTAGGCCAGCAGTTTAAGAGCTATTAGTTCTTGAATTAAGAAAATTTTGTTTTTTTAAGCTTTAAGATATTCGGCACACGAAGATGAGTGCTTTGGCCCATCGGAGCTTTTACCACATCGTAAGCATTGTTATGCTTCACCTTGACGATCTGGTAAGGGCCCAAAAACTTCGGTTTGAGTTTGAGTCCGCTTCCAAACTGCGTCCTCTTTATGGCAACTAGTTCACCAACTTTATACTGCCTGGCTGCTTTACGTCGTAAGTTATATGTCTTCTTGTTCTCTGATTGCAAATTAAGGATTTGACTCTTGCCTTTGCCCGTAGCTCATTGCGGTCGTCTGCAAAAGCAATGATGGTCTCATTTTGAATCAGATCCTGGAGCTGCTGGTCATCTTTTGTGCGCATCTTGATACCCATCAGAAGCTCAAAAGGTGTGGTATCGATGCTTCTGGTGTACGTCGAATAAATTGCTCGCTGAACTCGATCAACGTGCCGGCTGCGTTACTTTACTATGACTTCGTTAGATGTTGTTGACTGCATAGGGTATAACCAGCAAAACTTCGTAAAGGCATCACAGCTAGTATGTGTTTATAATTCTTGCTGGCTGACTCCAGCGGGCCCAGGAAGTCAATGTGATATGTCTGCAGCGGCACGTCTTCTTTCTGCAAAAGGTGCAACAGGCCTTATTGTTTGCCTCGTTTGCGATTGACCAATATGCAAGGAATGCAGCAGTCGATGTACTTCTTGATATTGTCATCAAAATTTTGTATGTAATACTCCTTACATATTTAATTCTTCGTCTTCTTTATCGAGAAATTTCCTCTAACATGAGCTTTGCCGATCCTTCGGGACTACTAAGCGCACTGCGTGCTGAGATGCTTTCATCACTTATGTGCATAACGGGATATCGAGAAAGTGCGTCCACATGACGCATTTGTGAGCCTGCGCAATGCTCAACTTCATAGTTGTACTTATTCAAAAACATTACCCATCTGTCTACTTAAAGACACACACTCTGTTTCTTTAGTGTTTTGGTGAACGCATTGCAGTCCGTGATAATCTTGAATGGAATGCCCAACAAAATTTGGTCAATGCCTCGATGACTGCAAGTATCTCCAACTCATAGCTCGTGCATTTGCGTTGCGTCTGCTTCCTTTTCCTGATCATGTAGTAAACAGGATGAAACTGGTCGTCGTCTGATTATTTTTGCATAATTACAGCACCAAAACCGTCTATGGAGGCATCCGTATGAACACTGGTTTTGATGTCAAACATTTCTTCAATTCTTCTATGTCGTTTACTTCATTTGGACCTATTATAAACTTAGCGTTGTTCTTCGTTAAATCAGTCAATGGCTTGGCAATAACAGCATAATTGTAGATAAACTTTCTAAAACATCCTTTAAGACCCAAAAAACTCTCAAGTTGTTTCAGCGTCTGCGGCGTCTTAAACTTGCAAACGGCTTCAATCTTTAACGGCGTTGGATACAGCTTTCTATTTTTTATTAAATGGCCAAGAAATTGAATTCGTGTTTGTAAAAAGTGGCACTTTTTAAAATTCAGCTCCAGGCCATATTCTTCACACGTATTGAGGACTTCCTTCAGATTTGCCAAAGCTTCTTGCTCATCTTTGGCTGGGATGATTACGTCGTCAACATATGGTAATGCAATTCCTTTTCTGGTCAGCGGTCGAAAGATTGCACTTATTTGCCTCTGGAACACTCCAGGAAAATTCGACAAGCCAAAAGGTACTATGCGGAACTGATATTGACTGCTTTGCGTCACGAACTACTACTGGTACATGAAAGAACCCATTCTTTAAATCTGTCGTACTGAACATTACAGCATTTTGCAAACAGTCAAGCTGGTCGTCTATCAATGGCAACGTTAAATGGTCTTTTACAATAGCTTTATTGATGCGTCTAAAATCAATGCATAGTCGTGGCGTGCCATCGCGTGCCATTTCCTTACCAAAACTACCAGACTTGTAAGCTCGGACTCTGACTTTTCTATTATACCATTTTGTAGCCACTCGTCGATCTGTTCTTCTATGTTGCGTGCCTCTGTTAACGCACATCGCCGGGGACGCGAGAAATTTGGCGTTTCGTCTTTGATAATTATTTTCATTTCAATGCTCGTAGTCTTTAACTTCTCCGGCTTATACGGTATAATTATTTCGTGAACCTCGCGTCGTGTAAACTCGCTGGCAGCATCGTTTATATCGAGCTTTGAATTGTCTACCACAGAGTCTATCTTCACTAGGGATGATTCCACATATGCATCGCTTTCGAAGTTTTCATGCGACATTTTATTCACTTTTACGCCATTGCGATTATATGATATTTCTGCTTGTATACAAAGCTCTTCACCAATTATCAATTTTATATCCATTTCTCATTGCTCGCGCAACTACAAGATTAGTGTCCCGTTACACCACAGTTAAAACAAATAACATCTTTTTTTGTCCCTGTTGCATCTTCTTGTCCTTTCCAGCTTTATCACAATTTTTCATTTTCACACTCATTTTTTCATAATCTTTTAATTGTCACTCATAATTTTTGCACGATACAATACAGATTTATTTAATGACAACTCGTCAACACCGTCAATTACACTAGGCAACAGCCAAAAAAGAGAGTTCTTTAATTAAGAATATTATGATTTTTTCTTAGCTTTTCTGTCGAGGAAAGGTCGGAAAAAATGTATTACATTTTATTTACTATTTTACTTGTATACTTTTCTTTACGCCTCGTTTAAGATATCATTCATTAAAATCTATGGAGAGACGGCGATATAATATTATTTTGTTATATTATTTTAGTACGAAATTTTTTTGTGTTTTTTGAGGTATCCCAACCAAACTCACACAATATCAATTTGTTGTTATTTTACACATTATAGCCAAAGTTGGTTCAAATCGGTTTAATATCATAAAGTTTCCATAGGAACGATCGGTCGAAAATCAAGTCGGACAGGTTGTAATAGCCCATTTCATCCCGTTATTATGAATGCCAGGTTAGGTACCGGTATCGTATTTACATATTACTAAAAGAATTGCCTGTTATAACTTTCAATACGAGGGAATTGAATAAAGATCCCAGGTAATAGTTTTAAGACGCCTCGGTCCAACTTTGTAAATCGGTATATAACCGACTTTCATAACTACCGCTGCACAGTCTAGTTCTGACATTCACCAAATTAAGAGCCAAAGAGAAGCGCAGAAAATGAATAACCAAGTACGTGAATTTTCTTGCATCTACATTCCCGATTCGTTCTGCTACATATGTGGAGTTCATATTGCACATATCAAGTTACGGATGACATTTACCGAGCTCTGCCAAAGGATGGATTTATTAATTGCTTTAATCTTAATCCAAAATATTTTAATGAAGATTGGGCCCCAACGTTTATTTGCTCTAGCTGCAAAACGCATCTATAAAATTTTCCGGAAATGTAGGTATTTATTAACAAAACACACTGAAATCTATTTTTAAATTCTTATTTAACTGAAACACTAACAGCTTCCTTTATTTTTGGGTATAAATTTCCATTTTCACACCCTATCATATGGAAAAAAACGGATGTTCATGGTTTCGACTGCTATTTTTGTGCATTTATAAAAATTGGTATTGGAATAAATATAAAATGTGTTTACCCACAATTGCCTGGCCGCGGCTTTGAGCTGGCAGTAACATCTGGGAGAGAACAAGAAACACTGAATAAGACGGATTCAAGAAAGGATACTACGACTACCGATTCTCTTTCTTCGGAAGGAAACAAACATATCTGGATTTTTTCACAGCACGAATTGGATGACCTGGTAAGGGACCTGGACCAGTATTTAAGGAAAGACTGGCCGAAACGAGTCGATTTTAAGGTTGGCCTAAATGGTGTTAAATATGTGCCGCTAGTTAATTCACATTAAGCTTGGACTTGTCAAAAACTTTGTGAAAAGGCTCGTTAAACGAATTCAGAGGCACTAGAATATATATCCCCTTTCGACGCAAAAATTACGGAAGGCGTATTCGATGGTCCACAGATTAGAACACTCTTAAAAAATGAGGAGCTCTACTCCATTCTGGATCCACTGGAAAAGGCAGCCTGGACATCAACTTTTTGGGGGATAACAATAATCCGAATTACATTAGAATCGTCGAAGGACTGCTTCAAAATTATAAAAAAAAATGGGAGTAAACATGTCTCTGAAAATCCACTTCTTGAATTCACACTTGGACAATTTCGCGGTCAACTTAGGCGATGTAAGCGATGAGCACAGGGAACGATTTCACCAACACTTAAAAGCTATGGAGCGACATTATCAGGACTCGTGGAATCAGAACACGATGGGCGATTACGTGTGGACTCTTATACGAGAATCTAATTCCAATACCGAAAGCAGAAGAGTACGTTACTCAAACCATTTTTAAAGTACTGTTTATGCCACATCAATGTGTTAAAACTTAAATCGAATGTTATACCTTCAAAAAATAAAATTGTAGGCGTTATTTAAAAAAAAACTTTCATTAATCTACAAACATTTAAACACTAAGCAAATGAATTCGAGGCACTCTATAGACTTAGTTATAGTCCCATTTCCTTAGACCAGTTCCCAAAGAAAGTTGATTTCGATCGATTGTTCCTATGGCAGCTATATGATAAAGTTGACCGAGTACATCTTAATTTGGTCAGCATATATAATACCAACTTATATTAATACTATGTTGGATTGGTTGAGATATCTCAAAAAACAAAAAAGTTTTTCATACTAAAACTTCATTTTCGACCGATCGTTCCTATGGCAACTATAAGATATAGTTAACCGCTTTGAACTGTGAGGAACAAATATGTGTTCCCCACAACAATTTCACATTTTCAGCGACGCCTCTGTAATGGTGCATTTACACTAGTTGATGCAGCGTCAATTCTAGCTATATCAACAATTGATATCCAACGTCAACGCATTTGTTGTGTTTACATTAGTTGATAGAGTTGACAAAAAAACCGGGTTGCCAACTAATTTTCGAGTTGAGCAACGCGCAAGATGCCAACGCGTTGATATTGAAGTTGAGAGTAATTTACACCAGTTGATATCAACATTCGTTGACATTCACGTTGCTTAGCATTTTTCGTTGACGTCGAACTTGTGAATGTATCGAAACTGATTTTAATCGATATTGTGTTGTTTTAATAATTGAGAAAAGTAAAAAAAGTGGTAAGTACTTATGCATATGTATTTTAAAACTAATTCATATGCAATTTGTTTACCTTACGATAAAATCAGAACAATGGCAACAGCGAAGAAGAGCAAAATAGCGGCAGCAGTGATTTTGGTTTTAGCTCTTGAGGACGAGGAAGAGCAAGAGCTAAAAAAACGCAAGCGAGCAATTTGGGTTCAAGAACTCTATTTGGATCGAGACGAAAGTGGTTTTTTCCGATCATTTGAGACAATATTTCGATCGAATAGTCCTGATCGTTTTAAGGACTTTGCTTGAACGTGTGAAGCCTTTCATTCAAAAAGCGGACACAAGTCTCCGAAAATCTATATCTGCCGCAGAGCGGCTCATTGTGACTCTTCGTTATTTGGCCACTGGGGATAGCATGCACAGCTTAAGCTTCTTGTTTAAAATGTCGGTACCCTCCATTTCATTAATTATACAAGAAAGCTACGATGCCATTTACAAAACATTGAAGGGTGATTTTCTTAAGGTAACAAAAACTTTTAATTATTTCATTTTAAAAACTTAAAACTTTAACAATAATGTATCGTTCGTCGATGTTAAGGCACTAATAATTATATTCTGAGATCAATTCAGATCAAACATAATTAGGGGTTAGGGGATGGAGCTGGTAAGCTCTCCGGCTTCAAGTGATGCCATAACGATATTCATTTTGGACTTAGCCAAGCGCACGGCAGCGGCATCGGGAAAGTTGCGAAGAGTTGCTGCAACTGATTTGCCCCAGAGATCAAACTCATCATCCTCTTTGGTGTTCGCCAAATATTCGCAAGCCTGCTTTAGTAAAGCAGTGCGATGAGCATTGGTGTCATCAAGTAGCCGACGCTTTGGTGTTGGCTTAGTAATTGCCGATGGCGAGTTTGACGACGATGACATCTTATTTAAATCATTATTTTCCACAAACGTGGAGTTGAGCTGTGACAAGCACCCATGTGCATCTTCATTCATATTCTGAAAAAAAACACTTTAATTAGTTTTTGTTAATTTTAGATGCCTACGACAGCTGCTGAATGGGAAAAAATAGCAAATGTGTTTAAAAATCGCTGGAATTTCCCACACTGTATTGGTGCTCTGGATGGTAAGCACGTGACAATACAAGCACCGGCAAAATGTGGCTCACAATATTTCAACTATAAGAAGACAAATAGTGAAGTCTTAATGGCTTTGGCTGACGGAGAGTATAAATTCACGTATATTGATGTTGGAGCATGTGGTCGTGATTCTGATGGCGGTGTATTTGCACGGTATTAAGAAAGATTACAATAATAATATATCATTTCAAATATACATTAATTGTAATTATAATTTTAATTTCAGTTGTTCATTATCAAAAGCCTTGGAGCAAAATACTGTAAACTTGACAGACCCGAAGCCACTCCGAAATGGAACCGAGCCAATGCCTTATGTTGTTGTAGCTGATGATGCGTTCCCACTAAAGCCATATCTTTTGAAGCCGTTTGCATTTAGGCAGCAGGATATGAACCAGAGGGTTTTTAACTACCGTCTGTCACGCGCGCGGAGAATTATTGAAAATGTTTTCGGAATTTGCGCAGCCCGATTCAGAATTCTTCGTAGACCTATTGACCTTCAACCATCAAAAGCCACAAAGATTGTGCTAGCCATCTCTGCACTTCACAACTTTTTAATAGAACGCAAGAGTGTATACACAAGTTCAAGTGATTTTGACAAAGAAATAAATAGTGAAATTGTACCAGGTAAATGGCGAGCAGAAGGGAACGGCTTCTTGGAATTGCAGTCAATGAATACTGGACGGACCAGCATTACCGCAAGCCAAATAAGGGACAATTTCAAACAACATTTTAAATCACAAGAAGGTGAGGTGAGCTGGCAGTACGCAGCCTGCGGCTATCCAGCGAAAAATGAAAATATAAATTAACTCACATAACTGGATGTCCGCGATCCTGAGTCCATGCTTAGAATGGGTTGCATGAAGTGCAATGCGCTATAAAATATATTTGGCGGCTTCCGATCAGCAGCAGCTTGACTACTTTTGGTCGATTGGACCTTGCTATGTGCATTCTAAAATAAACGACATTGCCTTTAATAAAATATAAATAATTTAATGCAAAGAAAATGATTTTGACTTACACAGAATTGCTGACGCAACAAGTTCCATTTATTTGAAACTTCGTCTTTTGGCAAGTCTAGAGCCTTTGCAATTTCTTCCCCAAAAAATCTCGCGTTTGTTGCGGTTTTTATAGTCTCCGTTGGTAATGTCCCACAAAGTCGGTCTTTGCTCTACCAAGTCGATCAATTGGTAGCATTGCTCGTCTGACCAAATTGAAACTGCCTTTCTGCCGCGTTTGTTTTTGTTCTCTGTTTTTGTTAAAGTTGCTGTTGATGTTGATGTTAATGATGATGTTCTAGTTGCCTCGTCGTCTCCATCGGCGTATTCCGGATCAAAAATGATTTCGAAATCATTCATTTTCGCACAAAACCTTTTACTTATTGTATTCGCAAAACAATAATAAGCATAACCTTCAATATATCGATATATATCGCTTTCAAGCGAAGCAGGTCTGCTTTCGATATTGAAGTATGTATCTTTCAATAAATATGTATATAAATAAATGAATATTTATTTTTATACCCGTTACTTAAAAAATAAGTAAAAGGGTATATTGTGTTCGTTGGAATGTATGTAACAGGGAGAAGGAGGCATCTCCGACACTATAAAGTATATATATTCTTGATCAGCATCAATAGCCGAGTCGATATAGCCATGTGTGTCTGTCTGTCTGTCCGTCTGTCCGTCCGTCCGTCCGTATGAACAAAAGGATCTCAGAGACTATAAGAGATAGAGATACCAAACTTTCACTCACAGACTTCTATATACCCCACGCAGATCAAGTTTGTTTCAAATTGAAGCTACGCCCCCCTCCGCCCCCGCAAATAGCGAAAAACCTTTCGCTCGTCTGTTTGAACAAAGGGATCTCAGAGTCTATAAGAGATAGCGTAACCAAATTTGACAGACAGATTTCTATATACCTTACGCATATCAAGTTTGTTTCAAATTTAAGCCACGCCCCCCTCCGCCTCCGAAAATCGCGAAAAACCACCACACCCACAGTTTTTATGATAATACGTTTTTTTGTGAAAATAAACGTTATCTATTAGTATTATCTATTATCCCACTGAATTGCATCAAGATCGGACAAGTAGAACGGCAGTTATGGCGATTTAATGTTTTCAAAGTAATTTCTTTAAACAAAAGGATCTCAGAGTCTAAAAGAGATAGAATAACCAAATTTGGCTGCAGATTTCTCTACACACCACGCAGGTCAAGTTTGTCTTACATTTTATCACGCCCCCTCCGCCCTCGCAAATCGCGAAAACCACCACACCCACAGTATATAAGATAATACGTTTTTGTGGGTATTAGAGTTGCAAGTTGCTATTATCTATTATCCTATAAAATCGCAGCAAGATCGGACAAGTAGAACAGCAGTATTAACGTGCCGAAGCTCTTGAAGCAAAATGAGCTCCTTAGAGTATGCAATAGTTTTAATATTGTTAGACAACAAAAATGCATCAAATAATTCTCAACTGGTTCTGACGACGCAAATATGACATTCGGCTTGAATCGCTACTCGATTCAACCAAAATGGTACCGATGAATCTTCAATGATGATGGAACTGGCATCTATCGAATCGTATTGAGCATACTACTTGCATTTATGCAAGCGTGTCAAGTCACCGGTTACCATATAGAGAGGTCGCTAACCAAGGGGATTGACATTTAGCAAAATTATAAACCTGAAGAAGTTGCTAATTTAAAATTTTTTGAATCGACAACTAAGTAACAACAGCAACACAATATGCCAAGCAAACTTTTCTGTCATTCTTGTGCCTTAGAATTCTCAACTGGATTCAGGCAATATAAAATAACAACAATTAAAAATAACAAAATCCTTTTTTCTTAAAAAAAAAAATTCTTAAAAAAATACCTTTATACATATTAAAGTTAAGTAACGGGTATCCTATAGTCGGGATCTCGACTATAGCCTTTCCCACTTGTTTAATAATATTTTATTATTAGTTATTGTTTTTTATAGACTGCACACTTGAAATAACAGACAACATTAAATAAATCGGATGGCGAGCGAAGTGTTCCTACCTCCAATCTGTACATGAAGTACATAAAGAATGAACACGAGCTCAACTTAATTTTGTGTTGTCAACGCGCCGATTGTGTCTTCAACTGTTGACACAAAGGGCTTACACTGTGTTTACACTCAGAGCAAAAATTGATGATTCTCGCATTGTCAATCTACTGTCAACGCAACAGTTGATCAAGTTGACAGCTGTTCACACTAGGATTGATAAAGTTGATATCAACGTTGACTTGTTTATCAACTAGTGTAAATGCACCATAACTTTTCATTTCATTTTAAGAAGTCCACTAAAAATTTCAAATTTATTTATCTTTTGAACCAGTTAACGGATTTGGGTCATCGAGGTATCAATCGACGCGTATTTTTGATAAAAATTTGTAAAAAATAAATAATTTTACCAAAAAGCCCCAACGGCTCCACAAGCTGCGATCATACAAACTTTTCCCCTCCCACTTACACCCCCGTATCTTATGACCCAGGTGAATTCGAAAAAATTTTAGTATGCCATTTTGTAACTTAGGACTAAACCTTTCGATCAATATATAACTTGTATATATTGTTAGTCGCCTTTCGCATCCTTCGTGATGCTTTCGTCACTAACGCGAACTGCCGTCCGCAGTGACTGTGTACATGAATATGTCACTATACATATGTATGCAAAATTATCTCAATCAAATCACGCACTTATGCACCTTTCAAACACCGCACTGATTATACTGGAGTAACAAAAGCTAAAGCAAAACCAGTGGTGAGGCGACTACGAAATACCCTGTGCCCAATTAAGTGTATTTGCATAGTTAGTTTTTTGTATGTAAATTCCAAGGTTATACTTACTATTTACATTAATACTGTGAATTTTTTTTTCCTTTATATACATTAGAGTGGGTCAATTTGTATTGAGTAAAAAATGCACAAAGCGGCTATAAGCTTCCACTTTTTACAGAGAAGTTATAACTACACTGTATTTCATATATTGGTAATTGTCTGTTAGGTGTAACTTACCTCTAAAACAAAAAAAAACAAAAAAAAACTCAAATAGAGGGCGATTTATGATGAATTTAGAGATAAGAATAAGTTGGCGGTCTCTTTTTAATTGAATTTTAAAATTAATGCAAAATTGACTTTTTTATTGAAACTTGACAAAAGTGCTAATTTTTAAAATTCAATTAAAAAAAACAAGTTAAGACCGCCAACTAATTCAAATCTCTAAATTTATTATTATTCAGCCTCTATCTGTGCTTTTTTTTTTATTTATTTTTTATGCAAATTTAATGAAATTTTTACAAAGGATGAGTGTCCTGCTACCTTACAAGGCAACTTTAACTAATCAGAAATTTAACTAAAAATAAAAACATAATTATTTATGATAGAACATAATAATGAATTAAAGATAACTTATAAGGGGTGATACTCGGGAGATCGTCTTAATTTTGGTCGGAGATCTTCGTCAAGACCCGGCTCGGGAGGTCTTGAGGGTGGTGACGTTTGAGCCTTCTCCTTACTCTTCTTCGGTGGCAGGCAGTATTTAGTCGTCTAGCTAGACTGCTTGGATGAGCTCCTAGCCTCTCCGTGTACTTTTGGGCAATCGCTTGGATTCTGTCTTCTATATTGGCCACCTTAAGGTCGCGCTCGATATTGCGTGTCCTTATGTACCATGGGGACCCGGAGATCAACCTCAGTGTCTTTGCTTGTAGCACACGGATCTTATTCAGGTGAGTCTTGACAGTAATACCGTACACCTGAATGGCATAGAATAGGCTGGGAGCTAAGATGCACTTGTATATTCTAGCCTTGTTCTCCAGCGGCAATTTGTTTTTGGCAGAGAGTAGCCAGGACATCCTTTGCACTTTGTCTGTAAATGAGCGCCGTAGCGACGTGACTTGTTTTTCAAAGGTGAGACTTCTGTCCAAGATGACACCTAAGTATTTGTGTGCCGCTGGATGAGCTAGAGCATTTCCATTGAGTAACACGACTGGGCAGTTCCGCACCCGATTTGTGAAAGTCACATTTGCACATTTGTCTGCGTTGATGAACAGATTACATTTATTTGCCCACTCCTGGAATGCGTTCAGATATTCCTGCAGTGCACTCTTGGCAAGAAGTATACAGCTGCTTTTTGTGAGTACCGCAGTGTCGTCGGCGTACGTGGCGATTAGAGTATCGCTTTCGTCTACTGATGTAATTGCCGTGTGGGTTGGCATATCCGCAGAGTAAATTGAGTATAAGGTGGGGCCCAAAACACTGCCCTGGGGAACGCCAGCTTCGATAGATTTAATGGAGGACTTGCACCCATCGTCAGTCACTCGGAATGTGCGCCTTTCTAAGAAGCTCTTTATGACCTGGAACAGCTGGGGGGTTAAAAGGCTCTTAGCTTTGTAAAGAAGTCCAGGGTGCCACACCCTGTCGAAAGCTTGCTGTATGTCCAGAAAGACAGCGACCGCATACTCTTTCTCCTCCATGGCCTCTAACGCAAAGTTGACAACTCTATGCAGCTGTTCTGGAGTGCCATGCTGCTTTCGGAATTTAGGGATCTAAAAGGTAACAGCTTCGAGATCAAGCATTCTGTTTAGGATCAACCTCTCCATTATTTTACTCAGTGAAGGGAGAAGGCTGATCGGCCTAAAAGAGTTCACATCAGTTGGTTGTTTTCTACGCTTGAGGATCATAATTACGCTCGCCGGATTCCAGGCTCTCGGGAAGTATCCCACACGTATGACGCTGCTGAAAATAAGCACCAAAAAACAACAGAGCTTGATCTGGTAGGAGTCTTATGGTTCTGTTATCAAGTAAGTCTTCGCCAGGGGGCTTTTTGGGTTTCAGCTTAGACACCAGCTGCTTCACTTCGTCCAGTGTGACAGTGTCTGTAAGCAACGCCATTTGAAACGGGATTTCCAATGACTCCGGCAGTGACTCTCAGGCGCAAGGTCGTGCGGCCTGAATCGTTGCTCAAGATTATTTGCAAACACTTCCAATTTGTCAAGACTAGACGGCACCATCCTCCTGAAGGGTCCCTAATGGCCGATTTCGGTGTTGCCAATGACTTGTATCTTTTGGTAATTTTCCACAGAGAGTAATTAGTAGAGGCATCGGTACCGAAGTTTTCCAACATGTTGTCAATTTGAATTCTTTCCTGCGGGCCAGAACTTTGTAAAGACGATTGGCCAGCCTATTGTGAATCTGTTGGATGAGGGCATCTCCTGTTCTTGCGTACTCCTTACTGACTTTACTCTTGAGACTCAGGGGCTCAACGATTACAGAAGGAAGCTGAGGCGATCTGTCTCCATGTAGATGTTGTTGCATTCTAGGTGCAGCTCTTGTTGCTGCATCTTTCAGCTTGCTCACAAAAATATCGATTGCGTTATCTATATCATCTGCGTCTTGGATTTCCATATTTAGATCAATCAACTGCTCCACGTGGGCCTTGAAAATTTCTGTATCAGCACCACTTGCTAGTAAACAAGACCGCTGTGACTTGCTCAGCGGTGTGGCGTGTAAATCAGCTATAAGTGGAGTGTGATCCGAAGAGAGCTCATGAAGCGTACTCACATTAAGCCTGCTCATTGTGTTTCCATTAATTACAAAAAAATCTAAAGCTGATGTTGATAATAGGGAGTTCGATGAGTAGAATGTGGGCTCACCCGTTGCAAGAATTTGGTACCGACCATTCGCCACGACATTCTGCAATATTTTGCCTCTGGAACAATTTGTTGAGTTGCCCCACCATGAGTGCTTGGCGTTGTAGTCACCACCTGCAATAAATTTGTTACCTAGCATGGCAAACAGGGATTCAAACTCCGCTTTAGTACAAGGCTCTTTGGGTGGAAGATACAAAGACGCGAGTGCGATTGGCCCTATCAAAGTCTGCATACTCACTCTTGCTAGCTGTATGTTGTTGGTTGAGATGGGAGGCTGAGGAATGTGGCACATGCTAGAGCGGACAATGACTGTGGAGCCACCTCTGCTGTTACCGCTGGGGTGGAAGGCATGGTAAGTGGAGTATCCTGGCAGGTAGACACGCTGTCCCTCTTTCATGTGTGTCTCTGTAGCAAATATTGCATCTATATTATGTGTACTGAGAAACAGCCGGAGCTCTCCAGAGCCCGTAACTAGTCCCCGTGCGTTGCACAATCCGATTTTTATGATCGGTTGCATCATTTTTGGATACGTGAAGTGAGAGCCTGAACCAATTCTCGAAAGGCCTTGTTAGCCTCCATCATTTCTTGAACCAACTTAAATAATTGGTCCATTCTGGAGTTGATCTCCAGTATGGAGTTCTCCAGCGCAACGACTTTCTTGTCAGGCAGAAAATTTGATTCTCGCTGAAGATGCTTGTCAGCATTTTGACCAAATTCCGCTTTTTTGGGCCGAGCATCGTCAGCGTAAGACATATTGCATCTGACAGTCTCAGCCGGAATGAAGCCGCGTGAAGGGCCTTGATTATATTTTGCCCTGGGAGTGTCGGCAGAAGCAGGGAGCCTTGGGCTCGGTTTTAGTTTTCTGGTTTTCTCAATCCTGACAGGGCAGTCCTTGTCTGTCGAAGCGTGATCACCACCGCAGTTGACGCACAAGAAATTTTCACTGGTGCAAAGCAGGGCTTTCACATGACGCCAGCGCATTTGCCGCAGACTGGGTCCTGAACGCAATAATTTTTGGAATGTCCGAAGATGTGGCATCTCAGACATTGTAGAACTTCTTTCTTGCGAGGAGGATGCTCTACAGAGACTCTGTATCTGACGAGTTGAGTTATTTTTAAAGCATTAGACACATTGGGACCTTGTTTGAGATTGACAAAACATAGATTTTGCCGAGTCTTGTAATTGATCGTCGCTTTATCTTCTGTCTCGTTGAACTCAGCGCTACGCCAATCTGCCTTTCTTTGGCAATATATATTGAGAGTTTCGAAGCCCTGGTCAATAAAAGCTTGAACAATTTGCGACTTTGATGACAACCCTGTAAGGCTTGTCTTCCCTAAGTTGATGGTGCCAGAATTGACAATTAAGTTTTGTCAATTGTTTTACAGCTGTTCGGAAAGCATCAAAGTTTGCCGTGTATATCCGTAAAACACCGAACTTAGAGGTTTAAATGCTATAGTTGTTGGCACCCACGCACGACACCAGTGCTTGTTCCATCACTAAGGGGTTGTCCACTTTTGGTACACATATAGCTGGAGGCTTTGAGAGCGTTTTTGAGGATTATTTGTTGCCATTGCCAACAGCACGAGCTTCATCTTCGTCGTTAGAGCCGCTTTCTGACAAGTCTTGCTCCATAATGTTGTCCGCTTCTTCGTCCAGAGCTGCAAAGCGGTTTTTACTCAATGCCGCTGCGGTCGAAGTGGATGCCGTATCTTTAGCTGCTTCCTTGTACAGCTCAGTGGCCTTCATTAGCTTTCTGTATAGATTGAGATGTTTTTATAGCTCCTTTATGTTTTTTACTAGCAGGCAGGTCACGGGCTTGAAACGAGCACTTCGTCTTACGAGCTACTGATGACAAGAATTCACCCAATGTGCTGCCAGGTGACGTAGTCGAGGAAATGTTGGGCCCACAGTTGCCGCTTCAGTATACGTAGGGGTAGATGTCAAACTTGCTTGAGACATGGAGATAGTGCAGGTAACGCTGTTGGGTGCAGCAAGAATGGCTGCTCCGCTACCAAGAATTTGAGAGCGAAGAGTACCAGGGCTTACCCCAGCTGCTTTTCTCATCTCCTCCAGTAGCGCTTGCCTATAACTAGGTAGCGACTGAGTCGATGAGTCATCGTCCATGGCTACAATTGTTATTATTTAAAGTTTAATAATGCAATTGTCATCAACCTTTCCAGATCAGAAGATAAGAATTAACAGAACCAACCTCTCGCTTGCGCAAAGCGCAGGGAGAGGGGCAAACTTAGCGCCTTTTAAGTCTGGCTTATCTTAGGTAAAGTACCGCAATAAGCTGCAGCCACCGCAAGCAGTGACTAAAAATAGGGCAATATATGCACAAAGAGATAAGAGAGTTTGTGTTGATCACTTGCGAAAATAATCTATCAAGCGCGTACGTTGAATGCAACGAGCAGAGAGCTGAGACTGATTTTTTTTTTTTTTTTTAGCTAAATTTTACCTAACCGACAGTATCGCCATACGAAACACGTGAAAACCTTCCTCGAAAAAAGTGGAAGCTCGATATTGATTTTAGACATATGGTTTCTTGGGCAATTCTTCATAGAATTCATCGTAGATTACGAATTTCATCTCCGCTTTGTCAAGAAAAAAATGGACCCACTCTAATACTAGGTTGTTCAATAAGTTTTGCGGTTCGGTACCAAAGGGTATTGCTGCAAGCTTAAATTAATTTTTGTATGTTGGTACACTATTTTTAAGAACGTACGTGAAGTTTCATTGCAAACATTCAATTCGTTCTATTTTTGTACGCCATTTTGAATTATCGTGTCGCGAAATTTTTTACAATGGAAAAAATCAAGTGTCGCGCAGTGATTCAATTTTTATTTTTGGAAGGTTTAAAAGCAAAGGATATTTATGAACGAATGTTAAAAGTGTATAAGGATTCTTCGCCTTCGATAAGCACTGTTGAAAGATGGGTTTCTGAATTTAAGCGTGGTCGTATGAGCCTTGAAGATGATCCACGTTCAGGACGTCCAAAAACAGCAACAACACCAGAAATTGTTAAAAAAAAAAAAAATAATGGATATCGTATTGGAAAATCGTCGAGTGACTGAAAGAGATTTAGTAGAAGCCGTAGGCATCTCATTGTGGAGTGTTAACAATATTTTGACCGAAGTATTGGGTTACAGAAAGCTGTGTGCAACGTGGGAGCCGCATTCGCTAACAATGGAGCCGAAACACACTCGAGCACGACTTTCTCAGCAACATTTGGAGCTTTTTCGAAAAAATAAAGTGGATTTTGTGCGGAGATTGATTACTTTGGATGAGACTTGGGTCCATCACCATGATCCTGAATCAAAACAAGAAGCCAAAGAGTAGTGTGAACCTGGTTGTTCGGCTCCGAAACGAGTTCGTGTCCAAGGTGTTAGCATCAGTTTTTTGGGATACAAAAGGAGTTTTGTTAGTGGATTACCTGCAAACTGGTGAAACAATAAGTCCTGAATATTATTGTAACCTTTTAGACAAGCTAAAAGAAAAAATTAATGAAAAAAGGCCCGGATTGCAGAAGAAAAAATGTTATTTTTCATCAAGACAATGCACCATGTCACAAGAGCATTTTGACAATGGCTAAAATCAACGAACTAAAGTTTGAATTATTGGAGCATCCCCCGTATTCACCGGATTTGGCCCCTAGCGACTTCCATCTGTTTTCAGATCTTAAAAAAAGTATGCGGGGAAAGCTTTTTTCATCAAATGATGACGTCATAACTGCAGTAGAAGCGTATTTTGCAGCCCTTCCAGATTCTCACTTCAGGGATGGAATCTATAAGTTGGAATCCCGTTGGAACTAATGTATTGACCTTCAGGGAAACTATACTGAATAATAAAATATTTTTTAAGCCATATAAATATGTTTTTTTCTATCGAGCCGCAATATTTTTTGAACAACCTAGTATACATACATACAAATGTTAATATATATAAATTTTATGGGTATTTCTATAATCGCATATATGAACACAGTCCACCCTAATACACAACCACACATATGTACATAAATACATATACATATATGTGCACAAAGACATTAAGAAAAATTAACACTTTTATTGCCCTATCGTCGGTATATAACTCGATCTGATCGGACAATCATAGCAAATTTTCCAACTTAGCTGTATATATTGTTAGGCGCCTTTCGCACCCTTCGTCACTAACGCGAACTGCCGTCCGCAGTGATGGTTTCGGAATAGTCTGGGTTTCTAGATTGAATATTGTCGACAACATAATCGGAGTCCCATCACTTTTATCACTGCTGGACTTATCATCGCTTCTACCGAATCTATAAACTCAAGCAATTGTTCATTAAAAATTGATTTTAAATTGATGTTGCATATTAACAGGTATATTAGTGATTACCAAAGCTGCAATCCGGTTCTGAGCCGAACCTCGCTGAACCGGTTCGGCTTGGGTTTTTAAGCTAAAAATTTGATGTTGTATACTCCGTGAACATGCACCGAACCCATTTCTTAAATAAAAGGTTCGGTTCGAAAAAAAAAAATTACATTATTTATATTAGTGATGTAAAAAAACATTGAAATATTGACAACTCGATTTTTGCGAAAGCGACGATTTATTGAGTTGATTAAATCGATGTCCATGAAAACATCGACAACTTACTCGAGTTTGTCCATCGTAGTTCATTTGCAGAGTTAAATGATCTACAATCGAAACTTTCTTGGAATTTAGTGCTTATCGAGAAGTGAAGTAAATCTTAAAATAATGAGTAATCTTAATACTAATTTAGACTATTATAAAATTATGTATATTTTTTAGATTTACTTCGATACAAAAATCTAGAAAAATTATATACAATGAACAAATTTTTTTTGCACATAATTGAACCAAGGCTCGAATCCAAACCTTGGGCTTAGGAGGTATATAAACCTGTTTGCGAACCGAACCTAAGTCTTGCTCTATGGCTCGAGCCATCGAACCGAACCTGTACCAAATTTTGGTGGTTTGCAGGCTTGGTGATTACCAAATTAAAACTAGTCGGCCGGTGCTACAGTCGAGCATACTCGACTGTCAGAGACCCCGTACTTACTATGGAAAAAACTAATAATGGAACAAATTAAAAAATATTAAGTTAACTTAAATGGATATTCTATCATATTAGTAACAATGTCTCATAAAACATAAAAGATTTTTTTTCTAAGACTTGATTTTCGCCCGATGGGTCCTATGACAGCTATATGATATAGTGGTCCGATTTGAACCAACTTTGAACAGGATATATAAAACCAAGTCGTATGCTTATTGTATCAGTTTGCTTTAGATAGTTTATAAAACAAAAAAGTTGTTCATACTAAAACTTGATTTTTGACCGATTGTTCCTATGGGCGCTATATGATATAATGAAATGATTAAACATGTATTCAATATTTAATGTCAATATAACATTCATAAATAATAATTTCAATAAATTGTAAAAATTAAAAAAATAGCTTAATATCAGCTGGAAAAAAAGTTGTTCCCGCCGGGAATCGAACCCGCAACAAAGTTGCAAAAAATTTTAACTGACAGAGGCTCAACGTGTTGAGCCACTCTCGCACTTATGCGTTCAACCTCCCAAATGGCCATATTGCTTGTTTTAGTGCTCAATTACAAAGTAAAAGAAATAAATTATATTTTAACATTTAATGTTAATATTACATTTTAAATAAACACTGAGTTTGTTTTAATATAAAATGAAATTGAATTCGAACGTAAATAAATTAAAAATCTTTCGCCCACGGCAGGACTCGAACCGACGAGCACCGTCCGACTCCGCGACTCAGAACACTGCGCCACGTAAGCCCACGAACGATTGGACGCCAATTTGTGATATAATATTTTTATACAATTTTTTATTTTATCAAGTTATTTACTTAAGTTTTAATTACTGCCAACGCGCCATCAACGAATTAAACAGCAAAACTTATTATTTGAATATCTTCGCTATTTACTGTGCGATCGGAATGCAATTTTCAGCAAAAATCTATGACAATTATATCGTCGTCTGTGCAAAATCTGGAATTTCTGGCTTTCAAATTGCTCTTATAATTTTGATATGAAATTTTCTATGTCGATTTGCAGGCGGTTAGGGGGCGTGGTCAAATTTTGAAATAAACTTGATCTGCTTGCAATATAGAGGAACCCACATACCAAGTTTGGGGTCTCTAGCTCTTATAGTCTCCGAGATCTAGGTGTTCATACAGACAGACAGACAGACAGACAGACAGACAGACGGACAGACGGACAGTGCTATATCGACTCGGCTATTGATGCTGATCAAGAATATATATACTTTATGGGGTCTGCCACGCCTCCTTCTGCCTGTTACGCACATATTCGGTAAAACAAACCCAATAGACCCCTGTACTTTTTTTTAAGTACGGGGTCTAAAAAGAACTTTAGAAGCAAAAAATAGCAAAAGTTATCGCCAAAGTTATCGCGTTCGATATTCCCTTGTGATGCAAGCGAACGGCCATGTTTTTTTCCGCTCAAACCGACAAGACCGTCTACAGACGGTCTCCAGTATTTCGCTATTTAAGAATACTTCTACTTCCATTTTTTACAAAACATAAGAAAAAAATATTACTGACTAGCAGTGTAATTCAAAAATCGAAAGACTTTGTCAATATATTTTTTTTTTGCGATTGAAATTGCAATTTACTTTTCACAATTTCAGTGTATAGCAAAATTCTGTAAAATAACTGTATATCGTTAAAATTTAAAATAAATATAAAAACATCATAGAATTAATTCCTAACACATAATAAATAAACTCGAAAATAAATATTTAAAAGTTTTCCATTTATACGCTAAAAACGGAAGACCGTCTACATACGGTCTTACCCGTTAGAGAGTTTAATCATTTTTGTTTTTGAATGTTTGAATGCTTGAAAACAAAGGCATTTTTCATACGATTTTGTGAAAATTTGTAAAAATGCTTAAGGAAAGAAACCTGATACAATTTGCCCGATTAGAGATTTTTGACTTTAAGTATATCAACCCATGGTACTTTTTATGTTACGTCACAGTTTAATTAAAACAAGTGGGCGGTTACAGTCGAGCACGCTCGACAGTAGGATACTCTGTGCCCAGGTACTTTGTACTGAGGTTGATTTTCGACCAATTTTCCTATCAAAGCTATATGATATATTGAACCGACTTTAACCAAATTTGGTCAGAATGTACTAAACCAACTTCAATGCATACTCTAACAGTTTGGTTAAGATATCTACAACTACAACATTGCTCAGCCTTAATTCTGGCAGCACCCATTTTCCTCTATCACGCAACAAATTGGAGTCTGCCAAAGGCTGTTGCAGTCCTCGCGAAATTTAAAATAAAAGACAATGTCTAATTTTATAAGATTTTTAAGGCGAAAAATGTTGTTTTTTTTTATTAAAATGATAATAAGCAGAAACTTAGTGAATATATGTGTAAGGAATCCGAAAAATTAATAATTAAATTTATTAATTTGCAGCTTTCCGTGCTCGGCAACGATACAAAAGTAGTGCAATATGATCGCTTGGCAATCGGCTTTTGTCCGACTTTATTGAAAAATGTGCCGCCATATGGAATTTCGCCATACAAATATACATAATTATATATAAACACAATTATATTTTAATCTAACTGTATATTTGTATGTACATAAATTATACATCAACATTTTCATTACATGATATCGATCATATTTTTAACTATCGCTCGATTTTTAGCTCAGTACACAATAAAAAAAATGTGTACTAGGTCGTACTCTCTTTGTGCGCTTACTTTGCGCACGCCTTGCATATAAAAGTATTTATGCTGTCTCGCTCGCACGTTCGATTTGTCATGCAAATGTAATTATTGAATTAAATGTAATTTCGAAATAACTTCTTTAATTATGGGTCAATCGCTTGAAATTTTCAGGGTCGTTTAATACGCATACTTCTCAACTAATTGTTCAGTTAGGGAGTGCTATGTCATAAATAGCGCCTGTAAATCGTTTTGTGCAATTTGTGGGCGAAGGGGGTGGCATCCAAAATTGAAAACAAACTTGACCTGCGTATGGTATCCAGGAACTAACATACCAAATTTGAAATCTCTAGCTCTTATAGTCTCTGAGACTGACGCATTCAAACAGACGAACGGACGGACAGACATACAGAAGGACATGGCTCAATTGACTCGGCTGTTAATACTGATCAAGAATATATGTTTACTTTGGGGGGTCTGCCACGCCTCCTTCTGCCTGTTACATACATTCTGCCAAACACATTATAACCTTTTTTTTACCCATTTTCATGGGCTCAGGGTATAAAAAGACCCACAAAAAAAAACTACACTAGCTAAAAGTTTAGTGACGAAAGCAATTTCTAGCCCAAAATTTCAAAAATCTAATTTTGTGACGAACAAAATTCAGTTAAATATAAAAATTTTAAATAAAATTATTAATTATTAAAAAAAAAAACGAAAATTGGCATTGTGCACTGTGCGCAAAAAGGGTGAGCTTCTTTGTACATAAAAATTACTTTTTGCGCAGTGCCGCATGACAATTTTAAATCTTTTTTTATTAATTTATATTTTTATTTAAAATTTTTAGATTAAACTGAATTTTGTTCGTCACAAAATTGGATATCAGAAATTTTGGGCTAGAAATTGCTTTCGTCACCAGACTTTTATATCGAGCATGAATTTTTTTTTGTGGGATATCAGAAAATTTTGAGATTCATTAATGCAGGCATATAGTAAAATATTTAAATTTGTTTGTTGAAGTTTTTTCATATTTAAAAACATTTTTTTTAAATTATAAAGAAAACTTGGGGCTCCGCTCCCTGCTCGCTTCGCTCCCGTTGCTACAGTCGAGCATACTCTACTGTCGGACACCCCGTACTTACTATGAACAGTTTTCCATACTAAGACTTGGATTTCGCCCGATCGGTCCTATAACAGCTATATGATATAGTGATTCGATTAGAACCAGCTTTGGTCAGAATCTATAAGTCTAACTTAAATGCATATTCTATTAGTTTGGTTACAATATCTCGTAAAACAAAAAAGTTTTTTATGCTAAGACTTTATATTAGACCGATCGTAGTAGGCCGATTTGAACCGATTTGGTCAGGATATATAAAACCAAGTTAAATGCATATTCTATTAATTTGGTTAAGATTTCTCACAAAACAAAAAAGTTTTTTATACTAAAACCTAATTTTGACCCGATAGGTCCTATGACAGCTATATGATATAGTGGTCCGATTTGAACCAACTTTGGTCAGGATATATAAAACCAAATTAAATGCACATGTATTAGTTTGGTTGAGATATCTCATAAGACCAAAAAGTTTTTTGTACTAATACTTGGTTTTCGACCGATAGAAAAATGTGTTTATAAAGTAAACAGGTAATATCTTCCAAACCCCTCAGCCAAAATTTATGTGCCGTATACTGAAAAACGCATTTTACGTACTACAACATACTCAAATTTAATAAAAATCGTTAGAGCCGTCAAATATCGCCAAAATGGAAGCTAAAAAACTTTATTTCCCCTGTAAAATATTACCTGAGTAGGCATAAAAGCCCTCAAACACACCTTTTCAATGATATATGGAACACATATGTAGCTTCTATGGTTTGGAAACTGCTGAGGTTTCAATTTAAGCGGGATTTAGCGTTTTCCCGCTTAACTAGCGGGTTTTTCAACAAGTCATTAAACAAACATTTCTAGATTTTTGAAATGGAATAGATCCCCATCATTACATCTAAGCTTTTTTTAGCGCTTTGATACGAACAGACAAACAAACAAACTGACTTTTCATTTCATTTTGAGAAGTCCACTAAAAATTTCAAATTTATTTCTCTTTTGAACCAGTTATCGGATTTAAGTGACTGAGGTTTCAATCGCCACGTATTTTTATTTAGAATTAAAAAAATTTTTTTTCCCCTCCTACTTATACCTCCGTACCTCATGACCCAGGTGAGTTAGAAGAAGTTTTAGTATGCCATTTTGTAAGATAGGACTAAACCTTTCGATCGGTATGTAACTCGATCTTATCGGAGAATCATAGCAAATTTTCCAAATTAGATGTGTATACTGCTAGTCGGCTTTCGCACCCTTTGTGCTGCTTTCGTCACTAGCGCGAACTGCCGTCCGCAGTGATAAAACACGAAAATGTTCCCCACCCTTTTTTTACGGCTCGATAACATTTTGTTAGTTTTATGTTTAGTGAAAATGATAGGTTTCGTGATCACATGCACGTTTGCCAAACTTTTCTTTTTAAAATCGCTCCAATGCCATCAACCGCAGCTTTTTTATGTGATTTCTAAAGAAATTCCACTTACAGGCTTTATTGAATTGACAGCTACTTCCGTCCGAAAAAAAGCAATACTCTTTCAAACTTTCCATGTTTATTTTTTTGTTTTTTCAACAATCGTTGTTAAACAAACGTACACATCGATTTTGATGTGACATAAACTATCGCTTTTTATTGAAAAGAACATAGTTTGGACAAGCAGCCATGCAAAGCAAGTAAAAATCAAAAGTTGTTTGTAGCTAAGGTGAGCGCTTTGAGCTTCATTTTGGCAGACCAGTATATAATTTTGTTGATCTTGCTTTACAAAGAAGTGTGTTTTAAAAAGTATCACCTGAACTTCTAGCTCATAAATTAAGTCTGAAAGACTGCTAAAAATTCAAAAATATTTAACTCACTCGACGCACTTGCAGAGCGCTTTATTACATTTTCGAAAACTTGCTCCAATTCGGTAAGGATGTATAAGACCAGCTTCAAAGCATATTCTGTCAGTTTGGTTACGATTTTTGCCCGATCGGTACTATGACCGATCCAATATGAACCAACTTCGGTCAAGATATATAAAACCAAGTAAAATACATACTGTATTAGTTGGTGGAGATATCTCATAAAACCAAATCCCTATCGGTCCTTTTACAGCTATATGATTTAGTGGACCGATTTGAACCAACTTCGGTAAGGATGTATAAGACTAACTTAAATGCATATTCTATTAGTTTGGTTATGATGTCTCATACAACAAACAAACAAACAGCTATATGATATAGTGGTCTAATTTGAACCAACTTTGGACAGGATGTATACGACCAACTGAAATGTAAATTATATGAGTTTGGTTGAGATATCTCATAAAACAAAAAAGTTTTTCATACTAAAACCCGATTTTCGCCTCATCGGTCCGTTGCAGCTATATAATTTAGCCGACCGACTTAGTTTGTTTAAGATACCTCAAACAACAACAAAATTTTTCATACTAAGGCTTGATTTTGCTTGGTGTCTCTAGCTTTTAAATTGTTCTTATAATTTAGATATGCAATTTTCTATGTCGATTGGTACAAGGGGCCAAGTTCTGAAACAAACATAATGTGCTTGCAACATAGAGGAACCTACTTACCTAGTTCGGTGTCTCCAGCTTTCAAAATGTTGTTATAAATTGGATATGAAATTTTCAATGTCGATTTTGGGGCGGTAAAGGGGGCGTGGCCGAATTCTGAAACAAACTTAATCTGCTTGCAATATAGAGGAATCTACATACTTAGTTTGGTGTCTCTAGCTCTTATATTCTCTGAGATCCAGGTGTTCATACAGACGTCAGGACAGACGAACATTGCTATATCGACTCGGCTATTGATGCTGATCAAGAATATATAAACTTTATGGGGTCTGCCACGCCTCCTTCTGCCTGTTACGCACATTTTTTTTTAAACAAGCTTAAAGCATCTCCCAAACCAGAGCGAATAAATCGCAGCGGCAGCGGCGCGAATATAAAACTACACGAGGTAAAAGTCTAGTGACGAAAGCAAAATTCAGTTAAATCTAAAAATTTTAAATAAAAATATAAATTAATAAAAGAAAAAAAAAATTGGCATTGTGCACTGTGAGTAAAAAGGGTGAGCTTCTTTGTACATAAAAATTACTTTTTGCCAATTTTCGCTTTTTTTTTATTAATTTATATTTTTATTTAAAATTTTTAGATTAAACTGAATTTTGCTTTCGTCACTAGACTTTTACCTCGTGTAGAGGTATTTTTTGTGGGATATCAGAAATTTTTGCAATTGCTTTTGCTTTTGACATTGTAACTTTATTATTTATGCAGGCAAATAGTAAAATATATAAATTTAGTTGTTCAACGTATTTCATATTTAAAAAAAAATTGTTCTTTAATTATTAAGAAAACTAGGGGCTCCGCCCTGCTCCTTTGCTCGCGTTGCTACAGCCGAGCATACTCTACTGTCGGAGACCCGTACTTACTATGAAAAAAAAAAGTTTTTCATACTAAGACTTGGATTTCGCCACATCGGTGCTATGACAGACTTATGATATAGTGGTTCGATTAAAACCAACTTTGGTCAGAATATATAAGTCTAATTTAAATGCATATTCTATTAGTTTGGTTACGATATCTCGTAAAACAAAAAAGTTTTTCATACCAAGACTTAATATTGGACCGATTGGCTATATGATATAGTGGTCCGATAACAACTAACTTCGGTCAGGATTTTTAAAACTGATTTAAATGCATATGCCATCAATTTGGTTAAAGTATCTCACTAAACAAACAAGTTTTTCATACTAAAACCTTATTTTGACCCGATCGGTCCTATGACAGCTATATGATATAGTAGTCCGATTTGAACGAACTTTGGTCAGGATATTTAAAACCAAGTTAAATGCATATTGTATCAGTTTGGTTGAGATATCTCATAAAACCAAAAAGTTTTTCGTACTAAAACATGATTTTCGACCGATAGAAAAATGTATTTATTCACTTAACAGGTAATATCTTCCAAACCCCTCAACCAAACTTTATTTTTCATATACCAAAAAACGCGAAATTGTACGTTTTACAACATAAATTAACATCAATTTAACAGAAATCGTTAGAGCCGTTTTGTCAAAAATCGCCAAAATGTAAGCTTAAAAACATAATATCACGTGTAAAATGTTACCTGAATAGTTTAGGAAAAAAGTTAAGGTACGCATAAAAGCCCTCAAACATACCTTTCCAATGATATATGGAACATATCTGTAGCTTCTATGGCTTGGAAACTGTTGGAGCTTCAATTTTAGCGGGATTTAGCGTTTTCCCGCTAAACTAGCTGGAAATTGAAAAAGTCGTAAAACAAAATTTCTAGGTTTTCCAAGAGGAATAAATCCCCATCATTACATCTTAGCTTTTTTAGCGCTTTGATACAAACAGACAAACAGAAAAACAAAGAAACTAACTTTTCATTTCATTTTGAGAAGTCTACTAAAATTTTCAAATTTATTTATCTTTTGAGCCAGTTAACGGATTTGGGTCATCGAGGTAGCAATCGACGCGTATTTTTGATAAAAATTTTAAAAAAATAAATGATTTTACCAAAAAGCCCCAACGGCTCCACAAGCTGCGATCATACAAATTTTTCCCCTCCCACTTACACCCCCGTATCTCATGACTTAGGTGAATTAGAAAAAGTTTTAGTATGCCATTTTGTAAGTTAGGACTAAACCTTTCGATCGGTATATAACTCGATCTGATCGGACAGTCATAGCAAATTTTCCAACTTAGCTGTATATATAGTTAGTCGCCTTTCGCACCCTTCGTGCTGCTTTCGTCACTAACGCGAACTGCCGTCCGCAGTGATTACATTGCGTCTTATGAACGTATGCACACCAAACCGGAGCGAATTCGTTTCGACTGCGAATTTGCAACGTTTTTTTCCAAGACCGCGCATGCAGCGTTTTTTCCGCTTGCCGCCATGAACGATAAAATTAGATTGCGCAGAAATTTGCTCATGTTCTGCGCTGATGACGTCACATGTGATGCATGTGTTGAATTTTTGGCTTGTTTACATGTTAAATTACTATATTTTGGCTTTTAATACAATATAATTATAATAATATAATACGAGAAGCAGTTTTTAACTTATAATCATTCACTTTTATTGAAAAATATTTATTAAAAATCATCACATGTGACGTTTATGCGTTTAGCTGTTTATGCGCAATTTCTTTTTTCATGGCTGTCATTTGACGAAGACATTTTTGCGAATAAAGAAACCGCGAATAAATTCGCCGCGTTGTGAACACACTTGCGATTTTGGCGCGGAAAACATCACGCGGTTTATTCGCGCCGCTGCCCCTGCGATTTATTCGCTCTAGTTTGGGAGATGCTTAAAAGACCCCTGTACTTTTTTTAAGTACGGGATCTAAAAACTGAAATGCGGCATTTTGCTCGAGAGTTGAACATGTTTGGGTCGAAATTCAAAATGTATACTCCTGTTAAAGAATTCTCCAATTGACTCGATTTTGTAGATTTCTTAAGCTTTCGATACGGTTAGCAGCATACAACGATTAGCGACTATATTTCCATCAACAATAGGGGTATCTATTTTGGCTGCTGCCAGAACGCTGACCTCTTCACTCAAGTGAAAGTCTTAAACCAATTTCAGTTGTACAATTTTCTTTTTTTTTTCTGGCATTTCTTAGTGTGACATAGCTATTACATACTATATACAGAGCTTTAATAATCTAATTTTTTTTTAAATAAATATGCAATGCCTTTTCTGCATTTTTTATAGCCTTTGTTTACAAGAATACACCTTATGCTCTTCTTCTTGTTGAACTTCTTTTTTCGTTTTCCTTGAAACCTCTCAAACTTGCACTCTCTTTTTTTTGAACCTGTTTTAGAACACCTTTTTTTTTGCAAGTATGCACGCCGATTTCTCATTCTTACAGTTGCCTTTTCTTGCAATTCTCTAAGTTTTTGTGGATCGCTTTTAAATTTATTCAAATATCGCTTTTGATTTTCATTATGCGATGTATTACATGTTTTACCCACCTACGAATATTTTTTTGCTTCTTAAAGATTAGTTTATACTCCGGTGCGAACTGAAATCGTAACATTTTCTCTTTTTCCTCGCTGGAAATCGGCTGTTATGATATGTACAGAATTTTGGTATTTTTGTTATCGATATGCGTATTTAACCCGAATAGCCCTGAGCAACTTTTTTCGAGTTTTTTCATAAAACTTTCAGGACTGATAAATTCTAGGTCGCTGAATCCGAAAAAAACATTATTTTTGTTCGTCCTCATCAAGATAATAGACAGGACCATTTTTTCGGCGTTTACCATATGGTAACGCTGGTACCAACAGGGTACAAGTTTTCTTAATAAATACTACAAAGTACATATATTTAAGAAAAAGTCTAATAAACAAAGCTTTATCCAACAGGGGGGCTCCTCCTTGGTATATTTGACCAAATTTGGTTCAAATCGGTGCACTATATCATATAGCTCTCATAGGAAAAATCGGGGTCTAATTAACCTTTATTATGGAAAACTTTATTGATTCTGAGATATCTCAACCAAACTCACAGAATATGCATTTAAGTTGGTTTTATACATCTTGACCAAAATTGGTTCAAATCGCCTTACTATATCAAACAGCTGCCGTAGGAACAATCATATTACCATATGGGAACACGAAAAAAAAAGCGTAAATTTACCGAAAAAAGTGTTTTTTTTTTATAGTTAAAAGTAACAGTCTGTTAACTTTCTATTGATGTGTGCATTGCATATAGTAAATGCCTGTCGCTTGTTACCATATGGTAGCGCTAGGGTTATTCAGGTTAAGCGACCCTGCACTTTTATTAAGCCCTGTTAGACCAAATCAGCTGTTCATATGCAAATAAAAGTTTTTTTAGGCTGTTCAACCAAATCAACTGTTCTTAAATTAAACAAAATGACAAAAGCTAATTTAAAGTGAATGTAACCAAATAAAACTAGGTGGCCGTTGCTACAGTCAAGCACATTCGACTGTCGTAGACCCCGTACTTGCTATGGCAAAAACTAATAATGGAAAAACTTATAAAATATTTAGTTAACTTAAATGCATGTTCTATCATTTTGGTTACGATGTCTCATAAACCAAAAAAGTTTTTCATACTAAGACTTGATTTTCGCTCGATGAGTCATATGGCAGCTTTATGATATGGTGGTCCGATTTGAACCAACCTTGGACAGGATATATAAAACCAAGTTTTATGCAGATTCAATCTGTTTAGTTCAGATTAGAACCAACTTCGTTATAGATGTATAAAACTAACTTAAATGCACATTTTATAGGTTTGGTTACGATATCTCAAAAAACAAAAAAGTTGTTCATACTAAGACTTGATTTTCGCCCGATTGGTCGAATGACAGCTATATGATATAGTGGTCCGATTTGAACCAACTTTCAACAGGAAATAAAAAACCAAGTCATATGCTTATTGTATCAGTTTGCTTTAGATATCTCATTAAACAAAAAACTTTTTGATACTAACACTTGATTTTCGAGCGATTGTTCCTATGGGCGCTATATGATATAGTCGTAGATTCGTAGTAGATTCCAAAAAAAAAACAAGCTTGACCTGCCTGCAATACTGAGGAATCTATATACCAAATTTGGTGTCACTAGCTTTTAAATTGTTCTTATAATTTGGATATGAAATTTTTTTTTCGATTTGTGGGCGATAAAGTGGGCGTGGCCGAATTTTGAAACAAATTTGATCTGCTTGCAATATAGAGGAACCTACATACCAAGTTTGGTGGTATAACGATATTTCGCTATTTCGTGTTTTTGTTTGCATTCAAAACTTAGTAGTGAGATTCCTAAAACAGATTCGGGTTTGATTTCGATTTGGTTTAAGCAAATCGGAATCAGTTTCAGGAACGACACTTTTTGGACACTGATTTGATTTTGATTTCGAGAATTTGTAGAAATGGCGGCAAAACACAAATTTACAAATGAAAGAGTGAACGCTTTTTTGTAAGACTTTTTATACCCGTTACTTAAAAAATAAGTAAAAGGGTATATTGTGTTCGTTGGAATGTATGTAACAGGGAGAAGGAAGCATCTCCGACCCTATAAGATATATATATTCTTGATCAGCATCAAAAGCCGAGTCGATATAGCCATGTGTGTCTGTCCGTCTGTGTGAGCGCCTAGATGTCAGAGACTATAAGAGATAGAGATACCAAACTTTCACCCACATACTCGAAATGCGTTGGAGCAGGTCAAGTTTATTTCAAATTTTTGTTACCCCCCATTCCGCCCCCGCAAATCGCGAAAAACCGTTCGTTTGTCTGTATAAACAACAGTATCTCAAAGATTATAAGAGATAGAGTAACAAAATATGACACACAGGTTTCTATAAACCCCACGCAAATCAAGTTTGTTTCAAAATTATGCCGCGCCCCCTTCCGCCGCCACAAATTGCGAAAAACCACCACACCCACGGTTTTTAAGATAATTCGTTTTTTGTGATAATAAACGTTATCTATTAGTATTATCTATTATCCCACTGAATCGCATCAAGATCGGACAAGTAGAACGGCAGTTATGGCGATTTAATGTTTTCAAAGTAGTTTCCATAATCAAAAGGATCTCAGAGACTAAAAGAGATAGAGTAACCAAATTTGGCATGCAGATTTCTATGTATCCCACGCAGGTCAAGTTTATTATAAATTTTTGTCACGACCCCCTCCGCCCTCGCAAATCGCGAAAAACCATCACAGCCACAGTTTTTAAGATAATACTTTTTTGTGGGTATTAGAGTTGCAAGTTGCTATTATCTATTATTCTATAAAATCGCAGCAAGATCGGACAAGTAGAACAGCAGTATTAACGTGCCAAAGTTCTCGAAACAAAATAAGCTCCTTAGAGTATGTAATAGTTTTAATATTATTGGACTCAACAAAAATGCATCAACTAATTCTCAATTGGTTCTGACGACGCAAATATGACATTCGGCTTAAATCACCAATCGAGGCAACCCAAATGGTACTAATGATAGCTACTGGCATCTCTTGAATCAGCTGTACCATGCCATGCTCTACGCTTTTATGCAAGTGTTGTGTGTTGTTGGTTGTATCATGTGGCCTGTTACTCAGTAGAGGGGTCGGTAACCAAAGAGATTAAAAAGTTGGCCTAAAATCTTATGAATTAGGTTTCAGCTAAGTCACAACAGCAACACAATATGGCATTTTAACCTTTTTATCATGCTTGCGCCTTAGAATTCTCAATTGGTTCTAGCGACGCAAAGATGGCATTAAGTTTGAATTGCTGGTCAACTAGCAGAAACGGTACTGAGGATGGAAAATTAAAATCTCTTGAAATCATGCTCCTTGCTTTTATGCAAGTGTTGTTGTTGCTTGCTGAAGATGTCATAAACGACAGTAAACCAACAAACGACACAATTTTTTGTTCTTGCCTAATTTATCTCATACAATATATTGTAAGCCATAAAAGTTTGAATGGATTTCAAGCAATGCAGAATTTTTTTCTTAGACCTGAAGCAGTTGCTACTTGAATTAAACCTGAAGCTGTTGCTTATATATATTGCAGTTGATAAGCTGAAGCTGCTAGTTTTCCAATTTGGACAAAAGCCTTCCTTTTCGATTCTCATAATTAGGAGGAGGAGGCAAATTGAGCAACAAGCCATTCCCCAAAAGGGGATTCAGGGCCTATAATAATAAATTTAAATAATAATAGTTAATTCTCAAAAAACATTTTTTCTTAAAAAAAAAAAATTTGTTTACAATACTTTTATATATATTTAAATTAAGTAACGGGTATCCTATTGTCGGGATCTCGACTACAGCCTTTCCCACTTGTTATTAATAGTTTGGTTGCATAATAGTATAATTAGAATAATAATATTTGTTTATAATGCGTAAGCTGCAATTTAACGCATTATCAGCTCCATTTCGTCGTTTTAACCTATTTTTGTGCTTTAACTTCCAGTCTTACAGCCCTTAGCTTTTAGCTGACATATCCATCTGGGACATCCATGTTATCGAAATGCACGGTATCACATATTATCGATATGCAATCAAAACGAAATCAGCCTCAGACCTGATTTCGTGAAATCAATTTTTTAATTTGCCTGGAAGCCCTACACATCTTGTAGGGAGCAGCTCTGAACAGCTGATCGGCGAAATCAATTCTGTAACGAAACCAAATCCGAATCTATTTCAGGAATCCCACAGGTATTTATCAAAACTATTAGGACTACCCTTAACAGAAAATGTAAGCAAACAACTATTTTCCCCAATCTGGCAGCCCCGTATTCGCTGGTGGCGCACACTGGGTCATTAGGGCGGGAAGGCTGTACAAAAATAATTTTTTCGATGAAAGCGCTTGTCAAAGTAATATACGCATTATATTAAGAATTCTCCAAGGAATACAAATCCAACATGTTTTTGAAATCAGGTAAATATTGTGGACGTGGCAGCATCTCAAAGTTGACCCATTTCTCAGTGCGCGCACAAACGTGCAAATTTTACAATATCAAACTTTAAAGCTTAATTGTAGACAAGTTATGCGACCGATAAAACATAAAGTTTTAGTTTCATATGAAAGTACGTTCGTTTCTTATAATATGCCGGAAAAATTTGATTCTTCACTCGTTTACTTTTAATCCAGCGGTGGTTAAAAATAGCTCTAAACTTAGCGTATTTTTTAACTTCGGTGGAACAAACAAAACATTTCGCCATATTTGGCCACTATCCCACTACCGCATGACTGTTTGGTAATCAATTCTCAAACTGAATTACCCCGGTCTACGAAAGTTATAGTTAAAAAAATTTGTATTTTATTTTCAATTAGCGTAACAAAAATTTTTAAAATACTAATTCATTTTGTTTAAAAGATGAAAAAAGGTAAAAATTTATATTTTGAAATATCCTTACTGGTTCAAAAGATATGATTTTTGTACAGCAAAATCAAAGATTGCCACACTGTGCGTCGTGACGAAAACGTTTGTTGCCGAGATCTAACAGAGAGAGAGAGAGAGGCGGTCTCTCATTCTTTTTCATGACAATGTAAAGAAAATGCAAAGAAAAGAAAAGTAATTAAAAATAAGGATATACGAATCTTTGATCGCCCTAGCAGTTAAATATTTCACAGTATGTCAATGGAATGTATTTCAATGAGCATTTTTAATTAAAATAAGAATTTATGACCAAAATAAAGAAAAATTTTATAGTTTTGCTAAAATATTTTTTTTGGGATAAAATATTTTTACTGGATCCGAAAGTGCAACAAAAAATGCGTGTCTTAATCGGTTGTTATGCTTTTGTCTTTTTTGCTTGCCTGTGTCTTTGCACTTTTTGCATTTGTGGCGTGAAAATTTTAATTATTTGGTGATTAAAAAGCAAGTTTTAATATTAACCCGAATATTCCCAGCGTTACCACATGGTAACAAGCAATAGGAATTTATCAAAACTTCATTTTTAGACAACATATTAACATAAGATAAAGTTTAATACGATATTCTAAGAGTAATTTGTTGTCTCTAACTGATAAAAAGTTAATAGAAACAATCTTTCGAAGTTAGCTGATCGAAAAATGCGCTTTAACTCGAATATTCCCAGCGTTGCCATATGGTAACAAGCAATAGGCATTTACTAAAACTTAAATTTTAGACAACATATGAGCATTAGACTAGCTTTAATATAATATTCTAAGAGTAAATTGTTTTTTCTAACTGATAAAAAGTTGATTGAAACAATCTCTTGAAGCTAGCTAATCGAAAAATGCGCCTTAAGTTGCTCACTATATTCTGCAGTGCAAAAAACGACATTTGCCAATTCGTCGCAAGTAAATTTAAATCATTCAACTAATTTTAGTACTGAACTATATGCAATGCACACATCATTAGAAAGGTGAAAGAGTGCTCTTTATAATTAAAAAAAGATTCGGAAAAACAAACACTTTTTTTTTCGGAAAATAACGCTTTTTATTTTCGTGTTCCCATATGGTAACACTGGGAAGCTCATGGTACAGTTTTTTCCATACATTTTAATCGCGTTTCGGTACTGTTTTGTTCATAAAATATGATTGTTCCTACGGCAGCTGTTTGATACGGTAAGGCGATTTGAACCAATTTTGGTCAAGATGTATAAAATCAACTTAAATGCATATTCTGTGAGTTTGGTTGAGATATCTCAGAATCGATAAAGTTTTCCATACTAAAGGTTAATTAGACCCCGATTTTCCTATGACAGCTATATGATATAGTGCACCGATTTAAACCAAATTTGGTCATATATGTCAAGGAGGAGTTCCCATTTTGGATAAAGCTTTGTTCATTAGACCTTTTCTCACATATTTGTATTTTGTAGTATTAAAAAACCTGTACCCTGTTCACAACGCTACCATATGGTAACAGCCAAAAAAAATGGTCCTGTCTATTATTCTGACATGGAAGAATAAAAATAAAAACTTGAAGAAAAAGTTGCTCTGGACGATTTGGGTTAAACTAATTAATATGGTTGGAGAGCGGAAAATGCGGCGCTTGAAAGCAGCGGAAAGAGACCGTTCGCAAAACTTATTGTGCATAGGAGTTGAAACAGAGCATCCCGCCGTGCATAAAATGCGTCCGCTCGATTTGGCTTCCGCCGATGAGAGTGCGCACGAAATGCAAGATAGCATGGACTTGGACATGGACATTGATTTACTGGGCAGTTCATGTGACGAAAAGCAATTTAGTTCGACTGAAAAGTTGCGCAATTGGTTTCTGAAATATAGACCCAGACGCGATTGCACTAATTAATTTCCTACGGGATGAAAATTTGAATGTGGGCACTTTTTGGAAGTTAAACTCTAAATCCAAACCCAAAATATCCGACGTTTAAAATCAATTAATTAAATTAAACGCAAGAATAAAATTGCCTAGCAGCTTGAGCTTAGATATCAATATTGATAGAATACCTTTGTTAAAAATCTCTAGGGCTCAACGATGGCCGATTTTAATCCGTTTGAATAACGTTAGAAATTATCCAATTTTTCCGATCAGTGTTTTCGTAAGAAAAAGTAATCCAGGAAATTGTGATGAGTTTCTCGGCGACTTTTGCTCAGAGTTGGGCGAAGTTGTAAAAAGCAGTGTAATATTGGACGAAAGAAATGTTTATGTACAGCTTCGAACCATTGTGTGTGATGAGCCCGCTAGAGCCTTTATAAGTGGTACACCTTTTTGTGATGTATTGCATGCACCTAATTGAACAAGGTATCATGAGAAAATTTTTGCATCGACTTCAAAAAAATTAAGTTTAAAAAAAATGTCTGATCTTAAAAAAAATGATTCAGATAAATTAATGTCTATGAGCAGTCATGTTCCGAACGCAAACCGCTATCATTAATTGAACTGCCGCATTGGAAAGCTGCTGAGTTCCGTCAATTTTTGCTGTATACTGGCATTGTACGAAGTTGACGATGACCAGTACTATGTTTTTTTATTGATACACTTTGCTTACAGATTACTTTGTAATCCACAGCAGCGAAGAAAAGCAGCAGCAGATTCTGTTTTGATAACATAACAACAAATGTTAAATCAATTTGCTGAATATTTTAATGTACATTGTCTTTTGCATGTTAGCGAAACAATTCAAATGGAGCAGCATGACCTTTAGTATGAAAACTTTATGTAGTTTTTGAAGTCGATGATATGAAAAAGAACAGTTTTCATGCTATTTTTGCGCATTTGTAAAAATTGGTATTGGCAAAAATATGAAATGTGTTTACCCACAATTGTGTGGCAACGGTTTTGAGCTTAAAGTTACATCTGTGAGAGAACAACAAACACTGGATAAGACGGATTCAACAAAGGATACTACGACTACCTCTTGTGGTTCTTCACAAGTAAGTAAACTTGTTAAGATATTTCCCCAGCAAGAATTGGAGGACCTCGTAAGGGATCTGGACCTAACCAAGGAGAAAGCTGAAATTTTGGGATCAAGCTCAAGGGAACGAAATCTTCTGCAGGAGGACGTCATCATAACTACTTACCGAAAGCGACACCTGTCCTTCTTCCAATACTACTCGATGATGGATGGTATGTGCATTTGTCATAACATTTACGGTCTGTTTTCTGAAATCGGTGAGAAGTATGACCCACGGGATTGGAGTCTATTTGTTGACAGCAGTAAGGGGAGTCTGAAGGCTGTATTACTCCACAATGGAAATGAGAAACCCTCCGTCCCTATCGTCCATGCCGTAAATGTTAAGGAATCCTATGCAACAATGAAGAGAAGCTGCTGGAATTCCTCAAATATACAAAGCATAAGTGAAGGATTTGCTGCGATTTAAAAGTTGTAGCTTACTGGATTGCAAAGTGGATGGACAACGAATTGCTGCTTTCTCTGCCTCTGGGAAAGCCGTTTCAAGGACCAGTACTTAAGGAAAGACTGGCCGAAACTAGTCGATTTTGATGTTGGCCTAAATAATATCAAATATGTGCCGCTAGTTTATCCGGAGGACATAATATTACCACCATTGCACATTAAGCTTGGACCTATCAAAAACTTTGGGAAAACGCTTTGTTAAAACGAACTCAGAGGCACTGAAATTTCCTAAAGGTGTTTTACATCCCCTTTCGACGGCAAAAATCTCGGCAGGCGTATTCGATGGTCCATAGATTAGAAAACTGTTGAAAAGTGAGGAATTACGCTCAATTCAGGACCCACTTGAAAAGGCAGACGATGTAAGCGATGAACACGGGGAACGATTTCACCAACAGTTAAAAGCTATGGAGTGACGTTATCAGGGTTCGTCGTACATTAAACAAGTCATTCTTTTTTAAAGTACTTTTTATGCTACATCAATATCTTAGAGCTTAAATAGCATGTAATACCTTCAAAAACAAATTGTAAACTTTGTTTTAAATAATAAAAATTTTATCTACAAGCATTTAAGCAATTTAATTCGAGGTGGCACTCTCTAGACTTACTTATAGTCCAATTTTTTTACACCACACCCCAAAGAAGGTTGATTTAAGACCGATCGGTTCTATGGCAGCTATATGATTTAGTGAACCGATTTGAAATCGGTTCCAATTTTAGTCAGGATTTATAAAACCAACTTAAATGCATATTCTGTGAGTTTGGTTAGGATAACTCAAAAAACAAAAAAAAATTTTATACAAACACTTGATTTTGGACCGTTCGTTCCTATGACATCTATATGTTACAGTCGACCGATTTGAACCAACTTTGGTCAAATTGTGACAAACAATAACAAATACAAATGCTGTAATCTTGGTTAGGTTATCTCAAATATACAAAAAATTTCCATACTAGGTCATGCTGCTCCACAAAGAAGTCAAAAAAATCGAAAAAAAACATCGTTACAGATCAAAAAAATTTATATCTCCGTTTCGCCATAGATTTTTATAAATGATATCTCAAACGACGCGTGATTAATGCAGCTATGTTAATAAAATCAAACCGGTAAAAAAAGCTAAGCAAAAAATGATAATTTACTTAATTCAAAATTTGATAGCTCTAAAACTACTGGCTTAAATCTAAGACTGTGTATTAATGAAATATAGATATATTTATTAGCTATTAGGAAAAAATAAAGCTTTTGATAATCGGTTTTGGTTTTTACAAGTAATGATGACAAATGTGCGGCACCTCAAACTAAATATATGAAAAAAAAAAATTTTAGATTCAAAGAAGATTCTAAAATAAAACTCTGCCACAGAAAAAAAAATGTTTTTCGTCGGTTTCGTCTAGACATGGGGCCCAAAACGTCGAAAAGCAATTTTTTTTTTATCGTGAGTTTTTTTTTTAAATTTTTTAAAATTAATATTAATATTAGAAAAATAATACTTTTTTCAGAGGCGCACTTACACTTGTCGTCATTACGCGAGAATGCCAAAACCGATTTTCAAAAGCTTTACTTTTTCTGAAAGCTTATAAATAATTCTATAACTCATTAATAGAAAGTTAAAGATTAAAACCAGTAGTTTAAGAGAAATCAATTTTTGAATCAAGAAAATTATGGTTTTTTTAAAGCTTTTTTTTTATTGTTTTTTACTTTAAAATTAGAGGAAAAGTCGAAAAATTTATTAAATTTTCCTTTCTATTTTACTTGCATAGCTGCATGAGTTACACGTCACTTAAAATATGATTCAATAAAATCTATGGAGAGACAGCGATATAATATTATTTTGTGTCTAGGCATGTTTTTGTCGACTTTGATGACTTCCTTGTGGAGCGGCATGACCGTTAGTATGCAAATTTTTTGTGATTTTTGAGATATCTTAACCAATCTCACACAATATTAATTTGTTGTTATTATATACATTTTGACCATATTTGGTTCAAATCGGTCTGCTATATCATATAGCTGTCATAGGAGAGATCGGTTCAGAATCGGCCTTTAGTATGAAAACTTCTGCTGATTCTTAAAATATATCATTCAATCTCGCAGGCTGGGAAAACGCTAAATCGCGCTAAAATAGAAGCTACAGATATGTTCTATATATCAATGTGTGTTTAAGGGCTTTTAGGCGTACCTTTAAACTTTTTTTCTATAGTACTCAGGTAACGTTTTAAATTTTGGCCCGAGGGGTTTGGAAGATATTACCTGTTTACTTTATATTCACATTTTTCTATCGGTCGAAAATCAAGTTTTAGTACGAAAAACTTTTTGGTTTTATGAGATATCTCAACCAAACTGATACATGTGCATTTAACTTGGTTTTATATATCCTGACCTAAGTTGGTTTTTTATCGGACCACTATATTATATAACTGTCATAGGACCGATCGGGTGAAGTCCAAGTCTTAGTTTTTTGTCATAGTAAGTACGGGGTTTCCAACAGTAGAGTATGCTCGGGCGGAGCACCCTAGTTTTCTTCATAATTAAAGGAAAAAAATTATTTTTAATATGAAAGAAATTCAACAAAGAAATTGTATATTTTACTATCTGCCTGCATTAATGATAAAGTAACAATGTCAAAAGCAAAAGAAATTGCTAAAACTTCTGATATCCCACAAAAAAAACCTCTACACGAGGTAAAGTCTAGTGACGAAAGCAATTTCTAGCCCCAAAATTACTAATATTCAATTTTGTGACGAACAAAATTCAGTTTAATATAAAAATGTTTAATACGGGCCTGTTCCGAATTCCGAAAATGAGTGGAATTGCCGCAAATCGAGTTGATTGCTGTTCCAAATTCCGCAAATCGACAAGAATTGTCATTTCAAAACGTGTGCTGTTGAGCGAGCGGAATCAAAAGTAAATGCTTCATAAAGCATTAAAATAATTCAGGGACTGAAAATATTGATTATTGTTCAAAATAGCAACATAAAAAATCAACCATAAGGAGAAGTTAAATTTTTGTTTTGAATGTACCAAAATTTTTGTTATTTGTATATCTCTGAAAACAGCTAAAATACTTTTATTTGATTTATAAAAGAAAAAAATCAAAGTTAGTGGTTATTTAAAGACTTGATTTTGTAAATCACATTTAATAATTATTTATGATCAGAAAAATTTAGAATAATAATTATTATTGATTTTTATTTTATTAATCTTTAATAAGAGTCTTTAATTTTTTTTCGAATAAAAGTCTTTTAAGACTTTGAAAACTTTTATTTTGATAAATATAAAAAAAGTCTTTAAAGAATTTTACGATTTGAAAACTTTTGAATAAAAGTCTTTGTCAATATCTTCGCTTATACTCAAGATAAAACTTTAAAAATTACAACACCAGTAAAACCTACGACATTCTGTGAACATTTATCCTATACTAACTAACTACCCTCTTTTTCGCCGCACAGCGGGATCAATTCACAATTGATTGAGAACTATACTGTTAAAATTCAAATGCCTAATTTTTAAGAACTTTTTAATTTTTCGTTATGAATAACAATATGTAATTAGACATAGGATTAATAGCACAGGGGGATAAGTTCAATCTAGTGAATTTGTAAACGTGAGCTCAAATACTATTATTATTTTTTGGATTAAAAAAATATTTTTCTGTTTTTCCAACTACTTCAGTACCTTATTTTACAATATAATAGGAGAAAATATTTCCATAATTGGTATAGATAAAAGAGAACCAAGTGTGTAATTTTGAAATTTTTTCCTTGATTATAAGCGGAGATATTCACAAAGACTTTTATTCAAATTTTTTCATATGACAAAAGTCCTTTAAAGACTTTAATTTTATTCCTCAAAATAAAAGTCTTTTGAGACTTTTGAAATTTTAAAATCAGAAATAAAAGTCTTAACAGACTTTTAAATTATTCATCAAAAAAGACTTGAAAGACTTACTAAAGACTAATAAAATAAAAATCAAAAATAATGATTAATTTTAATTTTTATTTTATTTTAATAAAAGTAACTATTATTTTGTATTTATAAAATAAAAGTCTTAAAATAACCATTAAAAGTGACTTTTTTGGATATTCCTTATAACAGTTATGGTCCCTGAAATAATTCCCTTAAACAATAAACTGAAAATTCAAATAACCTTGAACGTTTTAAGAATCGCTTAGCATCACTACTTCAACTGTTTAAAGTTGAAGTTTATTTTAAAAGAATTTTTTTATTAACATCTACAAAATATTGCATACAAAGAAAATCAAGCGGCAATGACTAAACCGAGCTGTTCTGAATTTCACTTTACTTTTTGGTATCGGTACTATCTCTCGCAATCGAAAGCTGCTAGATTTACTCCAATTGATAAATAAAATTCGAACAACGAAATTGAGTCGAAAAATTTATTAAATCTTCCTTTCTATTTTATTTGCATAGCTGCATTTGTTACACGTCGCTGAAAATATGATTCAATAAAATCTATGGAGAGACAGCGATATAATATTATTTTGTGTCTAGGCATGTTTTTGGTCGACTTTGATGACTTGTGGAGCGGCATGACCGTTAGTATGAAAATTTTTTGTGATTTTTGAGATATCTTAACCAATCTCACACAATATCAATTTGTTGTTATTATACACATTTTGACCATATTTGGTTTAAATCGGTCTGCTATATCATATAGCTGCCATAGGAGAGATCGGTTCAGAATCAGCCTTTAGTATGAAAACTTCTGCTGATTCTTAAAATATATTTCATTCAATCTCGCAGGCTGTGTATATGGTAATGTGCTATATATCCCTACCGAATTTGGTTCAAATCGGTTGACTTTTCAATATAGCTGGCATAGGAACGATCAGTCTAAAATCCAATTTTAGTATGAATAACTTTTTTATTTTTTAAGATATTTCAACCAAACTCACAAATTGTGTATTCTATATTGACCTTAACATCTTCACCAATTTTCAAATTCAAATCGGTCTACTATATCATATATCTGCCATAGGACCGCTCGGTCTAAAATCAATTTTTAGTATGAAGAACTCTTTTGTTTTTTGAGATATCTTTACTAAACTGATAGAATATGCATATAAGTTGGTCTTACGCATCCTTACGGAAATTGGTTCAAATCATTTAACTGTATTATATAGCTGCCATAGGACCGATCGTTACAAAATCAAGTTTTAGTATAAAAAACTTTTTTATTTTTGGAGATATCTCAATCAAACTCATGAATTGGGTATTTTTAACTACCCAGCGCGATTCTAATTTGAGAACATCACAAAAAATGTTAAATCAATTTGTTGAAAATTTTAATGTACATTGTCTTTTGCATGTTAGCGAAACAATTCAAATGATCGGGGTTCCGATTGCTGGTTCTGCATATGCATTTAAAAATTACACTAGGCAACAGCCAACAACTTAAACGAACGAAACCCACTTTTTTGGATAGATTTGAGGCCAGAACTGACGAAAAGCATTTTTTTTCAATTGCAGTGTTTTTTTTCGAACTTTTTAAAAATCTGGCTTTTTTTCTTACTTTTTTTGGAGTTGCGCCCACATTTGTCACTATTAATCGAGAATGACAAAACCGCACATTGGAACTAAATTTTTAAATCTTATTTTACTGAAAAACTAACTTTTATTTATTTTTAGGTATACTTTTCCATTTCCACGCCCGATGATATGAAAAAGAACAGTTTTCATGCTATTTTTGCGCATTTGTAAAAATTGGTATTGGGAAAAATATGAAATGTGTTTACATCTGTGAGAGAACAACAAACACTGGATAAGACGAATTCAACAAAGGTTACTACGACTACCTCTTCTGGTTCTTCACAAGTAAGTAAACTTGTTAAGATATTTCCCCAGCAAGAATTGGAGGACCTCGTAAGGGATCTGGACCTAACCAAGGAGAAAGCTGAAATTTTGGGATCGCGCTCAAGGGAACGAAATCTTCTGCAGGAGGACGTCATCATAACTACTTACCGAAAGCGACACCTGTCCTTCTCCCAATACTACTCGATGATGGATGGTCATAACATTTACGGTCTGTTTTCTGAAATCGGTGACCCACGGGATTGGAGGCTATTTGTTGACAGCAGTAAGGAGAGTCTGAAGGCTGTATTACTCCACAATGGAAATGAGAAACCCTCCGTCCCTATCGCCCATGCCGTAAATGTTAAGGAATCCTATGCAACAATGAAGAGAAGCTGCTGGAATTCCTCAAATATACAAAGCATAAGTGAAGGATTCGCTGCGATTTAAAAGTTGTAGCTTACTGGATTGCAAAGTGGATGGACAACGAATTGCTGCTTTCTCTGCCTCTGGGAAAGCCGTTTCAAGGACCAGTACTTAAGGAAAGACTGGCCGAAACTAGTCGATTTTGATGTTGGCCTAAATAATATCAAATATGTGCCGCTAGTTTTTCCGGAGGACATAATATTACCACCATTGCACATTAAGCTTGGACCTATCAAAAACTTTGTGAAAACGCTCGTTAAAACGAATTCAGAGGCACTGAAATTTCCTAAAGGTGTTTTACATCCCCTTTTGTTAACATAGTTGCAATAATTACGCGTCGCTTAAGATATCATTCATAAAAATCTATGGCGAAACGGCCATATAAATATCGACTTTTTTCTATATTTTTGACTTCCTTGTGGAGCAGCATGACCTTTAGTATGAAAATTGTATGTAGTTTTTGAGATAACCTTACCAAGACTACAGCATTTCTATTTGTTATTGTCTTTCACATTATGACCAAAGTTGGTTCAAATCGGTCGACTATAACATATGGCTGCCATAGGAACGGTCGGGCCAAAATCCAGTGTTTGTATGAAAAATTTTTTTGTTTTTTTGGGTTATGTTAAGTAAACCGATCGATTTTGTTTAAGTCGGACCACAATATCATAAATCTGCCATATTTGATTTACATAGGTGTATTAATTACGCGTCGTTTGATATATTTGTCGTTTATGTCTATTGAGCGATCGCTAAGTTGTTATCATAAGAGCGAGCCTACCTCGTTTTGCTTTTCAAACTTGCTCATAAATTTATGGGGTTGAGTGCAGTAGGACAGTTTATAACAGCAGCCCAATTCATCCCAATATTATTAATTGTATGCTAGGTACCGGTAACTGATTCAGATATTTATATTAAAATGGACGTAAAACCAGGTATGATCGAAAGTTACCTGCTTTGGGTGACAATCTGCACCGGTAAAACAGGTAGCCTATAAAGTCCAATTCAGGGATAGTACCTGCGATAGTGCAAGTGCTCAACCAAAAATATTACCTTTTACACATTTCAGTAAGAGGGAATTAAAAAAAGAAACCGACTTTCATAACGACCGCTGCACAGTCTAGTTCTGACATTCACCAAAGTAAATTTTCGTGCGTCTACAATCCGGATTCGTTTTGCTACATATGTGGAATCTACATTGCAAATACCAAGCAACGGATAAACTTTACCGAATTGTGTCAGATGATGTACATTAATTGCTTTAATCTTGATCCAAAAAATTGCAAAGAAGCTTGGGCCCCATCGTTTATTTGCTCTTGCTGCAGAGCGCATCTCTTAAATATTCATGAGTATTCATTAACAGCACATAGGAATTACATTTTCAAATATTATTTTACTGAAAAACTAACATTTTATTTATTTTTAGGTATACTTTTCCATTTTCACGCCCGATGCTATGAAAAAGAACAGTATTCATGCTATTTTTGCGCATTTGTAAAAATTTTAATTGTGTGGCAACGGTTTTGAGCTTAAAGTTACATCTGTGAGAGAACAACAAACACTGGATAAGACGGATTCAACAAAGGATACTACGACTACCTCTTCTGGTTCTTCACAAGTAAGTAAACTTGTTAAGATATTTCCCCAGCAAGAATTGGAGGACCTCGTAAGGGATCTGGACGTAACCAAGGAGAAAACTGAAATTTTGGGATCGCGCTTAAGGGAACGAAATTTTCTGCAGGAGGACGTCATCATAACTACTTACCGAATACTACTCGATGATGGATGGTATGTGCATTTGTTATAACATTTACGGTCTGTTTTCTGAAATCGGTGAGAAGTATGACCCACGGGATTGAAGGCTATTTGTTGACAGCAGTAAGGGGAGTCTGAAGGCTGTATTACTCCACAATGGAAATGAGAAACCCTATGAGGAATACTATGCAACAATGAAGAGAAGCTGCTGGAATTCCTCAAATATACAAAGCATAAGTGAAGGATTTGCTGCGATTTAAAAGTTGTAGCTTACTGGATTGCAAAGTGGATGGACAACGAATTGCTGCTCTCTCTGGGAAAGCCGTTTCATGGACCAGTACTTAAGGAAAGACTGGCCGAAACTAGTCGATTTTGATGTTGGCCTAAATAATATCAAATATGTGCCGCTAGTTTATCCGGAGGACATAATATTACCACCATTGCACATTAAGCTTGGACCTATCAAAAACTTTGGGAAAACGCTTTGTTAAAACGAACTCAGAGGCACTGAAATTTCCTAAAGGTGTTTTACATCCCCTTTCGACGGCAAAAATCTCGGCAGGCGTATTCGATGGTCCATAGATTAGAAAACTGTTGAAAAGTGAGGAATTACGCTCAATTCAGGACCCACTTGAAAAGGCAGACGATGTAAGCGATGAACACGGGGAACGATTTCACCAACAGTTAAAAGCTATGGAGTGACGTTATCAGGGTTCGTCGAGTCAGAACATGATGGGTGATAACGTTTGGAATCTTATACAAAAATCTAATTTCAAAGCCGAAAGCAGAAAAGTACATTAAACAAGTCATTCTTTTTTAAAGTACTTTTTATGCTACATCAATATCTTAGAGCTTAAATAGCATGTAATACCTTCAAAAACAAATTGTAAACTTTGTTTTAAATAATAAAAATTTTATCTACAAGCATTTAAGCAATTTAATTCGAGGTGGCACTCTCTAGACTTACTTATAGTCCAATTTTTTTACACCACACCCCAAAGAAGGTTGATTTAAGACCGATCGGTTCTATGGCAGCTATATGATTTAGTGAACCGATTTGAAATCGGTTCCAATTTTAGTCAGGATTTATAAAACCAACTTAAATGCATATTCTGTGAGTTTGGTTAGGATAACTCAAAATCAAAAAAGTTTTTTATACAAACACTTGATTTTGGACCGTTCGTTCCTATGACATCTATATGTTACAGTCGACCGATTTGAACCAACTTTGGTCAAATTGTGACAAACAATAACAAATACAAATGCTGTAATCTTGGTTAGGTTATCTCAAAAAATACAAAAAATGTTCATACTAGGTAATGCTGCTCCACAAAGAAGTCAAAAAAATCGAAAAAAACATCGTTACAGATAAAAAAAATTTAATTTAATTTAATTTAAGAAAGCTAAGTAAAAATCATAATTTTCTTAATTCAAAAATTGATAGCTCTAAAACTACTGGCTTAAATCTAAGACTGTGTATTAATGAAATATGGATACATTCATTAGCTTTTAGGAAAAAATAAATAAAAAAAACTTTTGATAATCGGTTTTGACATTTACAAGTAATGATGACAAATGTGGGTGCACCTCAAAAAAAAAGTACGAAAAAAAAACCAGATTTTTGAAAATTCTAGAAAAAACTCACCATAAAAAAAAAAAAATGTTTTTCGTCATATGGATCCCCAAATCTGTCTAAAAAAGTGGGTTTGGTTCTTGTAATTTTTTGGCTGTTGCCTAGTGGAATTGGTCGAAAATTCAAAGATTTAAGTCCTTTCTTTAGCAAACCTATAAAATCCAAAAATTTTGGGACTTATTTTGCAAAAATAGATTCATTAGGTGAAGTTGAATTATTTAAAATCTCTCATTTTGAGTCTAGGGCTCTCGGGTTACCACACAAGGGGGGATTGTTGCTAATACCGCTTCTCCACTATGATACACTTGAATAAACAAAAATTTTGGTTTTAAAATAAATTAATTCTCCGCCTTCATATACATTTTAACAATAAAATGTTTAAAGCAATTGAAAAAATGTGAAGCCCAAAAATTAAACGCTTAGCACCTGCTCCACTGCGTAAGTTAATCCAAAACCATTTAATTTTTTAGGTGTATTTTTACATTTTTCCTTTTAATTCATTACAGAAGAGAATATTCCATGTGACATTACGGACAAGAAAATCGATATATTGACTGGTAATTAAAAACATTATTTACACATTCTGTACATAATTAATATATTTTGTATTTTTAAAGAAATGGTAAAACATCAACAAGTACAAATAAAGCTGCTGGCCAACCAAATAGCCAATCTGAATGTTCTGATTTGGCAGCTTGTTTCAGAAAAAAAGGATTCCGAGGAGATATTGAAAAAATTTCCATTTGAAAAAGAGGAGGATTTGTTGAGCCTGGAGGAAGCCATTGGCCCAGAAACACGTCAAAATTATGTAAGTTGGGCAACTGGAGTGCAGTTTATATACATATATTCATAAATGATTTGTATCTTTGTTTTTTACAGGTGACAGCAATGAAGACAATCGTGGCCCCGGTTGGAATAAAGAAGGGACTGCCACGGATTTTGTCCGACTCCATTGTGGAGCATAATAAAATTTTTGGCGTTAAGCAAAAAAAGGTATTTTTGTCTTTGCCCAAATTTTACCGTGCGCTTCTTGGTAATAGATTTAAAAAAAATGTTTGACAAATTTATTAATATTAGTCTTATTCTTCTTTATTATTCCAGACTCCATTCCGGCTTATAGCTCAAAAAAAAAAAACTTTTACAAAAAAAAATTCTTTGAAGCGGAAGGCGGAAAATCAAAATACTATGGTTTAGTTAGAATATAATTTAATAATAATTTTATTTCTCTGTTTAAAAGTAATAAATTTAATCATTATATTTAAAGAAACGTATATTTATAAAATGAGAGAAGCATCTCTCCATGCACGGTAAAGGGTCGAGCTAGCGTCAATAATATCGCTCTCTGCACGGAAATGGGTCTAGCTAGCGTCAATAACATCGCTCTCTGCACGGCAATGGGTCGAGCTATGCACGGCATTGCGTCGAACTAGCGTCGCTTATGTCCCTTCCCTGCATGGAATTGCTGCGACCTATCGTGCTTGAAAATTCGTTAACGTATTGAGCGGACATCGCCTTGCTAAATACGTCAGTCGTACACATTCTGAGGGAAATAAGCGTGCGTCGACGACAGTCTCAATAACGTCGACGAAACGTTGATGCAGCGTCGGTCTGCTGAGAACAACATTTGACAGCTAGAATGAAATGAAAAAATAAAGAAAAGAATAACATAATAAATACTATATTCAAGAAAAACACCAAAAAAATTTTTTTGGTTTAAAAAGAAACAAAAATTTATTATTCATTAAATTAAAGTTTACAATAAAATTACATAAATTATTTTATACATTTTATGATAGTTGAGATTATTTTAAGACTTCAATTTTTGAATGCAAAAACATTATGTTATTTACCATATCTTTGGTGGTGGCTATTTTGCTGCGTTTTTCTGAAATTAAGTTTTTTGCTATGGAAAAACCCCTTTCGGATGCAGCACTACTCGTTGGAACCGCTAAAAGCTTGCAACTAACTTTATACAACAAGGGAAAATGGTCCTTATTGTTTGGCAACCATTGCAGTACATTGAAATCTTCACTATAAACTATATTTACATTTGTATGTGCACTCCGAAAAAAATGTCGTTCTGCGTACTAACCCGAATGGGTTCGATCTAAGAATGTTTTCGTACTTATAATTTAAAGTCCGTTTCGTACTAATAATACTTAACTTAAGTGCAAATTGTACTTGAATTTAAAAATAAGTAAGTTTTTTCTTGAATCAAGAACATAATACTGAGTACAAGACCGTTTCGTACTTAAAATAAGTTGTATGTTTTTATTCCGCATGTATGTATAGAAATATATATGACAAAAGAAAAACAATTTTATCAAAGTAGGCAAGGCACTCTTTATTGTTAGACAATAAATTGGAAGACATTTTTTAGACCCCGTACTTAAAAAAAGTACGGGTGTCTATTGGGTTTGTTTAAACGTAAATGTGCCTAACAGGCAGAAGGAGACATGGCAGACCCTATACAGTATATATATTCTTGATCAGCATCAATAGCCGAGTCGATATAGCAATGTCCGTCTGTATGAGCGCCTAGATCTCAGAGACACCAAACTTGGTATGTAGGTTCCTCTATATTGCAAGCAGATCAAGTTTGCTTCAAAATTCGGCCAGGCCCCCTTTATCGCCCACAAATCGAAAAAACAAATTTCATATCCAAATTATAAGAACAATTTAAAAGCTAGTGACACCAAATTTGGTATGAAGATTCTTTAATATTGCAGGCAGGTCAAGTTTGTTTCTTTTTTGAATCGGACCACTATATCATATAGCGACCATAGGAACAATCGGTCGAAAATCAAGCTATAGTATGAAAAACTTTTTTGTTTTATGAGATATCTAATGCAAACTGATACAATAAGCATATGATTTGGTTTTATATATCCTGTCCAAAGTTGGTTCAAATCGGACCACTATATCATATAGCTGTCATAGGACCGATCGGGTGAAAATCAAGTCTTAGTATGAACAACTTTTTTCCATTATAAGTTTTTGCCAAAGTAAGTACGGGGTCTCCGACAGTCGACTATGCTCGACTGTAGCACCGGCCGACTTGTAATACCCTGAAAATGGACAAAAAAAAGTATTATGTGTTTGGCAGAATGTATGTTAGAGGCAGAAGAGAGCGTAGCAGACCCCACAAAGTATTTATATTCTTAATCAGGATCCGAGAGAGCCATGTCCGTCAGTCTGTCCGTCTGTTTGAACGCGTCGACTTCAGAGGCCATACGAGCTAGAGACTTCAGTTTTGGTATGTAGGTTCCTGGACACCATACGCAGATCAAATTTATTTCCAATTTTGGATGCCACGCCCTCTTCGCCCACAAATCGCTCAAAAGGATTTACAAGCGCAATTTGTTAGGTAGCACTCCCACACTGAACAATCAGTTGAGAAGTAAGCCTATTAAATGACCCTGATTATTTCAAAGCGATTGACTTATAAATAGAGAAGATATTTCCTAATTAGTTTTAATTCAAAAATTTTATCTGCATGGCAAATTGAGCGTGCGAGCGAGACAGCATATATACGTTTATGTGCAATGCGCGCGCAAAGTAAGCGCACAAAGAGAGTACGAAATTGAACCCATTTTTTGGGTACCCAGCATAAATTAGAACCCATTTTTTGGATATCTACTAAATATCGAGCGATAAACAAAAATCTTATCGTTATCATATAATGAAAATGTTGATGTATAATCAGCGCCGTTTCGAGGAGGGGTAGAAAGGGGGGCAACCGCCTCAGGCGCTAAGATATTAGGGGTGCCGATATTCCAAAAAGAGTTTGAACTTAGAAAAAATTTGAGGGGTTGAGCCTGAAATTAAATAAATCAGACAACGAAAAGTGCGAAAACAATTTTAGTATGTGGCTGCAGATGATAGCAAAAACATACCAGAAACTGCTACATTGCGAATTCCATTTTTAGAATCAAACGACCCCACCATTCAGTAACCAAAATTGAGGCACTTTTTATTGTTTCTGATGATTTGAATTAAAAAACAGGACTTTAACACTAAATCCAAATTGGACAGTGAACTTGAAAAGCATACAATCAATTTGACAACGATTTTTAACGATTCACATAACATCCTTCACATCACATCAGCATTAGCACATCGTTTATTTAGCAAACTTCAAATAAATTTGAACCACTTACGATCATCAATTGGACAAGATAACTTAGCAGTCTCCGTTTGTTATCAATCGAATATCTCTATTTATGATTTTGCTTTCATAAAAGCTCACAATTAATACCTCAATTTGGAGTATCTTAAATCAATTTTAGAAATAACAAACCATTATAAAATTAAAGTTTAAAGTTCTTAATGTATGTATGCATGTATTTTTAAAGTATGTTTTCAGGTATTATTGTTAAATTCAGAAAATAAGCGGATAAAATGGCAGCGACTTAGCATTTTAAAAGTCTAAGAAGTCTAAAATATTTGATTTAACTAAAAAAACATGGGCTGACGTGGGCCTGGCCAAATTTTAAAATTAACTTCCGATAGGTCAACATCCTAAGAGTATTGTCACCCAATTTGGTTCCTTTAACTCGAATAGTCTCTGTCACGAATCTAATAGTACCCATTTTTATGTAACGAGCTTATTGTCATGCTATAAGCTTTCATTGTAGTAACATTTAATTAATTTAAGTAAAATTAAATTCATTAAGTTTCCGCTTATTATCATTGTATTATCTAATTGTAAAATCGCATAAAACTAGACTTTGCATTTTATTTAAATTGCGCGCGCGATGCAACAGTCTCTGGCAGACTCTAAGTTGTTTCGAGAGAGAGAGTGACAGAGAAAAATTTGTGCGGCCAGAATTTAGACACTAAAATATTAGTTTGTGGATACTCTTGACATGTAAAGTCTACGTCGATTCCAAGCGATTACGATTACGATTTGCGACTTATCAATTTGAATTTAATTATACTCTGAGCGAATTAATTTTTGTTTTTCGAGATATCTTAACCAAACTGATAGAATATGCATTTAACTTAGTTTTGTACATCCTGAACGAAGTTCGTTTAAATAGGTGCACTATAACATATAGCTGTCATAGGACCGATCGGTAGAAAATCAAGTTTTAGTACGAAAAAGTTGATAGAATATGCATTTATGTTGGATTTTGTTCAAATCGGTTTCATATATCATGTAGCTGACATAGAAACAATTGGTCGAAAATAAATTTCATAAAAGAGTACCTGGGCTCAGGTACTGTCGAGCGTGCAGAGCCCCCTTTTTTTATATGACGTTTTTGATTCCGCGGTCGTTTCGCTTCGAGTGTAACCAGGCCTTAAAAAAGTAAAACAATGGTGTATAACAAAAAGTACTTACGGTCACGAACGAACACAACTTTGAAACCTAAAAACAAAAGTTTAGTTAATAGTAACTCTTATTTCATTTTTTTTTAATTTTAATAAGGGACACCTACCTCATTTAAAACGTGTTGTTTCAACCCCTTGCTTGCATTTAATGAAATGCAATTACAATAAAATTATGTTTTCGGTCACAAACGTACGATAAGAACATAGATAAGAAGCAAAATAAAAAATAACCGTTAATCGAACATTTTTGGTCTCTAAATTTTTCTCTTCTAAATTGATTTTATTTAAGAGATTTTGCAGGCATGTGAAATAATTAAATACAAAACTGCCTCTAAAAGTGGCTTAATATAAAAAAATATAATTTTTCAGTTTTCAGTTTTCAGACCAATTTTATCACGAAAACACCTCAGATATGGTCTACAACGATTAAATTATACAAATTTGAAATTTTTTACAATTATATATAAAATAAAACGATGGCCATCAACATTTTTATTTTCGGTTCTGGTTGACCATTTGACGGAAAATTAACAGTTTATTGCGCTTTGTAATGAAATTAGTCTAGTCTAAACAAGAAATATTATAATTATGTGGCAAATTATTATTATAATTTTTTTTCGCAAAAGTTTACCCTATGAGCAATATGCAAACGTGGATATCTTTCAGATTTTGTTGACATTACGTGACCTATCGTCGCATTCTGTCCACCGTGTCGGCATTATACATAAATGACTATGTTTGGAATATATAAATAGATGAAAATTCTACTTCCTGCCTATCATTACATTCTTTAGTTTACAAATATTTCAAATACACTTAGCTATTATCTTGGGCTTAAATATTGTATTACAACGAAACAAGAAAAAAATCACCACGGGTCTGCAATTGTATTTAGACATTTATAGCTAAAATTGTACTAGAGAAATTTGTTGTGTGTCCTCTATGTGCTTAGTTATCATACGTTATGTATTACTTCTTGAAAGAGCGAAATAGAACAAACGAGAAGATAGAAAGAAGAAAATTACAGTAGTAGTTTTATGCGAGGGCCAGCTTTTATATACCTTGCCTTGCAGTGAAAGAACAATAATGCATAAAAATAGAGTACCACGGAAGTTTGTAACTACCTCTACAATGAGGTGTTTAAAGAAATTTACAGCCTCTTGTGACGTCAAATAACATTGACTTCACAATTTATTATTGGTGAGCGGGATTTAATAAAAGGTCAGGTCTACATAATAGATGACCTATTAACACTGTTTTAAGTGCTGAAAGACAATTCGTCTTCGCCTGTTGTGATGTCATTAACGTGCTTTGATGTAAGATAATTTAAATTTATTTTGCAGACTTTACCTCGCAGCAATGGACCCGAACCATTTTTTGGAATATGGTCAAATAATGTGGCATCTAACGCGAATAAGTCTTCTTAACTATCAATAGTTTATTCAATATTAGAAAAAAATGAGATAGTCCCAGAAGTGCCAATGAATGTCTCAATCTCAAAGGGTATCACAGGCTATCTTTCTCTATCAGTTTGCGAACAGGATCCCCTTTATCTGGCCCAACAACCGGATCACGCAAGCGACGGTCATGACTAAAATCATTGTCCCAGAATTTTACATTGAATAAGCATTAGATACCATTACCAAACGTCGAAGACAGTCGATTGAAGCACTCGTGATTTGACAATTATAGTCAAAAATGGAAATAAATATTTATATCTGAGTAAGTATAGGGTAATATATTCTAAGCTTTTTAATGAAAGTGGTCAATTGGATCTGGTTTTCCTTGAAGTAGCCATGACAAAGAATATAAAATTTGGCCCTCGTACGAGTTTAAGTGCATAATGTAAGTGTAGTTCTTCTTGTTTTAAAATTTTACCTTTTCATACGTTTTTTAAATGGATAAAAGTGTCTGCATATCAGTTAAGCCAGTCATTAGTTATACCTTACTTATGTATACGTTAAATCGAGAAAATACGTACTTATCTATACATTCATACAATATATAAAGATGTAACAACAAAAAAATTAACTTAAACCATTAGAATTTTCGAAAGCGAGTCCAGTTGCATATCTGCATTCGCATTCATTGGGATCTTAGCAGCTATGTGGTAGCTAGTTTCTGCTTATGAAAACTGTACACGGAACTTTGCTGAGCAGCTTTAGGTGTTGCAGTATTTATTTGACATATAAATACGCGACGAGTGGATTCCGATTGCAGCTCCACCAAGACCAGCATTCCACACGTGAACAACATCAATAAGAGCAGCGACGGTGGCTGCAGCGACGGAGATTTACCGTGATGCATGGCTGCTGGATGTTCGCCTGAAAAATATATAAATTAGTGAGAGCAATATAAATAATTTAACAGTAATATAAATTAATGTGAAACAATTTTTAAGATTAACTTTGGGTTACTGATCTAGTGTTTAATTTCATAAGTATATATTTGCTTAGTATTTAAGTTACGCTCGGTCGGCAAAAATCCTACACGAGGGTGCCGACTCGAGCCGACAGTAGTTCTCTTCGGAGACTGGTGTTAGCCAAGATTAGTGTCTCAGAGTTGGATCAATGCTCTTTGATAGCCAAATCCATGCTTAAAGACTCCAGTCATGGTCTGAGGTTAAAGGGCTGGACTTAAGGTGTTATGCGACCTGTGCCGTTAGTCAGCCAGGCTGGGGGCCTTTTCCAAAAATATCCCAGTTTCAAACGGAGCGCCCGGATACCTGGCACCCTCCGGTTTGTTTAATGCCTTACCAGCACATCGCGGATCTCTGTTCAGACGGACCCTTCCTTCTCCGCCACTCGTGGGACTCAAAATGAATTCGAACACAACAAAAAAGCAAACAATTAAAATATAAGATACAAAAGAAAAAAAAAAAAAAACAGCAAGTACAAACAACACGGCAGCGAAGGGAAAGGCACTTATGCCAGGCGCGAGCTCCTCAAGCAATGCAACGGCAATGGCACTCATGTCTGGCCCGAGCAAGTCCTCCAGCACGACGGCAACGGCACTTATGCGTGGCCTGAGTGCTACTACTACAACGATGACGGCCACTGAGGCCCTGTGCTTAGTCAACATCGCCGGAGAGAATCTTCGATTCCATCCCGGACTCGGTGTAATCGGCAAACTCATGCGAAAAATGTCACTGGGGGAGATCAGCCATGCATATCTCAGCCGAGATACCTACCAGTGCGGGTCCGTCGGGGGGACCGTCGTCATCCGGTGCTGTGTCTAACAAGCGTTCATTCGTTGACAAGCGGACTGCGAAAAACATCTTGCGGTTAAGCCAAAGAGGCCCCACGCCTGAATGGCTAAACAAAGTGGAGTGAGCAAAAACCGTGCTGCCTGATTTTGGCCAAACTAGGGCTCCAAATGAGAAAACGACACATAAAAAGCAGCGCTCCCAAGAGGTTCCCGGACCCACTGCGAAGGAGTTCAGGGTCCATCCAAATCGATCCTTCGTTGAAACTGCCAAAGAACGCATCCTAATCGGCGATCTAGACCAGGGCAGCTCTGACGGCAGGATTCCCTGTAATCAGTGGAAACTGGTAGAATAAGCAGTGGTCAAGTTGTTCTTTGAACTGCTCGAGGCGGAACCAGGACCTCCCTCTATCAGCAAAGAACGTTGGGTGGTATCAGGGTAACGTCAACGTGGTTGTATGCGAGGATGCTCGATCAGTGCAACTATATAAGGCTGCGGTAGCAAAGGTGGGGGAGGTCTACTGCATCTGGCTGCCAACCTCCATCAAGGAGCCGAAGAGGATCCTAAAAATTCTGCAATCATGCAACTCTGGAAGGTGGTTACAGTGGAATGCAACCCTGGCAGTTCTCTGCAGGCGGGGCTCATCCTGAATAAGGAGTTCATCGCTGCTATAGAAGCTGCGAAGAGTGAGCTAGACTTCGGCTTCATATCGGTGCACATCAAGCTGTACAAGTCGGATACCGCGGCCGAAGCAGGTTCTGTCGACAACCCAGCTGAGCAGGACGTCGCTTCGGAATTCGGGGATTATGACTCCACTGCAGGCCTTGATGGGTACTCGTCGGACGCCTCTTCACTAGCAAGAGGTATGCTGGCGATGTGTCACGACGAAGACTCCTTAGGGGAGCTGTCTGACGACTCAGACGCTGACGTTACTGTGTTGGAGGGTTTATCGCAAGTAAACCTCGTTCTTCCATTTTTGCAAAGCCACATTTAAGCACATTTTAGCTCTCAAATTACTGCGACGGCGACAACACGGCCGTCAGTCTGGAGCTCTCGCCGGCACCACTTAGACTTATGTCTACCTACATGGCCCACGACCATCCGGGTCCCCCTCCTCATGAAAATGTTCGTCGCATTGTCAAGGACAGCGAGAATTCCAAGGTCAGTCTTCTTATAGGCGGTGATGCAAATGCACATCACTCCCAATGGGGAAGTTCTTATACCAATGCACGGGGTGAGTCCCGCTTTAATTTTGTTTTACAGTCCAACCTGCTTAAATGCAATCGTGGTGATGAACAAACCTTCCTTTGCTGATCAAGATCCTGACTGGCAGGATTACAAGCATAGCCTAGGCATCTATAAGATAGCAACTAGGCATGCAAAAAGATCCTCCTGGAGAAAATTCTGCTCAGAAATTGAATCTACGTCTGAGACCACTAGGCTCAGACAAATTCTCTCTAAGAACAGACCATCCCTAGGATATCTTTAAAGGAGCAATGCCTCTTGGACCGACAGTAGCGAGGAGTCTCTAAAACTCCTTCTTAGCACTTATTTTCCTGGCTGCATTAACTATCCGCAGCAGACAAGTGATTTTACAAATTCCATCTAGCACCGAAGCTATCTACTCAGTAGAAACAATATTAACTGGGCTATAAACAGCTTAAAGCCATACATATCATCAGGAACCGACCTGGGGATTCCCGCACAACTGCAACAGGCAGGAGAACTCTCCGTTAGGTGATATATAAAGAAATCTTTGAAAATGTAAAGACTCCGGATGTCTGGCTCGTCTCCACAGTGGTCTTTATACCCAAGGCAGGCAAAGCCTCACATGTTACCCCGAAGAATTTCAGATCAATCAGTCTCTCATCTTTTTTTCTCAAGGCTCTAGAGCGTAGGTATGCTTGGGCTACATCTCAGAACCTCCCTTAGATCAAATGATTTATCCGAATGCCAACATGCATACCGCAAAGGCCGATCCACTAAGACGGCTATCCACAAAGAAGTACACACAATTGAAAAATCCCGTCAGTTTAAAGAACTGACGCTAGTTGCCTTCCTCGATATTGAGGGAGCCTTTAACAATGAGTTGCAACGTCACCCCCGTTGCAATTACCTATGCTCTGGCCCATCTTGATATCGACTTCATGCTAGTAAGAATGATCAACGACTTGCTTAGTTGCAGGTCGGTCACTTTCTCACTTGGGTTATCAACTATCACCAAATACGTCAGTAGAGGCACCCCTCAAGGAGGAGTGCTTCTGTGGAACATAGCATTCAACAGGCTCCTATGTGACCTACAGGGTGGGGGATGTCAGGTGGCTGCCTACGCTGTCCGTTTGGGCTCAAGAAAGTGGGCTAAATGTAAGCCCATCGAAAACAGAACTGGTTCTTTTCACTAGGAAATACAAACTTCCTTCACTAATTCCTCCAAAACTTAACGGCACGTCCTTTTCTTTAAGCGACAACGCTAGATACCTGGGATTAGTACTTGACAAGAAATTGGACTGGAACGCAAATAGTTCAGAAAGATCAAAGAAAACAGCAATACTACTGTACACATGCAGAAAGGCCATTGGGATTAGACAGGTCATGTCCCCGAATGTGGTCCCATGGCTCTACACTGCAATCATTCGACCCATTCTTATGTATGGGGTCACAGTCTGGTGGCTAGCTTTATCAAAGCAGGTCATCATCAAGCAACTTGGTAAAGACCAATGAACTTCTCAAATATGCATCACGGGAGCTCTGTGCAGAGCTCCTAGTGAAGCATTGCAAGCAATTTACAATATTCCTCCGATTAAGTCGTCTTGAAAGGAGTATGCTACTCTTTCCGCGATTCGGCTGAGAGACTCTGGTTGCTGGCATTCCACCAGCTATGGTCACTCTTGCATCCTGGCAAGCAACTGCTTTCCTCTCAAGACTGACTACTGCGCTCCCTGTGAGTTCTTAACAACACGCTTCAAAACTTATATTCCACTCAGAGATGACTGGAACACTAAGCAACCCGCCACCACAAATGCCATTTAATTTTTCACAGTTGGGTTTAAATTAGATAACCGTATAGGCTGTGGAATATACTCAGAAGTACTGAATGTAAACCAGGCTTTCAGCCCTCCAAACCACTGCAGCGTCTTTTAGGCGGAGGTCCTTGTCTCTAAACTGCCTTCGGGAGTCCAGTGCTTCTCCAGGTAACATCAAAATCTACGTCGACAGCCATGCGGCCATTAAATCAGTTAGTGCAATTTCAATTAACTCTATATTGGTGACAAACTCCCGCAAATCTCTGAAAGAGATGGCTGAGCAGTTTGCTATTAGTCTCATCTGGGTATCAGGTCACCGAAACATTGCAGGTTAATGCATCGCCGACAAGCTGGCCAGGAGAGGAACCACATCACCCCCTTACCCTGAAGCAGAGAGACTGTGTGTTTCCACGGCTTCTTGTAAGCTCCTTGTAAAAGAAAAGTTCAGCCAAGAAACCAATCTCCTTTGGCAACTCGTGCCTCACTGCAGAGTCACCAGACAAACATGGACGGTACTCGATAAAAATACGCACAGCTCAGCTGTGTAATTTGAACAGAACTCGATGCTCTGCAACTGCCAGAGCGTTGACAAGTCACTGGCTTATAGGGACCCATGAAGTCAGGCTCGCTGCTCCTTTAACGACTTCTGTAGAAGCAGCAGGGACGAGGAAGAAGAAGAGTCTGTCGAGCACTTTTTCTGTTCCTGTCCTGCACTCTCCCGTAAAAGGCTCAAGTTTCTTGGGGCCCCTTCTTAGATAGGATATCTGAACTATCTAGCAGGAGTCCATCTCAAATGGCTGACTTTGACTCTGAATCAGGTTGGGCACATTAGTCGGGAAATGACATGGATGCTACGGAATCACAATGGGCACAATAGGGCAAGAGTGTGTCAGATCTTTGATCTGACAGCTGCCCTAATCTAACCTGGATCGAATTATCGTGAAAAATCTTTTATTGACTTCATTTCAAAAATATTCATCAGAATTCTTAACACGTGTGTTACATCTTGGGTGGTAGAAAATCGGACTCTAAATGAGTTCCAAGCGAGTTTCAGAGCTAACTGCTCGACAGCGGACAATCTATACAATCTGGCTTCCATAGCGCATTTGAGGTGGCTCAAAAATAAAGAATTATATGCGCTCTTCATTCATTTAATGCGGCATTTGATACTGTTGCTAGAAGATCCCAGGTGTATAAGCTGACCACGATGGGAGTATCATCTAAACTGACAAATGTCAGTGAAGACATGTAAAAATATTACAGTGGCTCGATAGTTAGAGTCGCCGACCTAATACTCGACACCCAGATTTAGAGGCCCACTCTCCTTAGAGCCGTCATGAATAAAAAAAGCTTAAAAAATGTACACCCTTTCGCCCTGACAAATAAAATAAGAAATTAAAAAAAAATAAATAAATAAAAAAATTTAAAATAAAAAGCAAAAAAACATAATAAAACAAGGGGGCTCCGCCCCCTGCTCGCTTCGCTCGCGGTGAGGTGCGGCTACAGTCGAGCACGCTCGACAGTAGGATACCCTGAGCCCATGTACTCTTTTATAAAAGTTGATTGTTGCCCATTTTCAATGGGCTCAGGTATCAAAAAATTACACACGCGAAACTATGAACAACTTTCGGTTTTCTGAAGTCACTGTGCTTATCACTGCAGACTACGTTATTAATGCCTCACTGAACTAATACATCACTCGATTACGATTACGACTTACGATTTAATTTATCAATTTCTAATTAATTTTAAATAAGTTTAATATAATAAACTTTAATATAATAAACTTGTTTAAAATTAATTAGAAATTGATAAATTGGTAAATCGCAAGTCGTAATCTTAATCGCTTGCAATCGATGTAGCGTGTGTCAAGAGTAGCCACAAACTACAACTTTGCTCAGCCTGCAATCTGGCAGCACCCATTTTCCTCTCTCACTCTCCCACTTACGCAACAAACTCAAGCCTGTCAAAGGCTGCTGCAGTGCGCGAAATTTGAAATAAAGGCAATGTCTAATTTTATGAGATTCTTAAAGCGGAAAATGCTAAGTTTTTTTTACAACGATAATAAGCAGATACTTATTATATATATGTAAGGAATCGAAAATATTAATAATTAAAATTATTATTTTGCAGCTTTCAGTGCTCGGCAAAGATGCAAGAGTAGTGCTGCAAAATGATCGCTATTTCTCTCATGCAATTTCATACATACATAGCTATCAGCTTCTGCTAATTTTTGCCATGCAAAAATACATATTTATATATTAACACAATTATATTTTAATCAAATTGTATATTTGTATATACATAAATTATACATTAACATTTTCATTACATAATATCGATAATATTTTTGCTTATCGCTTAATTCTTATTTGGTACCAAAAAAAAAATGGGTACTTATTCGTTCTGTCTTTGTGCGCGCCTTGCATACAAACGTGAAAATGCTGTCTCGCTCGCACGTTTGATTTGCCATCCAAATGTAATTATTCAACTAAATCTAAATTCCGAAATAACTTCTTTATTTATGGGTCAATCGCTTTGAAATTTTCAGGGTCGTTTAATACGCATACTTCTCAACTGATTGTTCAGTTAGGAGTGCTATGTCAAAAATTGCGCCTGTAAATCGTTATTTTTCAATTTGTGGGCGAAGGGGGCGTGGCATCAAAAATTGGAAACAAACTTGACCTGCGTATGGTATTCACAAACCTGCATTCCAAATTTGAAGTCTCTAGCACTTACAGTCTCTGAGATCGACGCGTTCAAACAGACGGACAGACAGACGGACAGACGGACAGACAGACGGACAGGGCTAGATCGACTCGGCTGTTGATCCTGATCAAGAATATATATACTTTATGGGGTCTGCCACCCCTCCTTCTGCCTGTTACATACATTCTGCCAAACACATTATACCCTTTTTTGCCCATTTTCAATGGGCTCAGGGTATAAAAAAAAAAAGAAAACAGAGTAAAAAAAAACAACGAAACAAACACAGTATATAAAATATTAATAAAAAACAAAGTCAAAAGAAAAATAAAAAAAAAGTAAAGGAAACAAAATAGTAAAAAAAAACAAAATATTTGACAAAATTAGTTAGTTGCGTTCACGACGCAAATCTAGCTAGTTCATCACTATTCCGTCAGGAAATCGCCCTTGTATGCCTGGCCAGGAGCATAGGTTTGCGCAACATTTTTAAATAGCTAAAATTTTTTTTTTTTGACGTTTTGTTCTTTCAGACTCTGGAAAGTCGGCCTCGTTTTATTGTTTTTTGGTAATTCACAGGGTTTTTTTTTTTATAAAATTTTGATTGGTAGTCTTGCTTATTTCTGCAACATGGCGTATATCGCGAACAATTTAACCTTAATTGCGCAGATTATTTTAAATATTTTGAATAGAACATGTTTTGAATAAATCCATTTCACATTTATTACTGTTTTTAGGTGTCGCCCTGTACTAAATTACCATTTATTATGTTGTAAATAGATAAATTTACTTGTTCAAACTTGTACAATGCTCAGTCAATTGTACAAAGAACTTTATATATATAGATAACAATTTTTGTAAAAGAAACGAATAATTGTATGAACGCTAGATTTGGCAGTAAAGTTCGATATTTGGCGTGCAACAGCGTATCTGTGAGTTGCAAAGACATAGCAAAAATTAAAAAAGGTTTTTAAGTTGGCAGCTATATGATATAGTCATCCGATTTTCACCAAATTTGAACAGGGTGTAACATTTAGTAAAAAAGACATATTCTATGAGTTTGGTTCGTTTGGCTCAACTAAAAAAAATTAATTTTATACAAAAAGTTAATTTTCATCCAATTGTTCCAATGGCAGCTATATGCTACAGTTACCCGATGTTGACCAAATTCGGGCAGGGTGTTACATATGGTAAAAAAACAAAACCTGAGATTGGTTGGGAAATCTTAAAAAACAAAAAAGTTTTCCATACTAACATTGAATCTGAATCCGATTGTTCCTATTGCAGCCATATTATATAGTTACCCGATTTTGACCAAATTGTAAGATATCCTTAGACTTAAAAAAATATTAATAAAATTCAATTGAAAAATGAAAATAAAATCTTGCCTGGATGATGTTTGAGTCCTCGCCTGCATGCACCTGGATCTAACACACCATCCTCTGCACTACCTAGGCACTGAGCCCACCAGCTGACCAAACATATGTACATAAATTCAAATAAATGCGAACTTTGACCTCGATTTTGACGCACTTGCAGGTCGAATTTTTGCAAAATGCCGCCTTTTATTCCGATGAAATTATCTAAAGATTATTGTGGCCAAGTTGCAAGGTCGTACGTCAAACCATTTGGCCTTTACATTGCTAAATCAGTAAGTCAGTCAGTTTAAGTTATCTCAACCAAACTCACAGATTTACTTTTGCATTCCAAGTCTCGAGTTTTTCTGCGAAATCTAGAATTTTCATGCCAAACCTGGCGATTTTTTCCAAAGTCAAATTGCAGGGGCAGCGTGAATATAATTATTCGATTCCTTTTAAAAAAAATTTATCTATATATATAAAATTGCCTTACCTCATTTATGAGCATTTTACAGGCCAAACGGCTCGAGCTACAAGTTTGAATTTTAACACAACACAGATATGACAAATTCATCGTCCTTTAAGAAAGGATTCTTCAAAATTCGCCAAGCAAGTGCGTCAAATTGGAGTTTAAAGTCCGCCTTTATTTTCAATGTACACTTATTGGTGTTTAGTCACGCGGTGGACTCAGTAACTAGGTCGCGCAGAGGATGGTGTATAGACTTAGGCGGAGGTCCGCGGTTCGAAGTGGGAGAGGAAAAATTTTAATGATTGCAGCTTATTCTTATCAAAAGTACGCGTTGATTGGTACCTCGATCACACAAATCCGACAACTAGTTCAAAAGATAATTAAATTTGAAATTTTTAGTGGACTTCTAAAAATGAAATGAAAAGTCAGTTTGTTTGTTTGTTTGCATCAAAGCGCTAAAAAAGCTTAGATGTAATGATGAGGATTTATTCCTTTTCAAAGATCTACAAATGTTTGTTCTACGACTTTTTAAAACAAAAACCGCTAGCTTAGCGGGAAAACGCTACTTCCCGTTACAGCTACAGCACACAGGACGGGGGGACGAGTCCTGAGGTGTGGTGAAAATTTCATCGAGATCGGTTTATAAACAGAGAAGATATTAGAGAAAATGTGATGTATGGAGGACATATAATCTTCTGGATCTCAGAGACTATAAGAGCAAGAGCTACCGACTTCGGTGATAATACTGTTATGCTGCAAGCGCAGATCAAGTTTGCTTTAGAAGAAAAAAACACGTATAGGTTATCTCGCTTGATCATGGTTTTCTTAAAAATCGATTTGACAACACAAAGACATACATTTACTTAAATATAAGATATAGCAGTGTTTGGTCAGCTGGAAAGTTCAGTACCTAAGTAAGTAGTGTAGGGGGTGATGGTGATTTTAGACCCAGGTGCAGGGAGGCGCGGGTTCATTTCCCACAACAGGCAGGATTTTTATATTATTTTTTAATTTAATTTTATTAACATATTTTTAAATTTTAGGATATTTTACAATTTGGTCAAAATCGGGTTACTATATCATATAGCTGCAATAGGAACAATCGGGTTCAGATTCAACTTTGGTATAGAGAACTTTTTGTTTTCAATCAATGAAAATATGAAAATAATTTTTGTTTTTTTGAGCTATCTTAACCAAACCAAAGCCCAGACGGTTTGACGTACGACCTTTAAACTTGGCCACAATATTCTTAAGAAGAGCCTTAAATTAAAGATCAAAGTTTCCATGTATTTTCTGTTTACATGTGTTTGTAGTGCAGTAGAGTTTTTTCGGGCGCGCTATTCAGTGGTAAAGTGGTGCAGATGATTTTCTGTTAGATTCAGAAGCAGAAGCTTCGCGTTTGAATCTAGAAATGTTAAGAAAAAAACCGCTAGATTAGCGGGAAAACGCTTAATCCCGCTTATATTGAAAGCTCAACAGTTTCCAAACCATAGAAGCTACAGGTATGTTCTATATATCATTGGAAAGGTGTGCTTGAGGCGTACGTTTTCTTAAGTACTCAGGTAAAATTTTACAGGTGAAATAAAGTTTTATAGCTTACAATTTGGCGATTTCTGACAAAACGGCTCTAACGATTTTTATTAAATTTAAGTATGTTGTAGTACATTTTTTTATATATGAAACATAAATTTTGGCTGAGCGGTTTGGAAGATATTACCTGTTAACTGAATATATACATTTTTCTCTCGGTCAAATATCCCGTTTTAGTACGAAAAACTTTTTGGTTTTATGAGATATCTCAACCAAACTGATACAATATGCATTTAACTTGGTTTAATATACTAAAGTTGGATAGCTGTCATAGGACCGATCGGGTCAAAATTAGGTTTTAGTATGAAAAACCTTTTTTATTTAGTGAGATATTTTAACCAAATTGATAGCATATGCATTTAGGTTAGTTTTAAAAATCCTGACCGAAGTTAGTTCTTATCGGACCACTATATCATATAGCTGTCATAGGACCAATCGGGCGAAAATCAAGTTCTACTGTGAACAACTTTTTTGTTTTATGAGAAATCCTAACTAAACTAATACAATTTGCATTTAACTTGGTTTTATATATCCTGACCAAAGTTGGTTCAAATCGGACCACTATATCATATAGCTGTCATAGGACCGATCGGTCCAATATTAAGTCTTAGTATGAAAAACTTTTTGTTTTACGAGATATCGTTCCCAAACTAATAGAATATGCATTTAAGTTAGACTTACATATCCTGACCAAAGTTGGTTCTAATCGAACCACTATATCATATAGCTGTCATAGGACCGATCGGGCAAAATCCAAGTCTTAGTACGAAAAACTTTCTTTTTTCATAGTAAATACGGGGTCTCCGACTGTTCATAGATGAACATACGGTTTGAACAGCCCTCGGGATGCGTGACAGATTTGGGACACAAACCACTTGAAAGGGTCACTACAGTGTAAAATTACCACATGGGTCTCAATCTTGGCGCTCAGAAATAATAGACTAATGTGTGAACCTGTATGCTCAAAATAGATAAGAAATACACGCTAGTACGTAAGATCATGTTATACAAGAATGCAAAGAAAGGAGTCAAAGATATTAAAACGCTTTTCCATACAACAAGTAAAAAGGTACCAAGTACACGTTAACCCTATGGTAAGCTCACTCTAAATAATAGATTAGATAACATAGAACAATAAGTAGAAAAGAGTCAAACATACACTAACATCATGTCAACTAAATCCTAATAATACATAAGATCACATAGATTCGATGAGTAGAAGTAAGCCAAGAATATTGTCAACACTATATTGAGCTCTTTCTAATTAGTACATAAGATATCCTATAAAACCTCATACAAACCCAATAAACGAGACAGTTCTTAAACAAACGCGTGAGTGTTTTTACTTAGGGATTGGCAAGCGTGATTACATACTAGTTCTGACGTTGCGACTAACATCGCGACAAGGTTCAAGTACAGATTTGCATGGATATGGTCCTTCGAGCAATTTTGCTTAGTGACTGCCACTTCCAGTTGATAATTGAATCGGTATCACGGAAAAAAAGTCCATAGATAGCACCTGTCGTGCATCGTGGCGCAGCTAGGAAAAAAAAAAAACCAACATAGTTCTCCGGCGAACTACGTGCGACTGCAGCGCGGGACTGGATGGAAGGCAGCAGAGCAACAACAAGCAGCGCAGAAGACAGATCTGCGAAGGAATTAGCACTGAGCGACGCAGGAAAAGAGCGTCGATGGAATCAGAGCTGAAAAAAGGCGGCGGAGTTCTCAAAAAAATGTGAAGAACTACTGGAGAAAACTCAGCGACAGTTGATTGAAAATACTTCAAGATAAGTATTAAGTATTGCCGATTACAAGGCACGCCAAATCAAGAAATTAGAAGACTCAATCCAGAAACGGAAAAAGTTTTTAAAGGACGCTGCAGAAGAAGGTGGCGGCCCATTACCCTTGACGATAGAGGACTACAATCTAAGGCGTGAAAAGAGGTCAGAAGCACTAAAGCAGCCGAAGAAGATGACGAAACGAGCCGGGAAAATATAAAACGCTGGGAAGAGGAATTGGACAAAGACGAGCAGCCTAGTCTAAATTGGGCGACAAAAGTTCAAGAACAGTGGGAGCTGTTCAAAACACAACATCAAATTTTAAAAGCACATGAAGCAATTTTGGCTTGCGAATACTTCGAAAAAGAAGCATACGAAAAAACTCAAGTTATCAAAAATAGGATAATGAATGAGTTAAATAAAAAAACAATTAAGCAATCATTAAATGAGACAATGATAAACGACATTGAAGAAAATGAAATACGAGCAGAAGAATTTCACCGAGCAACTCGCACCTTACAAAGAACGATGTAACGTGCTGGACAAAACCATAAACAGCACCAAAATGATTATGACGAAATCAAAGAAGATTTCGATAGACTGACAGAGCTATTTAAGGAATTGAGAAAACATGGCCAAGCAAATAATTCGATACGGGATCACTATAAAGATCTAAACGAAGATAATAGAGAAAAAATACGATGGCTTACAGGTCATCAACATCATCAAATTCAAGAAAATAGAAACAAGTGAAAAATGGCAATTCGTTCGACCTGAAGGGATATGTTTCAGATGACTCAATCACAAATACATTCAAAAAAAAAATATTGTCAAGAAAAAGGAAATGCGGCGAGAAACATCACAAGTTACTGCGTCTCGAAAATGAAACAAGGACGTTAATGACAACAAGAGCAGCAAAACTACATTGCTGGCTACAGCTCAAGTTGAGTTGCAATCATTTGTTGGATCATTTGTCGGGCACTAGTGGACTAAGAGATCTCGGTTATTCCGAGGAAACAGCACAAACGCTTAATTTACGAAAACAAAAGAAGCGATCAGAATTGTATGGACTTGGAGAAAATCTAGTTGGAGCAGGGACCGTAAATAATGTTTTTATATGACTGTCGATCAAATCGAGTTATCTACCGATAGAAGGTTAAGTCCTAACTCACAAAATGGCGCACTAACTCACCTGGTTAATGTGATAAGGGGGTGTAAGTGGAAGTGGGGAAAATTCCAATGATTGCAGCTAATGGGGCTGATGGGGCCTTTTGGTTAAATTTCATACTAACTCGATCACCCAAATCCAATAACTGGTTCAAAAGATAAAAAAATTAGAAAATTTTAGTGGACTTCTCAAAATGAAAAGTCAGTTTCTTTGTTTGTCTGTTTGTATCAACGCGCTAAAAAAAGCTTAGATGTAATGATGGGGATTTATTCCATTTTGAAAATTTAGATATGTTTGTTCTACGACTTTTAGAAAAAAACCGCTTGATTTGCGGGAAAACGCAAAGTCCCGCTAAAATTGAAACCTCAACAGTTTCCAACCCATAGAAGCTACAGATATGTTCTATATATCATTGGAAAGGTGTGTTTGAGAGGCGTACCTTTAAACTTTTTTTCTTAAGTACTCCGGTAACATTTTACAGGTGATATAAAGTTTTTTAGCTAACATTTTGGCGATTTTTGACAAAACGGCTTTAATGATTTCTGTTAAATTTTAATATGTTGCAATATGTACAATTTCTAGCCCCAAAATTTCTAAAATCCAATTTTGTGACGAACAAAATTCAGTTTGCTCTACAAATTTTAATAAAAAATATAAATTAATAAAAGAAAGCGAAGATTGGCAATCGGCACTGCGCAAAAAGTAATTTTTATGTACAAAAAAGCTCACCCTTTTTGCTCACAGTGCACAAAACCAATTTTTCCTTTTTTTTATTAATTTATATTTTTATTTAAAATTTAAGATTAAACTGAATTTTATTCGTCACAAAATTGGATATTAGAAATTTTGGGGCTAGAAATTGCTTTCGTCACTAGACTTTTAACTCGTGTAGAGGTTTTTTTTGAGGGATTACAAGGCACGCCAAATCAATAAATTAGAAGACTCAATCTAGAAACGGAAAGAGTTTTTAAAGGACGCTGCAGAAAAAGGTTCCAGCCCATTTCCCTCGACGAACGAGGACTACAATCTAAGGCGTGAAAAGAGGTCAGAAGCACAAAAGCAGCCGAGGAAGAAGACGAAACGAGCCGGGAAAAGGATCCAAAGGAATAAGAGACGTAAGAAATTGCATACATTAATTTCAATTACCACTGGAGCAACAAAAGAAAACCTTATTCGAGAGCTAAACAAAATTTGAAAGTCAAAAATATTTGGAAATAAAATTTTAAAAAAATATATATATTATTTCGGGTTTGGTTTATTCAAAAGAAATTTAATAATAATGGTTTATACACGGGAACAGTTGAACGCATTAGGGACAAGTCAGTCTGCAATATATGAGCAGCTAAAACGCTGGGAAGCGGAATTGGACAAAGACGAGCAGCCTAGTCGTAATTGGGCGACAAAGGTTCAAGAACAGTGGGAGCTGTTCAAAACACAACATCAAATTTTAAAAGCACATGAAGCAATTTTGGCTGGCGAATACTTCGAAAAAGAAGCATACGAAAAAACTCAAGTTATCAAAAATAGGATAATGAATGAGTTGAATAAAAAAACAATTACGCAATCATTGAATGAGACAATGATTAACGACATTAAAGAAAATGAAATTCGAGCAGAAGAATTTCACCGAGCAGCTTGCACCTTACAAAGAACGATGGATCGTATTGGAAATCAAAGAAGATTTCGATAGACTGACAGAGCTATTTAAAGAATTGAGAAAACATAGCCAAGCAACTTATTCGATACGGGATCACTATGAAGATCTGAACGAAGAAAAAAGAGAAAAAATACGATGGCTCACAGAGAACAAGCCGTCAGAACATAGAATTAAGCTGAAACCTGTGGAAATACTGGCGTTTTATGGAGATATTACGGCATGGTCAAGCTTTTCGGATACCTTTACTCAAATGGTAGACACGAATAACGAGTTAAAATTCATACGACTAAAAGAACTGGTAAGAGGAGAAGCGGCGCAATTAATTAGTCACCTAAACATCAGCACAGAAAACTACGACGCAGCGCTAAAGATCCTAAAGAACAGATACAAAAATTAGAGGAAATTATTTTCTAGCCACTGGAATCGCATTTTAGACTTGCCAAATATGAATAGAGCGTTCAGAACATGCTAGATACAACGAACATGTGGACAACATCGGCGCCGATTTTAGCAACATGATGCTTGCTAGAAATATCAGAAAGATGTACAACACCAATCATAAAGGAAATCATAAAAAACGAGTTCTACATGGATGACCTAATGACAGGAGAAGTAAAGAAGAATGTGTCGACATTTATAAAAACATTTCAAAGGAGCTAGAAAATTATGGATTGCACCTTCGGAAATGGACATCGAATAACAAATTAGTTACGACAACGTTATCTGGCCAAGTCACCGAAAAATTATTTGAAATTAGTTATGAAGAAACTATAAAAACACTTGGGCTAAAATGGAATATACAGGATGATCACTTCAGCTTTAATATTTGCAGTCCAACATACAAAAAATTAACAAAACGGAAAATTCTATCAACATTAGCAAGAATATTCGACCCAATGGGATGGCTATCACCAATTACAGTTGTAGCCAAATTGTTCATTCAAAAACTTTGGATTTCAGAAATGAGTTGGGATGAGACACTGAGAACGACGCTTTCCGAAGAATGGATAGAGTTTAACAAGATATTAAAGTCCATTGAAAGCCTAAAGATTCCACGATGGACAGGAGCATGCTATGGTACACCACTAGAAATTCATGGATTTTCAGATGCCTCTGAAATGGCTTATGCTGCAGTTATTTATAGATAGACACCTACGGGTATAGCTATAATTACCAGTTAAACGAAGGTGAACCCAATCAAAAATCGAAAGACATTGCCAAAACTGGAATTGTGTGCAGCACATCTGTTAGCGAAATTACTAAGTGTCGTAACAGCGACAATACAAGTAAATGCAGAGATACACGCTTGGAGCGACTCTACAATTACTTTAGGATGGATCAGGAACAACAGAAATAAGGACAAATTCGTGCGAATGAAAGAAGAGCAAATCAAAGAATTGGCGCCAACAGCAACATGGAGACACGTAGGAACGAAAAAAATCCAGCGGACTTAATAACAAGGGGAAATACACCAGACAAATAAACAATGTCTAAGATATGGTGGAATGGCCCAGACTGGTTGACAAAGGATCCAAATGAGTGGCCAACAGAAAAAGAAAACATTGTAAAAATTAATCTTCAAACGCAAGACGGGAAAAACTTTCTAAACTTGTTAGAAACCAAATTCAGTAGTTTTAAAAAAGTGATTAAAGTCATTGCGTACGTCAGACGATTTTTGAGCCTTTGCAAGAAAAAGGGCAATCAAGGAAGACTATCAGCAAACGAGCTAAGAGAAGCCAAACAAGTGATAGCAATACATAACCAATATAGAGAATACACAACCGAAGTAAAGAAACTCAAAGATAAATTACAAATAGACACAAAAAGTAAAGTTGCGCCATTCCTCGACGATAATGGAGTTTTGGGAGTGGGCGGCAGATTACAATTCGCAGAGCTACAATACAATCTAGAGCATCCACTAATAATAAATAAATGACATATGGCAGACCTTATAATTGAAAAGGCACACTTAGAAACTCTTCACGGAGGGAATAGAATAACCGAAGCACAAATAAAGCGGCAATTTTGGATCAAGGGATTAAAAAATGCAGTAAAGCGAATAATTCATCGATGTACAAAATGTTCGAGGTGTCGACAACCAAACACGGAACAATTAATGGGTCAGATTCCAGAGTCTAGAGTCACCATATCACAACCATTCAGTCACACAGGAATCGACTATGCAGGACCAATAAATATGAGAGTCTCTAAAGGAAGGCGATAAAAGTCATACAAAGGATACATAGCGCTTTTTGTATGCACATAGGCTGTCCATCTAGACGCTGTGAGTGACCTAACGACAGAGGCATTTATAGCAGCACTTAAAAGATTTACATTAAGGAAAGGAAAATGTCAACACCTGTATTAAGACAATGGGACGAACTTCGTAGGAGCAGAAAGAAAGTTGAACTCCGAATTTATTCAAGCTATTGAACAGAACAGCATAGCTCCAATATTGGAAAAGGAAAGGATAGAATAGCATTTTATTCCGCCGACAAGTCCTCACTTTGGAGGAATTTGGGAAGCTGGAGTAAAATCGGTGAAATATCACTTAAAAAGAATAATTGAAGACAACACTTTAACATACGGGGAAATGAGCATTATATCCGATAGACTCCAGCAATGAGTTCGATGACATCCTGACTCCTGGACACTTTCTCATCGGGAGACCAATGTTAGAGGTAACGGAAAGTGAGATAGATCCGAAGGTGTCATTAACAAATCGTTGGAAACTAATTTAAAAAATAAAAGCACATTTTTGGCAAAAATGGAAGAACGAATACTTTGTAACCCTTCAAAATCGATTAAAATGGCAAAAGGATATACTCATCAAACCTGGAAATTGGGGAAATTGTGTTAGTGAAAAGTGAAAATACAAGTCCTACAAATGGCCACTTGGACGAATCGAAGAAACCCACCCTGGAATAGATGGAAAAGTCAAAGTTGTCTCAATTAACACTCAAAATGGAGTGATAAAAAGACCAATCCACAAGATTTGCCCATTAAAAACCAACAATGAAGAAAAAAAAGTAATCCACAGGACCGAAACAAGTACATCAGTCACTATGTTAAGCTGCTTGCTTAGTTCAATTCGAAAGAGCATGCCGCATGATGACTCAAGCCATGTCCTTTAGGTATACGCAACTGAGAAACAATATCGAGTTACTGCTTAAAATAAAAAGAAAGAGACGGATGCCGACGACCGAACGATACTGAAAGCCAACATTCAAAATGCATTTGACAACCAACAAGATCTTCATAAAATGTACAAAAAACAAACGTCGATAATTGACTCGACAATCAATATATTAAAGAAAACTTCGGACGACGTCAACAAGCAGTTCGCAGCAATGGATAACGAGATTCAAAGACTTCGCAACGATATAGACGAAAAAATATATATAAACCCAATGGCATTATCATACCAAATCATGTTGTCACAAATAACTCAACTAATAGAAAACTGCGAAAATATACAATCAGCAATCACAAACTTATTAATCGACCTGAATCATGGGAGAATCAATCCGCAACTACTTATACCGTCCCAGCTGAAAAAAGGAAATCAATGTCATCAAAGAAAGGCTACCAGTCAAACAAAGACTTCCAGGAACATCGACAGGTACAGAGCTGAAGGAAATATATAACTTAATGGAAGCTCAAGCCATGATAATGGATAATCGACTAGTTATACATGCCGAGATTCCGTTATTCAACCAGGAATCTGCAACTGTCTACCGACTAATCCCGATTCCAATCGTCAAACACAAAAGGACAGTCATAGTTCAAATAAAGGCTGAATATCCAGCTTATAACTTCAACCAGGATATCTACACGTTGATATCAGAAACCCAGCTAGCGTCATGTAACCTGCAATCCAATAAACATGTACTATGCCCAGGAAGAGCGCAACCGACAACTCATGCGAAGTATCAACTCTAAAGCAAAGTCTGAATCTAGATTGTGAATTTCAACAAATTACAACGGAAGATATGTGGACACAGCTACAAACTCGAAACACATGGCAATTTAAAATTTTCACTGATCCAGTTCTGGAATGGACTTGTAAAACTCAGCACAACAAAGTGAAACACATCGCAGGACAAGGCATTTTGCGACTAGTAGAAGGATGTACAGCACACCAAGAAAAACATCTACTAACCGCATCTCAAAAAAATTCCAACAGAGGATGACGTAGAATATCTGGCAGCACCTTTAATGAAATCAGCAAATAACATCCTACTAACTCAAATAAGACAACTAGCAAATAAGTTGATAAACCACACAGAAGAAATTGATAAAATTAAGATATTAATGGAAAAAACCACGATAAATTCAAGCTAGGAAACATAGAATTTCACATTGTAACTGGACACACGTCTTTAACACTGATAATCTTTGGAATTATAGTTATAGGTATAATATATGTAATAAGAAAATGTACAACAGATAAGCAAAAAATTAATATAGACTTCGGGTTACCAACGACAACTACTAAAAATGGCCCCCCGCAAAATGTCCATCAATAAACATACGGTTTGAACAGCCCTCGGGATGCGTGACAGATTTGGGACACAAACCACTTACCACAAGGGTCGCAATCCTTGCGCTCAGAAATAATAGACTAATGTGTGAACCTATATGCTCAAAATCTATAAGAAACACACGCAAGTACGTAAGATCATGTAATACAAGAATGCAAAGAAAGGAGTCAGATATATTACAAATCTATACAATAAGTAAAAAGGAGCCAAGTAAACGTTAACCCGATGGTTAACTCACTTTAAATACTAGATTTAATAACATTGAACAATAAGTAGAAAAGAGTCAAACATACTCTAACATCATGTCAACTATATCCTTATAATAAATAAGATCACATAGATTCGATGAGTAGAAGTAAGCCAAGAATATTGTCAACATTATATTGAGCTCTTTCTAATTAGTACATAAGATATCTCATAAAACCTCATACAAACCCAATAAACGAGACAGTTCTTAAACAAACGCGTGAGTGTTTTTACTAAGGGATTGACAAGCGTGCTTACATACTAGCTCTGACGTTGCGACTAACATCGCGACAAAGTTCAAGTACAGATTTGCATGCGCTCGGTATTATAAAGGTATTTAAACGTATTTAAAATTAATTAAATATTTATAAGTTGATAAATCGCAAATCGTAATCGCTTGGAACCGATGTAGTGTGTGTCAAGAGTAGCCACAAACCACAACTTTGCTCAGCCTGCACTCTGGCAGCACCCATTTTCCTCTCTCTCTCACTCTCACAACAAATTCGAGCCTGCCAAAGGCTGCTGCAGTGCGCGCAAAATTTGAAATAAAAGACAATGCCTAATTTTATAAGATTTTTAAAGCGGAAAATGTTAAGTTTTTTTTTACAATGATAATAAGCAGATACTTATTATATATATATGTGTGAGGAATCGGAAACATAAATAATTAAAATTATTATTTTGCAGCTTTCAGTGCTCGGCAAAGATACAAAAGTAGTGCTGCAAAATGATCGCTTTTTCTCACAAGCAATTTCATGCATAGCTATCAGCTTCTGCTGACTTTTGCCATGCAAAAATACATATTTATATATTAACACAATTATATTTTAATCAAATTGTATATTTGTATATACATAAATTATACATAAACATTTTCATTACATGAAATCGATAATATTTTTGCTTATCGCTTGGTTCTAATTTGGTACCCAAAAAAAAAAAAATGGGTACTAATTCGTACTTTCTTTGTGCTCGCCTTGCATACAAACGTATACATGCTGTCTCGCTCGCACGTTCGATTTGCCATGCATATGTAATTATTGAATTAAATGTAAATTCCGAAATAACTTCTCTATTTATTGGTCGATCGCTTTGAAATTTTCAGGGTCGTTTAATACGCATACTTCTCAACTGATTGTTCAGTTAGGGAGTGCTATGTCAAAAATTGCGCCTGTAAATCGTTATGTGCAATTTGTGGGCGAAGGAGCGTGGCATCAAAAATTGGAAACAAACTTGACCTGCGTATGGTATTCACAAGCCTGCATTCCAAATTTGAAGTCTCTAGCACTTATAGTATCTGAGATCGACGCGTTCAAACAGACGGATAGATAGACGGACGGAAGAACAGACGGACAGACAGACGGACAGAAGAACAGACGGACAGACAGACGGACAGGGCTAGATCGACTCGGCTGTTGATCCTGATCAAGAATATATATACTTTATGGGGTCTGCCACCCCTCCTTCTGCCTGTTACATACATTCTGCCAAATACATTTTACTCATTATTGCACATTTTCAATGGGCTCAGGGTATAAAAATACTTGTTAATTCGGACAACCTAATAATTCGGACACTCAATTTTTATCTATAAAATATTCTGTAACCCGGGCACCACACAAAATTGTTCATTCTGAAATCCAAGCAAATGAAGGCATTTAAACTGTGATTTTGGTTGACATGTCTTAAGAACCAAAAAAGTTTTTCATACTAAAAGTTAATCTGAGATTGATTGTACCTATGACAGCTATATGATATAGTCATCCGATTTTGACAAAAGCTGGTCAGGGTGTAAAATATAGTAAAAAAAAAACTTAACCTGTGAGTTTGGTTGAGATAACTCGAAAAACAAAAAAGTTCTCTATACTAAAGTTGAATCTGAACCCGATTGTTTCTATTGCAGCTATATGATAAAGTAACCCGATTTTGACCAAATTGTAAAGTATTCTAAAATTTAAAAATATGCTAATAAAATTAAATTAAAAAATACTTGTTAATTCGGACAACCTAATAATTCCGACACTCAATTTTTATCTATAAAATATTCTGTAACCCGGGCACCACACAAAGTTGTTTATTCTAAAATCCAATTACATTAACGTGTTTGTATGTAAGAAAATAATATAAGTAGCAAAAATATGTGCAAATGAAGGCATTTCAACTGCAGTTTCTGTCATTTAAGAGCAAAGGGTCGTTATTTCTAACATTGAGTTTATTTTGCACATTTTTTATCAGTTGATTATTATTTTTTACTTCTTATAGATCAGTAATTAGTACCTGCTAAATGACATGATACCTTCTTCTACAATTCAGACTACTACGTTTTTCACCGTTCGTACGATGCAATTATTAGCAGTTATCAGGTATTTGAAAAAAATGTTGTCGTTGGAAATTTCATGCTGAATGCAATAAGTAGCAACAAATATTCGGACAACCTAATATTTCGGACACTCAATTTTTATCTTTAAAATATTCTGTAACCCGGGCACCACACAAAATTGTTCATTCTGAAATCCAAGCAAATGAAGGTATTTAAACTGTGATTTTGGTTGACATGTCTTAAGAACCAATAAAGTTTTTCATACTAAAAGTTAATTTGAGATTGATTGTACCTATGACAGCTATATGATATAGTCATCCGATTTTGACAAAAGGTGGTCAGGGTGTAAAATATAGTAAGGAAAACACAATCTGTGAGTTTAGTTGAGATAACTCGAAATACAAAAAAGTTCTCTATACTAAAGTTGAATCTGAACCCGACTGTTTCTATTGCAGCTTTATGATAAAGTAACCCGATTTAGACCAAATTGTAAAGTATCCAAAATTTAAAAATATGCTTATAAAATTTAATTAAAAAATAATTGTTAATTCGGACAACATAATAATTCCGACACTCAATTTTTATCTATAAAATATTCTGTAACCCGGGCACCACATAAATTTGTTTATTCTGAAATCCAATCACATTAACGTGTTTGTATGTAAGAAAATAATATAAGTAGCTAAAATATGTGCCAATGAAGGCATTTCAACTGCAGTTTCTGTCATTTAAGAGCAAAGGGTCGTTATTTCTAACATTGGGTTTATTTATTACTTCTTACAGATCAGTAATTAGTACCTGCTAAATGACATGATACCTTCTTATACAAATCAGACTACTACGTTTTTCACCGTTCGTACGATGCAATTATTATCAGTTATCAGGTATTTAAAAAAAAATTTAAAAATTTTTGTCGTTGGAAATTTCATGCTGAATGCAATAAGTAGCAACAAATATTCGGACAACCTCATAATTCGGACACTCAATTTTTATCTATAAAATATTCTGTAACCCGGGCACCACACAAAATTGTTCATTCTGAAATCCAAGCAAATGAAGGCATTTAAACTGTGATTTTGGTTGACATGTCCTAAGAACCAAAAAAGTTTTTCATACTAAAAGTTAATTTGAGATTGATTGTACCTATGACAGCTATATGATATAGTCGCCCGATTTGAACGAACATCGACCAGGATGGACAAATCCAAGTTAAATGCATATTCTATCAGTTTGGTTAAGATATCTCAAACTAAGACTTAATATTTGATTGATCGTCCCTATTTCGGCAATATGATATAGTGGACCGATTTTAACAAAACTTGGTCAGGATGTATAATACCAGCCCAGATGCATATTCTATCAGTTACTTTTTGCGCAGTGCCGAATGCCAATTTTCGCTTTTTTTTATTAGTTTATATTTTAGTTTAAAATTTTTTTAGATTAAACTGAATTTTGTTCTTTATAAAATTGGATATCATAAAATTTGGGGCTAGAAATTGCTTCCGTCACTAGACTTTTACCTCGTGTAGAGGTTTTTTTGTGGGATATCAGAAATTTTTACAATTGCTTTTGCTTTTGACATTGTAACTTTATCATTAATGCAGGCAAATAGTAAAATATATAAATTTGGTTGACTTAATTTCCGATTGAGCGTCTCTATTGCAGCTTTATGATATCCCACAAAAAAAACCTCTACACGAGGTAAAAGTCTAGTGACGAAAGCAATTTCTTGCCCAAGAATTTCTGATATCCAATTTTGTGACGAACAAAATTCAGTTTAATCTAAATATTGTAAATAAAAATATAAATTTATTAAAAAAAAGCGAAAATTGGCATTGTGCACTGTGAGCAAAAGGGTGAGCTTCTTTGTACATTAAAATTACTATTTGCGCAGTGCCGAATGCCAATTTTAGCTTTTTTTTTATCAATTTATACTTTTATTTAAAATTTTTATATTAAACTGAATTTTGTTCGTCACAAAATTGGATATCAGAAATTTGGGGGCTAGAAATTGCTTTCGTCACTAGACTTTTACCTCGTGTAGAGGTTTTTTTTTTGGGATATCAGAAATTTTTATACCCTGAGCCCATTGAAAATGGGCAAAAAAGGGTGTAATGTGTTTGGCAGAATGTATGTAACAGGCAGAAGGAGGGGTGGCAGACCCCATAAAGTATATATATTCTTGATCAGGATCAACAGCCGAGTCGATCTAGCCCTGTCCGTCTGTCTGTCCGTCTGCCCTTCTGTCCGTCTGTTTGAACGCGTCGATCTCAGATACTATAAGTGCTAGAGACTTCAAATTTGGAATGCAGGTTTGTAAATACCATACGCAGGTCAAGTTTGTTTCCAATTTTTGACGCCCCCTTCGCCCACAAATTGCACAAAACGATTTACAGGCGCATTTTTTGACATAGCACTCCCTAACTGAATAATCAGTTAAGAAAAATGCGTATTAAACGACCCTGAAAATTTCAAAGCGATTGACCCATAAATAGAGAAGTTATTTCGGAATTTACATTTAATTCAAAAATTACATTTGCATGCAAATCGAACGTGCGAGCGAGACAGCATGTATACGTTTGTATGCAAGGCGCGCACAAAGACAGTACGAATAAGTACCCATTTTTTTTTGGGTACCAAATAAGAATTAAGCGATAAGCAAAAATATTATCGATATCATGTAATGAAAATGTTAATGTATAATTTATGTATATACAAAAGACATCTGCATGAATGGCAGAAAATCGACGTTCGAAAGGACAATGCGCAAATTGAGTTGAGTGAATTCGAATGCGACGCACAATTTATTTGAGTGAGTGAGTACGCTAGCGTCGTACAATGTCTCATTCAACTCAAACGAAAAGCAATGAATTGAATGAGTGAGAACGCGTAAAAATAAGAGGGTTGGTTTTGAATATATTCGAATGCGAGACAGATTTTTCATTAATGCGTAGAACACAAAGCGTACAGAAAAAAAAGAAAATAAAAGAAAAACGCAAGTCAATGTATTTTACATACTTATATATATATATACATATATACTTATATTTATTTTTCCTATATCTAATTATAGTATAATAATATGTACATATGTATTACATATGTAAGCCTATATTTATATATGTATTAAATTTATGTTTGTAAGCCTATATTTATATATGTATTTAGTTTATATTTGAGTGCAAAAACATTATTTTGTTAATGTTTTCTGCATTAGTTGCAATGAGACATCGTTTTTCGGTAATAAGATTTCTTGCGTCTGAAAATGTCCTCTCAGAAGCCGCGCTGCTCGCTGGAATACAGAATATTTTGCAACTGGTTTTATAAAGGAGCGGAAAAAATTTTTGGTGCACATTCCACCAAGCTAATGGGTCAAAATCTACAGTATATGGAACACTTATATTGGAATATGATGCTATTTCTTTATCTATTTGATCGCAATTTGAATCGACTTGAACTTCTATGAAATCAGCAAACTCATCGTTATCTATTGGTGCTTGAGTTGGGCTACAATCATTTTCTATGAAGAAATGTTGCATTATATTTTAGCAATCATTGACTACATCCTCTTTTTCTGCTTTTGAAAATTGAAGAAATTTGTTTGTTGGTGGGAAAAGGTACAGAGCTATGTTATGAAATTTGGTTAAGTTTGGTATTATTGTTGTTGAGATTTGGCTATTTTATGCGGATTTGAGTAATTGAATAATTTCAATGTCAGTGTTATTGGCCTGGCAACTTTTCTTTAACCTATTTATATTTGGAATAATTAGATGTATGGTTGGACGTTTAGTTGCTTCCATTTTTTTTGAAACATTTTCAAAAGGTTCCAATACCTTAACTATTGCACCTAAATGATTAAAATTTATGCCTTCTATTCTACTTAACTGGTTTTTATCCTCTAGAACTGTTACAAGTTCGATCCAATTAATTTCTACTGATTTTAGAAGGTAGAAAACTGTATTCCAGCGAGTGGGACAAAAACTTTTTAGCGAAAATCCCAACAAGAAATTCATTCCTGATTTTTTGAAATACTTCACCAACTTGGTGCAAGTGGACACAATGAAGCTCATGTCAGGAACAGCATCGATAGTTTTTTCCACAGCGTTGTTCAGCAGATGGTTCACGCAGTGAATTTTATCCAAATCACGAAAAGCCTTTGTCATGTTTGACCCTCGATCTGTTACAATAATAGGCGTGTCCCCTTCGAGATCGCATCCGAAGTTCTGCAAAATTTCAAATGTTTTGGTCCGAATATTTGAGCCTAGTTATAGAAAAAAAACTTAATTGAATTTATTTTATAAACTCGTAGATTAACTTAATATACCTGTGCAGGACGCCTCCTTCATTGACTTCATAGCCATTAAACGATCCACCAAAACTCCATCCTTTATATAGTGGATAGTACACGATAAATACGAAGCTCTTAAAAAATTATCCGTCCATATATCGCTGGTGATAGCATATCCAAACGCCATATATTTTTGTATTTCGTTTTTAATTGGGCCAAAGTGTGACTCGTAAAGAGTTCCTATGTTCCGGGACACTGTAGTTGGATGTGGTAGCAATTTTTCTACATCGACGTTGGGTCCAAAAGTTGCCCCAACCTTAATTAGGAACGACGCAAACTTTTTAAGCCCCGAATCGTCAATAATTTTTAACGGACGACAATTCTTAACCACCCATTCGGTTACGACAACTACGCCCTCCTGCTTCACTTCTGAATTCACTTCAACAGTGGTCGAAGTTTTCTGCGCCTTGCTGCTGTTGACTACATAGCACTTGTGTTTTACTAAATTAGACGTGCTACCTGTAAATTTCAAAACTGTAAAACACATCTTACAGGCTACTACGTCCACAAACTCCTCTCCATTTTCCTTTTTTATCTTAGAAAAAAACTGCCAAACTTCGCTTCGTCCTCTCTTTTCAATTAACTTATACATGCCACTTTGAAGTTTCTCCTTTACTTCATCTGAATCATTTTCTTTTAAAACCTACATGTATATTTAAAAAAACACTGAATTAAATCTGAAAAAACACATAGGAAACATTTATGGACAGGTCACAAGTTCACAGTTATTAGTCTAATCACAAAGAAAACAAGTTATTAACCATAATACAGATAGCATACACATAAATAACACACTTTTAAAAACAAAACAAAAGCTAAACTACAACAACAATACAATACATACCGTGTCGGCTTTCGCTACGTTGTCTCCGTTCATTTCGCGTGTGTTTCGTTTGGGCGATTCTAAAGAAATGAATACACACAAAGTCTATGACACACCTCGAATACATTCGAATGTCTTCGGTTTCGCCAAAGTTTTCATTCCGTTTTACGCAGTTATTTATTCTCGCTCATTTCGTTGAATGCCGTTAGTTATGAGACACAGTGTGGTGTGTCACTCATACACATTAAATTCATTGTGTGCTTCGTACTCAATCAGCTAAATTCATTCGAATACATTCAATTTTACCTATGCTGTGAGTGTTCTCATGCAGACCTCTAATATACAAATACACAATTTGATTAAAATATAATTGTGTTAATATATAAATATGTATTTTTGCATGGCAAAAATCAGCAGAAGCTGATAGCTATGTATGAAATTGCATGAGAGAAATAGCGATTATTTTGCAGCACTACTCTTGCATCTTTGCCGAGCACTGAAAGCTGCGAAATAATAATTTTAATTATTAATATTTTCGATTCCTTACACATATATATAATAAGTATCTGCTTATTATCGTTGTAAAAAAAACTCAGCATTTTCCGCCTTAAGAATCTCATAAAATTAGACATAGCCTTTTATTTCAAATTTCGCGCGCACTGCAGCAGCCTTCGGCAGGCTTGAATTTGTTGCGTAAGAGGGAGAGAGTGAGAGAGGAAAATGGGTGCTGCCAGATTGCAGGCTGAGCAAAGTTGTAGTTTGTGGCTACTCTTGACACACGCTACATCGATTGCAAGCGATTACGATTACGACTTGCGATTTACCAATTTATCAATTTCTAATTAACTTTATATATATAATTCCGAGTGATATATTAGTTCAGTGGGGCATTAATTAACTAGTCTGCAGTGATAAACACAGTGATTTAAGAAAACCAAAAGTTGTTCATAGTTTCGCGTGTGTAATTTTTATCCCACAAAAAAAACCTCTACAGTCTAGTGACGAAAGCAATTTCTAGCCCCAAAATTTCTGATATCCAATTCTGTGACGAACAAAATTCAGTTTAATCTAAAAATTTTAAATAAAAATATAAGTTAATAAAAAAAATTGAAAATTGGCATTGTGCACTGTGAGCAAAAAGGGTGAGCTTCTTTGTACCTCGTGTAGAAGTTTTTTTTGTGGGATATTAGAAATTTTTGCAATTGTTTTTGCTTTTGACATTGTATCTTTATCAATAATGCAGGCAAATAGTAAAGTATATAAATTTAGTTGTTGAACGTATTTCAAATTTAAAAAAAATTGTTCTTTAATTATAAAGAAAAAGTAGGGGGCTCCAACCCCTGCTCGCTTTGCTACAGCCGAGCATACTCCACTGTCGGAGACCCCGTACATACTATGAAAAAAAAAGTGTTTCATACTAAGACTTAATATTGGACCGGTCGGTCCTATGACAGCTATATGATATAGTGGTCGGATTTGAACCAACTTTGGTCAGGATATATAAAACCAAGTTAAATGCATATTGTATTAGTTTGGTTAAGGTTTCTCATTAAACAATAAAGTTTTTCACAGTAGAGCTTGATTATCGCCTGATTGGTCCTATGACAGCTATATGAAATAGTGGTCCGATAAGAACTAACTTCGGTCATGATTTTTAAAACTAACCTTAATGCATATGCTATCAATTTGGTTAATATATCTCACTAAACAAAAAAATTTTTCATACTAAAACCTAATTTTGACCCGATCGGTCCTATGACAGCTATATGACATAGTGGTCCGATTTAAACCAACTTTGGTCAGGATATATAAAACCAAGTTAAATGCATATTGTATCAGTTTGGTTGAGATATCTCATAAAACCAAAAAGTTTTTCGTACTAAAACATGATTTTCGACCGATAGAAAAATGTATTTATTCACTTAACAGGTAATATCTTCCAAACACCTCAACCAAAATTTATGTTTCAAATACCAAAAGAGAAATTGTACGTATTACAACATATTGAAATTTAACAGAAATCGTTAGAGCCGTTTTGTCAGAAATCGCCAAAATGTAAGCTAAAAAACTTTATTTCACCTGTAAAATGTTACCTGAGTACTTTAGAAAAAAAGTTGAAAGGTACTCCCAAAAGCTCTCAAACACACCTTTCCAATGATATATAACACATATCTGTAGCTTCTATGGTTTGGAAACTGTTGTTCAATTTGAGCGGGATTTAGCGTTTTCCCGCTAAACTAGCGGTTTTTTCAAAAAGTCATAGAACAAACATTTCTAGATTTTCGAATAGAAATAAATCCCCATCATTATATTTAAGCTTCTTTAGCGCTTTGATGCAAACAGACAAACAGACAAACAAACTGACTTTTCATTTCATTTTGAGAAGTCCACTAAAATTTTCAAATTTATTTATCTTTTGAACCAGTTATGGGATTTGGGGGATTGGGGTATCAATCGACGCGTATTTTTGATAAGAATTTTAAAAAAATTAAAAAATTTTACCAAAAGGCCCCAACAGCCCCATTAGCTGCAATCATTTAAATTTTTCCCCTCCCACTTACACCCCCTTATCTCATGACCCAGGTTGGTTAGAAAATGTTTTAGTATGCCATTTGGTAAGTTAAGACTAAACCTTTCGATCGGTATATGACTCGATCTGATCGGACAGTCGTAGCAAATTTTCCAACTTAGCTGTATATATTGTTAGTCGCCTTTCGCACCCTTCGTGATGCTTTCGTCACTAACGCGAACTGCCGTCCGCAGTGACTAGTCGGCTTTCGCACCCTTCGTGCTGCATTCGACACTAGCGCGAGCTGCCGTCAGCAGTGATAGGTAGTGGCCTGCAGACCAGGTCACAGGTCTACTTTCTTCACTTTTGTGGACTGCCGTCTACAGTGATCCTATCTTTCTGTATTGAGAACCAAACTTAATTACTATGCAGAATTTTAAGGGAACTTATTGAATATTAAATGGTTATTTTTGCACTTAAATTATTTTCTTATTTTTTAAGTTTTCCCGAATAAGACGTGATAGGATATATATTCCAGATACACAGAGGGTTTATTGTGAAAATGAGCATTTTGCATACCGGGCTACTCACCATCGACGATGTGCACGCGCACCGACGTCGGATTGGCATTAGATGGCGTACATGTATAAAGTCCAGAGTCCTGCTGGATGGCCTTTTGCACCAGGAGCCGACTAGTGGTCAGCACACCTTTTTCGGTTACTAATGATATGCCGCCTCGAGGTGAATCGAAATTGATGACCTAAAAATAAAAACACAGTCAAAGTTAACAAGTAAGAAGCTCCAAGGTAGTTATCATATGTGTCGGAATTCAAGACTCTAGATCAGTAGCCGGAGCGCTGAATTACACGTTACTATTACACAGAGGTCGTTACCAATACAAGCATTTTTCTCTCTTTTTACAAGCAAGCATTTTTGGGTAAATTCGAATCTTTCTTTGCAATTCATCTATGTGATTAATATAGTCATATGATCATAAATGATACTATCATCGTCAGGAAAATGTACCCTACTTGCGACTCTTTCTAATGAGTCTTTTGTTTAATCCGTCTTTTTTAATCAGTTTCAACTCTTTTTTGAGTCATTTTTCTTATCATTATTACAAAAATTATTACAAAAACAAGTGGGAAAGGCTATTGTCGAGATCCCGATCATAGGATATCCGTTTCTTATTTCGATATATATAAAAGTACTTTAAATAAATTACTACCTAATTAAAACTACTGCATACTGTTAGGTGATTGTATTGAAATATTAACTTTATTAATAACTTAGGTTAGCTATTACTCCTATTCTACATGTCTGATCTTGCTGCGGTTAAGTGAGATTATAGATAATATTAATAGATACCGTTCTTTACCAAAAAAACTGTATTATCTTAAAATCTGTGGGTGTGGTGGTTTTTTGCAATTTGTGGGGTCGGAAAGGGGCGTTGCTTGAATTTGAAACAAACTTGATCTGCGTGGGGTCTATAGGAATCTGTTTGCCAAATTTGGTTACTCGATCTTTATTAGTCTCTAAGATCCTGTTGCTTATACGGACGGACGTACAGACACACATGGCTAGATCGACTCGGCTGTTGATGCTGATCAGGAATATTAATACTTTATAGGGTTGGAAATGCCTTCGCCCTGTTACATACATTCCAACAAACACAGTATACCCTTTTACTTATTTTTTAAGTAACAGGTTTATACATTCATTTAAAAAAGTTCCATTCGGCACTGCGTAAAAACAAAATTTTACGTAAAAGAAGCTCAACCTTTTTGCGCATGGTGCAGAATGTAATTTTTTTTTTAATTTATATATTTTTGCTTAAAATGTATTTATTAAATTAAATGTTGTTCGTCACAAAATTTGATATCAGAAGTTTTGGGGCATGGAAAGACTTTCGTCACTAGACTTTTACCTCGTAGAGAGGTTTGTTTTTCTAAGTCATACTATCACAAATAAAACTAGGCAACAAATTTAAACTTTTTGGCTATTAAACGAACGAAACCCACTTTTTTTGATAGATTTGGGGCCACAAACGAAAAAAAACCATTTTTTTTTTCTATGGCAGAGTTTTTTTTTAGAATTTTTAAAAAATCTGTTTTTTTTTCTTACTTTTCCTTAGAGGTGCGCCCACTTTTGTCATACTTACTTGTTAATGCCAAAACCGATTTTCAAAAAATTTCATATCCATAATATGTAAAAAAAATATGGCAGCTATATGAAATAGTAGTCCGATTTGAACCAAATCTATCAGCTTAGGTAACATAACTCAAAAAACAAAAAAGTTTTTCACACCATGCTGATACTGAATCGATCCCTCCTATGGCAGCTATATGATATAGTAGACCGATTTGAACCAAATATGGTCAAAATGAGTAAAATAGCAACAAATTGATATTGTGTGAGATTGGTTAAGATAGCTCAAAAAACACAAAAAATTTTCATACTAAAGGTCATGCTGCTCCCAAATTAAGTCATAAAAATTGAAAAAAACATCGATACAGATAAAAAAAATACTTCGCCGTTTCGCCATAGATTTTTTATGAATTATATATTAAACAACGCTTAATTAATACAGCTCTGTAAATAAAATAGAAACGAAAACTTAATGAATTTTTTTCAAGTTTTCCTAAAATTGTATATAAAACAAGGGGGCTCCGCCCCCTGCTCGCTTCGCTCGCCTACCCCCGGCTCGCTTCGCTCGCGGTGAGGTGCGGCTACAGTCGAGCACGCTCGACAGTAGGATACGCTGAGCCCATGTACTCTTTTATAAAAGTTGATTGTTGCTCATTTTCAATGGGCTCAGGGTATCAAAAATTACACACGCGAAACTATGAACAACTTTCGGTGTTCTTAAATCACTGTGCTTATCACTGCAGACTACGTTATTAATGCCTCACTGAACTAATATATCACTCGGTATTATATTAAACGTATATAAAGTTAATTAGAAATTGATAAATTGGTAAATCGCAAGTCGTAATCGTAATCGCTTGCAATCGATGTAGCGTGTGTCAAGAGTAGCCACAAACTACAACTTTGCTCAGCCTGCAATCTGGCAGCACCCATTTTCCTCTCTCACTCTCTCCCTTTTACGCAACAAATTCAAGCCTGCCAAAGGCTGCTACAGAGCGCGCGAAATTTGAAATAAAAGGCAATGTCTAATTTTATGAGATTCTTAAAGCGGAAAATGCTAAGTTTTTTTTTACAACGATAATAAGCAGATACTTATTATATATATGTGTAAGGAATCGAAAATATTAATCATTAAAATTATTATTTTGCAGCTTTCAGTGCTCGGCAAAGATGCAAGAGTAGTGCTGCAAAATGATCGCTATTTCTCTCATGCAATTTCGAACATAGCTATCAGCTTCTGCTGAGTTTTGCCATGCAAAAATACATATTTATATATTAACACAATTATATTTTAATCAAATTGTATATTTGTGTATACATAAATTATACATTAACATTTTCATTACATGATATCGATAATATTTTTGCTTATCGCTTAATTCTTATTTGGTACCCAAAAAAAAAAATGGGTACTTATTCGTACTGTCTTTGTGCGCGCCTTGCATACAAACGTATACATGCTGTCTCGCTCCCACGTTTGATTTGCCATGCAAATATAATTATTGAATTAAATGTAAATTCCGAAATAACTTCTCTATTTATGGGTCAATCGCTTTGAAATTTTCAGGTTCGTTTAATACGCATACTTCTCTACTGATTGTTCAGTTAGGGAGTGCTATGTCAAAAATTGCGCCTGTAAATCGTTTTTTTGCAATTTCTGGGCGAAGGGGGCGTGGCATCAAAAATTGGAAACAAACTTGACTTGCGTATGGTATTCACAAACCTGCATTCCAAATTTGAAGTCTCTAGCACTTACAGTCTCTGAGATCGACGCGTTCAAACAGACGGACGGACGGACAGACGGACAGGGCTAGATCGACTCGGCTGTTGATCCTGATCAAGAATATATATACTTTATGGGGTCTGCCACCTCTCCTTCTGCCTGTTACGCACATATTCGTTAAAACAAACCCAATAGACCCCAGTACTTTTTTTTAATTACGGGGTCTAAAAATAAACTCGAACTTAGACTTGATAAAGAATCTCCAGATGGGCATAAGAACTTTAGGACTACGATTATAAACTTTAACATAGAGAAGGTAAAAGAATGCAGCACGTTGATGCACTAAGTAGGTGTAATAGTATACTAGCAATAGAAGACAATACATTTGACGACAATCTAGTAATATGTCAGGTCAGAGGCGAAAATATAAACAAAGTCAAGGAATTAAGTTATACGAAATGAGAAATTGTGTTGTTTATAATAAAATAAAGGATAATTTTGTATTTTACGTTCCTGAATCAATGGAAGAGCATGTCCTTTAAAATATCATAATTAAATGGGTCATGTTGGAACGGACAAAGTTAGTAAAATTATAAGTAAAAGCTATTGGTTTCCAAATATCAAAAAGGTAGAGAACCACATAAGACTCTGTCTTAAATGCATTGCGTTTTCAGCAATAAGTGTCAAACAAGAAGGTTTCTTACATGTTATACCAAAAGGCAATGTACCGTTCTCATAAATACATATAGATCATTATGGACCAATAAACAACAAAGACTCGACAATAAAGCATATTTTAGTAATAGTAGATGCATGCACGAAATTTGTCAGATTATACCCAACCAAAACAACAAAGTCCCGAGAAGCGATAGCCGCTTTAGAAGATAATTTTCGAGCGTATAGTAGACCAATATATATTGTTTCAGACAGGGGAACGTGTTTTACATCCGAACAATTTAATTATTTTTTACAGTTAAATAATGTCAATCACATCAAAGTAGCAACTTGATGTCCTCAAGCAAACGGGCAGGTAGAAAGAATAAACAGAGATTTAGGACCAATGATTATAAAACTACTAAATAATGAAAAAAAACGAACAATGGTACAAGAAATTAGCCGAATTGGAGTACCCATGAATAACACTATCCATAGAAGCATTAAGGAACATCCAAGCACAATGTTATTCTGAGTTAGACAGAGAGGTAAAGATATTGACAGTTTAAAATAAAAACGTAATAGAAGTAGAGCAAATATGTAACGATCGAAATGTATAGGAAATACAATGTAGAGCAGAACAAGCCCAAAACCAGACACATAAATACTTACAACAAAGCTTATGTCGACTCTCGAAATTTTGATTCAACTGTCGGCGTATCAAGCAAACTTATCCCAAAGTTCAAAGGAATACTGTATCAAAGATGTTGAAAATTTTCAACAGTCGCAAAGACCATAAGAAGAAATTTGGGGAGCTCACAATTTAAAACCATAGTTTAATGGAAAAGAGCAGCAAGTCAACGATTGTAGACAAACAAATGATAATGAAAGAAATGATATAGATTCAGATAATGCTGTTGAATCGAAAAATACAAATACAGTTGAAATCATGGACCAGAATTCGAATGTAATAACAAGAAGTAAGTCAAAATGTAAAGATACTAATGAAAATATAAATGTAATGAATAATAAGTAAAAAGGACATATTTGTTCAAGTAACAAAAACGAAAATATAATTATGACAAGAAGTAGATCGGCTCGAGTCGGGCGACTCTTTAAAGCAGGACGGCCGAGCTGTAGTAATAGTATAGCATCGTATAGTATAATAGCGTGTGCAATATTAGTTATTAAGTACATATATTGTATTTAACATATTTCAGTATTTAATATTGATATATTTATACCGTTATATTTTTTTTGTCCAAATATCGAATATGCGATATTTTTTTTGGAATATTTTATGTTATTTTTCCGTTGTTCACTCTGTAGTCTGGGTAGCGAGTAAAAACGGCCCCGAAAATAGTGAGCTGAAGTTATATCTCAGCTTGCCGGCTGCTTCATGGGAAAGTGATCCCTTGCAATTCTAAAATTCGCATAAGGCGTACATGCCGGGATCTTATAAAATCGCCTCGGTGCTTTTAGAGCGGCTAGCGTTCGCTTTAAAATGTGTCAATTGTGATACTCGTAGCCGAATGACAGATCTCCCGCATGCAAATCTGTACTTGAACTCTGTCGCGATTTAAGTCACATCGTCAGAACTAGTATGTAAGCATGCTTGCCAATCCCTAAGTCAAAACACTCATGCGGTAAATAGGTTATCTTATTTTCTATTTAGACAGAGTTCAATATAGTGTTTACAATATTCTTGGCTTACTTCTACTTATCGTATTTACTAGCATGTGATCTTATGTACAATTAAGATATAGTCGACAATAGTGTTAAAGTATATCTGGCTCTTTTCGACTTATTGTTCTATATTCTAATGTGTTAGTTGGAGGGAGATTTCTCCTTTTTACTTATTGTTTTCAAGACGTTGTTTGTATAGATTAGAGTTATAGTATATTTGACTCACTCTTTCTCATTATTTGTGTTATATAATCCTACGTACTAGCTCGTATATTCTTTAACCTATTTTAAGTATACAGGTTCCCACAGTTGTCTATTATTTCTGAGCGCCAGGGTTGCGGTCCATGTGGTAATTCTACGCTGTAGTGACCCTTTCAAGTGGCTTGTGTCCCGAATGTGTTAACGCACTTCGAGGGCTTCTCAGATTGTATGTTCATTTATGAACATCTCCACATAACGCAACGCGTATCTTTAAAGTCCGTGAAATCAAAGTATAGCAAATAAAAGTTCCTTATTTTTTAATCTTATATAATTAAATTCGCTTAGTTATATAACATATTTATATTGAATATAAAAAAATTTAGTATCTCATTGCATACTAATATCGAAGTAATAAACAATGTATCTTATTATATACCATGTTTATACAGTGCATTAATTTGCTTTAATTGAAAGCGAGTTACCTTATTATTATACCGCTTTTTTTTTATTAATTTATATTTTTATTTAAAATTTTTATATTAAACTGAATTTTGTTCGTCACAAAATTGGATATCAGAAATTTTGGGGCTTGAAATTGCTTTCGTCACTACCCTTTTACCTCGTGTAGAGGTTTTTTTTGTGGGATATCAGAAATTTTTGCAATTGCTTTTGCTTTTGTAACTTTATCATTAATGCAGGCAAATAGTAAAATATATAAATTTAGTTGTTCAACGTATTTCAAATTTAAAAAAAAATTGTTCTTTAATTATAAAGAAAAACTAGGGGGCTCCGCCCCCTGCTCGCCTTGCTACAGCCGAGCATACTCTACTGTCGGAGACCCCGTACTTACTATGAAAAAAAAGTTTTTCATACTAAGATTTGGATTTCGCCCGATCAGTGCTATGACAGCTATATGATATAGTGGTTCGATTAGAACCAACTATGGTCAGAATATATAAGTCTAATTTAAATGCATATTCTATTAGTTTGGTTACGATATCTCGTAAAACAAAAAAGTATTTCATACCAAGACTTAATATTGGACCGATTGGCTATATGATATAGTGGTCCGATAACAACTAACTTCGGTCAGGATTTTTAAAACTGACTTAAATGCAAATGCTATCAATTTGGTTAAAATATCTCACTAAACAAACAAGTTTTTCATACTAAAACCTTATTTTGACCCGATCGGTCCTATGACAGCTATATGATATAGTAGTCCGATTTAAACCAACTTTGGTCAGGATATATAAAACCAAGTTTAATGCATATTATATCAATTTGGTTGAGATATATCATAAAACCAAAAAGTTTTTCGTACTAAAACATGATTTTCGACCGATAGAAAAATGTATTTATTCACTTAACAGGTAATATCTTCCAAACCCCTGAACCAAAATATATGTTTCATATACCAAAAAACGCGAAACTGTACGTTTTACAGCATAATAAAATTTAACAGAAATCGTTAGAGCCGTTTTGTCAAAAATCGCCAAAATGTAAGCTTAAAAACATTATATCACCTGTAAAATGTTACCTGAGTACTTTAGAAGAAAAGTTTAAAGGTACGCCTAAAAGCCCTCAAACACATCTTTTTAATGATATTTAGAACATATCTGTAGCTTCTATGGTTTGAAAACTGTTGTGGTTTCAATTTAGCGGGATTAAGCGTTTTCCCGCTAAACTTCAAAAAGTCGTAGAACAAACATTTCTAGATCTTCGAAAAGGAATAAATCCCCATCATTACATTAAAGCTTCTTTAGCGCTTTGATACAAACAGACAAACAAAGAAACTAACTTTTCATTTCATTTTGAGAAGTCCACTAATATTTTCAAAGGTATTTATCTTTTGAACCAGTTATCGGATTTGGGTGATTGATCGACGCGAATTTTTAAGTAGAATTTAAAATATACAAAATTTCACGAAAAGGCCCCAACAGCCCCATTAGCTGCAATCATTTAAATTTTTCCCCTCCCACTTACACCCCCGTATCTTATGACCCAGGTTGGTTAGAAAAAGTTTAAGTATGCCATTTTGTAAGTTAAGACTAAACCTTTCAATCGGTATAAAACTCGATCTGATCGGACAGTCGTAGCAAATTTTCCAACTTAGCTGTATATATTGTTAGTCGCCTTTCGCACCCTTCGTGATGCTTCCGTCACTAACGCGAACTGCCGTCCGCAGTGATATTGCAAGTCGCCTTTCGCACTCTTCGTGTAGCTTTCGTCACTAGCGCGAACTGCCGTTCAGTGATTTTATGTATGCTAAATATATATAATCTTTAAATGGTATAATTTCTTCTTGTTGGGTAGAGTATCACTTTTTGTAAGAAAAAAAGCAGATATTAAAAATATCAAATATTTATAATATATCGATATTTTAAATAGATATATTAAATTTCATTTTAATATTTTTTCAAAACAAAAAATATTATCGATTTGATATTTAAACTAGTCGGCCGGTGCTACAGTCGAGCATACTCAACTGTCGGAGACCCCGTACTTACTATTCAAAAGCAGCCACTTCTAAAAATTAAATAATATTTACGATAAACTTAAATTCTTATATATAAGCCTACATAAATGTAAATCCTTAACAGAGATTAAATTAAAAGTACATGTTCAACATGCAAAATGTTGTTATAAATAAACTAAACAACACTTAATTCATATAAAAATTTAATTAAATAATATATTTGAATCAAAAAAAGTTAACAGATAAATTTATTAAAAACATAAATTTACATACTAAATTTATAAAACATTAATTTTACATAGAATTTTCACATGACATTTATATAAATGTCAATATAATATAATTTAAATAAAATTATTAAACATAAATTCAATACAATATGTCAATATAACATTCAAAAATAATAATTTAAAAAAATTTTAAAATTAAATAATAATTTGAAAAAAAAATTAAAAAATTGCTTAAAAATCAGGTAAAAAAAAGTTGCCCCCGGCGGGAATCGAACCCGCAACAAAACTCCAAAAAATATTGAATGACATAGGCTTGACATATTGAGCCCACTTGCACATATTCGTTTAGCCTCCCAATTTGCCATATTACTTCTTTTATTACTCAATTACAAAATCAAACAAATTTATTTTAGCCTTTAATCATCTTAATAATACATTTATTTATTTTAAATGAAAAAGAAAAATAAATTAAAGTTAAATGTCTTTCGCCCACGGCAGTACTCGAACCCACGAAAATGTTCTGACTCCCCGCCTCTTAGCACACTACGCCACAGAAGTACATGGCTGATCGGACGCCAAATTGTTATATAATAAGTTAACTCAATTTTCATGTTATAAAGCTATTCAAGATTTTTACTTGCCAACGCTCCCTTATCAAATCAAACAGTAAAATTTATTATTTCAATAAGATGGTCAAGAACTATTTACTGTCCAATCAAAGTGAAATGTTAAGCAAAAATCTAGGATACTTTTCTCTTCGTCTATGCAAAATCTAAAGTCTCTAGCATTTAAATTGTTCTTATAATTTGGATATGAAATTTTCTATGTCGATTTTTGGGCGGTAAAGGGGGCGTGGCCGAATTCTAATACAAACTTGGTCTGCTTGCAGTATAGAGGAGCCTACATACCAAGTTTGGCGTCTCAAGCTCTAATTGTTTTTGAGATCTAGGTGTTCATAAAGACGTCAGGACAGCAGGACAGACGGACATTGCTATATCGACTCGGCTTTTGATGCTGATCAAGAATATATATACTTTATAGGGTCTGCCACGCCTCCTTCTGCCTGGTACGCACATTTTTTTTAAAAAAAAAACTTAATAGGCCCCTGTACTTTTTTTAAGTACGGGGTCTAAAAATATTAGAAAGCCCAAGTATTTAATCAAGTTATGCACTATCAAAAAACACAAAAAATTTGCATTCTAAAGGTCATGCCGCTCCACAGAAAGTCAAGAAAATCAAGAAAAACATGCACGGATATACAATTTTATTATAGCGCAGTTTCTCCATATATTTTAATGAATTATATGTTAAACGACGCTCAATTAATGCAGCTTTGAAAAAAAAAAAATTAACACCAAAGTGAAAAATTTTTTTCAGGTGTTCCTTGAATCTTAAAATAAAAAAAATTAAAAAAAAAAAAGCTTAAAAAAGCAACAACATTTTCTTAGTTAAAAAATTAATAGCTCTTAAACTACTGGCTTAAATCTTAGACTGTGTATACTAGCTTTTAGGAAAAGTAAAGCTTTTGAAAATCAATTTTGGGATTTTCGAGTATTGATGACAAAAGTGGGCGCACCGCTAAACAACGGCAAGAAAAAAAAAGCCAAATTTGCCAAAATTCTAAAAAAAAAACTCTGCAATAGAAAAAAAAAGTTTTTCGTCGTTTGGGGTCCCATATCTATCCAAAAAAAGTGGTTTTGGTTCAATTCAGAAGAAAAAAGACCAAATTTGTTGCCTATTGTAATTTATCCATATTTTGGAAAAATGATTTAACTGGCCATTAATATCAGGAGACAAGTATATGGGAGTCCAGTCGCACAAATCTATTTTATTTTATAAAGCAATAGCGTCAATATTTTTAAAGTCTTTATAGTAAAAGGATATATCGTCATGAATAGGATTAAAGCTATATTTTACAAAAATTAAGGGCCTTTTTCTCATCTTAATTTTAAAGCCTACTTTACCCAAAAAGAACTTTACCCTTAATGTGGGCTTTAACTATTTACGTTCTCTTATCTTAATTTTAACATATATTTAGAAATTGTGGATAAGTTGGCAGCTCGGTGTCACACAATGGGTTACACTTTTTTAAAATGGACAACACTTATCAAAGTGTTTGGCGCAAAATTAAAAATCTTGAAATTTTTGTGTAAATTGTGCCTATACCTCATACACTTTAAGAGCTAGAGGAACCAAATTCGGGAGACTACCTTCCATGAGTATGGAGTAACTTAGGAGTATATCAAATTTTTTTCACGCCACCGTTGTCCCATGCTAATCACATAAACAATTCACGTTTTGCATTATTAAAAGCTATTATTCTACATAGTCTTATTAATATCAGATAAGCAATTAACATTAAACAAATTAGGTTAAATGATGATTAATAATCCAGGCACCTACACAGAAAAAAAAAATCCGGGATTCCAGGCTAAAATCAATCCAACCCGGTGTCAGAAGTAAACCAAGTCCGACAAACTTGATTATTTTAATCCTGGCCTTCATAAATTAAGCGCGATTTTAGCCTTAATTTCACTTGTTTTTAGCCTGAATTTAATCCCAAATATCCTGAAATTCAGGCTTAAAATTCGATCCCGACTATTCTCAAATTCGGGTTTAATAAATACAATCCCGACTATTCTTAAATTCAGCCTTTAGTATTTTAATAGCGACCATTCTTAAATTCAGGCTTTTATATTCTATCCTGAATATTCTTAAATTCGGGATCAAGCAATTCGATACCGAATATTCAAAAATTTAGGACAAAAAACCAAGAATTTCTTCTTTTTTTTTAATTTCCACAATAATGAATGTTATTGACAGTGGAACATATTTTTAAAATAAAGTTACTTAAATATCTTAAGTAACTAAACATATAACCGAATAATGCAGCTAATGATGTCGCCGTTCGTCAATGTCTTCAACGAGTCGCCACGATCCCGTTGTCTGTACTTGTTCATATGATCTCGCGGTTCCCGAAAGTTCGGTCCAAGCGGAGAAATTGGGTCTCTAATGTTAACTTTTTGAATGAATTCCACACTTTCAAAGGCCACTTGCTTATCTGTATAAATATATAAAAACGTAAAAATAAAATTTAATATATATATATATATATATATGCCTTATGGATGTGCCCGCAATAATACAAATAAAATAAATCGCACGCACACATGTAACTTAAATTTTTTTTGTTTCAATGTGTACACTGGAAAATAATAGGAACATGTTTCTTCAAGTGAAAAAATTAAACTTCAAATGAAAAAGCGAATAGAATAGATGCGTAAGACGATTCACAACAAAGTATATTTTTTCATTTTCAGTGTATACGAAATAATAAGGCAACAACAAATTACATTCGGATAAGCGACGAGTAACTCATGCAACAACAATGTCTATGAAATTGTTGTTGCTGAGCTCGGCGACATGTCAGAAATGAAAAGAAAGATAACGAATGTGTAAAATTGTTTTTGTTTTAAAAGGATCGAAAGGGACGGAAAACGAAAAGTCAAAAATTGTTTGTGTAATTTGTCAATGTGAACTAAGAGCCTAATAATGTGTAAGATCACACACTACCATATGATATGTGCACAACAAAAACAAATGTACTTCGTGTGTATAGGCTCTGAGCACCCCTGTTTTAGAACCATAAAAAATATTAATAAAATATGAAATACAATACAAATCGATAAAAAAATAAGTATCCTGAGAAATTGTGTAAATTTTAAATATTTCTTTTTGTACACAATAGTAATCAATTAATAGCGAGCCACACAACACAAAAACGAAAAATAAACGGCAAACTACGCAGACATACGTACATTCGTAAATATATGAAGTCACTCACTACTATAAAGAGAAAAAATTTTAAATTGCGAGTGTACGAATAATTATTGTTCTCAGTGTATAGACCATATGTATGTACGCACATTTATACACAAGCACTATTTGATGCCCCAAAAAAAGTGAATAACAAAAAAAGATTACATCCATAAATACATATGTATGTACACAAGCACTGCAATTCACACACATTCATACAGTGTACCACTAAAGTCCCCGTACAGCAGAGCATTTTTTCTTTTTCGAACTAGAAAATTTAATCCATAAGTTATAGAAAAAAAATTTAAATGCAGTATCTTAAATTCATTTATTGTCTGTCATTTAAGATGTATATAAATTTAATATTCCTAATCTTGTTTAACTAATCAATGTTTTGACAAATTGAAATGCAAATTTGACTCCACTAAAGTCTTCGTACAGCAAAGAAAATTAAAAGAAAAAAAATCATATTAATTAAATTAACTTTAAATAAATTAAATTTAATATTTTGTGGGACAGCCATTGGTGCTTAAAACAGAATTTAGTCGGTCTGGCATCGAATCTACCAAATGTTGTGTATATGAATGCTTTGTTTTTGACCACTCCTCTTGTAAAGTTTGGATGAGCATTGGTTTTGAGATTATATTGGGTCTCCTCAATTTTATTTCGAGCCTATCCCACATATGCTCAATAGGATTGAGATCTGGGCTTTGTGGCATCTTTTAAAAATGTGGTTTATCGAACAACAGGTAAATTCGTGTGTTATAAGCAGTGTGTTTTGAGCCGTTATCTTAAATAAAAAAAATAATAACTGGCCAAGGCCCAATTTTTCGGCACTTTGGACAAACTTTTTCTTGAGGATATCAATGTAGTACTTATGGTCCATCCCACAATTTATTATTTCCAGGTTTCCAACACTGCTGGCCGCCATACAGCACCATACCATTACTCCACCACCTACATGTTTGAAAGTATTAATTTTGTTTTTTGGATTATAGACTCCTCCACACACGAATCCTTCCGTCAGACCCAAAAATGTTGTAATTCAATTCGTCCGAGAATATAACTTCGTTTAAACATTCTTTGGACGCGTTTTTTTACTGCCGGGCGACGTCTAAACGTTTTGTTCTATTTCTGAGACTAACGAGAGGCGTGTACACGGCATCTGCGATCGGTTCCCTTACTGTCTTGGGGTGGACTCTTTTTTGAGTCGACAGTGCAAGCTGTCCACTTATTTTTGAGCCACTAACAAAAGGTTCAGTGGCCACCATTCTCTTAGATTAACCTTGTCTCCATGTGAGAGAGCTGGAGGTCGACAAGATTTGATCTTGCTTTCCACTTGGTCTTCATACTGAATTCGATGAATTACAGTTTGAACAGTGGATCGTGGGCAGTCTACCAATGCGGAAATTTCTGCATAAGATTTTCATTTACTTTCCATGTAACTTAAGGATTAGCTGCTTTTTTTCAAGAACTAAATGCTTTCCTGGCATTTTTGCGCTTGGTTTGTGAGCAGTGTATTAATCTCAAAAAAATGTTGGCTTAACTAATACATGTACGGCGCGATGCATTAAAATCATTCGTATTACGCACTTTTTGCAAGACTCTGTTACATTTCTAGCACGTACTAGAATGATCTTTCTTGCTGTACGAAGACTTTAGTGGAGTCAAATTTGCATTTCAATTTGTTAAAACATTGATTAGTTAAACAAGATTAGGAATATTAAATTTTTTACATCTTAAATGACAGACAATAAATGAATTTAAGATACTGCATTTAAATTTTTTTTCTATAACTTATGGATTAAATTTTCTAGTTCGAAAAAGAAAAAATGCTCTGCTGTACGGGGACTTTAGTGGTACACTGTATGAATGGATGTACAGTGCTGCGTTTACGTCGGCGTCGGTTCGTAGAGTTTTGTTGCACAGCTTCTTCGCTTTTGAGCGTCGCGACGCGTCTCAACACGCCGCTTCAGCAATCCAAGGTACAGCGGCGCACAGCTTCTTGTAAAGGATTGCAAATATTTGTACACTGTTGCTAATACATTTATATTTACTGTTTTATTATATAAATACATACTTTTGTATTAATGTACAGTATTAACGAATTTTTAATCAAAATCATTATCTAACAATTGTTACATATCTACTCAGCTTGCAAATATTTGCAAGCGTGTAGAAAAAGCTGTGCGCCACTGTACATTGTACATACGACGCACACTAGGGCCGAAAAGCGTGGCAGAAATCATTTTTTTTAGCGAAAGCGTTCGTAAAAAGTAATAATGGCATTCGATAGAGAAAACTTCAAAGATTACGAATCCAAAATACATTTGAAATCAGGTAAAAATTGTGGTCGTGACAGCCTCTCAAAGTTGACCCATTTTTCAGTGCGCGCAAAAATGTGAAAATTCTATAAAAAAAAATGCAAACTTTAAAGCTGATTTCATGACAAGTTATATGACCGATCTTTATGTTTTTGTTTTCATATGAAAAGTACATTCATTTGTAATTAAATGCCGTAGAATTTTGTTTCTTCACTTGTTGACCTTTAATCCCAGCGATGTTTAAAAAAAGCACTAAAATTAGGCTAGTTTTTGACTTTGATGGAATAGAACAAAAATTTGACTCATTTGGACTCGATCCCACTACCACAGGAGTCTTTGTTAAACAATTCTCTAACGAAATAACCCCGGTCTTTCATGCGTCCAGCTGCGTCTGGGGAAGTTATAGGACAAAAACTGATGCAACCTCGCAAAAAAATGGTGATAGAAGAGGAAGAGTGCAGTACAATTACATACGTTTTCGCTATGACAGGCATCATACGAAATTTTCAATTTATTTTAATTTTTTTTTTTTTGTAACAAGCGTAATAAAACTTTTTTGTATATTAAACAATGCTGTTTAAAGGTTGAAAAAAATTAAAATCAAAATTTCGGACAAAAAAAAAAAGATTTATTGTTTAAATTTTACATGTAAAATATGCACTGAAAATATCTTTCAACTTTGACTTTGAAAACTTTGAATCAATCAGTAGGCCTATCAAACAGTGCAAACACTCATTTTAAAGCTTAAAAAGTTTTCTATCAATTGCTTTTTAAATTTTGAAAATATTTTCACTGGTTCAAAAGATATGATTTTTGCAACGCAAAACGAGGATCTGCCCCACTCTGCGACGCGCCGGCACGCTCAACAGCAAAGATTAAAACTCTACTAACAGACGCCGTCGAGACGCCAAAGTCTCGCTAACGCTGTAAATTTACATGCGCATGTATAAATTCGTATGTACATACATACATACAACTAATAATTATTTGGTAACTTCCTAGTTAATATCGGCAGCGCTTTTTTACATACATACCATTGTATGTATACAAATTGCAGCTCGTGTGTACATACTCACATACATGCATACTCACGGACAAAACTCTACGTACGACCCCTTTTTTTTAAATTTAAGCCAACTTATAGCATTTAAGAAAAAAGTAATGATGCAGTTTTGTTTTAAATCTATTTAATTATAAAATAAAAAAAAAATGTGTTTCTTCAGTAATAACTTTAACAGTTATTCACAAAAAACTGAAAAAAGGCACTGACAAAAGTGTACGTACGATGTTTTTATTCATTCTTTTTGCTGTTCTGTTCTGCTAAAACTTAACTGTAAATTACCGTTTATTTAATTTTATGCTTATGCTTTGCATTCGTTTTTAAATTTATGGCATTTTATTATTTGGAAAAGTGTACGGTCGAGATATTGTCGCCTCGAAAAGAAATTTCTGCTGATTTGCGAAAATTAGTTATTAACTACAGAAATAATAACAAATTATTTGGTGAAATATCAAAATTATTAAATTTTAACAAATCGACAGTACAAACAATATTCAATAACTTTAAATCATCGAGCTGCATTGAGAGTAAGCCGCGCAGTGGCCGTCCAAAGAAGCTCAGTTGTAGAGATGTCTCATTTATCCGCAATACAGCGAGCCGAAATCCCAAGGTGCATGCAACTGATTTGGCCCAGGAGCTAGCTGAAAGGTCCCAAATTATTGTCCACCCACGCACAATAACCAGGACACTAAACAATGAAGGGTACCACTGCAGAATTCCAAGAAGAATTAACCCCTTATAAGCGAGAAGAACCAAAAGCTTCGCTTGGAGTTTGCAAAAAAGCACCTCAATAAGGGAATGGACTTTTGGAAATCGGTTTTATTTACGGAATAGTCGAAATACAACATATTTGGATACGACGGGAAAGCCAAAGTTTGGAGAAAACCAAACACTGCCATGGATACGAGAATTTGATTCGTACCGTAAAACATGGTGGTGGCAGTGTAATGGTTTGGGGAGCAGTTGCAGCATCAGGAGTAGGGAACCTTGTATTTGTTGAAGGGAATATGGATCGTTTCCAATATAAGAGCATATTGGAAACCAATCAGCAGCCATCCGTGGACAAACTATGCTTAGGAGCGACGTGGATCTTTCAACAAGACAATGATCCTAAGCATACATCTCAAATTGTGAAGGACTGGCTACTGTATTATGCTCCACGGCAATTGTATTCCCCTCCACAAAGCCCGGACCTGAACATTATTGAGCATGTTTGGGAAATTTTGGAGCGTAAAATTCGAAAACACACAATTGCTAGTGCTCCAATGCTCAAAGAGAAGCTGCAGGAGGAGTGGCAAAATATAACGGTGGAGGAGCTAACAAATTTAGCAGATTCAATGCCCAGACGTTTGCAAGCGGTCATCGATGCTGGTGGTGGTCCAACCAAATATTAATTTCTTTTTTTGTTATTAATTTTTCCAATTATTTTTTAAGTTCGTACGTACACTTTTGTCAGTGCCTTTTTTCAGTTTTTTGTGAATAACTTTTAAAGTTAATACTGAAGAAACATAATTTTTTTTTTATTTTATAATTAAATAGATTTAAAACAAAACTGCATCATTACTTTTTTCTTAAATGCTATAAGTGGGCTTAAATTTAAAAAAAAGGGGTCGTACGTAGAGTTTTGTCCGCCACTGTATATGTATATGTATGCAGCTTCTTTTTGTTCATCACATCACACATTGCGTTGCTTTGCCGCCGTCACTTTTTTAAATACGTTGTTTTATAATAAATTGCTCATTGACATTATATATATTTACTCAACCGTACGTACATACGTATGTAAGTATGTATATTAGCACTTCACTTTTTGTATTATTATAATTATTGCCGGCGACACCTTTACACACATGTACAAAATAAAATTTACATACATTAAATATAATATACATACGTATGTATGAATGTACACTATGTACACACATACATAAATATACATATTTATAATTATTAATTAGTGACTTACCTTTTAAAAAATTATGCATTTCTTTTAAGTAAAACGAGCGGGCCAACTCCAACTGCCGATCAGCTGTTTTTTCGGCACTCACTGTCACATTTCAATTCGCAGACAAAAATCGACTGACGAAAGATTGTTCAATGCACAATCACAAGCTCTGCTGAACGATTTCACTGAGAGCAGCAAATGAAAGAGAGCATGTCATTTTGCTCTCAGCAAATATATTGATCATTTAAGAATTTTCTACTTAAATCAATTTTTTTTTCGGCTTATTATTCCACTTTTATGCTAAGTCATGCCATTTAATCCTGAATTTAAGAATTATATCCTGAATACATTCTTAAAAAATTCAAGCTAAAATCAAGTTTAAACAACTTGATTTTTAGAATGGATTTTTTTCTGTGTAAAGGTATGCAATAATTGATACACCGTTCGGCGTTGCCCTTAGCAACACCGAAATAATCGCAGGAGGCGAATGTTAAGCCCTTATAGTTTGGATGATCTGCCCTGTAAATTATAGCCGGCCTGCAGCTAAATTTTTGACAAGAAAATCAAAGTTCCCTTGAAAGCCAATTTGTCTAGACCAGTGGTGCACAGCCTCCTATACAGTGAGCATAGGATTTGTCTCTGCCGGCGTTCTGCTGCACATACAAAGTGTAAACGCATTTCATGTGCTTCGCTCTCTTTTGTCTCTTTTTTGTCACTTTAGCAGTGTTGCCAACTTAGCCTTTTTCTGAACAGAGCTGTCCTTTATAAAACTACGTCAGACGGAAAATATGTCAAACATCATCTAGCTGAAAATCTATCCAATTTTATGAAATTAATGCACACTTGGTCAAAAAAAAGAGGGTGCATAATGAAAATATATCAATAATTATATCATCTAAATGTCAATACTTGCTATGTTAAAAGCATCTGTATTTTTTTTTTGCCCTTTTTTCTGTTTGGTTTGTCATTTTTTTCAGCAAAGCGTGAAGAGCGGCAGAAAAAACATACAAATGAAATGCCAACTGTCAATGTATGTGATTGGGCACCGCTGGTCTAGACTGTAAGGTTGATAGCAAGATGAGAAAACGGCCCTAAGTCATGTTTTGAGCAGGCTGGTACCGAGATCTGATTATAAAGCACAATCTTATTCGGATCATTGATAAAAATCACGTCAAGCAATGCATTTGCCGTACTTGTGAAATGAGTAGGCTCCGACGAATCGACTAGACAAAGGCCGAGAGCAGGCATTTCCCCGCCTAAGTGACGTTCAGCGAGCATGTTGCTATTAAAATCACCAATAATTATAACGTCAGTATACTCTGTTGATGAATTTGAAATGTGTTCAATAATGTCTGTCTAATAAAAGATTTGGTCGATATATGCACTTTAACAACATGCTGCTTCTACCCGTTATCTGTAGAAACAAATATTCAATTGCACACCCAGCCGTTTGCTTGCTGATTACTTTGGCTTTTATTTTTGTGTAAATATATATTGCTACATTCGCGATCTGATCTATATAAACTAAAACTATTTCATGAGACCAAAGTAACATCTATATTTGACTTCACAAACAAATACCCAAACTCCTCAATTTTACCTGCAAGACTTTGTGCGTTTATATGGCAAATATTAAGCGCGCTTCTTTGTTTTACAAGAACCCTAATTAATATGTTACTTTTCAATGTGGGTGACCTTATATTGTTAATTGGATTGAACTGTATTGAACAAGTAACGCGCGCAGCCTAAGGAGACAAGTACAAACAGATATATTATTATAAGAGAGTAGTTTACCAAGTCCAAAAACAGAAATATATACGCTTAAGAAAAAGTTAAAAATTATTAAAGCTGTTATAGTCTAAAAAGGCAAATAGTATTTGAGCTTAGCATAGTGAGCATGAACATCATACATATAATAATCTCAGTTTCTAGTCGCGAAAGCTTCGCTGCGATTGATCCTCCGTTGCAGTAACACTCTGATGCTTTGAAAATTTCGTAATGAGCTTTTGTTAATTGCTCATTAACATAGAAAGGCACGTGCGAATCAAACCCAATCATCAGCAAGCTCAGTTGTTGTTTGTGCTCGGGCCGATATGCCCCAATTTGCCTTAGAATGGTAATTTTGTCTCGAACATGGCCCAAGCCAACAATAATGCCACTCGATCTAAGCGGCTTTACTCGGTACATTTTTTTTAAATTTCGGTGGCGTGGTAAATTTTAATGCGAAGCATAGTGCGTTATGTAGCGTTCGCAGGTTTTCGCTCTCGGAAAAGGGCACATTGTGTAGTCGCAAATCAGCAGGCCAAGAATGCGCTCTTCAGCAGAACGAATGATTGATGAGATGTGCGCCGCTTGCTCAGCAAAACGTTGGTTGATCAGCTCCAAGAGTTGCGGAGAAGGTGCATCTGAGAAGCGTCCTTTTTTTAATTCAAGCCCAATATTCTACCGCGAACACTTAGGTGGAGGGACCATAGTAAGTTTGTTTTGGTTATGTTGAGTGCAAAAGTTTGAGAGAGTTTGTGTGTTATGCTTTCAGCTTGACGTTTATTGAGTGTTTTAGTGTTTGTTTGTTCACTTTATGTGATTGTGTGTAATCAAACCAAACCGACGATTTTAAAGGCACAAACTGTTAGGCAAATCTTATTATTGGGTTTGGTTAAATGTTTCCGTAGAGTTTAGAGACTTTATTGCGTCTGACACTGTTTTGTTAAATTTTTTGCTTGTTTAAACGAAGTTTGATTAAATATTTGTGGAGCACTAAAAACTGAACTTGTAGTTGCTTAGAGTAGTCAACCTTCACCTTTTGTGAATAATAATTATATATTATTAATTATATATTAACACAATTTTATTTTAAATTATACATCAACAGTAGAAAAGTTTGTTTTACTTTTTAAAAAAACCGCTAGTTTAGCGGGAAAACAATAAAAATCCGCTAAAACTAAAATTTTTTATACTCTACTTTATTTTTTGTCTTAAAATTGGATATCATAAATTTTGGGGCTGGAATATGCTTCGTCACTAGACTTTTACCTCGTGTAGAGTTTTTTTTTGTGGTTTTTATAACATGATATCGATAATATTTTTGTTTATCGCACGATTTTTAGCTCGATACCCAAAAAAAAATGGGTATTAGTTCGTACTTTCTTTGTGCGCTTACTTTGCGCGCGCATTGCACATAAACGTATATATGCTGTCTCGCTCGCAAGTTCAATTTGCCATGCAGGTGTAACTATTGAATTAAAACTTATTCCGAAATATCTTCCCTATATATGGTTCGATAAATTTTAAATTTTCAATTGATTCTTCAGTTAGGGAGTGCTACCTTAAAAATTGGCCCTGTAAATCCTTTTGTGCGATTTGTGGGCAAAGGGGGTTTGACATCCCAATTTGGAAACAAACTTGACGTGCGTATGGTATCTAGGAACCTACATACCAAATTCGCAGTCTGTAGCGCTTATGGTCTCTAAAATCGACGCGTTCAAACAGACGGACAGACAAACGGACATAGCTAGACTCGGCTGTTGATCCTGATCAAGAATATATATACTTTACGGGGTCTGCAACGCCTCCTTCTGCCTGTTACATACATTCTGCCAAACACTTTATACCCTTTTGTGCCCATTTTCAATGGGCTCAGGGTATAAAAATATGAAGTTGAAAAACGAAAGTTCAATTCACATGTATTACCTGCCGATTGTGCGACCAGATGACAGTGGGTGGTGGTTCCGGTGCAAATTTGACAATGCAAGTTAAATTAATGGTGGATCCCTTGTTGATGTGCATCTCGGGGCCTCCAATGACCTCAGTGATGGGTTCTAAATAGGTGAAGAGAGAGAAAATAGATAATGAGAAAGATACAGATAGAAAAATTTACAAAAACTCAAAGCGCAATTAAGTTAGGAAGAACGTGACACGTTTTCCTCTAAAAGTAAAAAATGTTAAAACAAGAAGACTCCCCCCTGCTTGTTTCGCTCGTCTTCACCCGGCTCGCTTTGCTCTCGGTGAGGTGCAGTTACAGTCATGCGCGCTCAAAATTAGGATGCCATGTGCCAAGGCATTTTGCCCTAAAACTCAATTATCGACCAATCCATCATATAGCGAGATAATTAAAAATAAAAACAAAGAACACGCAGCAACAGCAAAATTCGGAACGTAGCAACACTTTATTTTCGATTCTTAAAAAAAAGGAATTAAAAAAAATTAACAACAATCTAAAACATAATGTTAAATGTGGGCTAATTGTACCCTGAGCCCATTGAAAATGGGCAAAAAAGGGTAAAATGTGTTTGGCAGAATGTCCGATCGTGCTGTGGGATTATAGATAGTAATAATAGCTAACGTTAATTAGCGTTATTCATGATTTGCGGGGGTGGAGGTGAGCTTGGCTTAAATTTAAAACAAACTTGAGCTGCTTGGGGTATACAGAAATCTGTGTGCCAAATTTGGTTGCTCTATATGTTATAGTCTCTGAGATACTTTTATTCATACAGGCGGACTAACGGACGGAGGAACATGACTTTATTGACTCGGTTGTTGATGCTGATCAAGAATATATATGCTTTATAGGGTCGGAAATGCCTCCTTCTCCCCTATGTATTTTAACGAACACAATTTACCCTTTTAATTACATTTTAAGAGCCGGGTAAAAAAAAACAAAAGAACAAAAGAGCCTCTACACTTAAAAAAAGACCAACTTCTAAAATCAAGAACAATCATCTTTAACATTTTGTTTTTAAAATAAGATTAATTTAAGACCAAATTACTAAAACCAAGATTATTTATCTAAAAAATCTTAAAATCTTAATATAAGAATAAATATCTTAAATTGTTAGGAAAGTATAAATAGGAACTATTTCGTATCAAACAAATGGTAGCCCCGTGGCGCTCTGGTTAGAGAAGCCGCTTCAGTTGAGCGAAGCAAAAAGCGGCAGTTCGAATCTCACTCGTAACAAAGTAAAATAGCATTTATTAAATTACAAAAACAGAACAAAATGTAAATAAATCAAAATTAAAAAAAAAATTATAAATATAATAAATAATTGTTATTGTTTTTATTTTTTAATTTTAATTTTAAGAACATTTATTCTTAAAATAAGAACTTGGTCTTATTTTAAATGTTCTTAAAATCAAGATGTGTTTTCTTAATTTAAGAATTTTATGTTCTCTACGCATTTTTTAGACCAAAAATCTTAGTTCTGGGACCAAAATCTTGATTTTAGAAATTTTTTTTTTATCTGTGCTCGCGGCCTAGCCAAGTAATATTAAATGTATATTCAAAATAAATGCGAACTTTGATCTTGAATTTAACATTTTACACATTAATTAGTTCATTTGCTTGAGCATACCGATTGCATCTGTGAATAAATTAAGTTTTTCTATATTTTTGTCTGTTTTGCCAAAAGTTGACTTCTAACTTGTATTATAATGATTTTTTGACGAAATCTTTCCTCTAGAAATAAAAAGGTAAATAAAATGCAAAATGAGAACATTCCAATTCTTTTAATAAAGCTCTTTGGGGACTAAAAGAGATAAAATTTAATTCATACGAAGTAAACAATAAACACTGTGAGGCAGCATTTTGATGCGTATCATTTTAGCTGTGATTCATTTGGCTCGGAGCCAAAAGTACATTTTTAGATCATCCCCCACATTTAGCACGAGGATATACTTTTAGCTCCTTTCCAAGGATGGCAACCTTGAGGAGTGATATCGATATCGGCGATCGGCGGGTATTATGCGGCGGACCGTCATTTTTCTGGAGAGCTTAGAGTGTGCAGTCGTGGGAGCAAAGAAACATAAACGAACAATGTGTCAAAATACAAGTGTACAACAGGAGTGACAAGTGGAACTACAAGAACAATAGGAGTGACAAGTGAAACAACAAGAGTAACGTAAGTTGAAACAAACAACAAATCGACATCAGCAGAAGGACGTCCGCCAGTGTTGTAGTGAGACGCCGCTGTCCGCCATAACAGCGTCGCCGTCCCCATCCGTGAGTGTGTGTGTGTGCTTGGTGTGAGCCGCCGCTGACGCTCCACCTGCAACAGCAACAACAGCCATCGATAAGCTTTGTGCAATATATTCTACGTATGAACTTTCGCATCTGGAGCAGCGAATAAATAAACTCCATGCGCTGCAATCCCCTCTTAGAGATTTCTCTTTGATGAATAAAGTTCATAACGATGCATGCAACGCGAAGGGTGCGAAAGGCGACTAGCAATATATACAGCTAACAATGAAAATTTGCTACGACTGTCCGATCAGATCGAGATATATTTCGATATACTAAGGTTTAGTTCTAACTTACAAAATGGTGTACAAAAACTTTTACTTACTCACCTGGTTCCTGGGATTCGGGGGTGTAAGTGGGAGGGGATAAATTTAAATGATTGCAGCTAATGGGGCCGTTGAGGCCTTTTGGTAAATTTTTTTATTTTTTAAGAATTCCTATCAAAAATACGCGTCGATTCATACCTCGATCACCCAAATTCGACAACTAGTTCAAAAGATAATTAAATTTGAAATTTGTAGTGGACTTCTCAAATTGAGATGAAAAGTCAGTTTGTTTGTTTGTCTGTTTGCGTCAAAGCGCTAAAAAAGCTTAGATGTAATGATGGGGACTTATTCTATTTCGAAATGTTTGTTCTACGACTTTTGAAAAAACAGCTAGTTTAGCGGGAAAACGCTAAATCCCGCTAAACCAAACCATAGGAGCTAGAGATATGTTCGATATATCATTGGAAAGGTGTGTTTGAGGGCTTTCAGATAGCAGATATCAGAAATTTTGGGGCTAGAAATTGCTTTCGTCACCAGACTTTTACCTCGTGAAGAGGTTTTTTTTGTGGTCAAAGGATTACAGCTCACGTCCGAAGTGAAACTTGACATTATTAAGTCGATTCCCGAATTTGACGGCTCTCAAGACGAATATGTGTCATGGAGGCAAATTGCTACCGATGCATATAAACTCTTTAGACCGTTAAACGGTAGCACGGCATATTTTAAAGCTGTAACAATTATTGAAAATAAAATTAGAGGGCCGGCAAAAGCGTTGCTGGTAACACATAATAAAATTTTGAATTTTTATGATATTTTAGCGAGATTAGGCTGTACATACGCTTACAAGACATCATTACGCCTGCGACGATGAAGTCGAACAAAAATTGACTCTCGTAACTAACAAAATTGTCATAACCCACGAACCTCAGGCGAAACGACCAGGAACGAGATGGTGCGAGCAGTCAAGATCAAGCCCCACAGCTCATGGAAGTTGATTCTTCTTCTAAATTTAAGCAGCGCAGTAATTTCGGGAAGCTCCAAGTTAACCAAACTCAAAAGAGACAAAACTCCTCCGATCGTTTGACTGGTCAAAGGCGTCAGAGGTTGAATATTATCAACCAATATGCCGAAGATCATGACGCGCAAAAGTACGGGGAGTCGGCTTCAGCGGCAGTTGCCGCCATTACCGACGATCTCGAATCTGATGCCGATGGCGATTCACTTAATTTTTTAGTGCATAGTCCCGGTTGCCTTTTATCGAGAGGCAACTGGCTGGGAGGAAATTAAAAGTTCTAATCGATAATGGGACAGCGAAAAACTATATTAAGCCTATAAGTGGCCTTAGAGAAATAGTTTAGGTCGACTGCCCATTTCCTGTTAGTTCCATACATGGTTCTAGCGCTATCCTTTTAAAATGTAGGCATCCTGCTGCGTCACATTTTTGTTGTGATTCATTTGGCACGGAGCCAATAGTTTGTAACAACTGCATGGAAATAGTTTGGATATCGGCGATTGGCGGCCATTATGCGGCGGAGCGTCACTTTCCTGGTAAGCTTAAAGAGTGCGGACGTGCAAGCGTAAAAAAACAGCAGTGAGACGAAAGTGGAAGGAAACAAGTGCGCGACAGTTACGAAGTGATATAATAGGAGCAACGCAAGGAAAACAAACAATGAGCAGCACAACGACGTCGTCGTGTGTTGTGCGAGTGTGCGTGTGTTTTCCTGCCAATCACAACAACAACGCCACGAACGCTACTAATGGCGCCCGCGACTGTTGTGAGTGACAAAAGGCGAGGCACAGTGGCTGGTGCTACCACGGAGGAGAGTCAAAGACGCTACATTTTTGCTTTGTTCGCCGGTAAGCTTTGTGCGTTATATTCTACGTATGGCCTTTCGCATCTGTAAAAGCAGCAAAAAAATATTCTCCATGCGCTGCGATCCTCTTTTAGAGATTTCCCTATTATAAATAAAATTTAAACCGATGCGTGCAAATATTTTATTGTGCTTATGGATTTTCAGGTAACAGGAGAAGGTGGCTGAAACATTATGGCGAGGCTATAAAGGGCGCAGTCCCCTACGTCTCCTGTGATAGTTCTGACATTTTGCAAGATCTTGGCCAGCCTTGAGAGGAGTCCGTTTCAGGGCTCAGTCCGGTAAGGCTCTGAGAGTGCCGTGACCGAGACTATAACAATGTGAGAATAAAAGAACGTCCACCACTTGGCTTAATTCGAATAGAGGATCATTACTTTCTTCATCATCTTGACCAGACTCGGAGTCCGAATCGGAAGCTTCAAGTTAAGTGTTCCATTTCAAAAAATTATATTTTTTGTTAATGAGACACTGTTTTGATCTAAGATTTCGTCGAAGATTAGTCCGATTTTTAAAAATTTTTGCAACTCATGGGTGTTATTGCACATCTAAAAGTGTAATAACGCCCACGGGTCTTAATTCACACTTGTCGCGGGCTTAATTGCAATTTAATAAAAAAATGAATATTATATATTATTATTATAATATATACTTAAATTGTTGGGGGTATATTAAGGAACATTGAACATTGACTAGTATAAAACAAGGACGATTTTAGTAGCTAAACACACAAATATGCAAACACATAATTCCTTCTAGTAGACGAGTCTTGTATGATTCAACACTATTTTAGATCGTAGTTAAGTGCCTTACATGATTTAAATTAAAATAACGGCTAGCGATTGATTTTAAATTTTGTTTCGCCACAATTTTCTGTTGCTCGGTCAAAATCAAATTAACTCTGGGATCTAAATAAATTGCAGACAACAAAGCTTCGTTTTCAAGCAATTTAGTGTTGCGCAATTTTAGTTGAGTTAATAACTGCTTTGCTATCATGTTTTCGCTGTTATGACTTTTCAGCCTTAGTTCCATCCATGCAATAAAAAAATCACTATAAGTTAGGTGCTCCTGTTGCAGTTTCAGAGTTGTATTATATACATCTTTAAATGCGTTAAGATACAGCTCAACCCAGTCCCAGTCAGCGTCTATAAAAAATGTGCTTTCCGTCGTAATAAAACTCTTCAAATCAAAAAGTTCAACCAACATCAAATATGTTGAGTTCCACCTTGTAGTGACATCCAGAGTGGGAATGTTTTTCTGATTCTCGATCAAAGTACGTCTGACATAAGATCAATTACATTCTTATAAATAATATTACTTTGGAAAACAGACAAACAAATGTCTTTATTTTCCTGAACGCAGAACTTTACATATTTGACGGCATGCATGTATCTTCTGGCTTATGTCGTCCTTCTTGTTCACGCCATACACGCACAATTGCAAAGTGTGGGCTGCACAACGCACAAGCTGCACATTGTTCAACGTCATAGTGTCCAAAATATCCATTATTTCGTTGCCCTTGTCGTCATCGTCAAGTTGATCCTGAATAGCATCTTCATTAATTAGCTCAATGGCCTTCATTACGTTTCTTCCATTGTCAGTTGTAATGCTAAGCACCAAATGCATAGAATATATTATAATATGATATTAAATATTAAAAGTTTGATCAACCTCAATATCGTACTCCTTGATAATATCAATAATTTTGTTTTTGATATAAAGTCCGGTATGAGACTGAAAAAGCTGGACCATTCCAAGAGTCTTTATCACGATTTCTGTTTTTTTGAAATGTGAACTTCATTATTTGAAGGTTTATACCCAATATAGACTTCGCTATTCTGGTGGCTACGTCAATTTTCAGCGATATAAGCTTTCTCTTAACAGAAGCCTTTATTTCCTCTTTTATTGCTATCTCTTTATCTCGGACATGATCCATAACGCTTCTGGATATTATTGGAGTCATTTCCAATGCATTTTAAATTGGGCTTAAGATATTTCTAAATCCTTCTCCGTTCGCGACAATTCTTACCAGAGATGCAATAATAGTCTCCTCATCTGTTTCGTATGATATTTTTCTCTTTTTTACTAATTTTTGCACTTCAATCGAATTGTCATCTTTTTTTTGAAGACGTCTTGATGTTTTCTATTGAGATGCCGCTTTAAATTTGTTACATGGCGGCCAGCTAGTTTAGCACCACATACTTTGCATATTGACTGACCAATATCTTTTTCAAATTGAAAAAACACATGCACTTCGCGATTCATTTTGAAAAACTTGCACAGATTAAGTAAAGTCAACAGAATGAAGGCTATGTAAGTGTTTGCCTTTTGACACACACACAACACACATACATGCTCAAAAGACCGTTTGCCGGATTTTTACGAAGTAAACGGTCTCGAATGAGCACTGACCCGAGCGAGCGAACAAAAACGCTCGTCGGTTGAGCACAGAGCAAGCCATAGGAAAGCGAAGTTTGAGTGTTTTTAAGTGCCAGCTCTTATCAGGTCACTAGACGAGAGGTTTTTTTCTGACAACATGCTTGAAAGGGAGCAATTTTTACGAGCTCTGGTTAGATGTCTTAAAATATATTATTTTTTGTAATGGTTGTCTAAAAAAATATTTTGGGAGACTGATTTGTATAAGTTGAGCATTCACTTCTACCAAAATACGTAATATATGCATATTTATCCTTTTTATCCAACCAAATTGAAAAATGATTTTTATTAACATATCTTTATCTGATATCACATGAACAGCTAGTTATCAGTAATTGCTAAGCCGGTCAAGTCATTGCATGCCAATTCCTTGAAGGAAACAAGTCCTGCTGCTATTTTTGTAAGGAACTCTGCATGCTTTAGCTTTAGCCGATCACATACTCTGATTCGGAAACTCTCTATACAAGAACCCACCTGTATAATATGTTTGCATTAATGGTACTCATGTTCACGAAATGATAGAAAAGCCACTAATCATATAGTAAAATAGCTTATCTTTATGTTTCCTATCTTCGTCCTTGGATTGTAACTGCCCATAAGGCCGTCCATCAAAGGGACTACTTCAAATTCCTCATTCATTTGCAGGCAACTGATTTCTATATATATCTTCAGTATCCTGCCAGTTCTTTAGCGCTTTCCTCATTGAAAATGGCTCTGAGGAGTGGTGCTATTCCAAAAAATAAAGATAGATGCCATCCTACCGCACTTGTTATCTTACCACAATACCGAATTTATGATATTTCCTTGAATCTTGGAGCAGAACTCGGCGGGGAGTAGACTGGATTTGAGGACTATTTGGGCATTACAGATCGAATGCTTTAGAAAGGCTTGAAGCATGCAGTTGTTGATAAGGATAGTTCTTCTATATCGATGGGTATAGGACCAACACTTTAGGTGAAACTGTTGCATGAGTGTCTTGGGAAGCATTGAATGAGAGGCTTAAATCTTGAAGAAATGCATGGGAGTTATCATTTTCAATAATTTTTCAATTTTCTTATGGTTTCGGAATAGTCTGGGTTTCTGGATTGAATGTTGCGACAACATTATCGGAGTCCCATGACTATTATAACTGCTAAACTTATTATCACTTCTACGGAATCTATCAACTCAAGCAATTGTTAATTTAAAATAGCTTTAAATAGCTTTTATAAATAATAGATTACCAACTCAGCTCAACTCAACTCAACTCAAAAAAAAATTTAGAAGCAAAAAATAGCAAAAGTTATCGCCAAAACTCGGGTTCGATATTCCCTTGTGATGCAAGCAAACTTCCATATTTTTTTCCGCTCAAACGGACAAGACCGTCTACAGACGGTCTTCAGTTTTTTGCTTTAAAAGAATACTTCCAGTTGAATTTTTGTATTTATTACTTTACAAAATATAAGAGAATAATATTACAATCTTAGCAGTGTAATTCACAAATCAATAGACTCAGTCGATATATATTTTTTTTTTTGGTGATCGAAATTGCAATTTATTTGGTCATAATCAAATTTGGTATTATTCACAATTTCAATATTTAACAAAATTCTGTTAAAAAACGGTAAATCGGAAAATAATCATATAATTTATAGAACGTCAGAAAATAAATTCTTAAGATAAAATAAATAAACTCGAAAAGAAAAATTTATTAGTTTTCCATTTATAATCTAAAAACAGAAGACCGCCTACAAACAGTCTTACCCGTTAGAGCAGCGGTGGGCACGAAATTTGCAATCGGGAGCACTACAACAACATATACAAGTCATAAATTAAAGCAAAATGAACACATTTATGACTCTGGGCGTCGCGACGAAAAATCTGTGTGGTTGTTGTTGGTTTTGACAAACCAAAACAATTATTCACTAAAAGAAGTTCTAATTAATTTTATTTGCAAGTCGAACGCTTATTATGTGGTAAAAATCAAAACGCATCAAAACCAACTTTACTTTTTCACACAGTGTACAAGACGCTGCTAAAGTCATAAATTATAGCAAAATGAACACTTTTATGACCGTACGCGTCGCAACCGAAACTCGAGCATTTGTTGTGTGTTTGTTGTTTAGCTTTATTGGGGGGTCGGTCATAAATGATTTGCGCGCAGCGTCAAAAGTTGTTGTAGTAGTCGGAGCACTGGGAGCAGCGAGAGCAAGGGCTTGCCCACCGCTGCGTTAGAGGGTTAACCAATTTCACACAATATTAATTTGTTTTTTTTTTTTTACACTTTTGACCATATTTGATTCAAATCGGTCTACTATATTATATAGCTGCCATAGGAGAGATCGGTTCAGAATCAGCCATAGTATGAAAACTTCTGCTGTTTCTTAAGATAATCATCTAATCTCGCAGGATGTGTATCTGGTAATGTGCTATATATCCCTATCGAGTTTGATTCAAATCGATTGACTTTAAAATATAGCTGCCATAGGAGCGATCAGTCCAAAATCCAAGTTGAGTATGAAAAACTTTTTTATTTTTTAAGATATTTCAACCAAACTAACAAGCTGTGTATTCTATGTTGTCCTTTACACCTTCACTAATTTTGATTCAAATCTGTCCACTATATTATATAGCTTCCATTGGACCGATCGGTGTAAAATCAAGTTTTAATGTAAAAAACTGTTCTGTTTTTTGAGATGTCTTAACTAAACTGATAGAATATGCATTGAAGTTGGTCTTATGCATCCTTACCAAAGTTGGTTCAAATCGGTCAACTGTATCATATAGCTGCCATAGGACCGATCGGTAGAAAATCAAGTTTTAGTACGAAAACCTTTTTTGTTTTTGGAGATATCTCAATTAAACTCATAAATTGGGTATCTTTAATTGCCCATTAAATCCTAACCAAATTTGGTATAAATCGGACCACTATATCATATAGCTGCAATAGGAACGATCGATACGAACGGTCGATATGCAACTTTTAGTATAAAGAACTTTTTCATTTCTAAAGCTATCTGTACCAAACTTACAAATTAAAAACCTCGTATTGCCTTATACAACCTGTACAAATTTGGTTGGAATCAAACCACTATACAATATAGCTTCCATAGGATCGATCAGTCGAGAATGCGTAAAACTTGTTTCATTGTTTATTGCTAATTACTAAGTCGTCTCTATAGAAAATAAAATGTAACAAATTTTTTTCAACTTTTCCTCGAATTTTCAAGTAAAAAAAGCTTTAAAGAAAGATTAAAAAAATCATAATTTTCTTAATTCTAGAATTGATGTCTCTTAAACTACTGTTTTAATTCTTAAACTTTGATTTTATGAATTATAGATATACTCATTAGCTTTCAGAAGAAGTAAAGCTTTGAAATCGGTTTTGGCATTCCCGAGTAATGATAACAAATGTGGGCGCACCTCTGCAAAAAATTATAAAAAACAAGGGGGCTCAGGGTATAAAAATGTTTTTCGTCCAATAGGGCCCAAAATCTATCCAAAAAAGTAGGTTTCGTTCTTGTAATTTTTTGGTTGTTGCCTAGTCTTATTGAATGAAAACTAATTCCGAAATATCTTCTCAATTTATGGGTCAATCGCTTTGAAATTTGCATGGTCGTTAAATAGGCTTCTCAACTGATTTTTCACTTAGGGAGTTTGAGCTTATAAATTGCTTCTGTAAATCATATTGTGCGATTTGTAGGCGAAAGGGGCGTTATATCCAAATTTGGAAAATAACTTGACCAGCGTATTGTATCCAGGAGCCTACATACCAAATTCAAAGTCTCTAGCTCTTATGGTCTCTGAAATCGTCGCGTTCAAAAAGAATATATATATCTGATCAAGAATATATACTTTGGGGGGTTTGCCACGCCCCCTTCTGCCTGTTACATAGATTCTGCCCATTCTCACTAAGCTCAGGGTATAACAAGAGGGCAGGATACCCTGTAGGTAGGATACCCTGTGCCCAGGTTCTCTGTACTAAAAGTTGATTTTTGACCAATTGTTCCAATGGCAGTTATATGATATAGAAATCCGATCTGTACAAAATTTGGTCAGGATAAATAACATCAACTTAAATGCATATTCTATGGGTTAAGTTAAGATATCTCAAAAAACAAAAAAACTTGTTCATGCTAAAATTTAACTTTCGATTGAAAAAAAAACTAACTTGATCTGCGTACGGTATCCAGGAACCTACTTACCAAGTTTTAAGTCTCTAGCTCTTATGGTCTCTGAGATCGACACGTTCAAACAGACGGACAGATGGCTCAATCGACTCGGCTGTTGATCCTGATCAAGAATATATATATATATATTCTTTTTAAATAAATTTCTTAAGCGCAAAAATTAATTACTGTACAACCGTGGTGTCCAAACTCATACAATCAAATATTACGCTTGTGTGCGAAGCAGCGAAACACGAAGGCAACGTGACGGTTTACCCACTGCGCTTTTGACTTTCGAGCTTCAGCAGAACGCATCCGTCGTGAGAGCAAAAGCACCCGAGCACTCACATCGTGACAGAAAAAGCTAACGAGCATGCTATTTATAGAATACACATATTCTCTTTCTCTATACGTTTTGCGTTGCAAAAATCATCATAAACCAGTGAAGATATTTTCAAAATCTAAAAAGCAATTGATAGAAAACTTTTTAAGCTTTAAAATGAGTGTTTGCACTGCTTGATAGGCCCACTGATTGATTCAAAGTTTTCGGTCGAAGTTGAAAAATATTTTCAGTGCATATTTTACATGTAAAATTTAAACAATAAATCCTTTTTTTTTTTGTCCGAAATACTAATTTTAATTTTTTTCAACCTTTGAACAGCATTGTTTAATATATAAAAAAGTTTTATTACGCTTGTTACAAAAAAAAAAAAAATTTAAAAAATTTAAAATCTGGTATGATGCCTGTCATACCGAAAACGTATGTAATTGCTCTGCGCTCTTCCTCTTCTATCACCAATTTTTTGCGAGGTTGCATCAGTTTTTGTCCTATAACTTCCCCAGACGCAGCTGGACGCATATTTCGTTAGAGAATTGATTAACAAAGACTCCTGTGGTAGTGGGATCGAGTCCAAATGAGTCCAATTTTTGTTCTATTCCATCAAAGTCAAAAAATATCCTAATTTTAGTGCTTTTTTTAAACATCGCTGGGATAAAAGGTCAACAAGTGAAGAAACAAATTCTACGGCATTGAATTACAAATGAATGTACTTTTCGAACGCTTTCGTCAAAAAAATGATTTTTGCCACGCTTTTCGGCCGCCTGCCCCAGTGTGCGACGTTGGCAGAATTTGGCTTTCCAGCCACGCGAGTTTGCCTTTTCAAATTTTGGACACCACTTCTGTACAATATCAATAATTTGACAATTCTTAATTCGGACTCTCAAATTATTTCTATAAAATATTTTGTGTGCCGTGCATCACACAAATATGTTGTTTCTGAAATCCGATCAAATTGCCGTGTTTATATGTACAAAAAAAAAAATTGAAATACATTTTAGCTGCAGTAAACGTATATTATATATATAGGTTGTTCACTTCACAGTGGCAGCATGGCAGCGGGCACATGTGCACTACTGAAATCGTGAGCATCCCTTTACATTTCAGTCCTGCCCAGGAATTTGTATTTCAGTTTTATAGTTTGGTTTGAAAATGTTTGAGATGCTAGAATCTGGAATCTCTTTCAATGTTTTTAATTTATTTTTATTCGATGCGCTCATTATTAACAATTTTATATTTTATTGTGAAAATACCGTTAATTTTTTGTTGTTTCGACTTGCAAAAAATTTTGTGGGTTGCATTGTACAATGAAATAAATGCTTTTGTGTCGTGACGTCACTAAATAAGTGTTGTCAAAACTTGTACACTAAAAAATGTCACAAATAATAACTTTCGATTGAAATTATCGACTTTTAATCGTGTTTTTTATCATCTTTATATTGGCATATGTGCCTGACTTTTGTTGTCAAGGGTCTGGGTCTAACAACCTGGCTAGAAATTTTTCAGTACAAGTTGTTGTTGTGACGTCTGGCACATGTGCTCACTGCCATGCTGCCACTGTTAAGTGAAAAACCTAATAGTGTTGCCGTATTTTTGTTTCCTTTAAGAAATATGAGTCGTTATTTTTAACATTGGAGTCATTCAGCAGGTTTTTAATCAGTAATTCCCTCTTTACTCCCGATGGATCAGTAATCAGTACCAGCTGAGTAAAATGCTACCTGCTTGTACAAATCAGCCTACCAAATTTTTCCACTGTTCGTACGAAACAATTATAATCATACCTCTTGAAAAAAAAATTTGAAATTTTTTGTTGTTGAAAATTACCTGCAGATTGCAAGAAGTAGAAACAAATTTTATATTATATAACATTTTTTGTAAAAAAAAAAGAGGAAAAATTATATTTACGCTGCCCGCTGCTTAATCAATCAATCAATCAATCAATAATCAATTTATTGGCGGGTGAACTAAAATATCTATCATGCACTAAGCGTCCAATTTTCTGTTTTATGCACATTTTGGTATTTTCGGTGGTCGATTTGATAGGAATTCGGGCAAAGCTCACAACGGCACGGTCCAGTGCCAACATTCGGAAATATTCTTCGCAGCCTGAAGCGTGTTCTGGAATATTTTCCACAGTCTGGAAACCGCAGCAGAGAACCACTTCTGGAGAAGTTTAAGTAAAAGGTTTAATTTGGATTGTGCATATCCTAGAAGTGTGAATATGAATAATGGAGACGAAAACCACGTGGGTGAAGGAGAAATGACGAGTAACATTCATCTCAGTGGCGCGGTTAACACGCAAGAATTTCAAGAGTCAACAGGACTTGCCAGCGGTTCACATGACGCTGTTAATGTGCAAACGTAACCGCGGAGCATACTGGGAAGCATCTAGAAGCGGCACGTCAACGTCGATTGCGTCAGGCACAGCATCGACTTCGTCAACACCGATTCAACAGAAACCGAAAAGCTCGGAGACGTGTTTCAACAACTCCGAGTATGGAACCGTAATCAGTGAGTCTCAACAGGAGTACTCGGCATGGAGCGCGTCACCGACGTTGCCATATCAAGCGAACACAGCAATTTTTAATCAAACTTCTGTGCCTTTTTATCAGAAACTATGAGCAGTCGACAGAATGATGCGGACTCAGCAATGCCGAGAATCTCAAACGGCTGCAGAAGTGTCTTAAGGAACCGGCCGGAAGCAGTACGTGGCGAATTGATGGTTCCAGGCACGGTACCGTATGATATCGGCACATTGAGGATGTTGTATGGCCGCCTTGAAACTGTGCACGCGGCCCTGCAACGCAAATTAAGAAATGAGCCAGAAATACAGGTAGAGAAAGTGGATAGTGTCATACGAATCGCACTGGCAGTGCGGAATAATTGCGCAACAGTGGCTGCAGTGGGTCTTCATGAATATCTGCATGATCCTGTGTTGTTGAATGGGCTAATTGCAAAGATGCCGTGTAGTATGAAATTAGAATAGGGTCGTCATCGACAAGCAAATCCCAGTGTCAATTAAGCTACGTTTGACAACTGGCTTTTCAACGTGGCAATGTGCGCCACAATAGTCACCCCGTGCGAGCATCAGCAGGATCACATTGCTAAGAGAAACCAGGACGGAGGTTTGAAGAAAAGGTTATTTGTGCTCAACGTAACTAACGATAGTGAAAATGCCCAACAGTCGCACAGTCGAAGAGACTCAGGTACGACTCCGTGTCCAAAATGCACAGGCGCACACCACCTACAAGAGTGTTATGAGTTTCGAGGCTGAGCATTAAGCAGCGATGGGAGTTTATCAAAAGCAATCGACTCTTTTTCTGCTGTTTTATGCGGCATCTCGTTCGTAATTGGAAGGCAAAAAAATAATGCGGCGTTGATGGCTGTATATCAATACACCATGTATTGCTTCACACATTCAGAACAATTGGTAACAGAAGGGGCACAACTGACCAGACGTCTTCCCAGCAAAGCATGAAGATATATACATACGGATACATACCGATCACACTGTACGGCATGTCGAAATGCGTACATACGTATGACGTATGGCAGATGCTCGAACTGTAAGACCGGCAAGTCAACTATGCCTGAAGTGGACAAGAGATGTTTCCAAAATCGAACATGATTCGAAAAATCTGGAGGTAAATGTATCGGCTATGAAACTGGATTCACGGTAGTTCACTTTAAAAAAATGTGAGAACAGTGACTGACTTGGATCTGCCAGAACAGAGTCTTGGGTCTTAATTGTGGAAGTCACGGAATCATCTGTTTTTATTGCCAATCGAGCCGTATACCAACGTACGAGCCCGTATCACCATAGGATTGGATAAAAACTATTGAACTGTTGTATTTCACTATTGTAACTATTTAAACTATTGTACCACTGGAGATGCGTAAAACCGACGGCGACGATATCATTGACACACGTTGCAGACTTGGTTGGGCTGTATATGGCCGTGAGGTGAACGAAGATGCTACTATACGCCGTCTGCTACATATTTGCCAATGTCGTGAGATTCGTGGTATGGATAATGCCCTAAAAAACTACTTCTCCCTGGAATTGTAGGGATCACTGCCACGTCAAATCCATTGAGGTCAAAAGATGATGAGCATGCGACGCGTATTATGGAGGCATGAGAATGAAAAGCGATGGCAAACTGGACTGTTATGGAAATTCGATCGAGTCGTTCTATCAGACTCGTACCAAATGGGCCTCAAGCGACTTAAATGTCTTGAAGCAAAGATGTCAAAGGATCCACAGTTGAAGTTTATGCTGGCTACATTGAACAGTCATAAGCAAAAGGGATACAACAGACGACTGGAGGATAGTGAGCTTGTGCCTAATTACATAACGTGGTTTCTTCCCATCTTTACAGTTACCAACCCAAACAAGAAGAAGACGCGCTTAGTTTGGGACGCAGCTGCCAAAAGCCAAGGCGGAACACTAAACGACTGCTTGTTGATCAAGCAGCTCAAAAATTTCTCTGGCGTGATGGGAACTCGTTACGACCGCCTGAAACATACGTCATGCAGGTCATGACATTTGGGGCATCGTGTTCACCGGCCCTGGCTAGCTACGTCGTAACGCTAAAAGGTACGAAGCTGACTACCCTGATGCAGTGAGGGCTAGCTGGCGGTGGCGGTAAAATCGATTCATGCAAATGGCGGATTTGATATGCGGCACTGGAACTGAAACTCACAAAAAGTAGTCTGTGCCCTGAACAACGATTCCAAGATTTTAGACAAGCCCATTCGCTCGCCTGACGTTTTAGAGAAATTTAAAGGAATGTGGTGGCAGCCGAGCAACAACTGACTGACGTTCATGGTGAAACCAGACACTGTCGCTAAAGCCCTGGACGGTTCTGAGTATGGTCATGTCTATCTTTGACCCGCTCGGACTGCTGGGATTCTTCATTATTCGCGCCAAAATCATTCTGCAAAACGTGTGGAGGTCTGGTACTAGATGGGACTAGCAACTTAGCGAGGAGGATAAAGCTGACTGGCGCTCTTGGCTAGACTTGGTGCCAAAGTTGAACGACGTGTGCATACCGCGATGTATGACAGGAGTGAGCAGTTCTGATGTTTTACAAATGCATACCTTCCTCTGTATTTCTATGAGCCGAAGCGGACGGTCAAGTACACTGCAGTCTAGTAGCCTCCAAAACAGGAGTTGCGCCATTGAAGCCCATCTCGATACCTCGCATAGAACTGATGGCTGCAGTTTTAGGACTGAGATTGGCCAAATCTATCGAGTCGAAAATGTCAGTGCACGTCAAGAAACGTGTGTTTTGGACTGACTCAGAGGACGTTCTATAGTAAATCCTATCAGACGCTAGCAAATTTCAACAATTGTAGCACTGCGAATAGGGGAGAAATATTAGAAGGATCTGAGGTGGATAGCTGGAGATGGGTCCCAACAGTGCAAGACGACGGTACCAAATGACCAAAACGCCCAAAATTAATGTTTCCAACAGGTGGTTCAACGGACCGTCTATTATGTACCAGGACGATTCGCAATCTTAGACAACGGTTCTGGATTTTCGGACTGAGAGCCTTTGTGAGAGAGGTCTCTTCTGCTTGCCCTGCGTGCAAGATCGGACGTGCCCGACCCCAACCGCCAGAAATGGGCGATCTGCTGCAGGAACGATTGTCACCACACATGCCACCGTTCACTTAAACGGGCGTGGACTACTTTGGTCCGATTGATATCAATTGATATCAATGATGATTGAGCAACCAAATTTGGTGACAGTATTCCGAGGGTATTTGACCTATTTCAAGATTATTTAAAATTTGGCCACGCCCACTTCCGCCCTCGTAAATTATATAAAATCTAATAAAAAGTGAAAATTTCATCGAGATCAGTTAATAAACAGAGAAGATATTTGACAAAATATGCTATATTAAGGACATATAATCACCTGGATCTCAGAGTATAAGAGCTTGAGCTACCGAATTCGGTGGCAATACTGCTATGTTGCGCGCGCAGATCAAGTTTGCTTTAGAATTTTGCCACCCCCCAATTTACCCGTAATCGAAAAAAAACGAAAATATACAATTACAAGGACAATTTAATAGGTAGAGATTTAGCACACGTATAGATCACCATCTTTATGATGTATGCCGTGGTACGCACAGTCTGGAGGGGTGGGGGTGACAGCAGGTACACATGTTATGTTAATGGTATAATAACATAATACAATTTTTGTTATACATATTACATCAATGTTATATTAACATGGTATAATTTATGGTAGAAAAGTAATATGAATGTTATGTTAATAAATTTTGTGTTAATATACATTTCTTCTGTTAATTCAATTGTTCATTTAATTATGTTAATCTATAAATGTTAAATTTGTATATATTAATGTATGTTTGAGGGTAAGTATGTTAAATTTTTAGATATGCATGCCATTACTTTTAGTTCATAACAGTTACCTAACATAAGTTTGGACGGTAAGTCAGTAGACTCTTTGGTGATAAGCTAAGAGAGTTCTAAGAGAGAATTCTTTGTTTGAGCGAATCAGACGTGTTTTATTTGGCTCATAAATTTTTATCTGTTTCTGTGCATTATAACACCGCTTTTATATTTTTAAATCTAAAATTGTGCATAAGTGAACAAGCTATCGACTTGCTGTGTTAGTTGTAATCATTTGTGCATTGTGGTCCTAATATATAGCATTTTATTTTTGCTAAACTTAGTTTTGCAGTTTCCCTTAAATAATTACATTCTTGTGCGTGTGTTTGCTTGTGTAATTCGGCTTCTGCTTTACACCTCGCTCACACAAGTTTGTTGTTATTGTAAGCACAGAAGTTGTTTTTGTTTATGTTTACATCTCCTTATCTCAGTTTCGGCTCCTCGCACATCTTAATACATTTGTTTGTGTGTGTGTTCGCTGTTGCATTTCGTTTTTGTTTAGCAGCGTGCTCTCACAAGCAAATTGTTTTTGTGTTTTGCTGTCTTGTTTAGAGCTTCACTTGAGTGCCTCCCGCTCTATTTAAGTGCGCAATTTCTACCTATTCTGCCTATTGAGTATTTGTTTAACCCCTGTTGGAAATATGTCGTGCTGCGAGAAAAACTGCACTATCAAGTGTGCTGATGATTCTGAGCAACCGAGATTTATTTATTGTTGGTTGTGTGAGAATATCATGCATGCAAAGTGTGCTGGTCTAGCAGATCGAGAGTGTGATGAGATCATTGCCGTTTCTAAAAAGGAATGTGGTGCAGTGAAATGGTCTTGTCCAGTATGCATCGACATACAAATTGATTTTCCAAGAATGTATAGTTCTGTGAGAAACCAATGCTCGAAACTTAATAAAATGGCTAAGCTCTTTCGAGTGATTTTGACTCTAGTCTGGAGTTGCTTGGCCAATATAAATTTAACTCACCACCTGATTGTCAATTTTTAGCAGTTCCCCCTAATATACCGGTTACTCAGCCTCCCGTGACTCCATTGGCATCTTGTCACTATCAAGACGCTTCGCCAACTTTGTCTTTATCGGCCTCTTAACCTATTCAATTCTCCTACACCTTCTGCAGGTGATTCTATCACTCAGACAACTGAATCAGCCCAAGTCATCGTGTCTTCGGTGCGGGCTGGATCTGGTCGGAAGGGTAGATCTCCTCGTACTGCAGCGCCTAGCAATAGAACTGATAACGTAGCTGCCCCTACATCTGAGATCCTTATTTTAAATTTTGTTGCTCCTCGTAAGCAATTATTTGTGTCTAGGTTATTTTCGGACACTACTTGTGAAAATGTAGAGGCATACATTTCTAGCAAAGTCTCTGCTAATGTCTCAATCACTAAGTTTAATTTTGCTACGGCCCGTGAAATAGCATCTTTAAAATAAGTGTCCCTCACGAATTTTAGCCAACTTATATGATTGTTCATGAGTTTAAACCCAAAAGACGTATTGAATCCTTGAGTGTTTCTCTTACAGCCGGCAGTTACAACGTACAGGAGCCCGCTAGTACGGCTTCAAGAAACTAGACCTGTGCCCCGATTGTGCTTGTATTCGTTATTAAAATGTTAGAGGCCTCCTTACTAAGCTTAAAAATCTATATTTGAGTACTATGTCCTTTGATTCTGATATAATTGCTTTGTCAGAAACTTGGTTAAGTCCTACAGTATCTGATTCTGAAGTTATGTCAAATAATTATCTTTTATATAGAAATGATCGACCAACTCGAAGTGGTGGCGTACTTATTGCTACTAAATCGACACTTCAGTCAGAACGCAATACTTTTAATGTGACTACTGATATTGAAATTATTGCTGTCAAAGTAACTCTTTCAACTCGATCAATTTTTATCACCTGCTCTTATATCCCTCCAAAAGCTTCTCCGGCAGTTTACTTGCAGCATTTTGCCTGTATTGAAGAAATTAATCTTCAAGTCAAAGACAACGCCTTATTTATTGTGCTGGGTGATTTTAATTTGCCTAAAATTTCTTGGTCATTTTTCAGTAACACAAATTACCTTGTTTCCTTAAACCAAGAATATTTTTTCGCTAACTTTCTTGATCTCTCATTGTTTCAAATTGATAAATTAAGAAATCATAATGATCGAACTGTTGATCTGGTTTTAATTAATTATTTCGCAAATACTGCCATCTCTAGGGCATCCACATTAAGTATCCCTGAAGATTTACACCACCCTACTTCTATCTCAATCTCGAAATCTTTTAGTCCACCTCTATTATGTCAGCAATCACTTCGTCGTTGTTTTCGCAAGGGAAATTATTCATTGCTTAATGAACTTATCCTCGCTACCGACTGGTGCTTTTTGGAAAAAGCGACTGACATCGATTTTGCCCTTAATTCTTTTTATGAGACCCTAAATGCACTCTTTGATGTGTGCATTCCAAATTATGTTCCACCGTCTGGTTCCATAAAGCCTCCTTGGTTTTCACCTAGACTTTCTTATTTAAAGAATAATAAATCTAAATATTATAAAAAATATAAGAAGTCTGGTTCGAGTCTTGACTGGTCTAAGTACACAGTAGCCAAGTCGGACCTCGCCAATTTAAACTCGCTATGCTACGAGAATTATCTAGCCCGATGCAAAAGACAGTTTTCCCGTGACCCTAAACAATTTTACAAATTTGTTAACTTGAAGCGTAAATCCCCCTTCCTTCTTTTTTTTATGTGATAGATAATGCCAGCAACGACTCTGCAGCCGCTAAACTATTTGCTAAGTTTTTTCAATCCAACTGTTCTCCAATCTCCACTTCCAACTGATTTTATCCTTATTCTATTTTTCAATCAAACACTATGTTTGCTCCATCTATTTCTTTTAACACTATAATCTCTTCTATTAGCTCTTTAAAATCTTCTTTCATTCCTGGGCCAGACAACATTCCTAGTTGTCTCCTTAAGGAATGTTGTTCTTCTTTAGCTGCTCCGTTGCATAAGCTTTTTAATCTATCCCTTGAATCTTCAATTTTTCCACATCTTTGGAAAGAATCTTATATCATTCTCCTCCACAAAAAAGGTGGAAAGTCTGATATTTCGAACTACAGAGGCACTACAAAGCTATCAGCCATTCCTAAATTATTTGAAAAAATCCTTATTTCTTCTTTGCAGCTTCTCTGTAAATCGATCATTTCCCCTGCACAACACGGCTTTATTATGGGTCGGTCCACTACGATAAACTTGCTTGAATTTACCTCCTTGGTAAATGATTTCAGAGAAAAAGCAAACTGATGTCATATACACTGACTTCAGTAAAGCCTTTGTACATTGGGTTTCCAACTTCTTTAGAGGTAGGACCCAAAAAGTGCTTCTTAGGTCAACCATTTTGAGTTTGGTTTACGTTACTTCTGGTGTAGCTCAAGGTAGTCACCTGGGGCCTTTATTTTTCACTCTGTTAATTAACGATCTACCCACTGTTCTGTCCCATTCATATATATTAATGTATGCGGATGATGTAAAGCTTATCTTTTCATACACTAATCCACTTCTTCATAATCGTCTGCAAGATGATTTGAACGCTATGCAACTATGGTGCTCGGCCAATAAGTTGTATCTCAATTGTTCAAAGTGTATGTTCATGACATTTAGTCGTACTAGGCCCTATTTAGGTTCTTATACGATTGACAATACCCCTTTGCAACGTATACAATCTGTAAAGGATCTTGGAGTTTTATTTGATTGCAAATTATGCGTCAATTTGCACATCTCCACTATAGTTAATGACGCCAAAGGAGTACTTGGTTTTATTAAACGTTGGTCGAAAGAATTTAATGATCCTTTCACCACTAAACTCCTTTACGTTTCTTTAGTTCGTCCCATCCTGGAATACTGTTCATGCATTTGGAGCCCACAGTATCAAATAAACCAGAATCGAATTGAATCAGTTCAAAAGCAATTTTTGCTTTTCGCCTTACGTGGTTTTAACTGGGATCTTAACCTTTGTTTACCACCGTACTCCAATAGGCTTCCTCTTCTCAATCTTCCGTCTTTAATTAATAGTAGGAAAACACTTGGTGTTGTTTTTCTTCACAAATTGATTATTGGCGAGATTGATTGTAGTTCCCTTCTGGCCCGCCTCACCTTTTCGGTCCCCCGCAGGTCTACTAGGAATTACAAGCCTTTATTTTTATCTACATGCACAACTGATTACGCTTCACACGATTCGTTTCGTGTTTTATGCACTACCTATAATAGCCTCTTTCACGATTTCTCCTCAGAACTCCCTCTCCCTTCCCTAAAATCCGCAATTTTCCAATACCTATCGTTAAATCCCTGACCTTACTAATACTAATAACTTGTTATGTTATTATTATTAAAAATACTAATCTTTATTGATCTGATTGGGTTTTTCTGGGTTTTCCTCAATCCTTGCAACAAATGTTGGATCATTTATAATATGTGCTTACCCCAGATCTAACTTTAATTTTTTTTTCTTTACAGTTCATAATTTATATTTTATTTTATTTGTATTTGTAATCTTTAACTTAATTTTTATACTTGGTAATTTTTTCTTTGCCGACTGCTTTTGGTCGTGCATAAATAAATAAATAAAATAAATAAATAAATTTACCTAGACTGCGCATGAGAATAAGACAGGGCTTCCAGTAATCAAATTAGTTCCCTTTGTAAAGGCGTTATTGCATCTTTCATTGCTATGCAGGCTATTACTTGGCTTTCGGTTAGTTTATAAGTCAATAAACTCTTTGATGATGATGATGGACTTATTTGCTCCCAGTAACCAAACAAGCCAATTACCTAAAGTAAGCTTGGACAGAAAGTCAATAGACTCTTTGATGATGGGCCAATTCGCCTTTGCTGCATATGTTGATAAGACAGAATTCCTGGACAGTAAGTCAGTGGACTCTCTGATGATGGGCCTATTTGCCCAGGCTGCATATGCAAATAAAACAGAGCTCCCAGTAAGCAAAGAAGCCAATTACCTTAAGTAAGCTAAGACGGTAAGTCAAAAGACTCTTTGATGATGGGCCTATTCGCCTAGGCTTCATAAGTTGTTAAGACAGAGCTCCTGGATGAATAGTCAATAGTCTATCTGATGATGGACCTATTTGCCCAGGCTGCAAATGCTAACAAGACAGAGCTCTTAGTAACGAAACAAGCCAATTACCCAAAGTAAGCTTGGACGGTAAGTCAATAGACTCCTTGATGATGGGCCTATGCTACATATGTTTATAAGACAGAGTTCTTGGACAGTAAGTCAATAGACACACTGATGATAGACCCAAATAAGCCAGCTACCTAAAGTAAGCTTGGACAGAAAGTCAATAGACTCTTTGAAAATGGGCCTATTATGGGGAAGATTAAGGGTATTTACACATGTACCAACCCACTGATCATTTACAAACAGGAAGAAGTCAAAAATCATTCATGACTACCAAAGCTATTAGGCATTGCGCTGTCCTAGATACAGAAAGCAGAGTGTTAGCTATTTACAGACACGCACTGTTAGGAAAGTATTGGATAGACAGTATAAACAGGATACAGAAATAAGGCAACTACAAGCATGCTGATCGAACCAAAGCATCAAAGGAGTACAATTCAGAAGCAGCCAAGTAAAAAGAAATGCAAAGCCAACAGTAGTCTCAATCTTGAAAGAATGCTAAGTGCGACTGCCATAATAGGTGCAATGGAAATAGCAGACAAAGTATGTTTAATGGTCAAGGCCACAGTGAAAGTTAATCACTTGCATAACTACTCAGGTATTGGATCAAATTAGGATTCGGAGGCACAGAAGGCTGTGGCTGAGGACTAAGTCTTGGCCTGGGAAAGGCAGCAGCGAATCGCTGTTCTATTACTTGCCATTCATAATTTAAATGATTAAGATGACGATTAATGTGAGTCATTCGCGAGGCACTTATTGGAAAGCGAAGCGTAAAAGAAGCTTCTGTGGCATCTGGATCAAAGGGGAGTTCAACACGAACCTCACCAATTCTTTGTAGTAAGTTTACTCTAATGCCATGAAGAGCGAAGAAGTTAGGCCTTGTCGGGGCATTAGCCGAAAAAGGTAAGGTGTTAAGTTGAATATCAGGGAGGGAACGTGATAGATCCTGGTTTGGTTGGGGAAGCGGGATTGACTCCAAGCCAGCTGGTTGCCTAGTGAGAGCAATTTGACGTTCAGTTTCCTGCAGTTCGTGGCTTGGCAAACGAAGATCTCGAGTAATATCAGTCATCTCTTCAGCAGACATGGGAAAGCGAAGCCCGAAGGTACGCACAGTCAAATCAGGATTGTATGGAAGCCTGAAGCGAAGTTCACTCATTCTTTGCATCAAGGCTTCTCTTATGTTAAAGAGCTCTTGAAGACCAGGCGGTGGCGGAGCGTTTCTCCTTATTACATGAACAGGATTAGTGTATTGTTGCAGTGGTCTGAAATATGTATCATATTGCTGGAGATATCTTCGACGGCTTGCTGCTAAGCGGAAAGGAATATAAGGTGCATATATCAGTCTTTTAGCTTCCGGGTTAAAGTGATGACACAATCTTTGAAAGAGTCTGGCAGATTGCTTGTCATAGGCTTCCGTAAATGTGCTAATTTTGTAATTTCTGTGAAAAATGGAAGCTGGATAAGGAGATTGAACATTAGCAATGGTCCTAAGGGTAACATCTTGGAAGACGACAATTCTGTCAATTTGTGTTTGGCTAATGAGCGAGCCCCAGATAGGAAGGGCATATTGCCACACAGGGGCAATGAGTTGTTTATACAATAGAGACTTGCATTCAGTCGTCAATTTGCTACTTCTGTTTATCAGCCAGTTGAGCTGCGATCTGCAGCTTGTTAACCAGTTCTCTCATGTGAACGCAGAACATAAGCTTGCTGTCCAGTTTCACCCCTAGATAGGGGTGATATTCAACAGTGGCAACAGCCTGATCCATAAGCTTAGGTGAAAGTCTAGGACAGGGGTGCTCAGGGCTTATACACACGACGCACATTTGTATTTTTTGTGCACATATCAAACAATTTTTGACTTTTCGTTTTTCGTCCCTTTCGATCCTTTTAAAACAAAAACAATTTTACACATTCGCTCTCTTTCTTTTCATTTTCTGACATGTCACCGAGCTCAGCAACAACAATTTCATAGACATTGTTGTTGCATGAGTGACTCGTCGCTTATCCGAATGTAATTTGTTGTTGCCTTATTATTTCGTGTACACTGAAAACGAAAAACTATACTTTGTTGTGAATCGTCTTACGCATCTATTCTATTCGCATTTTTTATTTGTAATTTAATTTTTTCACTTGAAGAAACATGTTTCTATTTTTTTCCAGTGTACACATTGAAACAAAAAAAATTTAAGTTACATGTGTGCGTGCAATTAATTTTATTTGTATTGGTGCGGGCACATCCATAATGCAGCTTTGATTACCCCTGGTGTAGGAAATCGAAGTTCATTGTTATTACGAAGAGTAAAAAGCACATGGGCTGTTTTACTAGCATTAATATTGATGCACCATTTATTGGTCCAGGCAGTTAGAGCTTCAAGGATTACATCAACTTGACGAATGGCAGTAACTGGAGATTCAGCAGCTGACATGACATCAGTGTCATCAGCATATGTGACTACAAGAGCCTCCGTGTTATAAGGGGTATTAAGGAGAATATTCTCAGGGGTTGGGAGCTCAGCAGTGTAGATGGCGTAAAGAATAGGGCAAAGGACACTGCCTTGAGGGACACCTGCCGCTATCCTCTTAGGAGTAGACCTGGCACCTTTATGAGATTCAACCATGAAGGTTCGATCAGTCAAGTAGGTTGTAATTACAGCATATAAAGCCGGGGGCGAAATGGGCCTAAGTTAAAGCAGAAGGCCACACACGGTCAAAGGCTTCTTGAGTATCTAAGAAAACAGCAGAGCAAAAACGGCTCCTTTCGTGGGTTCTGAGTATAAATTTCGTAAAGCGTGCAAGTTGTTGATCAGTAATATGCTGATAGCGAAATCCAAACTGATGGCTAGGAATAAAGTTGGAAAGGTCTGTTGATTCAAACATTCGAGTGAGCAGAACACGCTCAAGTATTTTAGAAATGCCTGATAAAAGACTGATAGACCTGTAGGACGCAAGCTGCTCAGCGGGTTTTAGAGGCTTAGGGATCATTGTGACTATAGCTATTTTCCATTGCTGTGGAAAATGACCAAGACGGAGAACATTATTAAATATAGGGATTAGGTTAAGAAGAGCAGAGTCAGGGAGGCACCTGAAGCCTGCGGGCATCCTGATTTCCTAGTACAAGGTGATTGTATTTAAAAAGCAGTTTGGCAATAATCAAATTTTGGATGTGCCAATTTGGTGTGTAGCGGACACGAAAACGGCTATTTACTGGTACTAAAGCAGAGCTATTCGAGGCAAATGTAGCAGCTTGATGAGCATTTCTTGTGAAAATATCGACGGCATCTTCAATGTCTTGACTCGATGAAATTTCAGTATTCAAGTTGATGTTTTGATTAAGCCATACATGCAATTTCTTGATACAAACATTAGCAGAAAGAATAGGCTTTTTAAACGAAATAGTGTTTGGTTTATCAGAAAAACTAATTATCAAAGGGAGGTGGTCTAGCGAGGATTCAATATGCAGGCAATCGTTTTCAATACCAGAGTAAACAGCAAAGTCAATAGCAGAGGGCGAATGCTGAACATAGGACGGAAAGGTTGCCTGGATAATTTGCAATATAGACATGGTATCCATCAAATTTAATATGGTCTGGAACAATGAGGTGGGACTCAGATATAAGGGCTATATCGATATCATGCTGGCGAATATGAGATTCTAGCTCAGGGAGTTTACCTAGGAGACCGGCTGCATTCCACACAATGATTTTCAAATTGTTGCAAGGGGGGTTGATGTTGGCCATGTTATATCCCAGAAAGCAATCTAGTGGGAAGGAAAGAAAATTATTCACATTAAACTACAGGACACAGGCTATAAGCAGAAAGCATAGAAACGATAAGTGAAGTGAAGTGAGTGAAAAGTAGGCAAGAACCAGCCAGGCAAACCAAGAAACCTATTAAAACGAGGAGTTGGCGGCAAGAACATACCTAGCACTAGGTATAGGACACATTTGTATAACAAAAGGGATCTGACTTAAGGCATAAGGCTGGGTTGCCTTGCAACAAGCTAATAACTATGGAAAAACAACCTATAGACATGTACCCCATTAGCTAAGAATATATGAATGGAAAATAGGAGAAAAACCACACTATTAGAGTCAGGAATAATCAAAGAAACGAAAGCTAATTTCACAATTCACAACTAACAGTAAGAGGCACATCGATCAAAATAATAATCAGCTATTTAATTCTCAGCATATTAGGGATTAAAATCGAAATTTTCCTATGTTACAGCCACAGCCGCAAGCCAATCCTCTTCCTCCAGTAGGTCGGTGACAGGAAGCTCGCCAACCCCAGGGGCAGCAGCCACGGCCTTCCCAGGACTCTCCTGCGTTTGTTTATCCGGCGGGGGACGGCCGAGTCTTGACCCAACATCAAAGCCCAGGGAGCGCAGTAAACGTTTCTTCCTTTCCGGGACCGCTGCGTGGCCCAGGTTTCGAATGGCCTCCTTGTAGCTGCTGCACCCTAGAAAAGCGGCCATGTGGACCCCCCCGCAATTGGCGCACTTACTCGCCAACGGATTCAGCCACTTTATGACCAAATTTTTGGCACTTAAAGCACTGAACAATGCTCCGACTCCGGGCTTGATGCTCAATAGTCACCGGGAAGGTGCCAATTTCACCAATCTTCAGTATGCCTTAATTGTTCCTCTGCGGCTCCAGCTCGACTTTAAAGACGTTTAATGGGTCTCCGCGGACTGCCCCCACCGCTCTCTCGACGCTTCTTGGATGGAAGCCCAGACCCTCAGGTTTATCGTTGACCCATTTTGGAGCCAGGTCGCGGTGGAGGCACTTTAGGTTGACGCGAAAGCCAGACTCCTCCGGCTTGGGCCGGACCCGACAGTTCCTCCCCTCAAACAACTCAGTCAACTTGCTCCTGACTGCTTCTGATGATGAGGAGCGTGTCACCGGCCTTGGGTCGGCTTTTAAAAGAGCCCAGCCCGACCACTTCCACTGCCCCATCAACGAAGCCCGCAACGTCCTTAGCCCCATGAACGAGGAGAACGCTGCCACGTCCGACCTAGCGGCGTTTTTGCCCTGCCGGGGGGCCCAGAACATCCCTGGAGTCAGATATGGCCGGGACAGCCAAGCGCTGGCCTGGAGGTAGGCTTATGTCGATGGAGGAAATAGAGCCATACGATGCCGCTGCCGCCCTAATTGCCTGCGAGACTGTCATTGGTGGGCTAGGAGCCACAGCTCCCGCCACCGCCGAGTAAGTTGCAGTGCTGGAAGCTACGGCTCCAGCCACAGCCAAGTCAGCTTTGCCATCAAAAGACATGATTTCGACTGTTTAGAAAGAACAATGCAGCATATTTATACTAAGAAGCAAAGTAGATGCATTCACAACTAAACTAAAAAGAATGAGGAATATAAGAGTAAGAGTAAGGATATAATATAAGCTGGAGTGGATAAGAGATATCAAGAGTTTGTATGACTGATAACCCAGACATAACTAAAGCATACATTAAATTAAGATACATGAGGCTAGGGTTCTCAATATGCACCAGCCTATTGCATTGATACAAGTAGTAGGACCAAAGAAAAGATCAGGTATGCTTTTGATCAAGTACATCGATTGCGCCCTACAAGGGGACCACGCGTTGCTTAGGTCGTTTTGCCAAGGCGAGCATTTGCTTTAGTTTAAACAATCATTCAAAAGAAATAAGCCAGCACAAAAAGTATGTACGAAGTAAGCCAACAATTGCAGCTAACTCATAATTAGCTCAAGCTAACGGTTTGATTGATAAGCCCAAGGAATGCTTGAGGTATACTAGCAAAAGGAAATGTATCAAAATTTACCTTGGCTAGCATATAATGTGCATGAGAGACAGCAGACAATGAGCTATCTAAATTAATTAAAAAGGTTAGAAAATTAATTGTAAACTAGCTAAAAATAATTAATTTGCGAATAAAAGATAAGTATTGTCATTAATAGCAATGTTAATAGACAAACTATCACTTAGAGAAAAGCCTAACTAAAAATAATCATATTAAGTATCCAGACTAACCAAAAAGAGCGCAGAAAACACTAAAAGAAATGTATATTAGAGCTTAAAAATATTCTAACATTGGAAATGCAGAAAGAGCAGACAGTCAAAGCAGTGGATTTCAACCGGAGAAACGGCGCCGAAAAAGGCAAAGATTGGTTTGTCGGCCAACAAGGTAATGGCAACGGTTTTCTGGGATGCCCGAGGCGTAATTCATGTGGATTATCTAGAAAAAGGCAGAACAATTAATGGAGAATACTATTCTAACCTTTTGGGACAGTTCGATTCAGAACTAAAGAAAAAAAGGCCGCACATGGCGAAGAAAAAAGTTCTGTTTCACCAGGACAACGCTCCGGCTCACAAGAGCGTGGTTGCCATGATGAAATTGTATGAACTACACTATGAAATTCTTCCACATCCCCCCTATTCTCCAGATTTAGCACCATGTGACTATTATCTATTTCCAAACTTAAAGAAATGGCTTGGTGGAAAGAAATTTCAGTCGAATGAACAGGTGATCTGTGAAACAAACGCCTATTTTGAGGACCTGGACCAGTCATATTTTATGGAAGGTATAAAAAAATTGGAGGACCGTTGGACTAAGTGCATACGTCTAAAAGGAGATTATGTTGAAAAAAAAAAGAAAAATAAAAAAAAAAAACGTGTTTTCTTTGGTAGGCCGACTATTTATCAGCCCACCCTCGTACTAATAGAAAATGTGTTAAAAAGGCTAGAAAATTTATTGTAAGCTAGCCAAAAAATCATTTGTTCTCGAATAAAAGATAAGTATTGTGATTTATGGCAATAATGATAAGCAAACTATAGCTCAGAGAAAAGCTAATCTAAAAATAATCATATTAAGCATGCAGACTAACCAAAATGAGCGCAGAAAACAAAAAAAGAAATTTCTTTAGAGTTTAAAAATATTTTAATATTAGAAATGCAGAAAGAGCAGACTATACTAATAGAAAATGTGTTAAAAATGGTTATAAAATTAGTTGTGAACTAGTATGGTATGTGAATGGTTAGAAAATTAGTTGTAAACTAGCTAAAAATCATTCATTCGCGAATACAAGATAAGTATTGTGATTAATAGCAATAATAATAGACAAAATATCACTTAGAGAAAAGCAGACCACACCAGCAGAAAATGTGCTAAAAATGGCTAGAAAACCAGCTGCAGCTGATTAACATATTAGACAAGAATAAACTATGTCTCAGCACATGGTAGACGAACAAAAACACATCCTGAAGAAAACGAAGCCACAGGAAAGCTGCTGCAACCGCAGCTCACCCACCCAATCTCGAAAGAAAAATATCATAAAACTCACATACCATACAACGATTGCTTTGGACGCCTACAATGTACAATGATAATTCACGACAGATAGAATGGTAATCGTCTTTGGATGAGATGCCTTCCAAGATATGCTGTTTCTTTGAATGTTGGATGAGATATAAAATTCGTTTTCATTCCGCCAGGATCACCACACATAGGCGGTGCCTGGGAAAGATTGGTACGCTCGACGAAATCCATCCTATCTGAAATTCTGCCGTCTGATGGCCTACCAGAAGAGATACTGCGTTCAGCCTAAGCCGATGTTGAGTGCATTTTAAACTCGCGGCCGCTTACATTCCATTGGAATCAGCGGACTCAAAGACCCTTAAGCCGAATCACTTTCTGTTAGGCCACTCCAGCGGATTGCGGGAGCGAGGCTCCGACGATTAAAGTGGCGACATGCTTGAAAAAGGATTCCGCGTTGCCAGCCAATTAGCGGACCAATTCTGGAAAAGGTGGCTGAGGGAGTATCTACCCACGCTTACACGTCGCTTCAAATGGTACCAGCCGGCGCCCGAGCCGATTGCTGTTGACGACATCGGAGTCGTGGTAGACGAGAATAGAAAAAGAAACAGTTGGCCTAAGGGAGTGGTTACACTAGGCAGCAGCCCAAATCTGAATTGAACCAAACCGACTTTTTTTGATAGATATAGGGCCCAAAACGACGAAAAATATATTTTTTTTTCTATAGCAGAGTTTTTTTTTAGAATTTTTAAAAATTTGGCTTTGGTTCCTTGACGTTTCTTAGTGGTGCGCCCACTTTTGTAATAATAACTCGAGAATGCCAAAAACGATTTTCAAAAGCTTTTCTTTTCCTGAAAACTTATGAATATATGTGTAATTCATTCATACGCAGTCTTAGATTAAGGTCAGTAGTTTAAGAGCTTTTAATTTTTGAATTAAGAAAATGTTTTTTTTTTTTTTTTGGTTTTTTACTTTAAAATTCAAGAAAAGCTAGAAAAAAATTTCTGAACTTCGGTCTTAATTTTTTATTGCAAAGCTGCATTTATTAAGCGTCGTTTAAGATATGATTCATTAATCTATGGAGAAACGGCGATATAATTAAATGTCATAGCTATGCATGTTTTTCTTTATTTTTGTGACTTCCTTGTAGGCATGACCTTTAGTATGAAATTTTTTTGTGTTTTTAAGATATCCTAACCAAGCTCCCAGAATTTGAATTTGTTATTGTCTCGCACATTATGACCCAAGTTGCTTCAAATCGGTCGACCATATTATAAAGTTGCTCGGTCTAAAGCATCTCCCAAACCAGAGCGAATAAATCGCAGCGGCAGCGGCGCGAATATATAATTACATTGCGTCTTATGAACGTGTGCACACCAAAGCGGAGCGAATTTGTTTCGACTGCGAATTTGCAACGTTTTTTTTTCCAAAACCGTGATGCAAAAAATGTGATGCATGTGTTGAATTTTTGCCTTGCTTACATGTTAAATTACTATATTTTGGCTTTTAATACAATATAATTATAATAATATAATACGAGAAGCAGTTTTTAACTTATAATCATTCACTTTTATTGAAAAATATTTATTAAAAATCATCACATGTGACGTTTATGTGTTTAGCACATAATGTCTTTTTTCATGGCTGTCATTTGACGAAGACATTTTTGCGAATAAAGAAACCGCGAATAAATTCGCCGCGGTGTGAACACACTTGCGATTTTGGCGCGGAAAACATCACGCGGTTTGTTCGCGCCGCTGCCGCTGCGATTTATTCGCTCTGGTTTGGGAGATGCTAAAAGAGAACCAAGTGTGTAATTTTGAAATTTTTTTCTTGATTATAAGCGGAGATATTCACAAAGACTTTTATTCAAATTTTTTCATATGACAAAAGTCTTTAAAGACTTCAATTTTATTCCTCAAAAATAAAAGTCTTTTGAGACTTTTAAAGTTTTAAAATCAGAAATAAAAGTCTTAACAGACTTTTAAATTATTCATCAAAAAATACTTGAAAGACTTACTAAAGACTAATAAAATAAAAATCAAAAATAATGATTAATTTTAATTTTTATTTTTTTTTAATAAAAGTAACTATTATTTTGTATTTCTAAAATAAAAGTCTTAAAATAACCATTAAAAGTGACTTTTTTGGATATTCCTTATAACAGTTATGGTCCCTTAAATAATTCCCTTAAACAATTAACTGAAAATTCAAATAACCTTGAACGTTTAAAGAATCGCTTAGCATCAATACTTCAACTGTTTAAAGTTGAAGATTAATTTAAACGAATTTTTTTATTAACATCTACAAAATATTGCATACAAAAGAAAATCGAGCGGCAATGACTAAACCGAGCTGTTCTGAATTTCACTTTACTATTTGTTATCGGTGCTACCTCTCGCAATCGAAAGCTGCTAGATTTACTTCAATTGATCAATAAAATTCGAACAACGAAATTGTAATCTAATTTAGCTTCTATGTGCTATATTTAACATGAAATATTTGAAATTCATTTTCAAAAATAGTTTTAAGTAATTCTAGTCGGACTTAAGAGAAAAATTGAGGATTGAATGTTTTTCTTTTTGAATTCATGACAACTCTGGTTCATGTCGATATGCACAAGCCAGGCAATCAGCTGGTGACAAAAAATTTTATGCGAAAATGCAAGCAATCAATAACCATAATTGCCGGCATTTTGAAGAATTAAACTAATAATTAATATTATTTTAGCATCTTCTACTTCTTGATTGGCTTAAACAGCTAATACGGTTGATAAATCTTTAACTCATTAATAGAAAGTTAAAGATTTAAACCATAAGTTTAAGAGAAATCAATTTTTGAATCAAGAAAATTATGGTTTTTTTAAAGAGTTTTTTTTTTAGTGTTTTTTACTTTAAAATTAGAGGAAAAGTCGAAAAATTTATTACATTTTTCTTTCTATTTTATTTGCATAGCTGCATTTGTTACACGTCGCTTAAAATATGGTTCAATAAAATCTATGGAGAGACAGCGATATAATATTATTTTGTGTCTAGGCATGTTTTTGTCGACTTTGATGACGTCCTTGTGGAGCGGCATGACCGTTAGTATGAAAATTTTTTGTGATTTTTGAGATATCTTAACCAATCTCACACAATATCAATTTGTTGTTATTATACACATTTTGAACATATTTGGTTCAAATCGGTCTGCTATATCATATAGCTGCCATAGGACCGATCGGTCTAAAATCAATTGTTAGTATGAAAAACTTTTTTGTTTTTTGAGATATCTCAATCAAACTCATGAATTGGGTATTTTTAACTACCCAGCGCGATTCTTATTTGATAATATTACGCATCCTTACGGAAATTGGTTCAAATCATTCAACTGTATTATATAGCTGCCATTTGTCCGATCGATACAAAATCATGTTTCAGTATAAAAAACTTTTTTATTTTTGGAGATATCTCAATCAAACTCATGAATTGGGTATTTTTAGCTACCCAGCGCGATTCTAATTTGATAATATCACAACAAATGTTAAATCAATTTGTTGAAAATTTAAATGTACATTGTCTTTTGCATGTTAGCGAAACAATTCAAATGATCGGGGATCCGATTGCTGGTTCTGCATATGCATTTGAAAATTACACTAGGCAACAGCCAACAACTTAAACGAACGAAACCCACTTTTTTGGATAAATTTGAGGCCAGAACCGACGAAAAGCATTTTTTTTCAATTGCAGTGTTTTTTTCGAACTTTTTAAAAATCTGGCTTTTTTTCTTACTTTTTTTTTGAGTTGCGCCCACATTTGTCACTATTACTCGAGAATGACAAAACCGATTTTCAAAAGCTTTACTTTTTCTAATGCTTATTAATATATGCTAATAATATATCTATATTTCACTCATACACAGTCTAAGATTTAAACCAGTAGTTTTAGAGCTATCAATTTTTGAACTAAGAAAATTATGATTTTTTGCTTAGCTTTTATTTTTATTTATTTATTTATGCACGACTAAAAGCAGTCGGCAAAGAAAAAATTACCAAGCATAGAAATTAAGTTAAAGATTAAAAATACAAATACAATTAAAAGTAAATTATGAACTGTAAAGAAAAAAAATTAAAGTTAGATCTGGGGTAAGCAAAAATTATAAATGATACAACATTTTTTGCTAGGATTGGGGAAGACCCAATCAGATTAATTAAGATTAGTATTGTTGATAACAATAGTATGAATGTTAGACTAGTATAAAGTAACATAACAATTTATTAGTATTAGTAAGGTCAGGGATTTAACGATAGGTATTGGAAAATTTCGGATTTTAGGGAAGGGAGAGGGAGAGAGAGTTCTGAGGAGAAAATGTGAAAGAGGCTATTATAGGTAGAGCATAAAACACGAAACGAATCGTGTGAAGCGTAATCAGTTGTGCATGTAGATAAAAATAAATTCTTGTAATTCCTAGTAGACCTGAGGGGGACCGAAAAGGTGAGGCGGGCCAGAAGGGAACTAGAATCAATCTCGCCAATAATCAATTAGTGAAAAAGAACAACACCAAGAGTTTTTCCTACGATTAATTAAAGGCGGAAGATTGAGAAGACGAAGCCTATGGGAGTACGGTGGTACGAAGGTTGGGATCCCAGTTAAAACCACGTAAGGCGAAAAGCAAAAGTTGCTTTTGAACTGATTCTATTCGATTCTGGTTTATTTGATTCTGTGGGCTCCAAATGCATGAACAGTATTCCAGGTTGGGACGAACTAAAGAAACGTAAAGGAGTTTAGTGGTGAAAGTATCATTAAATTCTTTAGACCAACGTTTAATAAAACCAAGTACTCCTTTGGCGTCATTAACTATAGTGGAGATGTGCAAATTGACGCATAATTTGCAATCAAATAAAACTCCAAGATCCTTTACAGATTGTATACGTTGCAAAGGGGTATTGTCAATCGTATAAGAACCTAAATAGGGCCTAGTACGACTAAATGTCATGAACATACACTTTGAACAATTGAGATACAACTTATTGGCCGAGCACCATAGTTGCATAGCGTTCAAATCGTCTTGCAGACGATTATGAAGAAGTGGATTAGTGTATGAAAAGATAAGCTTTACATCATCTGCATACATTAAAATATATGAATGGGACAGAATAGTGGGTAGATCGTTAATGAACAGAGTGAAAATGAAGGCCCCAAGTGACTACCATGAGGTACACCAGAAGTAACGTGAACCGAACTCGAAATGCTTGACCTAAGAAGCACTTTTTGGGTCCTACCTTTTAAGTAGGTGGAAACCCAACGTACAAAGGCGGGAGGGAAACCTATGCAATTAAGTTTGTAAAGTAAGAGGTCATGGTTTACAGAGTCAAAAGCTTTACTGAAGTCAGTGTATATGACATCAGTTCGATTTTTCTCTGAAAATGCATCATTTACCAAGGAGGTAAATTCAAGCAAGTTTATCGTAGTGGACCGACCCATAATAAAGCCGTGGTGTGCAGGGGAAATGATCGATTTACAGAGATGCTGCAAAGAAGAAATAAGGATTTTTTCAAATAATTTAGGAATGGCTGATAGCTTTGTAATGCCTCTGTAGTTCGAAATATCAGACTTTCCACCTTTTTTGTGGAGGGGAATTATATAAGATTCTTTCCAAAGATGTGGAAAAATTGAAGATTCAAGGGATAGATTAAAAAGCTTATGCAACGGAGCAGCTAAAGAAGAACAACAGTCCTTAAGGAGACAACTAGGAATGTTGTCTGGCCCAGGAATGAAAGAAGATTTTAAAGAGCTAATAGAAGAGATTTTAGTGTTAAAAGAAATAGAGGGAGCAAACATAGTGTTTGATTGAAAAATAGAATAAGGATAAAATGAGTTGGAAGTGGAGATTGGAGAATAGTTGGATTGAAAAAACTTAGCAAATAGTTTAGCGGCTGCAGAGTCGATGCTGGCATTGTCTATCACATAAAAAAAAGAAGGAAGGGGGATTTACGCTTCAAGTTAACAAATTTGTAAAATTGTTTAGGGTCACGGGAAAACTGTCTTTTGCATCGGGCTAGATAATTCTCGTAGCATAGCGAGTTTAAATTGGCGAGGTCCGACTTGGCTACTGTGTACTTAGACCAGTCAAGACTCGAACCAGACTTCTTATATTTTTTATAATATTTAGATTTATTATTCTTTAAATAAGAAAGTCTAGGTGAAAACCAAGGAGGCTTTATGGAACCAGACGGTGGAACATAATTTGGAATGCACACATCAAAGAGTGCATTTAGGGTCTCATAAAAAGAATTAAGGGCAAAATCGATGTCAGTCGCTTTTTCCAAAAAGCACCAGTCGGTAGCGAGGATAAGTTCATTAAGCAATGAATAATTTCCCTTGCGAAAACAACGACGAGGTTATTGCTGACATAATAGAGGTGGACTAAAATGTTTTGAGATTGAGATAGAAATTTCTATAGTAGGGTGATGTAAATCTTCAGGGACACTTAATGGGGATACCCTAGAGACGGCAGTATTTGCGAAATCATTAATAAAAACCAGATCAAGAATTCGATCATTGTGATTTCTTATTGAATTCATTTGAAACAATGAGAGATCAAGCAAGTTATCTAAAAAATTATCTTGATTTAAGGGAACAAGGTAATTTTTGCTACTGAAAAATGACCAAGAAATTTTAGGCAAATTAAAATCACCCAGCACAATAAATAAGTCGTTGTCTTTGACTTGAAGATTAATTTCTTCAATACAGGTGAAATGTTGCAAATAAACTGCAGGAGAAGCTTTTGGAGGGATATAAGAGCAGGTGATAAAAATTGATCGAGTTGAAAGAGTTACTTTGACAGCAATCATTTCAATATCAGTAGTCACATTAAAAGTATTGCGTTCTGACTGAAGTGCCGATTTAGTGGCAATAAGTACGCCACCACTTCGAGTTGGTCGATCATTTCTATATAAAAGATAATTATTTGACATAACTTCAGATACTGTAGGATTTAACCAAGTTTCTGACAAAGCAATTATATCAGAATCAAAGGACATAGTACTCAAATATAGATTTTTAAGCTTAGTAAGGAGGCCTCTAACGTTTTGACTTTGCTAGAAATGTATGCCTCTACATTTTCACAAGTAGTGTCCGAGGATAACCTAGACACAAATACTTGCTTACGAGGAGCATTAAAATTTAAAATAAGGATCTCAGATGTAGGGGCAGCTACGTTATCAGTTCTATTGCTAGGCGCTGCAGTACGAGGAGATCTACTCTTCCGACCAGATCCAGCCCGCACCGAAGACACGATGACTTGGGCTGATTCAGTTGTCTAAGTGATAGAATCACCTGCAGAAGGTGTAGGAGAATTGAATAGGTTAAGAGGCCGATAAAGACAAAGTTGGCGAAGCGTCTTGATAGTGACAAGATGCCAATGGAGTCACGGGAGGCTGAGTAACCGGTATTTTAGGGGGAACTGATAAAAATTGAGAATCAGGTGGTGAGCTAAATTTATATTGGCTAAGCAACTCCAGACTAGAGTCAAAATCACTGGAAAGAAGCTTAGCCATTTTATTAAGTTTTGAGAATTGGTTTCTCACAGAACTATACATTCTTGAGAAATCAATTTGTATGTCGATGCATACTGGACAAGACCATTTCGCTGCACCACATTCCTTTTTAGAAACGGCAATGATCTTATCACATTCTCGACCTGTAAGACCAGCACACTTTGCATGCATGATATTCTCACACAACCAACAATAAATAAATCTCGGTTGCTCAGAATCATCAGCACACTTGATATTGCAGTTTTTCTTGCAGCACGACATATTTCCAACAGGGGTTAAACAAATACTCAATGGGCAGAGTAGGTAGAAATTGCGCACTTAAATAGAGCGGGAGGCACTCAAGTGAAGCTCTAAACAAGAGAGCAAAACACAAAAACAATTTGCTTGTGAGAGCACGCTGCTAAACAAAAACGAAATGCAACAGCGAACACACACACAAACAAATGTATTAAGATGTGCGAAGAGCCGAAACTGAGATAAGGAGATGTAAGCACAAACAAAATCAATCGCTGTGCTTACAATAACAACAAACTTGTGTGAGCGAGGTGTAAAGCAAAAGCCGAAATACACAAACAAACACACGCACAAGAATGTAATTATTTAAGGGAAACTGCAAAACTAAGATTAAAAAAAATAAAATGCTATATATTAGGACCACAATGCACAAATGATAACAACTTACACAGCAAGTCGATAGCTTGTTCACTTATGCACAATTATAGATCAAAAAAATTGGATATCAGAAATTTTGGGGCTAGAAATTGCTTTCGTCATTAGACTTTTACCTCGTGTAGAGGTTTTTTTTGTGGGATCTTAACTAAACTGATCGAATATAAATATAAGTTGGTCTTATGCATCCGTACCAAAAATGGCTTAAATCGGTCCACTATATCATATAGCTGCCATAGGACCGTTTTATTTTTGGAGATACCTCAATCAAACTCATGAATTGGGTATTTTTAATTGTCCTTTACATCCTTACCAAATTTCGAAATCGGAGCACTTTATCATATAGCAACTATATGATATAGTCGACCGATTTTAACCAACTTTGGTCATAATGTGTAAGACAATAACAAATTCAAATTCTGTGAGCTTGGTTAGGATACCTCAAAGAATACAAAAAATGTTCATTAAAAAGGTCATGGCGCTTTACAAGGAAGTCATAAAAATCCAGAAAAGCATTCATATATTAAATTTTATTATATCGCAACAAAAAAAACAACATTTTCTAAATTCAAAAATTAATAGCTCTTAAACTGCTGGCTTAAATCTTACACTGAATGAATGAATGTATGAATGAATTACACATATTTTCATAAGCTTTTGAAAATCGGTTTTGGTCGTCTCAAGTAATGATGACAAAAGGGGGCGCACCTCTTAAAAACGGCAGGAAAAAAAAGATAAATTTTAAAAATTCTAAAAAAAACTCTGTCATAGAAAAAAAAAAATGTTTTTCGTCGTTTGGGGCCCCATATCTATCCAAAAAAGTGGGTTTGGATCAATTCAGAAGAAAAAGTCCAAATTTGGTGCCTAGTGTTATAGATGTTTACCGATCCGGACATGGCCAGCAGCGGTGTGGTGCGCACTATGAAAGAAATCCTGACTCTCCCAGCTATAAAGCTAGCCAAATTAAATTTGAAAGTTGGTACTACACAGCGCAAATGCTAGTTATATACGGGGTGGGGAATGTTGACGGGCGAACTAAAATTTACATCAGGCACTAAACGTTAAGTTTACTATTGGGAACTTATCTGCAATTCCTCATTGCCTACTGGAAGTTTACCGTTTTAAATCATGTATCTATATCGCTCGCACTTATATGCAAATGATCGCCGCGTGCAGTTGCGTATTTTTCTTCGTCTGTAAGTTTGTAAAATTTTGTACTTTAGCCCAAGTAGAGACACATTTTTGTAATTGGGACTTGAAGTGTGCGCGAAGCACGAGTTTAAGTAAGAAAAATTGAATTAATTGCTGACCTATCACAATTTTGGTATTTTCGGTGGTGGATTTGATAGGAATTTGGGCAAAGCACACAACGGCACAGGTCCGGTGCCACCACAATTTGTTAACATTTTTTTTATATTAAAACATTTTTTAACATTTTTCTAAAATTTTTTTTTTTAATTTAAATATTTTTTCGTAAATTTTAACATTTTTTTAAATTCCCAAATTTTAAAATTCTTTTATTAAAAAAAATTTAATTTTAATGCTAATAAACATCCGATATCATAAGAAATATTCAATTCAAAAAACATAAATAATTAATTGTTTTTTTAACCATTACTATTTTATAAGTTTTCACTATCACTACTTTTTCAATGCTAGTGAAATTAAATTTCACTATCACTACTTTTTTCAATGTCAATGAAATGGCGATTTCATTACAGAAATTGTTTATTAGGCCCGTCTCTTCCATGGATACAGTTGGTTCAGCTACACAAATGCACTACAGCGCCATTTCATAAAGAGAATTCTCAAGCTTGCAGAAACTACACACAATTATGCGCTTTGTTTGGAAACGAGAGCTGAAGATGGATATTTGTACCCATTAAGTCTGCACCTTAGGTATAATAAAGAGTTTTTTTTTTAAATACAATGACTGCTGATTACTGCAAGTATTAACCAGACTAGTAATTCAAAAACAATCTTTCTAGTTTGGCGGTGTAGTGAAGCTAACACAAAGCTGCGATTCACCATTAGAACTAGCTAATACTTCGAATTAAACAGTAGATAACACAGACGTGGAGATAAGGAATACACTTTGTGTAACCTCAGGAAAGTTGAGGATATCACGCACTTCATAGTTAGATGCCCCGTGCTAAGAAAATTTCGGTACAACCTACTGGGTCAAAACGCACTGCAGGATCATGAGATAATTTGTGCCTTAAGCGGTGAGGATCTGTTAGCAGACTGCGTTAAAAATGCTATTAACTAATGAAAACTATTTGTAAACGAGTTTAATGTATAAAAGTAAGTATAATTTGTAAAAAATGTATTTATTTGTAAAACGTGTTTAACTAAAATTAGTATATAAATTGTAAAGTGACCCCAACCAAATGTGTTGTTAAGGAAGAACGATCTGGTTTAGTATATTCGGCTCAAATACCATCCGAGATCGCTGCTAGCCTTGTAAAGTGGCAACAAAGATGAGAAGCGGCAGACAATGATCGATGAGCAATCAACTCCTTAGTGGACACGGATGCTTCCGATTGTATCTCTATAGATGCGGACACGAGTAGTCCCCCCTATGTACTGAATGCGCCACCGAACAAAGTGCTGAGCTTGTTCTAGTAGCATGTCCCCTTTTTGCCACGGAAGGAAGGCAAGTGGAAGACATCCTAGCGTGAAAAAATAAGGCCGTTCGCTTGCATCACAAGGGAATATCGCACTCTACTTTTGGCGATAACTTTTGCTATTTTTAGCTTCTAAAGTTTTTTTTAGTTGGTAACCATTTATACAACCATTACAACCATAATAATATGCAATTTACTTAAATTTAAGTAACTATTATAAAATATATTAATTTATAAGAAATTTTGATTAAACAATTGCTTGAGTTGACCGTTACTATGTGATATGTGGAATATCGTTTTTACAGGTATTTTTGTTAAGTTAGATGTCTTAATATATATTTATTTTTTTAATGGTAGTCCCAAAACGAATATTGGAGGCTGATTTGTATAAATTAAGCATAACTTCTACCAAAATACTGACAGTATGCATATTTTTCCTTTTTTTATTCGACCAAATTGGAAAATGATTTGCATTTTCATATCTTTATCTGATGTCAGATGAACAGCTCGATTCCAGTGATTGATAAGCCGGCTAAGTCATTTCATGCCATTTTCTTGAAGAAAACAAGTCCTTTTGCTATTTTTTTTTACGGAACTCAGCTTGCTTCAGCTGCTCTGTGATCGTTAAGCTTGAGTCGGAAATTTTCTATGCAAGAACCCACTTGTATTATATGTTGGCATTAGTGGCATTCGTGTTCAGGAAATTATAGAAAAGTTACTCATACTCATCATATAGTAGAATAGCTTTCATAATGTTTCTGCTCTTCGTCCTTGGATTGTAACTGTCCATAAGCCCGTCCATCAAAGGGACTCCTTCCAATGGGATTATTGTGTTCCTCATTTATTTGGAGGCAACTAATTTCTATATATAGCTTCTGCATTCTACCATAATACAGTTCTTTAGCTCTTTCCTCATTGGAATTGGCTCTAAGGACTGGATGCCAGCCTACCGCACTTTGAGGACTAGTTGGTTCAAGTATGGGCAATGAAGATCGAATGCTTTAGAATGGCTTGAAGCATGCAGTTGTTGATGAGGATAGTTCTTCTATACCGATGGGTATAGGACCAACACTTCAGGTGAAACTGTTGCCTGAGTGTCTTAAGAAGCATTGAATGAGAGGCCTAGATCTTGAAGAAATGCATCCGAATTATCATTTTCAATAATTTTCCATTTTTTTAATGGTATCGGAATAGTCTGGGATTCTAGAATAAATGTTGTCGACAACATTATCGGAGTCCCATTACTATTTTAACTGCTAAACTTATCATCGCTTCTACAGAATTTATCAACTCAAGCAATTGTTCATTTAAAATTGCTTATAAATTAATAAATTTTATAAATAATAGACACTTAAATTCAAAAAAATTGCATATTAATAGTTATATAAGTGATTATCAACTGAAAAAAACTTTAGAAGCAAAAAAAAGCAAAAGATATCGCTAAAAGTTGCGAGCGATTTTCCCTTGTGATGCAAGCGAACGGCCATATTTTTTTCCGCTCAAACCGACAAGACCGTCTTCAGACGGTTTTTTTTTTGCCTTAAGACGTTGGAAAAAATATTGGATATTCATAAAAGAAATAAGATTGAAATGAAGCAGTGCAAAGTCCAACATGCATATACAAAGAGAAATCCACTGAAACAGTACAACACGAAGTAATGCGCCAGGTGGAAGCATCCCTGGCAGCGAAACAGTACACATTGGCTGCCTTCTTGAACATAGAAGGAGCTATAGCTTACGCTGACGACGTGGTATTGCTCGTATCCCGACCCTTTATAGAGACAATCAGCAACATATTAGAGGTAGAGCACTTAGGAAACTAAGCGACTGGGCTACGTCGTGCGGCCTAGTTGTAAACCCAGATAAAACAGAGCTGATGCTTTTCACCAGGAAAACAAAAGTTCACAGCTTCAATCTGCCAAAGCTCAGCGGACGCACGCTGAAGCTATCGCACAAAGCAAAGTACCTAGGAGTGATACTGGACCCCAAGCTATCATGGAAACTAAATATAGAAGAAACAGTTAGGAAAGCATGCATAGCTTACTACACAAGCAAGAAAACCTTCAGCAAAAACTGGGGATTGCACCCAAGAATGACATTGTGGATGTATACCGCAGTAGTCAGACCCATACTGACATACGGAGCACTGGTCTGGTGGCCAGTTCTCGCAAAGAAATATAACGTAGATAAACTAACCAGAATACAGCGTACAGCATGTGCAAGGGCACAGGTGCAATGAAATCATGCCCAACGGTTGCACTTTATGTTATACTGAACTTAATGCCAATCGAAATACACATTGAAAGCATCGCAGCGCAGGCTGCCTTTAGACTCAGAGAGTCTGATAGCTGGATGTTAAGGATACACACAATAGCTTACTAGTAGTTTGGAATGGTATGGGTTTCTAAATCAAATGTTGTCGACAACATTATCGGAGTCCCATCACTATTTTAACTGCTAAACTAATCATCGCTTCTACAAAATTTATCAACTCAAGCAATTGTTCATTTAAAATTGTTTATGAAGTAATATATTTTATAAATAATAGACACCAAAATATAAGAAAATTGCATATAATTAGTTATTTTAGTGATTACCAACTCAAAAACCACTTTAGAAGCAAATAATATCAGAAGTTGTCGCCAAAGTCGCGTTCGATATTCCCTTGTGATGCAAGCGAACGGCCATATTTTTTTCCGCTTAAACCGACAAGACCGTGTGCAGACGGTCTTCAGTTTTTGACTTTTTAAGAATACTCTAAGTTGCATATCTAATTTTATTTTTTTACAAAATATAAGAGAATAATATTAACTACTAGCAGTCTAGTTCTTAAATCGATAACTTAGTCAATATATTTTTTTTTTGGCGATTGAAATTGCAATTTATTTGGTCATAATTAAATTTGGTATTTTTCCCAATTTCAATGTTTAGCAAAATTCTGTTAAAAAACGGTTCATCGGAATAGTATCATATACATTTTAAAACCTCAGAAAATCAATTCTTAGCCCATAATAAATAATCTCGAAAAGTAAAATTTATTAGTTTTCTATTTATAATCTAAAAACGGAAGACCGTCTACAGACCGTCTTTCCCGTTAGAGGGTTAACGTTGAAACGCAACATGTCATGTCTTTCAACATTTTAAATGCGCCGTTTCTCATGACACGCATTCTTTTGTTTTATGGTGGGAATTTGGTGGTTTTTAAAAATCAAGCTATAGTTGAAAAAATTCTCAAAATTATAGGTTCATAAGAAAAAAAAGAACTAATTTTTAAATCAATTATTTTGTTTTTTTATTATCAATTTACTTTATATAAATATAATTTTAAAAATATAAGTAAGTTTAAAGAATAAAATAAGTTTGATACCAAATTTCACCTCGATTTAAAAATATACTGATCAAAACTTGCACTTGAAGCCAAGGCTGCAAACCTCCAAAATTTTGTTTAAGGTTCGGTTCGGTGGTTCAAACCATAAAGTATGACATCGGATCGGCTTGCGAATTGGTTTATATACCCCCTGAACCCAAGGTTTGGGTTCGAGCCTTGGTTCAATTTCATACAAAAAAAAAAAAACGGAACAACGAAAAATTAATTTTTGACACGTACTTTTTGCCATAATGCGCCGGTACAATCGTGTATTCGTCATGATTAGATTTTTCCAACTAAATCTTAATCACTCTGAGACAGCCCATGACCTGCTCACGCACACTGTTCAGGAGCTAAGAATCGACGTGGCTATTATTAGAGAGCCCTTTAAGCGCAAATCCAGGTGGAATTGGATCTGGACCAGTTCAGGATAAGTTGCAATCTGGGCCTGTCGTGTGCCAACACGACAGTTTACATCCTCATATGCAGCAACGCACTACATCAGAGCGAGACTGAACACTGGCTGTATAGCTGTTACCTCCCTCCGAGTCTCAACTAGGAGGACTTTTGTAGCACCATTGATGAACTGGCAGTTGACATCAGAAATCACAGTTCTGCCGTCATTGCAAGTGATTTTAACGCCTGGGTTCTGGAGTGGGGGAGCTCACTCAACTCACAAACTTTTTCCAAGACGGGAAAACAGTGTGGAATCTAGAGAGGGTTGAATACGGTATTTAAAAAGCAGACGGTCACCCTCAGATGACATACTCGCAGTGGCCCGGAATATTAAGTCTGGCAAGGATCCCGGCCCTGATGCCATCCCAAATCAAGTCATTAAACCTGACTTGTCGTTGCGACCGGATATTTTTGCAAAAATTTATAATTTAAGGATCTTTCCGGATCGCTGGAAACAATGAAAATTAGTTTTAGTCCCCAAACCTGGCAAGCCGCCTGAAGAAGCGTCATCATACAGACCAATCTGCTTGATCGACGTACTAGGAAAAGTTCTAGAGCGAATCATATGCTCAAGATTACAGGCTGCATTCAACAGCAGCGAAAGGCTCTCGCCATTCCAATATGGTTTCCGGAAGGCAAAATCCACCATTAAATGCAATCGAGGGCAATATATGGAAAGGTGGCTCCAAAGAATATCGGCTCATCGATTCTTTGGACATCAAAAACGCGTTTAACACGGCCCATCATACCCTTATGCCATGGTGAGGAGCTATTTCGAAGAGAGGCAACTGAGATACACCACCTCGGAGGGCGCTGCATCCCTTAGCATCACGGCATGTGTGCCCCAAAGCTCAGCTTTGGAGCGACTCCTGTCCTATGTATGATGGAATCCTGCGCCTAGCTCTTCCCGATGGTTGCCATATTATTGGTTATGTGGACAATGTGGCACCGGTTATCTTATCTGCAAGTGGCCACTCATAAAACCGAAGCGGTGAAAACGAGTAAAGACGGCGTATTCAAATCCATAATGACGTCGTGATGTCCAAGAGAGCGATTCGGTACCTGGGCGTAGTTAGTTATAAATCCGTCTATCACTACGAGAGGACTTGGCCGCTGTGCAGGAAAAAGCGGCTAACTCGAGGCGTGCACTGTAGAGAATATTGCCGAACACTCGGCGTTCCAAGCAGGAGAGGAGGTTGCTACTAACAAGCGTCAAAAAAGCAATCATTTTATATGCAGCGCCAATCTGAATGGATGCATTAAAAGTCAAAAGCTATGGCAGGGGAATCCAATCAACTCATTGACTATGTGCTTTTCAACTTTGCAGTGGTTTTCGAACGGTGTCCAACGTTACAGCTCTTGCAACGGTTTCTAGTCATTCCATTAAATTGAATGCGTAGGCTTGGCTTATATCATATCTAATACGGATCTGGATCTAAACCCTGGTACCCATGAAGTCCAGGGTCAACTCTAACATGGACCTCACTCCACGGATAGACAGCCATGGCAGCCTGTTGGAGGCCCTGGCTTGTTTACACATCGTGCTCCTGAATTAAGCTGTAGAGCATGTCTTCAGTAGAGGAGGTGTTGGGTCGATAGTAGACTTAGCATTTGCTAGCGCTTCGCTCTTTAATGCATCGAGCTGGAGTATTAGCGACAGCTATACAGCAAGCGACCGTCGGGCAATTCTCTGTTAGCTGCGAGTCTGTTGCCTCGAGTACAAAATGCTTCTGCGTCGATAGCCTTGACACGTTTCACTTCTCAGAGCTGATGGACCATGTTTCTGTGGATAACACTGCCGTGTGCATGGCTAACGTGGTAATGGAGCACCTGGAGTCAGCATGCTATGCCACCATGGCCCAAAGGAAGCATTATTGTCGACATCATCTGCCGGTGTACTGGTAAAATGAGCAGATAGTCGAGCTACGTCGTGAATGGATCACTGTCTGACAGTCACCCTCGACATCAGAAATGCTTTCAATACGGCGAAGGGGAGCTGCATCATCCGTGCCCTGTCGACCCTTAACGTGCCTTTGTATCTGCAGCGTATTGTGGGAAGCTACTTTGAGAAGAGACTGCTTATGTATAAAACAGAAGCTGGTACCAAGCAATACTCGGTGTTTGGAGGCGTTCTGCAGAGGTTAGTGATGGGCCCTCTTCTCTGAAACGCTATGTATGACGTTATATTGCGCCTCAGACTTACCCTTGGATCACATGTCGTAGGCTTTGGGGATAACGTTGTCGTCTTGGTCGTAGGCAACCGACGTAGCGACATGTAACCGGTCGATTGCGATTAACCAGCGGTGGTTAGCAACGGCAACGGCTAGACAAGGGCACACTTGGTTAGCAGGCGAAAAAGAGTCCAGACGGCCACCATAACGATCTCGAACACGAGTCCGAAAAAATAAGGTGTGCGCACGGCATGCAGGCAGCAGTGCCAGCGAACGCGTCAAAAAAAAGGCACCAAGGAGATGCTACAAGTGCTAAAATTTTCACCTCATCGCGGCTAGGTGTAGGAGCAACTCAGACGCCTTAAAGCTGTGCTTCAACTGTGGTGCGGCAGATCACACCGTGAAAGGATGTACTGCGATGCCAGCCTGCATGTGTTGCTCGCGTACCGGAGAAAGGGATACTGCACTCGGATTTTACAAAGAAGCGGTAAGCAAGTTGAAATTATGAATAGAGTTCACTGCAAAGTACCACTGGATTCGCTACAACAAACATAAAATAGAGAAATAGGAATTTTAAGCGACGCGACTAAAAGTCTGAGCACGATCAATTTTGTCAGCAGTGCAGAAAATACTTCCGCGATTTGGGCTGATCCAAGAAGCCGTATTTTTTGGGCGTCACCGGCTCAGAAGCAGGTTACACTCGAGCTCATATCATTTATATCGTGTCATAACGCCGGTTGTCATTTTTGCGTCATAAGGTTCTCGGGCGCTCAAAAAGGAGGCCTGGTAGACCCTGTAATGTATATATCTTCTTGATCAGCATCAATAGCCAAGTCGATATAGCAATGTCCGTCAGTCTTGACGTCCTGACATCTGTATGAACTCCTAGATCTCAGAGACTATAAGAGACACCAAACTTGGTATGTAGGTTCTTCTATATTGCAAGCAGATCAAGTGTGTTTCAAAATTCGGAAACGCCCCCTTCATCCCCCAAAAATCGACACAGAGAATTTCATATCAAAATTATATGAACAATTTAAAAGCTGGTGACACCAAACTTAGTATGAAGATTCCTTTATATTGCAGGCAGACCAAGTTTGTTTCTTTTTTTTGGATCGGACCACATACACATACAACACTGTAAAGGTTGCCACTTCTTGAAAAATAAATGTGTGGCATTAACTTTATCACTGCGGACGGCAGTTCGCGTTAGTGACGAAAGCATCACGAAGGGTGCGAAAGGCGACTAACAATATATACAGGTAAGTTGGAAAATTTGCTACGACTGTCCGATCAGTCTTAACTTACAAATTGGCATACTACAACTTTTTCTAACCAACCTGGGTCATGAGATACGGGGGTGTAAGTGGGAGGGGACAAATTTGAGTGATTGCAACTAATGGGGCTGTTGGGGCCTTTTGGTAAAATTTTTTATTTTGTTAAATGTTACTTAAAAATACGCGTCGATTGATACCTTAATCACCCGATAACTGGTTCAAAAGATAAATAAATTTGGAAATTTTAGTGGACTTCTCAAAATGACATGAAAAGTCAGTTTCTTTCTTTGTCTGTTTGTCGGTTTGTCTGTTTGTATCAATGCGCTAAAGAAGCTTAAATGTAATGATGGGGATTTATTCCTTTTCAAAAATCTAGAAATGTTTGTTCTAAGACTTTTTGGAAAAACCGCTAGTTTAGCGGGAAAACGCTTAATCCCGGTATAATTGAAACCTCAACAGTTTCCAAACCATAAAAGCTACAGATATGTTCTATATCATTGGAAAGGTGTGGTTGAGGGCTTTTATGCGTACCTTAAAACTTTTCTAAAGTATTCCGGTAACATTTTACAGGTGATATAATGTTTTTAAGCTTACATTTTGGCGGTTTCTGACAAAACGGCTCTAACGATTTTTATTAAATTTTATTATGTTGTAAAACGTACAATTTGCGTTTTTGGTATATGAAACATAAATTTTGGCTGAGGGGTTTGAAAGATATTACCTGTTAAGTGAATAAATACATTTTACAAAAAAACTTTTTGGTCGTAAAAAATAAATAATTTTACCAAAAAGCCCCAACGGCTCCACAAGCTGCGATCATACAAATATTTCCTCTCCCACTTACACCCCCGTATCTCATGACCCAGGTGAATTAGAAAAAGTTTTAGTACGCCATTTTGTAAGTTAGGACTAAACCTTTCGATCAATATATAACTTGATCTGATCGGACAGTCGTACCAAATTTTCCAACTTAGCTGTATATATTGTTAGTCGGCTTTCGCACCCTTCGAGCTGCTTTCGTCACTAACGCGAACTGCCGTCCGCAGTGATATGTTGTAATACGTACAATTTCGTGTTTTATGGTATATGAAACATAAACTTTGGTTGAGGGGTTTGGAAGATATTACCTGTTAAGTAAATAAATACATTTTTCTATCGGTCGAAAATCACGTTTTAGTACGAAAAACTTTTTGGTTTTATGAGATATCTCAACCAAACTGATACAATATGCAATATGGTTTTATATATCCTGACTTAAGTCATATAGCTGTCATAGGACCGATCGGGGTAAAATTAGGTTTTAGTATGAAAAACTTTTTTGTTTAGAGAGATATTTTAACCAAATTGATAGCATATGCATTTAAGTTAGTTTTAAAAATCCTGACCGAAGTAAGTTCTTATCGGACCACTATATCATATAGCTGTCATAGGACCAATCGGGCGAAAATCAAGTTCTACTGTGAAAAACTTTTTTGTTTTATGAGAAATCTTAACCAAACTAATTCAATATGCATTTAACTTGGTTTTATATATTTTGACCAAAGTTGGTTCAAATCGGACCACTATATCATATAGCTGTTATAGGACCGATCGGTCCAATATTAAGTCTTAGTATGAAAAACTTTTTTGTTTTACGAGATATTGTAACCAAACTAATAGAATACGCATTTAAGTTAGACTTATATATCATAGGACCGATCGGGCGAAATCCAAGTCTTAGTATGAAAAACTTTTTTTTTCATAGTAAGTACGGGGTCTCCGACAGTAGAGTATGCTCGGCTGTAGCAACGCGAGCAAAGCGAGCCCCCTTGTTTTTCTTTATAATTAAAGAAAAAAATTTTTTTAAATATAAAATACGTTGAACAACTAAATTTATATATTTTACTATTTCCCTGCATTAATGATAAAGTTACAATGTCAAAGCAAAAGCAATTGCAAAAATTTCTGATATCCCACAAAAAAAATCTCTACACGAGGTCTAGTGACGAAAGCAATTTCTAGCCCCAAAATTTCTGATATCCAATTCTGTGACGAACAAAATTCAGTTTAATCTAAACATTTTAAATAAAAATATAAATTAATATAAAAAAAGCGAAAATTGGCATTCAACTGAATTGCATCAAGATCGGACAAGTAGAACGGCAGTTATGGTGATTTAATGTTTTCAAAGTAATTTCTTTAAGCAAAAGGATCTCAGAATCTAAAAGAGATAGAATAACCAAATTTGGCTCGCAGATTTCTCTACACACCACGCAGGTCAAGTTTGTCATACATTTTTAACACGCCCCCCTCCGCCCTCGCAAATCGCGAAAAACCACCACACCCACAGTATTTAAGATAATACGTTTTTGTGGGTATTAGAGTTGCAAGTTGCTATTATCTATTATCCTATAAAATCGCAGCAAGATCGGACAAGTAGAACAGCAGTATTAACGTGCCGAAGCTCTTGAAGCAAAATTAGCTCCTTAGAGTACGCAATAGTTTTAATATTATTAGACTTAACAAAAATGCATCAAATAATTCTCAACTGGTTCTGACGACGCAAATATGACATTCGGCTTGAATCGCTACTCGACTCAACCCAAATGGTACCGATGAATCTTCAATGATGATGGAACTGGCATCTATCGCATCGTATTGAGCATACTACTTGCATTTATGCAAGTGTAGTATGTTGTTGAGCGTGTCAAGTCACCGGTTACCATATAGAGAGGTCGCTAACCAAGGGAATTGACATTTAGCAAAATTATAAACCTGAAGAAGTTGCTAATTTAAAATTTTTTGAATCGACAACTAAGTAACAACAGCAACACAATATGCCAAGCAAACTTTTCTGTCATTCTTGTGCCTAAGAATTCTCAACTGGATTCAGGCAATATAAAATAACAAAAATTAATAATAACAAAATCCTTTTTTCTTAAAAAAAAAATTCTTAAGAAAATACTTTTATACATATTTAAGTTAAGTAACGGGTATCCTATAGTCGGGATCCCGACTATAACCTTTCCCACTTGTTATACTTAAATGTGTTAATACAGACAGTCCAGAAATTGAATAATCTTTCCAAAACAGTTACACTCTATGCATAACAAGCTTTATATTGCTGAATTTGAGCAAATCTCTAGCCAAACTAATGGAGATTTTTAAAATCATCTCGAACAGAGGTCCGTGTCACCTAAAACCTCACAAAGAAAAAATTTGGTTGGTTTTCGGTTGGTTTAGATTTTTGTGACACCCCTGAATATGCTTTCTGTAACCTGCTGCTACCCCAGACAGTGTGCAAAGCAAAACCTATTTGTCCAATATCTTCGTTGTTTATTATTCGATCGCGATGAAATATTCAATATTGGCAATATTTTGAAGCAAACTTCATCGGCTTGTAGAAGTGAAAGAAGTTTTCTCACCAAATGAGGTAACTCTAACTCTTGTAGTCTATGAGATTTTGGTGTTTATACGGACAGCAATATATCTTCTCTGTTTATAAACCGATCTTGATGAAATCACTGCGGACGGCAGTTCGCGTTAGTGACGAAAGCATCATGAAGGGTGCGAATGGCGACTAACACTATATACAGCTAAGTTGGAAAATTTGCTACGACTGTTCGATCAGATCGAGTTATATACCGATCGAAAGGTTTAGTCCTAACTTACAAAATGGCATACTAAAACTTTTTCTAACACACCTGGGTCATGAGATACGGGGGTTTAAGTGAGAGGGGAAAAATTTAGATGATTGCAGCTAATGGGGCTGTTGGGGCCTTTTGGTAAAATTTTTTATTTTTTAAAAATTCTACTTAAAAATTGATTGATACCTCAATCACCCAAATCCCATAACTGGTTCAAAAGATAAATAAATTTGAAAATTTTAGTGGACTTCTCAAAATAAACTGAAAAGTCAGTTTCTTTCTTTGTCTGTTTGTCGGTTTGTCTGTTTGCATCAAAGCGCTAAAGAAGCTTAAATGTAATGATGGGGACCTATTTCTTTTCGAAAATCTAGAAATGTTTGTTCTACGACTTTTTAAAAACAAAGCTACCGATATGTTCTATATATCATTGGAAAGGTGTGATTGAGGGCTTACCTTTAAACTTTTTTTCTAAAGCACTCAGGTAACATTTTACAGGTGAAATAAAGTTTTTTAGCTTACTATTTGGCGATTTCTGACAAAACGGTTTTAACGATTTCTGTTAAATTTTAGTATGTTGTAATAAGTATTTCGCGATTTTTGGTATATGAAACATAAATTTTGGTTGTGGGATTTGGAAGATATTACCTGTTAAGTGAATAAATACATTTTTCTATCGGTCGAAAATCACGTTTTAGTAGGAAAAACTTTTTGGTTTTATGAGATATCTCAACCAAACTGATACAATATGCATTTAACTTGGTTTTATATATCCTGACCAAAATTGGTTCAAATCGGACCACTATGTCATATAGCTGTAATAGGACCGATCGGTCCAATATTAAGTCTTAGTATGAAAAACTTTTTTGTTTTACGAGATATCGTAACCAAACTAATATAATATGCATTTAAGTTTGACTTATATATCCTGACCAAAGTTGGTTTTAACTAATAGAATATGCATTTTAGTTAGACTTATATATCCTGACTAAAGTTGGTTATAATCGAACCACTATATCATATAGCTGTCATAGGACCGATCGGGCGAAGTCCAAGTCTTAGTATAAAAAACTTTTTTATTCATAGTAAGTACGGGGTCTCCGACAGTAACTTAACTTGGTTTTATGTATTCAAATCGGACCACTAAATCATATAGCTGTAATAGGACCGATCGGTCCAATATTAAGTCTTAGTATGAAAAACTTTTTTGTTTTACGAGATATCGTTACCAAACTAATATAATATGCAGTTAAGTTAGACTTATATATCCTAACCAAAGTTGGTTCTAATCGAACCATTATATCATGCAGCTGTCATAGGGCCGATCGGGCGAAGTCCGATTCTTAGTATGAAAAACTTTTTTTTTTCATAGTAAGTACGGGGTCTCCGACAGTAGAGTATGTAGCAACGCAGCCAAAGCGAGCAGGGGGTGGAGCCCCCTAGTTTTTCTTTATAATTAAAGAAACAAATTTTTTTTAAACATGAAATACGTTGAACAACTAAATTTAAATATTTTACTATTTGCCTGCATTAATGATAAAGTTACAATGTCAAAAGCAAAAGCAATTGCAAAAATTTCTGATATCCAACAAAAAAAAAAAACCTTTACACGAGGTAAAAGTCTAGTGACGAAAGCAATTTCTAGCCCCAAAGTCTCTGATATCCAATTTTGTGACGAACAAAATTCAGTTTAACCTAAAAATTTTAAATAAAAAAATATAAATTAATAAAACAAAGGCGAAAATTTTCATTCGGCACTGCCCAAAAAGTATTTTTTGTGTACAAAGAAGCTCACCCTTTTTGCTCACAGTGCACAATGCCGTCGTCAACTTTTTTTAAAAAAAATCGCGCGATTTTTTTATAAAAAGTTTTTGCCGGTGACGCTCTTTTCACACCTTAGCAACTCACCTTATCGAAATGGACATATTCATTTATGACCACCTCTTTGGAAGGGTTGTAAAGCCTTCCAATGCCCATAAACCCCTCATGGATCCTATCCGTAACATCTTTAAACTTCAACTTTTCACTGAGTATTACGTTGTGACTCCGCAAGAAGTCTAACAACTCACTTTCACTAAGTCTAAGAAACTCTCTCGCAGTAACATCACACCTGTGCACGACATTTTATAAAAATTTAAGCTATCTGCACGATTCCGTTTTATATAGTGTTGGAAAACGGCTATAAATCGGGCGCTTCAAAATTATGTACTTACCCAAATTCGTCGTTTGTGGCCTCATATCTATAAAAAAAAGTGGGTTTGGTTCTTCTAATAGCCAAAAAGTTCAAATTAGTTGCCTAGTGTTATTGATAAGACTTTTAATAAAATTCAAAACCCAGTTAATAACATATGGAGAAATTACGTTAATATTTACATTTTATTTTCTATTATTTCCAATCTTCGTAATGCTGCTGGGTAACTGTCAGGGTTCTCTATTTTGTTTTTTTTTTCCCATCATCCGGTATTATATTGATTTTTATACCCTGAGCCCATTTAAAATGGGCAAAAAGGGACAAATCAAGTTTGTTTCAAAATTTTACCACACCCCCTTTTTCGCCCACAAATCGAAAAAAAAATATCATATCCACATTAAAAGAGCAATTTAAAAGCTAGTGACACCAAATTTGGTAGGTAGATTGTTTCTTTTTTGAATCGGACCACTATATCGTATAGCGCCCATAGGAACAATCGGTCGAAAATCAAGTTTTAGCATGAAAAACTTTTTTGTTTAATGAGTTATCTAAAGCAAACTGATATAATATGCATTTATCTTAGTTTTTTATATCCTGGTTCTAATCGAACCACTATATCATAAAGCTGTCATAGGACCGATCGGACGAAATCCAAGCTTGAGGCTGTGCCCCCTAGTTTTCTTTATAATTAAAAAAAATATATTTTTAAATATGAAAGAAATTCAACAACTTAATTTATATATTTTACTATCTGCCTGCATTAATGATAAAGTTACAATGTCAAAAGCAAAAGCAATTGCAAAAATTTCTGGGATTTGTTCTACAAATAATTGTTATAATTTTAGAGCGGAACTTTAGCGTTCGCCCATTGCGCTCTTTAGCTCGTTGAAACAGCGATTGAGTTTTATGCAGAATTGCAAATTTGGCAAAAAGGTGAAGTTAGTTTCTTTTATTAATTTAGTAAATGTAGTCATTGCTCGAGAAAAATTTAACATTTAATACGCCATCTATTTGTCATATGTAACATCTGAGTGTATCACAGAAAATCGAAATAAAAGCTGGGTATGGAAATAAGATTTGACACAAGAGAAGGAAAAGTGCTCAATATTTAGCTGTCGGCGAGCGAAACCAGTGCTGCCAATGTAATACACAAAAATATCCAAAATGATGATTGTAACTCTGTTGCGTCAGTTGTGCTTTGTTTACCTTTTTAAAAACGCACAACTGAATAGATTACATTGAAGAGGCATAGGGAATGGAAAATTACGAAAATTTAGGATATTTAGATATTTAATTCAAGTAGGACGAATATGCAAAGCCACATAAAAGTTATGTGTGTATTTTTCTATTTTATTAATACAAATTAATAATTTATATAATTTGTGCTGACAGATTGTTTCAGTTTTAGCTAATATTCTTGAAATTTTGTCCTGGTTGAAAAACACAAGACGTCTTTGTTTTGTTTTCAAATGAATAACGGCCATTTTAAGCTTGTCAGGCGTAAAATGTTTGAACAATTCCATATTTTCGCAGTCACCCGAGCTAAAAGCTAGCAGAGTTGAAAAGCGACAATTTCTTGATCTGGCAGCTCTGTGTTCTCTGAACAAACCAGCTAAAAGCTGAGTATGGACATAAGATTTGACACAAGCGAAGGAAAAGTGCTCAAAATTTAGCTGTCGGCGAGCGAATGTTAGTGTTGCCAACGCAACACACAAAAATAACCAAAATTATGATGGTAACTCTGTTGCGACAGTTGTGCTTTGTTTACATTTTTAAAAACGCACAATTGTTTAGATTACATTGAGGAGGCGTAGGAAATGGAAAATGACGAAAGTGTAGGATATTTAGACGTTTAATTCAAGTAGGACGAATATGCAAAGACACATAAAATTTATAATTATTCTTAAACTTGACGGCACTGTAACTTCATTAGGATCTCAGAACAAAATTGCATAAAAAAGCAAACAAATTAAAGGCTCAATTTTTCCACTAAAATTTCAAAAAAAAAAAATTTTTTTTGAACTACCTGATGTATTTGACAATTTTTTAAATGGCAAAAATATTTAGAAAATCAAAAAATAATTTGCAATTTCATTAATGGATTTTTATGGAAAAAAAATTCCGCATTTCTTATATTTTGATTATTTCGAAATGAACAATCCATTGGGACCACATTGTAATCCAATTCAAGGCGTTTATTTATCCTTTCCCTCTACTCCGATTCAATATAACAAAATTCTCTGTGCAGCGTAATTCAAGTCAAGTGACATAAAGACACTGGGATATTCAAAATGCGTATTTAAATTTGTTGAGATTTTACAAGAACTAGAAAATGATGGAGTATCTGTCACTGTAAGAGGAGAGGAGCATACAATATTTTTGATATTAGGACTAATTTTTTAAGTGTATTAGACTTCACAACATCTTTCTCAAGTAATTTTTTTTGTCGATTTTGCAAAACAAGAAACAGGCTTAGCGTGTGAAGAAATTGTTGAAAAGTTGCGAACCGAGTATAATTATAAAAAGGATATCGAAACATCTGATATGATATTGACTGGAATAAAATATGATTGTGTATTTAACAAGCTCAACCATTTGTCAGGCGTAACAAATTTTGCTGTACTTCATGATGTATTTGAAGGTATCTTGAAATATGATATTCCTCACATAATTTTATACTATATTAAAAATAAGATTTTTGATTTAGAAACCCTAAATATTAGAAAAACAAACTTTCAATATGGTACTCCGGAAATTGTAAATGATTGTCCCCCTTTTCAAGTAAATCATTTAAAAAATCGTAATATTAAAGCAACTGCTCGTGAGCTTCTTACATTTATTATTTATTTCCTATTTATGGTTAGCGATTTGGTTTCAATAAATGATAAAGTTTGGGAATTCGTAAAAAATTTACTAAAGCTAATTGATTATATTACACGTTCAGAGTATTCCAAAAATGATTTAAGGGATTAAAAGACATTATAAAATATCATAATAAGGAATATCCCATTCAGTTTAATGACTCACTTAAGCCTAAACATAATTTTTTAATTCATTATTGAAGTATTATTCATGAGTCAGGGCCGTTAAAGTATTTGTGGACATTTCCGTTTGAGTCCCAACACAAAAGACTTAAAAGTTATGCTAATAATATTTCATATAGGAAAAATATTGTAGTTTCGCTGTCCAAAAAAATAAGCTTAAATAAAATTCATTCAATTCAGCAAAACTAAGTGCTTAGCTACTAATTCAGTATTTTTCAATCAGCTTAAACATTTTTTTCTACAAACTGAAAATGTTAATTGTTATGCCTTTATAAAGAAAAGAAATTTTTTTTTTGTATATTCATTTCAGCCAAATTTCAATGCATATGAAATTAAAGAAGTTTGCCTATTTGAAGACGATATTAACTTATTATGCTTAAACACAAATGCATTTTTAATGATCATTTCACAACTTATCAAATATTTAAAAAAGAACTGATTTTAAACTAATAAAATTAAAAGACATAAATTTCCCTCCTACATAAACACAATATTTACATGATAAAATGTACATAAAACATAAATTTAATTTTTAAGATATTTTTAATATTGTATTAATGTGATAAATTATTTCAATTATATTTTAAATAAAATAAAATAAAATAAATTACACGTGTGATTTTCTTTGTGGGTGCGTTGTCTATGGATTTAGAAAAAATATGAATAAAATATAGAAAAATCGTCCTGGACTTATTACAAATTAACCATATTTTTAGGTTGCGTTGGCTATAGACTTAGAAAAAATATGAATAAAATATAGAAATATCGTCCTGGATTTATTACAAATTAACCCTATTTTTAGGTTGCGTTGGCCTTGGATTTCAAAAAAAAATAAATATGACTAAAATTAGCATAGTCTTCCCAGCTTCTATGAGAATTAGTGGGCCGGTGCTACAGTCGGGCATACTCGACTGTCGGAGACCCCGTACTTACTATGGCAAAAACTAATAATGGAAAAAATTAAAAAACATTTACTGCACTTAAATGCATATTCTATCAGATTAGTAACGATGTCTCATAAAACATAAAAGATTTTCACACTTAGACTTGATTTTCGCCCGATCGGTCCTATGACAGCTATATGATATAGGTTTCCGATTTTAACCAACTTAAGACAGGATATATAAAACCAAGTTGTATGCTCATTGTATCAGTTTGGATATGCATTTTTTTTTCGATTTGTGGGCGATAAAGGGGGCGTGGCCCAATTTTGAAACAAACTTGATCTGCTTGTTACATAGAGGAACCTACATACCAAGTTTGGTGTCTCTAGCTCTTTTGGTCCCTGAGATCTAGGTGTTCATACAGACGGACGGACAGACAGACAGACGGACAGACGGACATTGCTATATCGACTCGGCTTTTGATGCTGATCAAAAATATACATACTTTATAGGGTCTGCCACGCCTCCTTCTGCCTGTTACGCACATATTAGTTAAGACTAACCCAACAGACCCCTGTACTTTTTTTAAGTACGGGGTCTAAAATACGAAAATTGGCATTGTGCACTGTGAGCAAAAAGGGTGAGCTTCTTTATACAAGAAATTACTTTTGCGCACAGTGCACAATGCCAATTTTCGTTTTTTTTTTTATTATTTCATATTTTTATTTAAAATTTTTATATTAAACTGAATTTTGTTCGTCACAAAATTGAATATAAGAAATTTTGGGTCTAGAAATTGCTTTTGTCACTAGACTTTTACCTCGTGTAGAAGTTTTTTTTGGGATTAACAATTTACAAACAATTCGGTTTATTTAGCTTTTAAATTATTAGTTTGAAAAAACAATTATTAATTTAAAGAAAATTATTTTTTTAGTGTATATCAGCTTCCTTACAGAACCTTTAATAGCTGCTAAGCAAATATGATATGCTGCAGCCCTGAGCTTAGTTTTCCTTGGTTTTTTCAAAAACAAACAAGAACAAAAATACGGAATGTAGCAACACATTATTTTTGATAAGAAAAATTTAAAAAGAAAATATTTTTTATTTAAATCATTCTATTAACACAGTCTGTTAACAGCAGCTTTGGCATCTGTTAAACAAGTTTTATGTTGCAGCCATTTGAGATTTGGTGCGAGATTAGCACAAAAGAATCACAATGATAAAGATGTATAACAAACAACAATAAAATGCAAAATGTTGCTATATTTTATTTTTGATTTAAAAAAATAAAAAGCAATTAAATATTGCTTGGTCTGCCTGAGTTTGAACCCACGTTACCGTGTGCGAGAGTCTACGACACCATCCTCTGCACCTAAATCACTCGCTAGTGACGAAAGCAGCACGAAGGGTGCGAAAGGCGACTAGCAATATATAAAGCTAATTTGCAAAATTTGCTATGACTGTAATAGTAAGTACGGGGTCTCCGAAAGTATGCTTCACTGTAGCAACGCGAGCGAAGCGAGCATGGGGCTGAGCCCCTTAGTTTTCTTTGTAATAAAAAAAAAATATTTTTAAATATGAAATACGTTCAACAACTTAATTTATATATTTTACTATTTGCCTGCATTAATGACAAAGTTACAAAGTCAAAAGCAAAAGCAATTGCAAAAATTTCTGATATCACACAAAAAAAAAACATCTACACGAGGTAAAATTCTAGTGACAAAAGCAATTATTAGCCCTAAAATTTCTGATATTCAATTTTGTGTCGAACAAAATTCAGTTTATGTTAATATAAAAATTTTAAATCAAAATAAAAATTAATAAAAATAAACGAAAATTGGCATTCGGCACTGCGCAAAAAGTAATTTTTATGTACAAAGAAGAAAAAAATGGGCAAAAAAGGTATATTGTGTTTGGCAGAATGTATGTAACAGGCAGAAGGGGGCGTGGCAGACCCCCAAAATTATATATATTCTTGATCAGGATCAACAGCCGAGTCGATTGAGCCATGTCCGTCCGTCTGCTTGAACGCGTCGATCTCAAAAACCATAAAAGCTAGAGACTTCAAACTTTGTATGTACGTTCCTGGATACCATAGGCAAATCAACTTTGTTTTTATTTTTAAGTCGGACCACTATATCATATAGCTGCCATAGGAACGAAACATCGAAAATGAAGTTTTAGTAGGAAAAAGTTTTTTGTTTGTTGAGATATCAGAACCAAACTGATATAATATGCATCTGAGCTGGTATAATACATCCTGACCAAAATTGGGTAAAATCGGCTAACTATGTCATACAGCTCCCATACGAACGATACATTAAAAATGAAGTTTTAGTATGGGAAAGTTTTTTGATTGTTGAGATATTAAAACCAAACTGATAGAATATGCATTAATGTTAGTTTTGAACATTTTGACCAGATTTGGCTCAAATCGGTTCCATATATCATGTAGCTGCCATAGGAACATTTGGTCGAAAATCAACTTTTATAAAAGAGTACCTGGGCTCAGGGTATCCTACTGTCGAGCGTGCTCGACTGTAGCCGCACCTCACCGCGGGCGAAGCGAGCCTAGGGTGGGCCAGCGAAGCGAGCATGGGGCGGAGCCCCCTTGTTTTTTTTTTTATTAATTTATTTGTATATTTCAAATTTTAATCTTAAACTAAATTTTGTTTGTCACAAAATTGAATACCAGAAATTATGGGGCTAGAAATTGCTTTTATCACTAGACTTTTATTAAAATCAGCTTCCTTACAGAACTTTTAACTGCTAAGCAAATATGATATGCTGCAGCCCTGAGCTTAGTTTTCCTTGGTTTTTTCAAAAACAAACAAGAACAAAAATACGGAATGTAGCAACACATTATTTTTGATAAGAAAAATTTAAAAAGAAAACATTTTTTATTTAAATCATTCTATTAACACAGTCTGTTAACAGCAGCTTTGGCATCTGTTAAACAAATTTTATGTTGCAACCTTTTGAGATTTGGTGCGAGATTAGCACAAAAGAATCACAATGATAAAGATGTATAACAAACAACAATAAAATGCAAAATGTTGCTATATATATACCCGTTACTTAAAAAATAAGTATAAGGGTATATTGTGTTCGTTGGAATGTATGTAACAGGGAGAAGGAGGCATCTCCGACACTATAAAGTATATATATTCTTGATCAGCATCAATAGCCGAGTCGATATAGCCATGTGTGTCTATCCGTCTGTCCGTCCGTCCGTACGTATGAACAAAAGGATCTCAGAGACTATAAGAGATAGAGATACCAAACTTTCACTCACAGACTTCTATATACCCCACGCAGATCAAGTTTGTTTCATATTGAAGCTACGTCCCCCTCCGCCCCCGCAAATAGTGAAAAACCTTTTGCTCGTCTGTTTGAGCAAAGGGATCTCAGAGAATATAAGAGATAGCGTAACCAAATTTGACAGACAGACTTCTATATACCTTACGCAGATCAAGTTTTTTACAAATTTAAGCCACGCCCCCCTCCGCCTCCGAAAATCGCGAAAAACCACCACACCCACAGTTTTTATGATAATACGTTTTTTGTGAAAATAAACGTTATCTATTAGTATTATCTATTATCCCACTGAATTGCATCAAGATCGGACAAGTAGAACGGCAGTTATGGCGATTTAATGTTTTCAAAGCAATTTCTTTAAAAAAAAAGAATCTCAGAGTCTAAAAGAGATAGAATAACTAAATTTGGCTCGCAGATTTCTCTACACACCACGCAGGTCAAGTTTGTCTTACATTTTATCACGCCCTCCGCCCTCGCAAATCGCGAAAACCACCACACCCACAGTATTTAAGATAATACGTTTTTGTGGGTATTAGAGTTGCAAGTTGCTATTTTCTATTATCCTATAAAATCGCAGCAAGATCGGACAAGTAGAACAGCGGTATTAACGTGCCGAAGCTCTTGAAGCAAAATTAGCTCCTTAGAGTACGCAATAGTTTTAATATTATTAGACTTAACAAAAATGCATCAAATAATTCTCAACTGGTTCTGACGACGCAAATATGACATTCGGCTTGAATCGCTACTCGACTCAACCCAAATGGTACCGATGAATCTTCAATGATGATGGAACTGGCATCTATCGAATCGTGTTGAGCATACTACTTGCATTTATGCAAGTGTAGTATGTTGTTGAGCGTGTCAAGTCACCGGTTACCATATAGAGAGGTCGCTAACCAAGGGGATTGACATTTAGCAAAATTATAAACCTGAAGAAGTTGCTAATTTAAAACTTTTTGATTCGACAACTAAGTAACAACAGCAACACAATATGCCAAGCAAACTTTTCTGTCATTCTTGTGCCTAGGAATTCTCAACTGGATTCAGGCAATATAAAAAAACAAAAATTAATAATAACAAAATCCTTTTTTCTTAAAAAAAAAATTCTCAAAAAAATACTTTTATACATATTTAAGTTAAGTAACGGATATCCTATAGTCGGTATCTCTACTATAACCTTTCCCACTTGTTTATTTTTGATTTACAAAAATATTAAAAAATAAAATATTGCTTGGTCTGCCTGAGTTTGTACCCACGTTACCGTGTGCGAGAGTCTACGACACCATCCTCTGCACTATCTAGGTTCTGAACCCGCTGGCTGACTTAACGCTACTATATGTAAATCACTGCGGACGACAGTTCGCGCTAGTGACGAAAGCAGTGCGAAAGGCGACTAGCAATATATTCGGCTAATTTGAAAAATTAATGAAAAATACGCGTCGATTGATACCTCGATCACCCAAATCCGATAACTGGTTCAAAAGATAAATAAATTTGAAAGCTTACATGTAATGATGGGGATCTATTCCATTTCGAAAATCTAGAAATGTTTGTTTTACGACTTTTTGAAAAAACCGCTAGTTTAGCGGGAAAGCGCTAGATCCCCCTAAAATTGAAACCTCAACAGTTTCCAAACCATAGAAGCTACAGGTTTGTTCTATATATCATTGGAAATGTGTGTTGGAGGGCTTTTAGGCTTATATTCTTTTTTTCTTAAGTACTCAGGTAATATTTTACAGGTGAAATAAAGTTTTTGTTCTTACATTTTGGCGATTTCTCACAAAACGGCTCTAACAATTTTTACTATTAATATTTGAGTATTTTGTAGTACGTACAATTTTGTGTTTTTGGTATATGAAACATAAATTTAGGTTGACTGGTTTGGAAGATATTACCTGTTAACTGAATATATACACTTACACATTTACATTTTACATTTACACCGAAAATTACGTTTTAGTACAAAAAACGTTTTGGTTTCATGAGATATCTCAACCAAACTTAAACAATATGCATTTAACTTGGTTTAATATATCCTGACCAAAGTTGGTTCAAATCGGACCACTCTATCACATAGCTATCATGGGACCGATCGGTTAAAAATTAGGTTCTAGTATGAAAAACTTTTTTGTTTAATAAAATATTTTAAACAAATTGATAGAATATGCATTGAAGTTAGTTTTATACATCCTGACCGAAGTTGATTCATGTCGGACCACTATATCATATAGCTGTAATAGGACCAATCAGGCAAAAATTAAGTTTTACAGTGAAAAACTTTTTTGTTTTATAAGAAATCTTAATTAAACTTATACAATATGCATTTAACTTGGTTTTATATATCCTGACCAAAGTTGGTTCAAATCGGACCACTATATCATACAGCTGTCATAGGACCGATCGGTCCAATATTAAGTCTTAGTATGAGAAATTTTTTTTGTTTTATAAGATATCGTAACCATACTAATAGAAAATGCATTTAAATTAGACTTATAGATCCTGACCAAAGTTGGTTTTAATCTCACCACTATATCATATAGCTGTCAGACTTAATAGAAAGTCACTATGTCACTTTTCGTGGAAATAACTATGGTTACAACCGTGGTAATGGAAACGGACGTTTCCAAGGCACTCAAAAAGCCAGAGGTAGCAAAAGCTATCGCGGTGGTAATAATTATCGAGGTAGAAAAAACTACCAAATTAACGAAAATATAAATAAACAAAACGGCCATGGAACTAATGTTCGAGTTACTCGGACTAACACGGAAAACCAGCAGAGTCCTTAAGATATTCACCAAGAAAATCCAAAGTACACACCATAAATTTAAGCTTCAGTATCTTTATTAAAATAAACAAGGGGGCTCCGCCCCCTGCTGGCTTCGCTGGCGGTGAGGTGCAGCTACAGTCGAGCACGCTTGACAGTAGGATACCCTGAGCCAAGGTACTCTTTTATAAAAGATGATTTTTGACCAATTGTTTCTATGACAGCTACATGATATATGAAACCGATTTGAACCAAAACTGGTCAGAATGTAAAAAACCAACATAAATGCTTATTCTATCAACTTTTTCATACTAAAACTTGATTTTCTACCGATCGAACCTATGACAACTATATGATATAGTGGACCGAACGAACTTCGGTCAGGATGTACAAAACTAAGTTAAATGCATATTCTATCAGTTTGTTTAAGATATCTAAAAAAACAATGGGCTCAGGGTATAATTAAATTTAAATTAATAAGTCGCAAATCGTAATCGCTTAAAATTGATGTAGAGTATGTCAAGAGTAGCCACAAACTACAATTTTAGTCTGTCTAAATTCTGGCAGCATTTTCCTCTCTCACTTTTGCTCTCGAAACAAATTATAGTCTGACAGATGCTGCGACACTGCGCGCGCAGTGTAAAATAAAATGCAAAGTCTAGTTTTATGCGTTTTAACAAGCGGAAAATATTAAGTATCTTCTTCAATGATACTAAGTGGAAACTTAATGAATATATGTGTGAGGAATCGGATATAGTAATAATTAAATTTATTATTTTGCAGATTTCAGTGCTCGGCAAAGATGCAAAAGTAATGCTGCAAAATGATCGCTTTTTCTCTCATGCAATTTCATGCGTAGCTATCAGCTTCTGCCCGACTATACTGAAAATTGTGACGTCATAAGGAATTTTGCCATGCCAAAATACATACTTATATATTAACACAATTATATTTTAATCAAATTGTATATTTGTATATACATAAATTGTACATTTACATTTTCATTACATGATATCGATAGTATTTTTGCTTATCGCTCGATTCTTATTTGGTACCCAAAAAAAAAAAAAGGGTACTATTTCGTACTGTCTTTGTGCGCGCCTTGCATACAAATGTATACATGCTGTCTCGCTCGCTCGTTTAATTTGCCATGCAAATGTAATTATTGAATTAAATGTAAATTCCGAAATAACTTCTCTATTTATGGGTCAATCGCTTTGAAATTTTCAGGGTCGTTTAATACGCATACTTCTCAACTGATTGTTCAGTTAGGGAGTGCTATGTCATAAATTGCGCCTGTTAATCGTTTTGTGCAATTTGTGGGCGAAGAGGGCGTGGCATCCAAAATTGGAAACAAACTTGACCTGCGTATGGTATTCACAAACCTGCATTCCAAATTTGAAGTCTCTAGCACTTATAGAATCTGAGATCGACGCGTTCAAACAGACGGACGGACGGACAGACAGACGGACAGGGCTAGATCGACTCGGCTGTTGATCCTGATCAAGAATATATATACTTTATGGGGTCTGCCACCCCTCCTTCTGCCTGTTACATACATTTTGCCAAACACATTATACCCCTTTTTGCCCATTTTCAATGGGCTCAGGGAATAAAAAACGAAAATTGGCATTCGGCACTGTGCAAAAAGTAATTTTTATGTACAAAGAAGCTCACCCTTCTTGCGCACAGTGCACAATGCCAATTTTTTTTTTTATATAATATATCACTGCGGACGTCAGTTCGCGTTAGTGACGAAAGCATCACGAAGGGTGCGAAAAGCGACTAACAATATATACAGGTAAGTTGGAAAATTTGCTACGACTGTCCAATCACATCGAATTAAATACCGATCGAAAGGTTTAGTCCTAACTTACAAGATGGCATACTAAAGCTTTTTCTAACCAACCTGGGTCATACGGGGGTGTAAGTGGGAGGGGAAAAATTTAAAGGATTGCAACCAATGGAGCTGTTGGGGCCTTTTGGTACAATTTTTTTTAATTTTTAACAATTTTTCTTAAAAATACGCATCGATTGATACCTCAATCCCCCAAATCCGATAACTTGTTCAAAAAATAAATAAATTTTAAAATTTTAGTGGACTTCTCAATATGAAATTAACAGTCAGTTTGTTTGTTTGTCTGTTTGTGTCAAAGCGCTAAAAAAGCTTAAATGTAATGATTGGGATTTATTCTTTTTCGAAAATCTAGATATGTTTGATCTACGACATTGGCATTCGGCACTGCGCAAAAAGTAATTTTTATGTACAAAGAAGCTCACACTTTTTGCTCACAGTGCACAATCCAATTTTCGCTTTTTATACCCTGAGCCCATTGAAAATGGGCAAAAAAGGGTATAATGTGTTTGGTAGAATGTATGTAACAGGCAGAAGGAGGGGTGGCAGTCCCCATGGCAGACCCCGTCTGTCTGTCCGTCTCTCCTTCTGTCCGTCTGTCTGTCCGTCTGTTTGAACGCGTCGATCTCAGATACTATAAGTGCTAGAGACTTCAAATTTGGAATGCAATTTTTGATGCCACGCCCCCTTCGCCTACAAATTGCACAAAACGATTTACAGGCGCAATTTTTGACATAGCTCTCCCTAACTGAACAATCAGTTGAGAAGTATGCGTATTAAACGACCCTGAAAATTTCAAAGCGATTGACCCATAAATAGAGAAGTTATTTTGGAATTTACATTTAATTCAATAATTACATTTGCATGGCAAATTAAACGAGCGAGCGAGACAGAATGTTCACGTTTGTATGCAAGGCGCGCACAAAGACAGAACGAATTAGTACCCATTTTTTTTTGGGTACCAAATAAGAATCAAGCGATAAGCAGAAATATTATCGATATCATGTAATGAAAATGTTTATGTATAATTTATGTATATACAAATATACAATTTGATTAAAATATAATTGTGTTAATATATAAATATGTATTTTTGCATGGCAAAAGTCAGCAGAAACTGATAGCTATGCATGAAATTGCATGAGAAAAAAAGCGATCATTTTGCAGCACTACTTTTGCATCTTTGTTGAGCACTGAAAGCTGCAAAATAATAATTTTAATTATAAATATTTCCGATTAATTACACATATATATAATAAGTATCTGCTTATTATCGTTGTAAAAAAAACTTAGCATTTTCCGCTTTAAGAATCTCATAAAATTAGACATTGTCTTTTATTTCAAATTTCGCGCGCACTGCAGCAGCCCTTGGCAGGCTTGAATTTGTTGCGTAAGAGGGAAGAAGTGAGACAGGAAAATGGGTGCTGCCAGATTGCAGGCTGAGCAAAGTTGTACTTTTGTGGCTACTCTGACACTCCTGCATCAATTGTGTTGACATGATTATGACTTGCGATTTACCAATTTATCAATTTCTAATTTATTTTAAATAAGTTTAATATAATACCGAGGATGTATTAGTTCAGTGAGGCATTGATAACGTAGTCTGCAGTGATAAGCACAGTGATTTAAAAAAACCGAAAGTTGTTCATAGTTTCGCGTGTGTAATTTTTATACCCTGAGCCCATTGAAAATGGGCTACAATCAACTTTTATAAAAGAGTACATGGGCTCACGGTATCCTACTGCCGAGCGTGCTCGACTGTAGCCGCACCTCACCGCGAGCGAAGCGATTAGGGGGTAGGCGAGCGAAGCGAGCAGGGGTCGGAGCCCCCTTGTTTTTATTAATTTACATTTTTATTTAAAATTTTTAGATAAAACTGAATTTTGTTCGTCACAAAATTGGATATCAGAAATTTTGGGGCTAAAAATTGCTTTCGTCACTAGACTTTTACCTCGTGTAGGTTTTTTTTGTTAATATATACAGATAACATTGAAAATATGCTACGACTGTCCGATCAGATCGAGCTTTAAGTCGATCGAAAGGCTTAGTCTTAACTTTTAAAATGGCGTACTAAAACTTTTGCTAACTCACCTGTTTTATGAAATAAAGGCGTGTTAGTGGGAGGTGAAAAATGTTAATGATCGCAGCTTATGGAGCCGTTGGAGCTTTTTGGTATAATCTTTTATTTTTTAAAAATTCCTATCAAAAATACGCGTCGATTGATATCTCGATCACCCAAATCTGACAACTAGATCAAAAGATAATTAAATTTGCAATTTTTAGTGGACTTCTCAAAATGAGATGAAAAGTCAGTTTGTTTGTCTGTTTGTATCAAAGCGCTAAAAAAAAGCTTTGATGTTATGATGGGGATTTATTCCTTTTCGAAAATCTAGAAAAGTTCGTTCTACCACTTTTTGAAAAAAACCGCTAACGCTAAATCCCGCTAAAATTGAAACCTCAACCTCAAACCATAGAAGCTACAGATATGTTCAATATATCATTGGAAAGGTGCTTGGGGGCTTTTATGCATACCTTTAAACTTTTTTATAAAGAACTCAGGTATCATTTTACAGGTGAAATAAAGTTTTTTACCTTACATTTTAGCGATTTCTGTCAAAACGGCTCTAACGATTTCTGTCATATAATTAATATGGTATATGAAACATAAATTTTGGTTGAGGGGTTTGGAAGATATTACCTGTTAAGTGAATAAATACATTTTTCTATCGGTCGAAAATCACGTTTAAGTACGAAAAACTTTTTGTTTTATGAGATATCTCAACCAAACTGATATAATATGCATTTAACTTGGTTTTATATATCCTTACCAAAGTTGGATCAAATCGGACCACTATATCATAAAGCTGTCATAGGACCGATCGGGTCAAAATTAGGTTTTAGTATGAAAAACTTTTTTGTTTAGTGAGATATTTCAACCAAATTGATAGCATATGCATTTAATTTAGTTTTAAAAATCCTGACCGAAGTTAGTTCTTATCGGACCACTATATCATATAGCTGTCACAGGACCAATCGGGCGAAATTCAAGTTCTTCTGTGAAAAACTTTTTTGTTTTATGAAAAATCTTAACCAAACTAATACAATATGCATTAAACTTGGTTTTATATATCCTGTCCAAAGTTGATTCGAATCGGACCACTATATCATACAGCTGTCATAGGACCGATCGGGTGAAAATCAAGTCTTAGTATGGAAAACTTTTTTGTTTTATAAGATATCGTAATTAAACTAATAAAATATGCATAAAACTTGGTTTTAAATATCCTGTCCAAAGTTGGTTCGAATCGGACCACTATATCATATAGCGCCCATAGGAACAATCGGTCAAAAATCAAGTTTGAGTATGAAAAACTTGTTGGTTTATGAGATATCGTAATCAAACTGATTTAATAAGCATATAACTTGGTTTTATATATCCTGTCCAAAGTTGGTTCAAATCGGACCCCTATATCATATAGCTGTCATAGGACCGATCGGGCGAAAATCAAGTCTTAGTATGAAGAACTTTTTAGTTTTATGAGATTTCATACCCAAATTTATAAAATATACATAAAACTTGGCTCTATATTTGGAGCTCTCCGAATTTGGTTTACTGGGAGTAAGCACAACAACAACAAATACTTCTGAAGTCATAAATTAAAGCAAAATGAACACTTTTGTTGCCATATCGTCGCATCGAAAATCTGTGTGGTTGTTGTTGCTGCCCAGCGTCTCGCGACGCACATCGAGCATTTGCTGTGTGGTTCTTGTTTCGTTTTATTGAGGGGTGGGGGTCATAAGAAATTTTGCGCTCGGAGTCAAAAGTTGTTGTTGTATGGTAAAAAAAAATTTCTGGTACCTGTTCCGAAAACTTTTGAAGACATATTATTTGATCAGTTCCTGCGAAATTAGCCCTTACAAATGAATCGGTTACTTAACGGTTACTTCGGCTTAAAGAGTTTCGGGTTTTTAAGGTTTACGTATGGTGGAAAATTTTTTTTCGGTTACGGTTTCAGTTACGGTTACAAATTTCAATCAGTTTTTACCGGTTAAAGGTTACGGTTCCGGTTACGGTTTGAATCCCTGCTTTGTAGTATCGATTGGCGATTTTTGAAAAACTGACACATGACATCTTTTTCAAACTTCAATTTGTTGTAGTCAACAAAACTCTGCGTTTTTAACTTGAAAAAAATATGCCAAAACATTTTTGAATGTTGACAAAAGGCGAAATATACAGCTATTGATTAGCACAATAACACTAGGCACCAGTAAAAAAATAACAAGAACCAAACCTACTTTTGTCGATAGATTTGGGGCCCCCACAGGCCAAAAAATTTTTTTTTTTTTTATTTTGAGATTTTTTTTAGAGTTTTTAAAAAATCAGGCTTTTTTTCAGGGACTGAAAATAATGATTTTTGATTCAACCATAAGGAGAAGCTTAATTTTTGTTTTGAATTTACCAACATTTTTGCTATTTTTTTTTATTAATTTATATTTTTATTTAACATTTTTAGATTAAACTGAATTTTGTTCATCACAAAATTGGATATCAGAAATTTTGGGGCTAGATTTCAATTTCGTCACTAGACTTTTACCTCGTGTAGAGTTTTTTTGTGGGATATACATTTAACTTGGTTTTATATATCCTGACCAAAGTTAGTTCAAACGGTTCATATAGCTGTCATGGGACCGATCGAGCCAAAATTAGGTTTTAGTATGAAGAACTTTTTTGATTAATGAGATATTTTAACCAAATTGATAGAATATACATTTAAGTTAGTTTTATACATCCTGACCGAAGTTGGTTTCATACTAAAACTTGATTTTCAACCAATTGTTCCTATGGGCGCTATATGATATAATGGTCCGATTAAAAAAAGAATCAAACTTGATCTGCCTGCAATATTGAGGAATCTAAGGACTTTGAAACAAGCTTGATCTGCTTGCAATATGGAGGAACCTACATACCAAGTTTGGTGTCTCTAGCTTTTATAGTCTCTGAGATATATGTGTCCATACAGACGGACGGACAGACAGACAGACGGACATTGCTACATCGACTTGGCTATTGATGCTGATCAAGAATATATATACTTTATAGGGTCTGCCACGCCTCCGCACATATTCGTTAAAACAAACCCAATAGACCCCTGTACTATTTTTTAAGTACGGGGTCTAAATATAAAATAACTAGGGGGCTCCAACACTGTTCGCTTCGCTCGTCAACCCCCGGCTCGCTTCGCTCGCGGACTTAAAACGTTATAGAGAGAAGCACTTTTTATATATTTCTTGAATAAACTTCCTTTTCGCAAATATAAATTACTGTTCTACTTCAGCAATTGGAACACTTGTTAATTGGAATAACCTGGTATTTCGGACTTTTAATTTCTATCTATAAAACTTTCAGTAACAAGGGCACAATACAAAATTTTTTGCTTTTGAAATCTGATCATAATAACGTGTTTGTACACTTAAAAAAAAATCAAGATTTCCGTACTTAAACAGGTACAAGTACAAACGATTCAAAAGCTGTCTAAGTTCCGAATTTCCAAAGTTGAGAACAAAAATCTTATTTCAAGTTCGGTTTTCGCAAGTACGGAAATCTTAAAATTAGATTTTTTTGGGAATACTTAAATTTCGTTTTGGGTTCAATTTAAGTCTGAAAAAATTTAAAACATACTACTTTAAGTACACAAAAATCTTGAACTTAACCCAAAATGTTCTTGTTTTTAGTACAAAACATTGTCATAATTAATTAACTTTAATCTTGAAAAGTACTCTATGTGTACTAAAATTAGGCAAAATACCAAAGTTAAATACGATTTAATAATGGTGTATTTTCTTGGAATATTCCTTTCGGAATAGGTGCTGATTTTACCAGCGATCCAAGCTTAACGTCATATTTACGTCGCTACGAAACGATCTTATTTTTGACTTCCTTTCAATCTTGCAAAAAAAACTAAACTAAGTACAAAAAACTTTAGTACAAATAACTCAGTTGTTTCTGGAGGTATCTTTTCGAGACTCACGGATTATATATTTTCCATGGTCTTATATATTCTGAGTAAGTTTGGATAAAGTCGGACTACTATTTCGGATAGCTGCCATAGGAATGTGAAGTTAGAATTCTAAAATTAAGATCGATTCATACTTAATTCAAGCAATCACAGCAATCTTAAAATTTTAAGAACGAAAAGGTATAAATTCAAGTACGGTCGTACCTAATTTTAGGATGGCATATTTTTCTGAGTGTATGTGAGTTTGGTTGAGATAACTAAAAAAACAGAACAGTTTTTCATACTAAAGCTTAATATAATCCCGATTGTTCCTATGACATCTATTTTGACCAAATTGATAAATATTTAAAAAAATGTTAGTAAAATGAAATTAATAAATAAAAATAAAATCTTTCTCGGTCAGGGCTCGAACTCGCGACCCCGTGCCCGTGTGAGTGAATGAATGAATGAATGTACTGGACGAAGAATTTCATATATATAGATAAAAAAAAAAAACCAAAATTGGCATTCGGCACTGCGAAAATGTTATAATAATAATTTTAATGTACAAAGAAGGATACCCTTTTTGCGCACAGTCCAAAATACCAACTTTCGTTTTTTTTTTTTATTAATTTATAAATATAAATTAAAAATTTTTATATTAAACTGAATTTTGTTCTTCACAAAATTGGATATCAGACCTTTTGGGGCTTGAAATAACTTTCGTCATTAGACTTTTACCTCGTGTAGAGGTTTTTTTGTGGGATAGAAACGTTCTGTTGAAAGTCAACTGTTAGTACGAAAAAGTTTTTTGTTTTTTTAAGCGAAGCGAGCAGGGGGCTGAGCCCCCTTGTTTTGAATTGCACAGTAAAAATGATTTGAGATAATAGAAGCAATTATATTATGAAGAAATTAAATAGAATTATTTCACTTTTATTGAACACAACAGTGCCTGTGTTCGGCATTTATTAATTGACTCGCCACTCACCCACAATATTTAAATACACGGAGTGACCGATTGGAGGTGTTGTTGAAATCTGACATTCATAGATTCCCGAATCCTTCCGTTGAGCGTACCTTATGCGAAGTGTCCAGTCTTCAGCATGTGGTGAGTGCATCGCTTCAAACCGTTGATCTGATGTGTATGTATACCGTCCAACGGTAAGTAGATGTATGTCCCGATGACGTACCCAGGAGACCTACGAATGGATAGTAACAATATAGAAGTTTTTTTTAGAGTTTTCTTTATGGAATAATTTAATGCTTAATGCAAATTTTCACTTGCGTAAATGCGCAGTCGGTGTCGCCGACAGAGGAACGGCTGCTTTATGTAGGCATCACTGCAGACGGCAGTCAGCGCTAGTGATGAAAGCGGCACAAAGGGTGCGAATGGCGACTAGCAATATATACAGCTAATATGGAATATTAGCTGTCCGATCAGATCGAGTTATACACCGATCGAAAGGTTTAGTCTTAACTAAGGGATATTCCCTTGTGATGCAAGCGAACGGCCATATTTTTTCACTCTCAAGCCGACAAGACCGTCTACAGACGGTCTTCAGTATTTTGCACCTGACGGTCGTTTCAAACCACGGAAAATTATGAAATTTCAAACTTAAGCTTATTTAACCTATACCTACTTTTAAAATAAATATCAACTTAATTGAATGACTATTTCGATTTTGCCTGCTAGAGGGTTACAATGAATTTACAATTACTTATTATATGGATTGATTAAATTTTTTCTGTATTGATTCACTCTTAATATCATTCATGTAATCTATTTTGGTGACATGACCAAGGACTTAACGCATAAAAATTTTTTTGAACATTTTGTCCGTTTTTTGTCCCAAAATTGAATTTGGGCGTTATGTCCGAAATGAAAACGGAATTAAAGCCCTAATTCAGTTTTTGATTTTGAAAGAAAGGAATAGAATAATAATTACGGTGTCCACTTCACAATGGCAGCATGGCAGCGGGCACATGTGCATTACTGAAATCGTGAGCATCACTTTACATTTCAGTCCTGCCCAGGAATTTGCATTTAAGCTTTATAAATTGGTTTGAAAATGTTAGAGCTGCCTGGTAGTCTAGATCAGCGGTGGGCAAGGAATTTGCAATCGTGAGCACTACAACAACATCTACAACAAACACAACTTTTGCAGTCATAATTTAAAGCAAAATGAACACATTTATGACTCTGTGCGTAGCGCCGCGAAATCTGTGCGGTTGTTGTTGGTTTTGACAAACCAAAACAATTATACACTAAAAGAAGTTCTAAATAATTTCATTTGCAAGTTGAACGCTTATTATATGGTAAAAATCAAAACGCATCAAAACCAACTTTACTTTTTCACACAGTGTACAAGACGCTGCTGAAGTCATAAATCATAGCAAAATGAACACTTTTATGACCGTACGCGTCGCAGCCGAAACTCGAGCATTTGCTGTGTGTTTGTTGTTTAGTTTTATTGGGGGGTCATAAATGAGTTGCGCGCGGCGTCAAAAGTTGTTGTTGTTGTTTGAGTTTTGTGAGTAGCGCGAGCAAGGGCTTACCCATCGCTGGTCTAGATGCTAGAGTTGACGATCTAGGTACAAAAGTTGCCGGTTAAAATCTGGAAATCAGGACTCAAACCCACGAGCACCGTCCGACTCCGCGACTCAGAACACTGCGCCACGTAAGCCCACGACCGATTGGACGCCAATTTGTGATATAATATTTTAATACAATTTTTATTTTATCAAGTTATTTACTTAAGTGCCAACGCGCTATTTACTGTGCGATCTGAATGAGATTTTCAGCAAAAATCTAGGACAATTATATCTTCGTCTGTGCAAAATCTGGAATTTCTGGCTTTCAAATTGCTCTAATAATTTCGATATGAAATTTTCTATGTCGATTTGCAGGCGGTTAAGGGGGCGTGGCCAAATTTTGAAATAAACTTGATCTGCTTGCAATGTAGAGGAACCCACATACCAAGTTTGGGGTCTCTAGCTCTTATAGTCTCCGAGATCTAGGTGTTCATACAGACAGACAGACAGACAGACGGACATTGCTATATCGACTCGGCTATTATTGCTGATCAAGAATATATATACTTTATGGGGTCTGCCACGCCTCCTTCTGCCTGTTACGCACATATTCGGTAAAACAAACCCAATAGACCCCTGTACTTTTTTTAAGTACGGGGTCCAAAAAGCTGGGACCATAACTGTTATGAGGAATCTCCAAAAAAATCGCGTTTAATGGTTATTTTAAGACTTTTATTTTATAAATACAAATTAATAGTTACTTTTATTGAAAAAAAAATTTAAAATTAAACATTATTTTTGATTTTTATTTTTTTAGTCTTTTATAAGTCTTTCAAGCTTTTTATGATGAATAAAATATAAGTCTGTAAAGACTTTTATTTCTGATTTTAAAAGTCTTAAAAGACTTTTATTTTTGAGGAATAAAATAAAAGTCTTTAAAGACTTTTGTCATGTGAAAACTTTTGAATAAAAGTCTTTGTGAATATCTCCGCTTATAATAATAGTATTTCAACTCACGTTTCCAAATTCACTAGATTGAACTTATCCCCCTGTGCTATTACTCCTATTTTTAATTACATATTGTTATTCATAACGAAAAATTAAAAAGTTTTTACAAATTAGGCATTTGAATTTTAAGGTGCCGACGTCGTCTAACTAGAGCAAGATGATGAGGAATCTCAATCGAAGAGGACGCCCAAAACAGAAAAGAGAAGAAAGATCTGAACATTGCCACCAAAAAGAGCAAACTAGAGAAATGGAAAGCTCTCTGTGACGATATCTACACCAACCCATGGGGCCTACAAAATCGTTATGAAGAAGCTCAAGGCAAATAACGCCCTTCCCTGCATAACAGCTGAAAAAATGGACAACATTGTCCAAACGTTTTTTTGCCGGCACCAGGTTAGACCAACAGAGACAAGGGAAGCAATAGACGCGAATCTAGTGCAACCCTTTACTGAGAACGAGCTTTTGAAAGCGGCTAAATGCGTAAAGCCCGGAAAAACGCCAGGTCATGATAACATTCCGGCAGAAGTGCTGAAATCAATTGCAGTAAGCCGACCTGAAAAACCGCTGGAGATGTATGTTGCGGGAATTCGGACTGGACCACGATCCATGGAAAGTACAACGATTGTTCCTGACACAGTCATGATTATGTTTATGATTATGATTATGATTATGATTATGATTATGATTATGATTATGATTATGATTATGATTATGATTATGATTATCGATTTATGATTATGATTATGATTATGATTGGCGATTAGGGATTATGATTATGATTATGATTAAGTGATTATGATTATGATTTTATGATTTGGCGATTATGATTATGATTATGATTATGATTATGATTTGCGATTATGATTATGATTATGATTATGATTTTATGATTAAGGATTATGATTATGATTAATGATTATGATTATGATTATGATTATGATTATGATTAAGCGATTATGATGATTATGATTAGCGATGCCAGTGATTATGATTATGACATGACATGATTATGATTATGGCGATTGGCGATTTCGCGATTGCGATTGGCGACTTTCTTCGCGATTATGATTGGCGATTATGATTGGCGATTATGATTAGCGATTTGGATTATGATTATGATTATGATTATGATTATGATTATGATTGGGACAAGACTATGACATGACCATGATTATGACAAGTGACGGTGATTATGATTATGATTATGACATGATTAAGCCAAGTGACAAGGACATGACATGATTATGACATGATTGATTATGATTGATTATGATTATATTTTCATGACCATGATTATGATGGTGATTATGATTGGCGATTATGATTATGACATGGCTATGGACATTTATGATTATGATTTCATGATTATGACAAGTGATTTCATGACAATGACATGATTATGCATTTCATGATATGACAAGTGATTGCGATTATGACCATGACATGACATGACAAGTGATTGCGATTATGACAGGAGCCATGATTATGACATGACATGATTTCATGATAATGACAGATTATGATTATGATTACATTATGATTGGCGACCATGATTGCGATTCATGATTATGACATGGACATTCATGACCATGACTATGACAATGATTATGATTGGCGATTGGTGATTTATGACATGACAGATTATGATTAGACTGATTATGACATGACATTATGACCATGACATGACATGATTATGATTATGATTATGAGATATGACAAGGACATGACAGATTATGATTATGAGCCATGATTATGACATGATTATGACACATTTATGATTATGATTATGATGGGACAAGTGATTATGATTGCGATTTCATGACATGATTTATGATTATGATTATGACAATGATAAGTGAGCCATGATTATGATTATGATTATGATTATGATTATGATTATGACATGACATGACAATGAGCAATGATAATGATAATGATAATGATAATGATACAACAACATAATGACAATGATAATGATAATGATAATGATAATGAGCAATGATAATGATAATGACAATGATAATGACAATGACAATGATAATGATAATGATAATGATAATGATAATGATAATGATAATGATAATGACATGGAAATTCTAACGGTTGGCTGATCAACAAGGGGAAGGGTGATCCCGTCAGCCTATGGATCTGTATGCTATCATCACTTCCGCCCAATAGTCCTCCTGGCTACGCTGGACTTGAAAAATGCTGTTAGCATCGTCAGGTGGGCAGAAATGATCGAGGCCCTCCAATATTATTTCCAAACACCAGAATATCTGATGCGCATTTTATAAAGGTATCTAGAAAATCGAAAGCTAGTGTACACTACCACCGCAGTAGAAAAACGCATCCAAGTCACAGCCGGAGCTGCTCAAGAATCTATTCTAGGACCAGATCTGTGGAATATAGCCTATGACAAGATCCTTCGCATAGTGATGCCAGACGGCACATTCCTCGTAGGATACGCGGACGACATAGCGGCAGTGTTGATCTGCGTGAAGAACTGGCTGGACTCTCACGGACTAAAGCTCGCAACGGGAAAAACAGAGCTTCTCCCAATCACGAGACGCCAGATCCCAACAAAAGTGGACATGAGGATAAGCGAGAGTATTATTAGAACACTGAAGTTCATAAAATACTTGGGAATTAGGCTTGACTCAAAGCTTTCTTTCAAGCGCAATTACGCTACGCTACAATTAAGAGCTCCACCGCCATACGATCGCTCAGACGACTTATGGCAAATGTAGGCGGACATCTGCAATGTAGGCGGAAGCTGCTGATGGAGATCAATAACGCCATCCTCCTATATGGCTGCGAAATTTTTGCAGACGCATTGACTACGAAATACAAAGCAAATCAACTCTTTGCGATGCAGAGGACGAGCGCACTGAGAATAATCAGCGCTTATCGGACAGAGTCTGGAGCAGCAACGATGGTTATCGCTGGCGTTGTACCTATTGCCTTATTAGGCCGAAAACGGAAGAAACTGTACGAGCTACGATAAACAGCAGAAGCGACAAGGCAGAGAGCCAAGACCTGCAAGCAGAACACACTCGACATGTGGCTAGCGCGGTGGGCGAATGAAAACGCTGGAAGATAGACAGCAAGACTGATACCCGACAACAGCGTTTGTATGCAGAGAAAGCACCGCGACGTAGATTATTATGTAACCCAGATGCTAACGGGACATGGATACTTCAGCAGCTTCCTACACTCTATTAGCAATCTATCTGCGTGTATACGATCGCTTCGATGATAAACGATTCAGACTGGCATTTATTTGGAGACATCACGCCAGATATCATTATAAAAATAATGATCAGCGACGAGGAAAACTGGAAGCGTGTCGCGGCTTTTATAGGCGACATACGCTCAAAGAAAAGGGACTTGGATGACAGAAGATAATTAGGGCAGTCTGGATGCAGATCTAAGAGAACGCTACACGCGTAAAAGGTCCCACTTCGAAGTAATTCGAAAGCTTTTCCGCAGTGGAAATAGACCTGATGAGGGGGTTTTTAGTGGAATTTACCACATGCCACGCTGCGACAGCAGTGTGAGATGCAACACGCACTTTCCCCACCTCAGCCCAAAAAAAATTAATAAAAAAATTAATAATAATAATAATAGTTTGGTCAGCCAGCGGGTTAAGTACCTAGGTGGTGGCGCAGAGGATTGTGTATAGACTTAGACAAGATTTTATTTTTTATTTTTTTAATTTCATTTTATTGATATTTTTTTAAATATTATGATATTTTATAATTTGGTCAAATTCGGGTTACTATATCATACAGCTGCAATAGGAACAATCGGGTTTAGATTCACCTTTAGTATGGAAAACTTTTTTATTTTTTAAGTTATTCCAACCAAACTCACAGATTGTGTTTTTTTTACCATGTGTTACACCCTGACCAAATTTTATCAAAAGTAGCCTTAACCTTTAGTATGAAAAACTTTTTTGTTTCTTAAAACATATTTACCAAACTCACAAATTGTGTATTTGAGACTGCTTGTTACACCCTCACCAAATTTGGTCAACATTGGGAAGCTATATCATATAGCTGCCATATGAAAAATTTTTTTTTATTTTTGTTAATAGCTTAACCAAACTCACAGATTCGCTTTTGCACGTCAAATATCGATCTTTTCTGCCAAATCCAGCAGCGTGCATACAATAATTGCCTTTTTTTTTTACAAAAATTGTTATATTAAATAATTATGTTGGTACTTATTGCATTCAGCACAAAATTTCCAACGACAAAAAATTTTCAATTTTTTTCATAACATACGATAACTGAATAAAATTGCGTACGACTGGTGAAAAAACGTAGTAGTCTGATTTGTATAAGATTGTTGGTTACTGATTACAGATGCATCAGAAGTAATGAAGGTATTACTGATTAAAAAACCTGTCGAACCAATGTTAGAAATAACGACCCTTTACTCTTGAATCACAGAAACTGCAGTTGAAATGAGTCCGCTTGCACATATTTTTGCTACTTTTATTCTTTTCTTACATACAAACACATTAATGTGATCGGATTTTAAAATCAAAAAATTCGTGTGGTGCCCGGGTTACAGAACATTTTATAGATAAAAATTGATTTTAATTTTTAATTATGATTATAATATTTACATATAAACTTTTCAATTTAATTTTTTATTGTTATTCACAAAATTTTATATTAGAAACTTTGGGGCATCTAGCCTTACGACACTAGACTTTTACCTCGTGAAGAGGTTTTTTATTTACTACACAAATAACAATAACAAACACATCACAGAGCACTTAACCCAAATAGTAATAGCATTACCTTATGGTAACACGGAAATGCATTTACTAAAACTTTGTTTTAGGCAACATATATTAACTTTTATATGATATTCTAAGAGCAATTTGTTGTCTCTAAAGATAAAAGAAAATAATAAAAAATAATTCGAATTAAAAATCACTTTTTTTTCGTTAAATTTATTCGGGTTAACATAGGAAGCACAAACACAATAAACACAAATACCTGCTGCATTCCAGTCGAAATTTTATGACGCTGGGCAGCTCCCGGCAGCTGATTCTTTTTGTATTTTAATCTATCATTATTAACAAATTAATAACATGGGCTTCGATCGACTTCACAACTAAAAGCTTAAGGGAATGTAAACGAAAACAACAACAAGTAAACAAAAAACTGAGCATTAGAACTATCAGTCGAAAATGTATTGCAGAGCTCGGCAAGGGCATACAATTATTGACCTGCCGAACGGCTTTTAAATGCCTGAGCTTATGATATAATGTTGTTGAATGCGACCGACTGATCTGCTTGTTCCTATGTAATTGTGATTTGATGTTTAAAATTAAAGTTAATAGTCTTCTATCAAATGAAACATTGTCAGAAGCATGCGATATTCAAAATATTCCTGATATTACATAAAATTAATAAAGTGAGTTCGATATCATTCTGGATCTAGCTACATATTTAAACGGAGTGGTTTTACAAACGCTTACAAGTTTATTCGTGAGTATAATTAATGGCCAATCCAAAACTATAATATAATAAAATACTATAATATTATTACTTATTTCCTCTTACTCTGTATCTTACCAAAATGTACGAGGCCTTAATAGTAAGCTATCTAGCCTATTTGTAAGCAGTCATTCTTTTGACTTTGATGTCATCACTGCGGACGGCAGTTCGCACTAGTGACGAAAGCAGCACGAAGGGTGCGAAAGGCGACTAGCAATATATACAGCTGATTAACCGATCAGATCAAGTTATATACCGATCGAAAGGTTTAGTCCTAACTTACAAAATGGCATACTAAAACTTTTTGTAACTCACCAGGGTCATGAGATACGGGGGTGTAAGTGGTAGAGGAAAAATTTCAATGATTGCAGCTAATGGGGATGTTGGGGCCGTTTGGTATAATTTTTTATTAATTAAAAATTCTAATGAAAAATACGTGTCGAATCCGATAACTGGTTCAAAAGATAAATAAATTTGAAATTATTAATGGACTTCTCAAAATGAAATTAAAAGTCAGTTTGTTTGTTTGTCTGTTTGTATCAAAGCGCTAAAAAAGCTTAAATGTAATAATGGAGAAAATTTAGAAATGTTTGTTCTACGACTTTTTGAAAATACCGCTAGTTTAGCGGGAAAACGCTAAATCCCGCTAAAATTAAAACCTCAACAGTTTCCAAACCATAGAAGCTACAGATATGTTCTATATATATTTTTTGAAAGGTGTGTTTGAGGGACTTTAAACTTTTTTTCTAAAGTACTCAGGTAACATGTTACAGGTGAAATAAAGTTTTATAGCTTCCATTTTGGCGATTTCTGAAAAAACGGCTCTACCGATTTTTATTAAATTTGAGTATATTTCGCGTATTTTGGTATATGAAACATAAATTTTGGCTGACGGGCTTGGAAGATATTACCTGTTAACTGAATATATACATTTTTCTATCGGTCGAAAATCACGTTTTAGTACGAAAAACTTTTTGGTTTTATGAGATATCCCAACCAAACTGATACAATATGCATTTAACTTGGTTTTATATATCCTGACTAAAAATGGTTCAAATCGGACTAGAACAAAATATAGCTGTCTAACGACCGATCGGATTAAAATTAGGGTTTAGTCTGAAAAACTTTTTTGTTTAATGAACTATTTTAATCAAATTGATAGAATATGCATTTAAGTCAGTTTTATACATTCTGACCGAAGTTGGTTTATGTCGAACCACTATATCATATAACTGTTATAGGACCAATCAGGCGAAAATCAAGTTTTACTGTGAAGAACTTTTTTGTTTTATGAGAAACCTTAACCAAACTAATACAATATGCATTTAACTTGGTTTTATATATCCTGACCAAAGTTGGTTCAAATCGGACCAATATTAAGTCTAAGCATGAAAACCTTTTTTGTTTTACGAGATATCGTGACCAAACTAATAGAATATGTATTTAAGTTAGACTTAAATATGCTGACCAAAGTTGGTTCTAATCGAACCACTATATCATATAGCTGTAATAGGACCCATCGGGCGAAGTCCAAGCCTTAGTATGAGAAGCATTTTTTTTTAAGCTTAGAAAAAGAACAGGGGTCTATTGGGTTTGTTTTAACGAATATTTGCGTAACAGGCAGAAGGAGGCGTGGCAGACCCTATAAAGCATATATATTCTTGATCAGCATCAATAGCCAAGTCGATATGGCAATGTCTGTCTGTCCGTCTGTTTTTCAGTCTGTCTGTCCGTCCGTGTGTATGAACACCTAGATCTCAGAGACTATAAGAGCTAGACATACCAAACTTGGTATGTAGGTTCCTCTATATTGCAAGCAGATCAAGTTTGTTTCAGAATTTGGCCACGCCCCCTTTACCGCCTAAAAATCGAAATAGAAAATATCCAAATTATAAGAACAATATAAAAGCTAGTGACACCAAATTTGGTATGAAGATTCCCGTATATTGCAGGCAGATCATGTTTGTTTCTTTTTTGAATCGGACCACTAAATCATATAGCGCCCATAGGAACAATCGGTCAAAAATCATGTTTTTGTATGAAAAACTATTTGTTTAATAAGATATCCTAACCAAACTGATACAATAAGCATATAACTTGGTTTTATATATCCTGACCAAAGTTGGTTCAAATCGGACCACTATATCATATAGCTGTCATAGGACCGATCGGTCCAATATTAAGTCTTAGTATGAAAAACTTTTTTGTTTTACGAGATATCGCAACCAAACTAATAGAATATGTATTTAAGTTAGACTTAAATATGCTGACCAAAGTTGGTTCTAATCGAACCACTATATCATAAAGCTGTCATCGGACCGATAGGGCGAAATCCAAGACTTAGTATGAAAAACTTTATTTTTCATAGTTAGTACAGGGTCTCCGACAGTAGAGTATGCTCGACTGTAGCAACGCGAGCGAAGCGAGCAGGGGGCGGTTTAATTTTAATTTTAAGTTTAATTTTATATTAAACTGAATTTTGTTCGTCACAAAATTGGATATCAGAAATTTTGGGCTAGAAATTGCTTTCGTCACTAGACTTTTACCTCGTGTAGGGTTTTTTTTTGTCGGATTTTTTATTACTCTAAATTCTTTTTTTGATATTTGCGTTTCGCTTGTATCTCCTATCAGTTCTGCTACACCTCCTTGGTTCTCTAAAGTATTATCACATTTAAAAAATGTAATATCCAAGCAACTCAAAAAAATAATAACATAAAAAGTCGGACCTTAACTCAATTAAGCCAGTGCATACGCCAGGTCCCGATGGTTTGCCTGGTTCCGTATTAAATTAATGTGCGGAATCTTTGTGCAGACCGCTATATACGTTATTTAATTCGTCAATTGAATCTTTATCTTTTCCAAATCTATGGAAAGACTCTTATATTATCCCTCTTCACAAAAAGGGTATTAAGTGCGACGTTGAGAATTATAGGGGCATTGCTAAGCTTTCTGCAATTCCGAAGTTAATTGAGAAAATAATAGCCTTCATCTTCGAAATTTATATGGTTCTATTACACTAGGCAACAAATTTTGACTTTTTTCTTTTGAATTGAACCAAACGCACTTTTTTTTGTTTTTTTTTTGAGAGGTATGGGGCCCCAAACGACGAAAGAGGCAGAGTTTTTTATAGAAGTATTTAAAATTTGGCTTTTTTTTGTTGTTTTTTAGAGGTGCGCTCACTTTTGTCATCATTACTCGAGAATGCTAAAACCGATTTTCAAAAGCCTTACTTTTCCTGAAAGCTAATGAATATATCTGAAGTTCATGTACTTACACAGTCTAAGATTTAAGCCAGTAGTTTAAGAGCTATTTATTTTTTTACTTTAAAATTAAAGGAAAACTCGAAAAAAATTCGAAAATTCGGTTTTAATTTTTTGTTTGCAATGCTGCATTAATTAAGCGACGCGTCGTTTAAGATATGGTTCATTAAAATCTATGGAGAAACGGCGATATAATAAAATTTTATATCTATGCATGTTTTTCTTAAGCGGCATAACCTCTAGTATGAAAATTTGTGTGTTTTTTATGATATCCTAACCAAAATTCTTAAAAAACAAATTATGAACAAATACCAAAGTTATAACCTAAAAACGTTTAGTTTAACATGTTTCGAATAAAAATATTTTTATTTCTAATTCTAATTCATGAGCTTGATCTTATCGGCTTTCCGAATAATTTTCTTCTCTGGATATCCAATTATTTAAGTAACAACGCAAAGAGTTATTTTCAAAGTCCATTAAAGCTACGTATGGAGTTCCGCAAGGTAGTCATCTTGCCCCATTTCCTTTTAAGTTATTTATAAACGATCTTCCAACTGTTCTATTGCACTCACGTGCCCTCATGTATGTGGATGAGCTTTGTTTAACCTATAGTGAACCTTACTCTGATAGGTTTTTGCAAGCGGACTTAAACGTCTTGTTTCTTTGGTGTTAAGCTAATTTTCTTAATTTAAATAGCTCAAAATGTAAATTAATGACTTTCTACAGATGCTTTCGGCATATTTGTCAGTATTCACTTAATGGCATTATCTTGGAATGCTTAAATGATTCCGAAAGCTCAGTAAATGATTTGGGTATAATTCTAGATCATAAACTAAAATTTAATAAACATAGTGCTGTTGCAGTTAATAAAGTAATAAGAGTTCTTGGGTTTATGAGGCGATGGTCCAAGAAATTACTATGCTTTTATATACATCTATTCTACCGATTCTTCAATATGGGTCATGCATTTGGTCCCCTCAATACAAATCACATCGTGCCAGAATAGAATCGGTTCAAAAACAATTCTTAATATTTGCTCTTCGCGGCTTTAGCTGGAACTCAGAAATTCAGATGCCTTCATACTCTAGAAGACTTTGCTTAATCAATCTTCCCTCTCTTAATAATCGTAGAATTATGCTTAGAGTAATGTTCGTCCATAAATTACTACAGGGTCAAGTAGACGCAGTTAGTTTGATGAACGAAATAACTTTCAGCATACCTTTTAGATTAACTCGTAACTTTAATCCTCTGTATCTTCAGCATTGCACCACTATTTGGGCTTTGCATGAACATTTTTTTATTCTGTGTGTTGATTATAACAATCTGTACCGTACGATTAGTTTCGAGTATTCTTCGCTTAATATTAACCCTCTAACGCGTAAGACCGTGTGTAGACGGTCTTCCGTTTTAGATTATAAATGGAAAACTAATAAATTTTTTTTTTTAAATTGCAATTTCAATCGCCAAAAATAAATAGATTGACTGATATTATAAAGCTGCCTACGCCCTTGTTGTTCTCTTATGTTTTGTAAAAAAATAAATACAAAAGTATAAAGTTGAAGTATTCTTAAAAGCGTCTGTAGACGGTCTTCCGATTTAGATTATAAATGGAAAACTAATAAATTTTTTTTTTCAATTTTATTTATATATTTGTGTTTCGAATTGACTTTCTGACGTTTTTTAATTTATGAGATTATTTTCCGATGAACCGTTTTTTTTACAGAGTTTTGTTAAACATTGAAATTGTAAAAAATACCAAATTTAGTTATGACCAAATAAATTGCAATTTCAATCGCCAAAAATAAAAAGATTGACTAAATCTTTCGATTTGTAAATTAAACTGCTAGTAGTGGTGATATTATAAAGCTGCCTACGCCCTTGTTATTCTCTAATGTTTTGTAAATAAATAAATACCAAAGTATAAAGTTGAAGTAATCTTAAAAGCGAAAAACTGAAGACCGTCTGTAGACGTCATCACAAGGGAATATAGCACGAAACTTTTGGCGATATCTATGATATTTTTTTGCTTCCAAAGTTTTTTTTTTGGGTTGATAATCACTAATTTTTAGAGGATGGTTTTTAGAGTAGAGATAAAGCTGAAATTTTTGGTTAAATCTGGCAACTATAATGTCATTTATGTTTAGTTTGGTTTGCCATTTTATCATGAAGAGTTTGACAAAAGAACAACGCCTGCAAATTTATTTTGAAAATAATGGTTCAGTTCGCGAAGTTTACCGCAAGCTCCGTCCATTTTATGATCGACAAAATCATCCATCAGGGCAATTAATTCGGTTAACCATGGATCGTTTTCGTACTACGTTTACTCTATGTGATAATAAGCATCCGCAGGGACGTAGAACAGTGCGCACCGAAGAAACAATTGCCGCTGTAGAGCAAAGTGTTGAAGAGGACCCGAATGAATCGATTCGCCACCGTGCACAGGAATTTAAGCTTTGTCCATAAACTTTATGAAAGATTTTGCGCAAAGATCTTGGCGTATGACCTTACAAGATCTAGCTTGTTCAAGAACTAATGCCGTGAATTTGGTGCATGGCCCGAAAAGGAGATTGATCTCGATGCTGAGACGTCATTACATCCACAAAAACTGACTGTTTGGTGTGCTCTACGGGCTGGTGGAGTCATTTGGCCATACTTCTTCCGAAATTATGCTGAAGAGTCAAGTACCGGTAATGGAAACCGGTATAGAGCCATGATAACCGACTATTTTGTTCCCGAATTAGATGGTATGAATGTGGATGAGATATGGATCCAACAAGACAGCGCTACATGCCTCACAGCGCACGTCACAATCGATTTGAGCGCATAATTTCGCGAAATGGACCAGTCAATTGGCCACCAAGATCGTGTGATTTGCTACCATTGGATTATTTTTTTTGAGGATATGTGAAGTCGCTCGTCTACGCTAACAAACCACAAACGTTAGGGGACTTGGAAGCCAACATTTGTCGCGTTATTGCCGACATACGGCCCCAAATGCTTGAAAAGTGCTTGAAAGTTGGACCTCTAGACTTGGCTATATTCGAGACAGCCGCGGCGGCCACATGCCGTAAATCATATTTAAACATTAATGGCATAAAATTATCATTCTAATAAAGCCAAATTGATGGACATGAAAAGGATTTTCTTTTGCTTTATTTCAATTCGAAGTTCTATTCCTCTAATAAAACACCCTTTATAAAAAGTTGCTTGTCCAACTGACTGAGCATTGTACAGGATAAACTGCTCAAGATACAACTTTGAAATTTTAACACAACACAGATATGACAAATTCATCGGCGTTTAAGACGGGGTTTTTCCAAATTCGGATTGCAAGTGCGTTAAATTCGAGGTTAAAGTTCGCGTTTATTTTGATTTACATGTACATTACATTTGGTCAGCCAGCGAGTTCAGAACCTGGGAAGTGGAGAGGATGGTGTCGTAGACTCACGCACACTGTAACGTGAGCTCAAACTCAGGCAGGCCTAGCAAGATTTTATTTTTTAATTTATTAGCTCGGTACCAAAAAAATGGGTACTAGAGCCTATTAGATTTGTGACAATTATGGTACACTACTTTAAAACCTTTATCTCCTAGACTATAAAAGTAAGAGCAACGAAATTTAATGACAATACTCCGAGGATGTTGACTTATATCAAGTTTATTTTAAAATTTGGCCACGACCACTTTCGCCCACGTAAATGATATAAAATCTAATTACAAGAGCAATTTTAAAGCTGCAGTCTCGATATTGGTTAATAAACAGAGAAGATATTTGAGGAAATATGATATATGGAGGACATATAATCACCTGGATCTCAGAGACTATATGAGTTAGAACTACCGAATTCGGTTGCGCGCGCAGATCAAGTTTGCTTTAGAATTTCGCCACACCCCCCAATTTTCCTGTAATCGACAATAAACTAAAATATCCAATTACAAGGCCAATTTAATAGGTAAAGATTTCAAATTCAGCACACGCATAGATTATCATCTTCATGATGTATGCTGAAAATTTTGCGATCGGATAATAAACAACGAACATGTTATGCAAAAAAGGTTCGGTTTGCATGCCATGGTACGGACAATTTTGAGGGGTGGGGGTAGCAGCAGGTACCCATGTTATGTTAATGTTATAATAACATAATAAATTTTAGTTATACAAGTTAGATCAATGTAATATTAACATAGTATAATTTATGTTAGACATGTTATATGAATGCTATGTTAATTAGTTTTATGTTAATATACACTGTTAATTGAATTGTTCATTAAATTATGTTAGTCTTTAAATGTTAAATTTGCATATATTTAAGTATCTTGATGGTTAGAATGTTAAATTTTCCTTTATTTTAACATTTTTAGACCCCGTACTTAAAAAAAGTACAGGGGTCTATTGGGTTTGTTTTACCGAATATGTGCGTAACAGGCAGAAGGAGGCGTGGCAGACCCCATAAAGTATATATATTCTTGATCAGCATCAATAGCCGAGTCGATATAGCAATGTCCGTCTGTCCGTCTGTCTGTCTGTCTGTATGAACACCTAGATCTCGGAGACTATAAGAGCTAGAGACCCCAAACTTGGTATGTGGGTTCGTCTATATTGCAAGCAGATCAAGTTTATTTCAAAATTTGACCACGCCCCCTTAACCGCCTGCAAATCGACATAGAAAATTTAATATCGAAATTATAAGAGCAATTTGAAAGCCAGAAATTCCAGATTTTGCACAGACGAAGATATAATTGTCCTAGATTTTTGCTGAAAATCTCATTCAGATCGCACAGTAAATAGCGCGTTGGCAGTAATTAAAACTTTAGTAAATAACTTGATAAAATAAAAATTTGTATTAAAATATTATATCACAAATTGGCGTCCAATCGGTCGTGGGCTTACGTGGCGCAGTGTTCTGAGTCGCGGAGTCGGACGGTGCTCGTGGGTTTGAGTCCTGCCGTGGGCGAAAGATTTTTAATTTATTTATGTTCGAATTCAATTTCATTTTATATTAAAACAAACTCAGTGCCTATTTAAAATGTAATATTAACATTAAATGTTAAAATATAATTTATTTCTTTTACTTTGTAATTGAGCACCAAAACAAGCAATATGGCCATTTGGGAGGTTGAACCCATAAGTGCGAGAGTGGCATAACACGTTGAGCCTCTGTCAGTTAAAATTTTTTGCAACTTTGTTGCGGGTTCGATTCCCGGCGGGAACAACTTTTTTTCCAGCTGATATTAAGCTGTTTTTTTAATTTTTACAGTTTTTTGAAATTATTATTTATGAATGTTATATTGACATTAAATATTGAATACATGTTTAATCATTTCATTATATCATATAGCGCCCATAGGAACAATCGGTCAAAAATCTAGTTTTAGTATGAACAATTCTTTTGTTTTATGAGATATCTAAAGCAATCTGATACAATAAGCATACGACTTGGTTTTATATATCCATATCTATATATGTCCAAAGTTGGTTCAAATCGGACCACTATATCATATAGCTGTCATAGGATCGATCGAGTGAAAATCAAGTCTTAGTATGAACAACTTTTTTGTTTTTTGAGATATCGAAACCAAACTGATCGAATATACATAAAACTTGGTTTTATATATCCTGTTTACAGTTGGTTTAAATCGGACCACTATATCATATAGCTGTCATATGACCGATCGGGCGAAAATCAAGTCTTAGTATGAAAAACTTTTTAGTTTTATGAGATATCGTAACCAAACTTAAAGAATATTCATTTAAGTTAGTCTTATACATCCTTACCGAAGTTGGTTCAAGTCGGTCAACTATATCATATAGCTGTCATAGGACCGATCGGGTGAAAATTAAGTCTAAGTAAGAAAAAGTTTTTTGTTTTATGAGATATTGTAACCAAACTGACAGAATATAAATAAAACTTGGTTTTATATAACCTGTCCAAAGTTGGATCAAATCGGAGCACTATATCATGTAGCTGTCATAGGGCCGATCGGGCGAAAATCAAGTCTTAGTATGAAAAACTTTTTTGTTTAATGAGATATCGTAACCAAACTGATTAAATATGCATAACAATTGGTTTTATATATCCTATCCAAAGTTGGTTCAAATCGGTCCACTATATCATAACACTTCGTTCAATAATGTGTGTGACTAATTAATTAAAACACATTTTTTTTGCCAAAATTCGTTTTTATTCATCAACATAGTTCCCTTTTAGGGAGATACAATCATTCCAACGCTTTTCCAATCTTTCGATACCGCCTTTGTAAAATGATTTTTCTTTGCCTTCAAAATAGGCGTTAGTTTCGGCGATTACTTCATCATTTGAGCGAAATCTCTTACCACGGAGCATCTTTTTGAGGTCTGCGAAGAGCCAGTAGTCGCTGGGAGCAAAATCTGGAGCATACGGTGGATGGGGATTCGAAGCCCAATTCGTTCAATTTTGCCATCGTTTTCATTGATTTGTGACACGGTGCATTGTCTTGGTGGAACAACACATTTTTCTTCGCCATATGAGGCCGTTTCTTTGCGATTTTGTCTTTCAAGCGCTCCAATAACGCTATATAATATTCGCTGTTGATGGTCTGCCCCTTCTGGAGATAGTCGATGAATATTATTCCATGAGCATCCCAAAATACAGACGCCGTAACCTTGCCAGCCAACTGCGGCGTCTTTTTTCGCTTTGGGCGGCTTTCACCGGCTGCATGCCACTCAGCAGACTGCCGATTTGACTCTAGAGTGAAATGGTGGATCCATGTTTCATCCTTTGTGATGTACCGACGCAAAAACTCCGACTTATTGCGCGTAAACATGTCCAAACAGCTCTTTGATTCATCGATTCGTTGTTGTTTTTGCTCCGTTGTGAGCAAACGCGGCACCCATTTGGAAAACACCTTTTTCATACCCAAATGTTCGTGTATTATGGTGTGTACACTGCCTGCTGATATCTTTAGAATGTCAGCAATCTCCCTCACTTTCACCTTACTGTCGGACATAATGATTTACAGTGTTTTTTCAACGTTTTCCGGAATAACAGCGTCATTTGGCCTTCCAGTAGATGGAATGTCATCGGTGTCTGTACGACCACGTTTGAATTCGACATACCAATAACAAATGCTTCTTTTTGATGGAGCAGAGTCCGAACAATGTTTTTCAAGCCATTCCTGGCATTGAACAGTATTTTTTTCATTAAAAAACAATGATAAATCAGCACACGGAATTGCTTTGAATTTATTTTTTTTAACTCAAAAGTAGCGTTACTTAAAGCACTGTAACTTGTAAACAAATGGTCGGATTAACATATGATTTTGACACTAGTAGTACTAGTGCCGCCATCTATGTGTCAGTCACACACATTATTGAAGACAGTGTTATAGCTGTCATAGGACCCATCGGGCGAAAATCAAGTCTTAGTATAAAAATCTTTTATGTTTTATGAGACATTGTTACTAATATGATAGAACATGCATTTAAGATAACTAAATATTTTTTAATTTTTTCCATTATTAGTTTTTGCCATAGTAAGTACGGGGTCTCCGGCAGTCCAGTATGCTCGACTGCAGCACCGGCCGACTAGTTTAAGTTTAAAGTGTCAACTAAATTAAGCCTCTGTACGAATTGAAGTTTTTTAAGTAATTGTTTATTTAATTTATGGTCATTAAATCTAAGTGCCGCGAAGTATGGGTAGCGAGCATATAACTGTCGAGTGGGCTCGACTGTAGTTCGTTCATACATCAACGCGAGCGAAGCGACCCAGGGAAAGGCGAGCGTAGTAAGCAGGGTGCGAAGCCCCCTTGTTTTTTTGTCTATTTTTTAAAATCAAAATTAGAATATTGCAACATTTTGCAATTTTGTTGTTGTTTGTTATACAGCTTTATCATTGCTATTCTTTGTGCTAATCTTCTACAAAATCTCAAAAGGCTGCAACATAAAATTTGTTTTACAGATGCAAAGCTGCTGTTAACAGGCTGTGTTAATAGAATGATTTAAATAGAAAATGTTTTCTATTTAAATTTTTTTTATCAAAAATAATGTGTTGCTACATTCCGTATTTTTGTTGTTGTTTGTTTTTGTTTTTGTTAAAACCAAAGAAAACTAAACCCAGGGCTGCAGCATATCAAATTTTCTTAGCAGCTGTTAAAGGTTCTGTAAAATAAATTTCTTTAAATTAATTATTGTTTTGTTTAATTAATATTATGAAAGATAAATAAAGCGAATTGTTTGTAAATTGTTAATAAATAAATGCCTCAATTAGTATGCTTATCGATACATCGCTTTGAATGTCATATCGATCTTTACTTTGCATAAGTATCACTTCTTTGCATCAATAAATAGCGATACCTATCACTAATAGTTGAAAATGAATTTGGTGGCGAGAGATCGGTGGGTGCGCTTCAACCCAACTTGCAGCTACAGCAGAAACAGCAACAGGCACATTGTTATGGCCAACAACAACAGCAGCAAGGCAGCCAGCAACAAAAACAACAACAGCAAAAGGAACAAAAGCAAATGCATATGAAGAAGCAAACAAATAACTCAGATATTTTGAAAAAACTTTTTGTTTTTTAAGTTAACCAGTTTAACCAAACTCACATATAGCATCTCCCAAACCAGAGCGAATAAATCGCAGCGGCAGCGGCGCGAATAAATCGCGTGATGTTTTCCGCGCCAAAATCGCAAGTGTGTTCACACCGCGCCGAATTTATTCGCGGTTTCTTTATTCGCAAAAATGTCTTCGTCAAATGACAGCCATGAAAAAAGACATTGCGCATAAACAGCTAAACGCATAAACGTCACATGTGATGATTTTTAATACATTTTTTCAATAAAAGTGAATGATTATAAGTTAATAACTGCTTCTCGTATTATATTATTATAATTATATTGTATTAAAAGCCAAAATATAGTAATTTAACATGTAAACAAGTCAAAAATTCAACACATGCATTACATGTGACGTCATCAGCGCAGAACATGAGCAAATTTCTGCGCAATCTAATTCTATCGTTCTTGGCGGCAAGCGGAAAAAACGCTGCATGCGCGGTTCTGGAAAAAAACGCTGCAAATTCGCAGTCGAAACGAATTCGCTCCGCTTTGGTGTGCATACGTTCATAAGACGCAATGTAATTATATATTCGCGCCGCTGCCGCTGCGATTTATTCGCTCTGGTTTGGGAGATACTTAAAGCAGTGTTTGGTCAAGTGCCGAGTGTAATAGTAGTGGATGATGTGTTAGACACAGGTACGGGTTAAGATCTTATTTTAAATTTAGTTTTATTAATATTATTTTGAATTTAACGATAATTGACAATTTGGTCAAAATCGGATTCCTATATACACATAATATACATAACATAGCTGCCATAGATCGGGTTCACAATAAGCTTTAGTATGAAATGTATTTTGCTTTTTAAGTTATCTCAACCAAACTTACAGATTGCAAGGGCAGCGGGCCAGGTGAATATAATTATTCGTTTCTCTTTCAAAAAATGTTATATTATAGAAATTTGTTGATAATATTTGCAATACCTTTGATACTTCTGGTGAACGGCAGTATATCGTATCGTGATACCAAATTTTGTGTATCATGATACCTGTGCATGTATCATAAAAAAAGGCTGCTACTTTGTGCTACTTTTCTGCTCTCATCAGATTTTCTTATCGAAGTTCATGAAATGTTTATCGAAAGCAGCAGCAGTTTTTCAACAACAAATAATTTATTTAAATTTATTAGATAGTTTTAATTTAATTTCCTATCCGCGCTGTTCATAACTTTTACTATCGCTAATTCGATCATCAGGTGTTGGCAGAAAAATGTATCATAGCTTTCACCAGGAAGTATCAGTAGCATAAAGTTTTTATGATACTTGATTAGGCAGCATGTTTTCTGGTGAATGCGACCATTCAGAAGGAAATTATCAACAGCAAAAAATGTCTAATTTGTACAAAAAGCTATCATGTCATTTAGCAGGTACTGATTACTGATCTTCAAGTAAAGAAGGTATCCAATCGAATAAACCCAATGTTAAAAATTACAACCCTTTCCTCTTGAATGACAGAAACTGCAGTTTAAATGCCTTTGCTTGCTCATATTTTTGCTACTTTCATTCTTTTCTTACATACAAACAAGTTAATATGATCGGATTTCAGAATCAAAAAATTTTTGTGATTCCAGAGTTATAAAATATTTTTTAGATAAAAATTGAGTGTCCGAATTATTAGGTTGTCCAAATATTTGTTGCTACTTATTGCATTCAGCAAATTCAGAAATTTAAAACGACAAAATATTTCTAATTTTTTTCCAATAACTGATAACTGAAAATAATTGCATAGTACGAACGCTGAAAAACGTAGTAGTCTGATTTGTATAAGAAGGTATCATTTCATTTAGCAGGTACTGATTACTGATCCATCAGAAGTAAAGAAAAAAACCTGCCAAATAAACTCTATGTTAAAAAAGCGACCCTTTGCTCTTAAACGACAGAAACTGCAGTTGAAATGCCTTTACTTGCAATTTTTATACTATTATACGTTTATTCTATTCTTGCATACAAACACGTTATTATGATCAGATTCAATAATTTTGTGTGCCCGTGTTTCAGAATATTTTATAGATAAAAATTGAAGTCCGAAATACCAGGTTGTCTTAATACGACAATTGGCATTCGGCACTGCGCAAAAAGTATTTATTATGCTCGTGATAGCTCACCCTTTTTGCGCACAGTGCAGAATGACAATTTTCGTGTTTTTATTTTTAAATTTATATTTTTATTTAAAATTTTTATATTAAATTTTATTTCGTTCGCCACAAAATTGGATATCAGAAATTTTGAGGCTGGAATATGCTATCGTCACTAGACTTTTACCTCGTGTAGAGGTTTAGTAAAGTAAGAGAAAATTAAATTTGACGTGTGTGAAATTTAGTGACTTATTTCTGATTTTTCATGTTTTTTTTTAAACTTTAACGATAAAAAGTTTTGCAGCTCGAAATTTGAATGTATGATTTTGTAGTCAATAGTTTCTGATTTTTTTTTTTTAAGTAAGCTGGTAAGCCACACAAGTTAAAAAAAGGATTAAAAAGATCATGATTTAAAAATGAATGAATATGTACATAGTTTCTTTTAATAAACTTAAAAAAATTGTATAACTCGAAGTCTCCAGAAGTCGAACTTTTTTTTCGGATAATGGTGATTCGAGTTAGGGAAGTTCGGCTGTATATCGAATTTTTTTCCCAGAAGCGAATAGGGAGGAGGTGGTCCAATTTCCTAATTTCCAAAAAAAAAAATTAATAAACTCAATTTTAGTCTAACAAATGTTCAAACAAAATTAAGGTCTACATTTATAGTTTATGCCGCCTAAATGGAAAAATCGCCTATAGTGCAGGGCCAAATTTCAATGGAAACAGTTACTGGTCCTTCGACTGTGGTCATTCAACCTCAACTTGCCCCCCATCCTTTACGCATCCCTTTAACCACCCCCGAAACCCCCTTCTAGTCCTACAGAAACCGGACAGCACAATGGGCCGATCGTCCTGGGTAAACATTTCTTTGGTCGAGCAGTCCGCATAACCTAATCTAACCTACATATTATTTTGTAGCATTGTACTTTATTTAATTGTGGCTTCGAGTTTCTTCATGAAACTTTCAGGACTGATAAATTTGAAGTCGCTGAATCCGAAAAAACATTCTTTTTGTTCGTCCCTGTCAGGATAATCGACGGGACCATTTTTTGGCCTGTTACCATATGGTAACTCTGGGAGTAACAGGGTACAGGTTTTTTTAATACTACAAAAAAAGAATATTTGCGAAAAAATCCAATAAACACAGCTTTATCTAACAGGGGGCTCCTCCTTGATATATATGACCTGTGCACTATATCATTTAGCTGTCATAGGAACGATCGGCGTCAAATGAAACTTAGTATGGAAAACTTTTTTAAGTTAGTTTTATACAACTTGACCAAATTAAGTTCAAATCGGCTTACTATATCATATAGCTGCCATACGAAGAATCATATTTTATGAACAAAACAGTACCAAAACGCAATTAAAATGTGTTGAGAATATGAATGAAATAAAACGTATATGTAACAGCATACATGCCTGCATGTAAAAACCAGAGAAGAACTATGTTAGCATTTAAGCTATGACGCTATGTTAATGTTAATTTTCAGTCGCCCCTTATACTTTGCAAAAGACACGCGAAGTGTACTTATACATTTCAAATAAAACGAATAGGTTATGGGCCTAGTTATTGCTGGACTGAGCTGGTGACTCCGTATGCAAATAATGTTTTGATTGAGCGTTAATATGATGTCGTCGATGCATAGTATCGAGAGCTCGATAATGAGAATTATGGTGCCTGGTCAGTGCAGATGAAGAGAGTGTTAATTCATGCTGATTTGTGGTCTGTCGTTTGCGGGCGAGTCGTCAAAAGAGAAAACGACAACGCACAGGCAAATGCAGATTTTGACACAAAAGATGAGAAGGCAATGGCAAGCATTATGTTGTGCATAAAGGCAACGCAAAGAAACAATGCTAAGCATTGTGGAACATCAGCGAACGTTTGGAATTATTTGCGTGAGATTTATGTGCCAAGAGGACCGGCACGGTGTGTTACATTGCTCAAGCATTGCTACATTGCTCAAGCAATTATTGGCCACGAAATTGAAAGAAGGAGATAGCATGGTTGGGCATCTTGGAAACTTATTTGACGTAGTGGAAAAACTCAATGAGATCGAGGTCACGATACCTGATGAGCTTTTGTGCATATTGCTCTTGTCGACGTTGACAAGCTCATACAAAAATTTCGTAGTGGCAATAGAGACGCGTGATACTCTACCGTCACTCAGCTCACTCAAGGTAAAGCTTCTAGAAGAAGGAGATAGACGCAAAGCAGAAAATTGTGCGGAAGAAGGAGAACAAAAAATGTTCGGAACGCGTACACAAAAGAAAGGCAAAAATCAGTGCGCGCAAAAGCAATTAGACAAGAGTGAGCGGGACAACAAGCGAAGCGGCGACAAAAAGTTTGAATGTTGGACGTGCGGCCGCCGCGGCAATATTGCTGCAAATTACAAATCGAAAGAGCACAAAGAAAAAAGTGAAAATGATGCCGAAGAATCAATGAAATCATTTTCAGTGTTCTTTGGTAATATAAATACAAGAGAAATGCCCTCAGAACATGCGTGGTGCTTGGACAGCGGCTCTACAGCGCACTTATGCAAAGACAAGGCTCAGTTTATCAACTTAAGAGAATGTAAAGAGCGCATTATTCTTACAGGTGACAATTACATCGAAGCGAGCGGTCGTGGAACTGTTCGTTTGTATTTGAAAAGTGGAGCTGTGGATCTACTTAATATATTGTTTGTAAAAGGGTTGCACTGCAACTTTATATCAGTTGCCAGAGCAAGCAATAATGGTTTTACAGTTGAGTTTGCTGCAGAAAATGCATATGTAAAGGATAAACACGGCCAAGTAGTGTTAACTGCAAAGAAGCAACAGGATTTGATTAGGCTGGAAACAAATATGGAGAAGTGCTACGCTGCCGGTTTGGACACCTTAATTTTGACAGTCTGCAAAAAATGATAAAGATCAAAATGGTACACAGCTTAAAGGCAAATCTATGTGGATTAGAAGATCGTTTTTGTGTAACGTGTGCAAAATGCAAAATATGCGTGAAAAAGTTCCCAAAGGCTTCACAAAATCGAGCAAAACATGTGCTAGGGTTGATACACATAGATATATGTGACCCTATGAGCAAACTGTCAAATGGTGGAGCAAAATATTTTGCAACGTTTATAGATGGCAAGACCCGATTTGTGTACGTTTTCTTTCGTAAGTCAAGAGATACAATTTTTGAGAAATTCAAAGAATTTAAGGCGTACGCAAAAAAAGCAAACTGGAAAAAGCATTAAAGCGATCAGGAGTGATAATGGAAGAGAGTATTTGAGGTGTTCGAAAACTACTTGAAGAGCAGCGGAATCAAGAGACAGCCGACAGTCCCGCACACCCCGCAGCAGATCGGCATGGCAGAGCTTGCCAATAGGACTCTTGTGGAGATGGCCCGTAGCATGCTGGTGCATGCAGGCACTGATGAAGCATTTTGGGCAGAAGCAGTTAAGGCAGCTTCAAACTTGCAAAATCGTGCAGAGACGTCGACATTGACCAATGTCACACTCCAAGAGGCCTGGTCTGGAAACTGCAAAGGCTTATCGTTTATACAATCTACGCAAACGTAAGGTAATAGAAGATGGTCAAATAAAGTCCCAGAAACTCGCACGTGATGCAGAAATCATGATGTTCATGCCTCCAGACAAGCCGGTTGATGAGTCATCAATGGAGCTTCATCAGCTAGTCCATCAGCTTCGGCCAACTCAGTGCCTGATGATGAGCTCGATAACGAAGTCATTGCAGACGAGCAGTGCATTGAAGAAGGAGCGTGTGAGGAGCAAGTACGTCGTGGTCCTGGAAGCCCAAAGTTAGTACATAGCTGTCGACGTGGGCGTCCTCGCAAGATGTACAACACCTTGAATGCCATGGCTAGAGGTCACATCGACAAATTTGGAAACATCGAGCGCTTTAAATCACGACTGGTCGCGAAGTGCTGCAGTCAGCGCTACGTAATTAATTATTTTGATACTTTTTCCCCAGTAGCTAGGTATTCGTCGTTCAGGCTGGTGATGGCCATGGCCGTGGAGCATGGCATGTACATGCATCAGATGGATGTTTCGGCAGCGTATCTCAACAGCGAGCTTAGTGAAGATGTCTACATGCGTCAACCTGAGGGGTTCGTCGATGGAAATCATCCCAAGCGTGTTCTGAAGCTGCACAAATCGTTGTATGGGCTTAAGCAGAGTAGACGTGAGTGGAATGAGAAGCTAAATACCGTCCTACTTGACATTGATTTCATTCCATGCGCAAGTGGGCCTTGCGTATACACTCTTCAAGATGAGCAGCAGTTCAACATAATCGTTGTGTATGTTAATGATCTCATACTGGCCAGCAAAAGCAAAGATGACCTGAACAGAATTAAGCGACTGATATCCTGAAACATTTCTTGGGAATGGAGATCGTTCGAAAAGGAGAGACTGGTGGCATAACAGTTGGTCACAAGCAATATATTCAGGATCTGTTGCACCAGTACGGCATGGAGAACTGTAAGCCAAATTTTGTACCGCTAGAAGCAGGATTTCAAGTAAAGTGCAAGACTGAAGGATGTCAACAGGTGGATCAAGTCAAGTATCAGTCGTTGATTGGCTCACTGATGTACTTGGCTTTAACAACTCGTCCCGACTCTGTCTCCAAACTCGCTCAGAGAAACTCTGATTCACATCAGGAGCACGAAGCAGGTGTCAAGCGTGTTCTACGCTATCTAAAGGGTACTGCTGACCTGAGCATGCACTATGAGCAAACCGGCAAGTCAATTTATTGCTATGTGGATGCGGATTGGGCAGGCGACAGTAGTGACCGAAAGTCATTTAGTGGATGGGCTTTCTTTGCCGCAGGATCTGCGCTTACATGGGAATCGAAGAAGCAAAGAAGCAAACATTGTCGCACTAAGCAGTACAGAAGCCGAATACGCATATATCAAGAAACAGGTTTAGGAGATGGGCATATAGAATTCAAATATCATCATGTGCGAGAATGTAACAAAAAAAAACTCGTCTATAAAAGTCTAGTGACGAAAGCTATTTCTAGCCCCAAAATTTCTGATATCCAATTTTGTGACGAACAAAATTCAGTTTAATCTAAAAATCTTAAATAAAAATATGAAATAACTGGAGCGCTCCTCCCGCTGCCCGCTTTGCTCGCCATCTGATTGATTGATGTGTTGAAAAGAGGAGCACTTATTATAGTTTTCTTGAATAAACTTAATTAACACAAAACTATATTACTCTACTATTTCAATAATTCGGACAACATTAAAATTCGGGCACTCAATTTTTATTTATAAGATATTCTGTAACCCGGGCACCCAACAAATTTGTTTATTTTGAAATCCAATCACATTAACGTGTTTGTAGGTAAGAAAATAATATAAGTAACAATAAGTAAAAAAGCAAATAAATGCATTTAAACTGCAGTTTCTGCCATTTTAGAACAAAGGGTCGTTATTTCTAACATTGGGATTATTCGGCACGTTTTTTATCAGTTTATTTTTATCTTTTACTTCTGATGAATCAGTAATTAATACCTGCTAAATGACATGATACCGTCTTATACAAATCAGACTACTACGTTTTTTTTTCCTTTCGTACGATGAAATTATTATCAGTTATCAGTTATTGGAAAAAAATTAGAAATATTTTGTCGTTTTAAATTTCATGCTGAATGCAATAAGTAGCAACAAATATTCGGACAACCTAATAATTCGGACACTCAATTTTTATCTATAAAATATTCTGTAACCAGGGCATTACACAAATTTTTTCATTCTGAAATCCAATCACATAAACGTGTTTGTATGTAAGAAAATAATATAAGTGACAAAAATATGTGCAAATGAAGGCATTTAAGCTGCAGATTCTTTCATTTAAGAGCAAAGGGTCTTTATTTCTATCATTGGGTTTATTCGGCACGTTTTGTCGTTGGAAATTTCATGCTGAATGCAATAAGTAGCAACAAATTTATATAACATAACATTTTTTGTCAAAGAAAACTTCGATATTTGGCGTGCAGAAGCGAATCTGTGAATTTTGTTAAGAAATTGTAAAAATTAAAAAAGTTTTTCATATTATAGGTTAATTTGAAACCGACGTTCATATGGCAGCTATATTATATAGTCATCCGATTCAGACCAATTTTAAACAGATTGTATCATTTATTAAAAAAGACATATTCTGTGAGCTTGATATCAGGTCAGGGTGTAAAATATGGTAAAACAAACACAATCTGTGAGTTTGGTTGAGATAACTCGAAAAACAAAAAAGTTCTCCATACTAAAGATGAATCTGAACCCGATGGTTCCTATTGCAGCTATATGATATAGTAACCCGATTTTGACCAAATTGTAAAGTATCCTAAAATTTAAAAATATGCTAATAAAATTAAATTAAAAAATACTTGTTAATTCGGACAACCTAATATTTCGGACACTCAGTTTTAATCTATAAAATATTCTGTAAGCCGGGCACCACACAAATTTGTTCATTCTGAAATCCAAATTTGTATGTAAGAAAATAATATAAGTAGCAAAAATATGTGCAAATGAAGGCATTTCAACTGCAGTTTCTGTCATTTAAGAGCAAAGGGTTGTAATACATTTTCGCGTTTTTTTGTTTATGAAACATAATTTTTGGTTGAGGGGCTTGGAAGATATTACCTGTTAAGTGAATAAATACATTTTTCTATCGGTCGAAAATCATGTTTTAGTAAGAATAACATTTTGGTTTTATAAGATATCTCAACCAAACTGATACAATATGCACTTAACTCGGTTTTATATACCCTGAACAAGGTTGGTTCAAATCGGACTACTATATCATATAGCTGTCATAGGACCGATCGGCTCAAAATTAGGTTTTAGTATGAAAAACTTGTTTGTTTAGTGAGATATTTTAACCAAATTGATAGCATATGCATTTAAGTCAGTTTTAAAAATCCTGACCGAAGTTATTTCTTATCGGACCACTATATCATATAGCCAATCGGTCCAATATTAAGTCTTAGTATGAAAATTTTTTTTTTTACGAGATATCGTACCCAAACTAATAGAATATGCATTTAAATTAGACTTATATATTCTGACCAAAGTTGGTTTTAATCGAACTACTATATCATATAGCTTTCATAGCACCGATCGGGCGAAATCCAAGTATTAGTATGAAAAACTTTTTTTTTTCATAGTAAGTACGGGGTCTGCGACAGTAGAGTATCCTCGGCTGTAGCAGCGCGAGCAAAGCGAGCAGGGGGTGAAGCCCCCTAGTTTTTCTTTATAATTAAAGAAAAAAATTTTTTAAATATACGTTGAACAACTAAATTTATATATTTTACTATTTGCCTGCATTTATGATAAAGTTACAATGTCAAAAGCAAAAGCAATTGAAAAAAATTCTGATATCCCACAAAAAAAACCTCTACACGAGGTAAAAGTCTAGTGACGAAAGCAATTTCTAGCCCCAAAAATTTCTGATATCCAATTTTGTGACGAAAAAAATAAAGTTTAATATAAAAATTTTAAATAATATTACAAAAAAATATAAAAAAACACGAAAATTGGCATTCTGAAATGCGCGTAAGAAGGGGGAGCTACAACGAACATAAAAATTACTTTTTGCGCAGTGCCACATGTCAATTTTCGTGTTTTTCATTCATGTGTCAATTTTTCAAAAATTCGCTAAAATGTAAGCTAAAAAACCTTATTTCACCTGTAAAATGTAACCTTAGTAGGCCTAAAAGCTCTCAAACTCACCTTTCCAATGATATATAGGACATATCTGTAACTACTATGGTTTGGAAACTATTGGGGTTAAACTTTAGCGGGACTTAGCGTTTTCCCGCTAAACTAGCGGTTGTTTCAAAAAGTCGTAAAACAAATTTTTTTAGATTTTCGAAAAGGAATGGGGATCTATTCATTTCATCTAACGTTTTTTAGTGCTTTGATGCAAACAGACAAACAAACAAACAAACTAACTTTTCATCGCATTTTGAGAAGTCCACTAAAAATTTCAAATTAAATTATCTTTTAAACTAGTTGTCGGATTTGGGTGATCGAGGTATCAATCGACGCGTATTTTTGATTTAAATGATTTAAAACAATGCAATTTTTTAGGTCAATAAGTCCCTTTTACCGTTAATATCCGCCCTTTCTCTTGACACGCCTTCTATTATTTTGTGGTCTGCATTTGTTCTGAAGTGTTCTTGATATATATTTCATATTCTAAACCGATATCTCACACAGTTCAATAGCTAGATCTTTTTCCCATCAAATAGTAAAAACCTTTGATTGTTTCAAAAAATTTGCTCCTGTGCATAAGGCTTTCTCTATGGAGTAACATGGAAAAATACCGTGGGTTATGTTAAAAGTAAAAAGTAAAAGTAAAAAATCTCCAATCGGGCACAAATATGGCAATGGCTTTTTTTTAACTCTTCTTGAGTACTCAGAGAATCAGAGACAAAAGTCAAATTTGGTATGTGAAAAACATAATTGGTTCTCACAAAACTAGTTCTCTTTTTAGCACCGCCCATGGACTGCAACAGTTACAGCAACGCGCGCGACAAAAGAACCGTTAGCTAGTAAGCAAATGCATTGCTGACTTGCTAGTAAGCGCAGCACCGTTGCTGGATAATGAGCGCATGTGCCGTTAGCTTAGGGTCTGCAAACTATAAAAGGGTATGCAGTCACAGACGCGGGTTATTTTTTGAGAAGTGGTAGAAAACAAAGAAGCTGATTTATTGAGTATATCCTAGCGATGCCAGGACCCAGTATAATTATTTCCTAGCGTTGCCAGGACCCAGCCACATCCAAGCGTTGCTCAGCCCCGGTATATATCCTAGCGTTGCCAGGACCCAGCCTAGTTATCCAAGCGTTGCCAGGACTCGATCTATTCAAACCTCGCCCAGTTATCCTAGCGTTGCCAGGAACCTGCCTAGTTATTCTAGCGTTGCCAGGACCCGATCTATTCAAACCCCACCCAGCTATACTAGCGTTGCCAGGACCCTGCCTAGTTATCCTAGCGGTTGCCAGGACCCCGCCCATTTATCCTAGCACTGCCAGGACCTTGCCTAATTATCCTATCATTTCCGAGACCCGATCTACTCAAGCCCCGCCCATATATCATATCGGTGTCAGGACCCTGCCTAGTCCTCCTAGCGTTGCCAAAACTCGATCTATTCAAGCCTAGCCCGTTTATCCTAGCGTTTCCAGGACCCTGCCTATTTATCGTAGAGTTGCCAGGACCCCGCCCAGTTATCACAGCGTTGCCAGGACTCAGTCTATCTTATCTAGCGTTACCCGGCTCCAGCCTATTTCTAGCCTCGCGTCAACGGAATAGAGTTCTCAAGCTGAGCTGAGATATCCCAAATTCCGGAGAAGACGACCTGGAACCGACTCGGGAGGACGACAACCGGATCGACACAGGATATACCCGCATAATTATCTATATTTACTTTGTACAATTATGAGTGGGATTTAAGTCGCTAATAAACCAAGAAACCCATTGAATAATTTAAATCTCTCTGGGTCATCATTTATTCGCAAGTGCTGCATTTTTATAAATTTGTTGCACGGATCCACTCGCCGACCGAGTTAGCCCGGTGACAAACAAAAGGATCGTTACAAGTAGACCCGACTGGACTCGGTTTCGAAAATCGACTTTAAGTTGAAAAATTTCCCAATATTATAAGTTACACTTTAAACGCATGTCTTTCAGAACTTTTTCGAAAATTACCCCAACTTTGTAAGGCTCCAAACGCCACAAAAAATTTTACTAAAAATACTAAAAAACTTTTTGTATAAATTACTTAAACCAATTCTCAATTGAACCACACTCGAACGGAACAACGATTGTTCATCGTAATTATTTTTATGAATTAAGCTTGGTCGTTAATTTTTTGGTGAGCGACCGTAATAAATAGCCTCCAAAATTACCAAGTTTCAATAAAGCATGAAAACAACACATGAAAAAAAGATTTGTTATAAAAAAAGAGTGTATTTGTGAATTCAATTGCGTTTTTGAGTTAGAAAATTTTTTTTTTGAGAAAACTTGATATTTTTAACTCGATCTACTATTTCCTATATATCGACAACTCGATACTTATTGGTGGCGACACGATCTAAAATTTTTATTTACATAACTACTTTTTGGTATTTATTATTTTCTGTAGTAATATCAAAGCTCTGGCTTTTGTCGAATTTTTTTTGTCCAATTTAATATTTGTTTCGACTGAGAAAAAAAATTCTGGCAGTCTGAGATTATAAATAACCTTATAAATAAATACTGCTTCGGTTTGCCATCTAAAAATAGTAAGTTTGTAGTCGCCCAAGCCTTCAATGTCTGGAGCTTACTACTCTTTCTATCGGAGCCTACTATGCTCTTTATTAACATATCAATATTGGTTCAAAATTCAAGTTTGGATTTCTCAAAACTATGAAAAAGTAATCTGTACGTTGGTAGGGGGATAGGTAAATATTTCAGTACTTACTGTGCGATTTCCCAGGTTTTTGACGCGGCAGGTTAGCTTTACAGTCTTGCCTACAAGGCCAGTTATATTGCTGGTAATGCTGGTATCGAAGGTAGGTCCTCCTGTTCCCGGTGTTGGCAGATCTTGTAGAAAGTCTGTAAAGAACCGCTTCGAGGCTCCCTGCGAGCTATCTAAAAAGCAGAAGACAAAATATTTAAAATATTTGAAATAAAGTAAAGTAAAGCCTATAAACCCTTTGTGGTAAAAAATCATTTCTTTAGTGCACTTCGACGATGTTTGAGCTTTATAAATCACAAAAATTATACTGTGAAGATATAATATACCACAAAAAAACCTCTAAACGAGGTAAATGTCTAGTGACGAAAGCAATTTCTAGCCCCAAAATTTCTGATATCCAATTTTGTGACGAACAAAACTCATTTTAATATAAAAAATTTGAATAAAAATATAAATTAACTAGGGGGCTCCGGCCCCGGCTCGCTTTGCTCGCAAATGGTCGTTATTTCTAACATTGGGTTTATTCGGCACGTTTTTTATCGGTTTATAATTATTTTTTACTTCTGATAGATCAGTCATTAGTACCTGCTAAATTACATGATACCTTCTTATACAAATCAGACTACTATGTTTTTAACCGTTCGTACGATGCAATTATTATCAGTTATCAGCTATTTGAAAAAAAATTGAAATTTTTTGTCGTTGGAAATTTTATGCTGAATGCAATAAGTAGCAACAAATTTATATAATATAACATTTTTTGTAAAAAAAAACGAATAATTGTATGCACGCGGCTAGATTTGGCAGCGAATTTTGTGAATTCAAAAATTAAAAAAAGTTTTTCATATTAAAGGTTAATTTGAAACCGACGCTCATATGGCAGCTGTATTATATAGTCATCTGATTTAGACCAAATTTGAATAGAGTGTAACATTTAGTAAAAAAGACATATTCTATGAGTTTGGCCTAGATAACTCAAAAAACAAAAATAATTTACATACTAAGAATTAATTTCTATCGAGTTATATACCGATCGAAAGGTTTAGTTCTACAAAATGACATACTAAAACTTTTTCTAACTCTCCTGGGTCATGAGATACAGTGGTGTAAGTGGGAGGAGAAAAATTTTAATGATTGCAGCTAATGGGGCTGTTGGGGCCTTTTGGTAAAATTTTGTATTGTTCTTAAGTACTCAGGTAAAATTTAACTTTTTATTAAATTTAAGTATATTGTAGTACGTACAATTTTTCGTTTTTTGGTATATGAAACATAAACTTTGGCTGAGGTGCTTGGAAGATATTACCTGTTAACTGTATATATACATTTACAGCTGTCATAGGACTGATCGGTCTAATATTAAGTATTAGTATACGAGATATCGTAACCAAACTAATAGAATATGCATTGATATATATATAGCAACGCGAGCGAAGCGAGCAGGGGGCGGTAAGTAGCCCCCTAGTTTCCTTTATAATAAAAAAAAATATATTTTTTTTTAAATATGAAAGAAATTCAACAACTAAATTTATATATTTTACTATCTGCCTGCAATAATGATAGAGTTACAATGTCAGAAGCAAAAACAATTGCAAAAATTTCTGATATCCCACAAAAAAAACCTCTACACGAGGTAAAAGTCTATTGACGAAAACAATTTCTGGCCCGAAAACTTCTGATATCCAATTTTGTGACGAACAAAATTTAGTTTAATCTTAAAATTTTAAATAAAAATATAAAACAAAGTTTTTTTGTGGGATATGATATAGTTACCCAATGTTCATCAAATTTGGTCAGCGGGTAACAGGCAGTCCCAAATACACAATCTGTGACTTTGGTTGACATGTCTTAAGAACCAAAAAAGTTTTTCATACTAAAGGTTATTTTGAGCTTGATTGTACCTATGACAGTTTTTTTATATAGTTATCTGATTTTGACAAAAGTTGGTCAGAGTGTAATATATGGTAAGAAAAACACAATCTGTGAGTTTGGTTGTTATAGCTTGAAAAACAAAAAAGTTCTCCATACTAAAGTTGAATCCGAACCCGATTGTTCCTATTGCAGCTATATGATATAGTAACCCGATTTTGACCGATTTTGTAAAATATTCTAAAATTTAAGAATATGTTAATAAAATTAAACTAAAAAATAAAACAAAAATCCTGCCTGGTGGGGGAAATGAACCCGCGCCTCCCTGCACCTGGGTCAAACACACCATCCTCTGCACTACTTAGGTACTAAACTCGCCAGCTGACCAAACAATGGTATATGTTAACTAACCCGAATCGTCCTGAGCAACTTTTATTCGAGTTTCTTCATGAATTTTTTTTAGGACTGATAAATTTGATGTCGCTGAATCTGGAAAAGACATTCTTTTTGTTCGTTCTTGTTAGGATAATCGACAGGACCATTTTTTGGTCTGTTACCATATGGTAACACTATGAATAACAGGGTACTGGCTTTTTTAATACCACAAAATACGAAGATTTGCGAAAAAGTATAATAAACACACCTTTTTATCATATAGCTGTCATAGGAACAATCGGGGTTAAATGAAAATTTAGTATGGAAAACTTTTTTGTTTTCTGAGATATCTCAACCAAACTCACAGATGCATGCTAAATCAGTCGGTTGGGCAAACAACTTTAAAAATAAAAAAAAAAGTAAATTGGCATTGTGTGCTGTGCGCAAAAAGGGTGAGCTTCTTGTACATAAAAATAACTTATTGAGCAGTGCCGAATGCCAATTTCCTTTTTTGTTTTTATTATTAATTTATATTTTTTTTTTTAAATTTTTATATTAAACTGAATTTTGTTCGTCACGAAATTGGATATCAGAAATTTGGGGGCTAGAAATTGCTTTCGTCACTAGACTTTTACCTCGTGTAGGGGTTTTTTGTGGAATATCAGAAATTTTTGCATTTGCTTTTGCTTTTGACATTGTAACTTTATCATTATTGCAGGCAGATAGTAAATCATATGAATTTATTTGTTGAATATCTTTCATTTAAAAAAATTTTTTTATTCTAATTATAAAGAAAACTAGGGTGCTCCGCCCCATGCTCGCGTTGCAACAGTCGAGCATATTTTATTGTCGGAGTCTTCGTACTTACTATGACAAAAAAAGTTTTTCATAATAAGACTTGGATTTCGCCCGATCGGTTCTATGACAGCTTTATGATATAGTAGTTCGATAAGAACCAACTTGGGTCAGGATCTATAAGTAAATGCATATTCCAGGGGTGCTCAAAGCTGCCTTATGGTTGTGCTTGCACCAATACAAATAAAATAAATCGCACGCACACATTAACTTGCATTTTTTTTGTTTCAATGTGTACACTGGAAAACAAGAGGGCTCCGCCCCCTGCTCGCTTCGCTCGCGGTGAGGTGCGGCTACAGTCGAGCAAGCTCGACAGTAGGATGCCCTGAGCCCATGTACTCTTTTATAAATGTTGATTGTTGCCCATTTTCTATGAACAACTTTTGGTTGTCTTAAATCACTGTGTTTATCACTGCAGACTACGTTGTTAATGCCCCACTGAACTAATATATCACTCGGTATTATATTAAACGTATTTAAAATTAATTAGAAATTGATAAATTGGTAAATCGCAAGTCGTAATCGTAATCGCTTGCAATCGATGTAGCGTGTGTCAAGAGTAGCCACAAACTACAACTTCGCTCATCCTGCAATCTGTCAGCACCCATTTTCCTCTCTCCCTCTTACGCAACAAATTCGAGCCTGGCAAAGGCTGCTGCAGTGCGCGCGAAATTTGAGAAAGACAATGTCTAATTTTATGAGATTCTTAATGCGGAAAATGGTTAGTTTTTTTTTACAACGATAATAAGCAGATACTTATTATATATATGTGTAAGGAATCGGAAATATTAATAATTAAAATTATTATTTTGCAGCTTTCAGTGCTCGGCAAAGATGCAAAAGTAGTGCTGCAAAATGATCGCTTTTTCTCTCATTTCATGAATAGCTTTCAGCTTCTGCTGAATTTTGCGATGCAAAAATACATATTTATATATTAACATAATTATATTTTAATCAAATTGTATATTTGTATAAGACAGTACGAATTAGTACCCATTTTTTTTTTGGGTACCAAATAAGAATCAAGTGATAGGCAAAAATATTATCGATATTATGTAATGAAAATGTTAATGTATAATTTATGATACATTAACATTTTCATGATATCGATAATATTTTGGCTTATCGCTTGATTCTTATTTGGGACCCAAAAAAAAATGAACCTATAATACTGCTACTAATGCTTGCATACAAACGTGAACATGCTGTCTCGCTCACGTTCGATTTGCTATAAATGTAATTATTTAATTAAATGTAAATTCCGAAATAACTTCTCTATTTATGGGTCAATCGCTTTGAAATTTTCAGGGTCGTTCAATACGCATACTTCTCAACTGATTGTTCAGTTAGGGAGTGCCATGTCAAAAATTGCGCCTGTAAATCGTTTTTTGCAATTTGTGGGCGAAGGGGGCGTGGCATCAAAAATTGGAAACAAACCTGACCTGCATAGTATTCACAAACCGGCATTCCAAATTTGAAGTCTCTAGCACTTATAGTATCTGAGATCGACGCGCTCGAACAGACAGACGGACAGGGCTAGATCGACTCGGCTGTTGGTCCTGATCAAGAATATATATACTTTTTGGGGTCTGCCACCCCTTCTTCTGCCTGTTACATACATTTTGCCAAACACATTATACCCTTTTTTTTGCCCATTTTCAATGGGTTCAGGGTATAAAAATATAAGCACGTCTCTTCAAGTGAAAAAAATTAAATTAGAAATGAAAAAATGGTTGTCAAAAGTTCTCCTCCGCGGCAGCACCAGCCACTGTGCCTCTCCTTTGACCGCTCCTAACAGACGCGGGCGCCGTATCAAGCGTCGCGCGTTGCCTCGCTGCGGGTGGTGGCGTCGTTGGTGCAGTTGTTGTTGTCGTTGTTGCCGTTGGTGGCGGTTGCCCTCCGGGGCTGTGCGGTGGTTGTGCACTAGGGGCGGCTCACCAGGCACACACACCAAGCACACGCACACACTCACGTGTGGAGATGGTGTCGCTGTTTTGGCGGGCAGCGGCGTCTCAGCCAACGCACACTTGCACACACACACACACTGAGGACACCCGTCCTCACATTTTAAGCTCACCAGAAAAGTGACGCTCCGCCACATAATGGCCGCCGATCGCCGATATCACACCATGGTATCGATATTGCTCTTCAAGGTTGCCACCCTTGAAATTGAGCTAAATCGGGATCATCGTCCTGAAAGTGGACGATGATCTAAAATCGAAATGATATGTCGGCTCCATGCCGAATGACTAGTTTTCGATCCTAGTTCCATGTGGTTCTTATGAACTATTGGCTCCGTGCCAAATGAATAAAAATATCAGCTCCGTAAAACTGGCTTCATGGCATTAAAAAATAAAAATTGTGGGGTCAGCGAAATGCTGCCTCACACCCCCCCTTTACTTCTTGCGGAGAAAAGAGATTCGGATGTTCCCGGCCCGAGAAATCTTCACCTGGAACAGTTTGTGATCAGTTTCCACGGTGAACTTCGTCGTTGTTCGGACGATAGATGGTCGCGACTCTACCGCGTCTACCACTTCCTGGGGCAATCTCCCGGCCAACCCGCGCAACGTCCAATGGGCTGTCGCCTCTACCCAATCGATTTGGTAGAGGGGCAACTCATCCTCGTCGAAATTGACGTCGCTGGCCGTTGACAGCACCTCATCCCAGTCGCCATTGTCCAGTGCGCTGCTAAGTATATCTCGGATACCTCTCGATGAAGGTGAGTTGTCGTCATCGCCACGTGAATCGCGATGCTGTCGTCTGAAATACGGCAGCAAAGTAACCGGGTTGGGATGAGCATGGGAGTTGGGGGGGGGGGTGATTCCTCATTGCGTACAGGCCAATTTAGGATCCCAGGGCTGCGGGACGCGTT